>NW_027411603.1:9375000-10000000 GCF_049639745.1 Rhodnius prolixus | reverse complement strand
AATAGTTTCAATAAAATAATACTTGATTTCCTTTTAGGCCAGAATTTAGCGCTGTAACAAAGTTTCTATGGTCAGGATGGGAAACTTTGTTACCATAGACGTGTAGGGAATTTGGTTTGGGTTGTTTATAAAGTTCCTCGGACAGAATTTAGCCTTTGCCTTTGATTTAGCCTTTTACCAGTCTTTCCTGAAAATATTTTGTAAATAAAATGGTTTATGTTTTGCGTATATTCTAAATATCTTAAGTTATTTAATTGTGACTTGATAGCGTTTGATTGGTAGAAATATTTGTCTACTTAAAATTAAAAAAATAAAAATTAAATGTGCTTTTAATAAACTTTTATTAAAAATATCTGACCCTAAAACTAGTTCCATCCATTTGGTATTCCCACGCACACTAGTGGGGATGTGATTAATTCAATTTTCTGGAATCCATGAAATGAAATTGTAGTAAACTGTTCATTGTAGATACAAAGAGGATATTGTTCAGCTTCGTTTTCTAGGAATGTTTCCTACTCTATTTTAATATATATTATATCGTCATATTATGAATGGGCGGGTATTTCAATGATATCACCAGGACCTGATTACTGGTGCTGTTCCCATAGTCCTTGAAATTTACATCATTTCATTCACAAATAGACGTCCCACACTTGAATAAAAATCTCGTTTTAACATTCTCTGTTATTACTTATTTTCTATATAGCTGTAACTGCAATCTGCAACCCAACTATTCTAAATGGGAGGTTATACCATTTTTCTCTGTCCTGCTTGATATTTCAGCCAACCATTGTATTGTCCTTAAATACAGCAGTACATTAGGATTCTTTATATATTAACGATAGATAATTTATAAGATTATTAAAGTCTGATTTATGCTCTAATTAAATGTAATATTATGGGAAAAAAGACTGTATAATTACAGTTAGTATCATATAGAGTTGAGGAGAATTGATTGGCCAGGAATCCAGAGAGACTTGTGTTGTGAACCATTGCCGTTAGACTGTACTGTGGTCTCGATGACTTGCGCCCTTCACCGCGGCACTATCACCAACTTGATCCCTATCCCCACCACCGTCGACATTGTGTAGACACCCTGTATTTCCTCACCCAGCTTCCCGGACCTCTTCTACTTCCTGTTTTCCCTCTCACTCCTCTTGTCCGCACTCTTCCCTGCAAGCCAAGCTTTAGATTATCACTTGCAACTGTTAAGTTTTTTTTTTTTGGGTGGTGTGTAAATTCTTTTAAAATTATGGTTTTAATGAAAATTATATTAAATTCAAATTCATTTTAAAGAGTCCCAAGATTCTCCTCTGTTTTGTTGGTACTCTCTGGTTGTGTAATTATTCCAACACTATTTCATCTTTTTGTGTTGAACAGTTTATTCAAATGAGAATTTTTTTTTGCGTGTGGTTAGGAGGGATGCTTGCCTATGATTTGTGGGTGATCGTAATGTTTTTTAGCAGAAGAGGGTGGTTCGGGAAGATCGGGTGACATCTTCTAAAGAAGGAGAAAGCAGAAGGCATTAGGGAAAGGGAAGTAACCTCCACATAGGGGTCTCCTCATCGGCGCCCCTATACTATTCAACCCCTCTCTCACTATCCCACACAAACCCAGTGGTTTAGGGCTGTAGGGAACGTCGCACGGCCCTTATAGAGGGTTGCGAGGAGGGTTGTCCACCACCTCTACTATCTTCTGTACTAGCGGCAGTTCCCTCCCGGACGTCATAGGGTCAACAACCAATACGAAATCCGTGGAATTATACAAAGTATAACAATAATACTTTAGTATATTCCCTAAATTCGGTTATATCCTTTTTGAAAACCTATAGCCGAACGCGTTCAAAATTTTTCCACAAAGTTCCGAAACATGCCAATTGATAAGTAAGTTTTCTTTGATAAATTATTTATATTTTTAAACATATTTTTATTTTTTTTTAACAGACAAGTTTAACATTTTTCATTTTACGAATTGCAAGAAAAGTTATTGTGCATTTTCTTTGAAGGTTTGCGCACCAAATTTTACTTTTCTAATTACTTATTTTATTTTTTGTTAAAGAAAATCTATTCTTCTCGCTTTGATTCCAAATTCTTAATTATAAATCGAATGAAAGCCAATTAATTTCATTAAAGACCGATAACGTGTTTTATTCTTACCCTTTTTAAGCACTCAATTCATTGATGTTTAATAAAAATAGAGAAGCTTTTTTCTCTTCTTTTCTGAGCTCTGGTTAGATCTTATTAAGTTTTAGTTGGATTATTTTGATTCTTTTTCTTCATTAGTTTATATTTTCATTTTTATTTGTAGATTTGTTTATTTTAAATCATAAGTGGTATTTTGTTTTGCATTATAATTAAGGATAAAAGATAATGATGGTTACTCGGAAGAGAGAAAATCTCCACATTTTCATAAATTCCTAAGGCTGGGAGATTTTAGGAGTTCAGTTTAAATCCTTTTATTTAAAATAACTAATTGAGAAAGAAATTCTTAAGATTATTCAGGAAAAACAGTCTGAAGGTTAAATTTATCTCCATAGTTGCCGCTTCGAATTTATATTTCTCAAATTCTCATAACATAAATTTTTGTAATAAGGACGTATCTTTATTGTAAATGTTTCCTGGATTCCGGAAAATTTGAAGTGAAGAATTGCTTTGAAGATTTCTTGCCAAGGGTTTAATCATTAATGCCAATTTTGATTTATTTTCCACTCTTTTTTAAAATATTTGTTTTGGATTATTTACCCTTGATCGTAATTTCAGCTGTGAAACCTACTCGTTTTAAAAATAACCTTTATTTTCTTATACCACTTTTTTTTGCCAATTTTTCTTTTAATCTTTTTATTTATAAATAAATAAATATTGCTAATCTATTTTTGGGTACAAATAAGAACGTTACATTACTAACTTAATAGTTTATTTGCTAGTCACTGCTCACTAAATGGTTAGTAAAGTGTTTATAAAAGAAGAAGGTTATAAACGTGTGTAAAATATATTCATGTAATGAAGTTATTTATATTAAGTGATAACTTTTTTTGGTGGAATTATTCTATTAGAATTAATAAGTGCAAAAAACAAAATTACTAAAACAGGTAAAAAGTAGAATTTTATGTGTACTATATATCTACATATATAAAGCAAACAATTTGAGAAAGTATAAGCTTTTGTTAGGTGATATTGTAGCCGTTTCAGTAAGAGAATATACTTACTACACACTATGTATGTATATATACATATATATGTAGAGATAACTTGCAGACATAAACACATTCTGTGCTGTGTGTATGTGTATGTTTGAGGGTATACTGGAGAGAGAATGAGAATATAAGAGAAAATAAGGGTTGGGTTTTATACTGTGTCCTCTCACTGGAGATGCGGTCCTCTTACTGGATACACTACCGTGCTGGGTGCAGTTTTAGATTCTCTCTCTCTCTCTCAGTATGTGTTTTTACGTGTATGCATGAGTGTTAGTTTATGCGAGAGAAAGAGAGCTATTGAGAGATGTGTGAGATAGTAAGAGAGGAGATGATTGTTCAAACCAAGAGCAGCAGGGCAAAGCGCGTTGAGTGGGCAGAGCTCCCTGCCCGCAAAAGGGAAAGGATGAGGTGGTGAAGTGGTTTTGGTATTGAGCGTACACTCTCGCTGAGAGGCTGCCTGGCTGCTATGTGCGCGCGTACGTACCTTCCTCCGGGTGTATGCAGGGGGCCTCCTTCTGTATGATATCCAACCCACCCTGCTGTGGTGGTTATGGCCATTGAAGATTTCTGTGTTAAATCATTTAGGTTTTTTTTATTTTCTATTTTTTTTTTAAGCCTCACTCTTTTTTGTTAAATGTTTTAATTACATATTTTTTCTTTTAATTTTTGTATTAGCTTTTTGTGAAAAAAATTATTTAAAAATAATGTTTTATTTATTGGACTTTTTCTTCCCCTAAATTGATTTCAGTTTTATCTTGAATCCATTTTGGATATTGGCCAAAAGATGTCCTATTTTCTACTTCTCTATCTTACAATACTCTCTTGCTCTTAATTTTCACTCATTTCTTTGCTGGGTTTTTCTTGATGCTTCATATTTTGATCCTTCCTAAGCAGAACCCTACATTGTTAATGCACTGATAGTTTTATGTTTTCCAGTTTAGAGTTAAGCTAATAGACTTGAGAAACTCATGAAAATTCCGGGAACGTGAAATCCGGAATTAATAAAGTAAAAAATTAAAAAAAAAAAGGTCTGAAAGATCTATTAGCATCATCACCTTGATCAGTCTTTTCTTCCTATTTGATGGGACTTAATTTTCACCATTCAGACAAAGTTGGAGGCCATTGGCAATTAATGACATACTATACTGTGCAAACTTTAAATTTTTATAGTTAATAATTTTGTGAGTTTTAGAGCAGTAGATAACCTTATGGGTATTGTAGAAGGTTCCCGCGGAACCCACATCCCTAATCTGAAATATTTCTTCCAGTATGTCTGAAACTCTTGAAGGGTTGGTTGCTTTCATCTACAGTGCAAGCTCATGCACTCGGCCTCACCTACATGTGCTAAACGAGACATCATCGACCAGCTCGGAACACCAATGGGGGCAAGTAAGCCCATTCTCCACCTCCTCGTTTCCTGAGTTCCTCTTCTTATTCGGCAATTACAGAAGATAATCCAATGTTTAGTAGGTTGATGATTAAAAAAAAGAAAAAAAGATTTGATTCTTTAAGTTATGGCTTGAACTATTCATTAAGGCATATTAAGGGATACTGAAAATGCGGTTAGATGTGTTAGCCCGCTGGCTACTCAGACTAATAATATTATGGGTGACATTAAGAGTTCCTTTTAAAGAAAACAATGCCCTATATCTACAGAAGGCCGTGGTTCACAGTTATGTAACGGTATTAATTTTAAATGTTTAACTTAAAGGTAGGGATTCAGGGATTTTGATCGCTTAGTTACTGTCGGGTAACTGCGCGTACATACCAAAAATATATCACTCGCGGCATAAACGGAATTTCAGTTCTATCTTCCTGAGAATTAAGATGTTTAGTTCCGAAGCGTATTGTATTTACTGTGACAAAAAAACGATAAGTTCAGCTTTAAAAATTGTTGTCATTGTAAAATGAACTCAAAATCCCATTGTCTTTTTCTCCCTCTAACTAGGTTAGTTAGATTTATTATTTTCTATAAATCCCGTTAGTTTATATACATATATCAACATCTCTTGCAGAGTAGCTATTGTTAAATTTAAATTTTAAAGATTATATCCATCTTGAAATGGAATAGAACATTAAAAACAGATACCTGCATTTCTTTTTATTTATTCCTTGGAGGTAATTTGAAAGTCAATAAGACTGGCTCTGACATCTCTTGATTTCTTTAATCCACATCCTTCTGATAAAACGAGCGAGCTCGAGGACGATGAATTAGGTATTAATTGAAATCTGATTACTATTTCTTATCCATCATTTTGGCTATTATTAAAAATATGGGGAAAAACTGTTTACGATTTAACGTATTCATACAATGAAAATATATGTGAGGAGATGTAATTGGTCCTGATTTTCGCCTCTCAGTCTAAGGTAAAGGTTTTTCTTTTTCTGTCTTTCAAGATCTTTTCGGCTTAAAGAATCTGTGTCACAATCTCTCCCTAGTATTCCTTTGCCTTCTTCTGAAGCAGGTCTTAGATTAACTGCTTGAATATGTTCAAAGATTTGCTGAACCTAAACAATTGCGTACAGTATGCTTCATGAAGTTCAGGAAATACTTGAGTCGATGTCCTCCAGCTTTGCGATTTTAGAGGCGAAAACTAGAATCGCTTGAGAGAAGAGATTCTTTTAGCTGAAGAGATCTCTTGTGGCAGTAAAGGAAAATATTTTTTTCCCCTCTTTATTGTACTCAGTTGTACAAGTGTAAACCTAACTGGTGGTTGGAGTCCAGCACCACCTGAAAAAGTAAGTAATTACTAGTGAAAATGCGAACTAATAGAAAATCGATTTTCCTATAAATACTACCTATTGTTTTCTTTATTGTAGACACTTTTACCGTAAACTGGTAAGATAATGTAAAGAAGCTTCTAGTAAATCATAAATGAAAATTTTGTAGCCTGTTGGGTATTGTAGAAAAAGAAGGATATCCTATCTTTGAACGCCTAGACTAGATTAGGTGTGGCATGCTCTAGTAGTGATGGGAAACGTAGCCAAAAAGAACGATCTCTAGTGTTAGTTTGTGGAATCAATCCACTCATCTGGAGGAGATTGGCGGAAGTGGTAGCCTTTAAGTCCATGTATCATCCCGCTTGTCACTTTAGGATTAAAATCCTTTTTCTTCTAATGGAGGAGAGGAGTTAGTCTTCCATCTATTGTTCTCTTCTTCGTACTTTTTATTTATCAAATATAACTATATACGTATATTTTTTTGGTATACTCTCGCTTTTCAAAGCATATTATCTGGTTTTTGGTAGGTTTAACTTCTAAGACATTGTTTTATCTGTAGTTTTGTTTTATTATGAGTTTTATATTTCCTAATTTTAAACAAAATTTATTTCATTCTTTTTCACTTTGTTACTTCGTCTTTGTGACGTTACTGTGCAGATCTCTCTTGTTATGTATTTCCATGATGTACATTTTCTTCGCGTAAAGAAAATTATCCCCGTAAATACACTAGTATAATTCCAAGACATAGATTTATGGGTTTTTGGAAACTTCCCTTAGCGTTGAAAATACTTTGATACGAAGTACCTCTTTACTGAAATTGCTCTCACAATTTTCTCTAAACTTAGTGACGTATTGCACATATGCCACGGTAGCCGAGCGGTTAGAGGTGAGACCTGCAAAGCTAATATGCATTGTGGTACTGGGTTCGCTTCCCGGTCTTAGGCCTTGGATTTTATTTAATGGTTGAAAAAAGAAATTTACAGTTAAATGTGTTTGTTAGTCGCCTCCGTCCACGACACCTCATTGGTAGTTGGACGTTAAGCCCCGCCTTTAAAAATAGGCGATTACTTTACTTTACTAGTGACGTATTGCACATATACACGACTATATCTATATCTCCTGTTTGTAACATAAAGAAGAATAACGTATCGATAAAGGCACTTCTAGGGTGAACAGAGTGGTTACGCCACCCACTACATATGGTTAAGGAGAATTAAATTCCAATTTCGAAGAAAATTTCCTAACGGAAAGTGCCAGTTTACTCAGATTTTTTAGTTGAAATTAAAATACTTGACCATTTCCTCTAAACTTCGTCTTTATATTTCAAGTAGAATTCGATTTAGAGTTGTACTAGAAGTAGATTGAGTAGACTTCGCTCAGAAGTTAATTCATTATATAGTACGTCTTTAAAAAAAAGAATAATGGGTGAAGAATTGAATAGTTTTCTAAAGTTTGGTGTTTGAAGTAAATTTATGTCATCAAATTGAGTATGTAGTGAGACAGAGGCGAGTGTCAATATAACTGATATTTTGGTTTTTGTTGGTAAAATGTGTGGTGTAACTTTGGGTTATTGGTTAATTCACGTTGCTCTTACTGTTATTATTTACTATTGCTGTTAGCCAATCAATAATACCAAAAAAAAAGAGAGCATTCTCTTTTGGGCAGACAAAGTACCTCAGCTTTTTCATTCATAACAAAAAGCTGAAGTTAATTTATTTCCCTTTTTAAGTTTACTATTAAACCGAGAGCACCTTCAATCCAAAGTTAGGGAGAAGTTAGTAAATAAATTAAGTTTTATCCACTTTTAAGTTTTCTCCCATTTTACCTTGGTTTGATGAAATGGATTTCCTATCGGAAGGATATCTTTTCCAGCACTGGTGACTGGTATCTAAAAGTTGAAACTTGTTTTCTGTTTAGTTAGCAGTACCACTTGTAAATCAATGCACGTAGCTTAGTTGAAAATCAATTATTTGTAGACAATTCAAGTGACTTGCTTTTAACTGTTACTAGGAATCGTTTTTGGAAAACTTTAAATTATGGATGGTTCTAAATGTAAAGGTAGAAGGGCTTTATATTGTGATTTAAATAGTGTTTGACCTGTCAGAAGGGTTACAGAATTTTCTTTCATTAAAAAATCTCTTTTATTATCACTTATTAGTTTCTTTAATAATAATCATAATAATAATAGTGCATTTATTGAGAATAAAAATACCTTATACAAAAATTAAACGTAAAGTGGTGCACTTATCAAGGATAAATCCGTCTGCCGCATTGCTAATATATATTTACTAGTGAAATTTATAAAGTAGTTCCTTTCTTTTGTGTTAATGTGAATAAGCAGCTCCTCATTTTATTACGTATTTTCACATTAGAATGCCACAATCTTTGTGTATAAAATGGAAGCTGCACAAAGTTTCCAAAACCAAAAACTTGTGGAAGTTATTTTTAAGAAACTCTTAAAAAAAAAAAAAAAAATTCCCAAATTCATTCAATAAAATTGAACTTTGAAGGTTGATTGAAAGCTTTCTTTTTGATGATCTTTGCTGTGTTTTTCTTATTTTGAATTATGCTGCCCACTGACTGACAGACTTACTGAGATTTCTTTGTAAAAACAAAACACTTTTTCTCGGTTTAGTTGACCTCAAAATACGTATTCTTTTTTTTTTTTTTTAAGATGCGTGGGCATTCCTCTTATATCCTGTTGATACAAAAATTAGTAAAAGTTGAGAGAAAGTGCAGTCTAATTTCATCAGAATTTACCACAGCCTAATTATACTCATAAAAATGGTATTACTAGTTATTTCATCAAGTATCAGTAGAATGAGATTTTTATTAGGTATAAATATTGATGAATCGTGTTTTTTTGGGGGGGGAGGGATTAATTGCTTGAAAAATATCTTCAAGTTATCTCTGAAGATTCTATTATTTCTAATCTCTACGTCTCCAGCAAACACACGTGGAAAAACAATGTTACCAATAATGGCCAAAGAATATGAGCCAGTCAAAAAGTTCCGTCTTTTTCTTTCAAGGCACCTCGTTAGGTATAACTGTCTTTAGGTATTGTGTCCTGCGCTCTCTTCTCCTACTAACCAGGGATTCCTCCTCTGTCACACCCCCGCTTGCTTCATCTCCTGGTGTTTTTATTTCCCATATAGGAGGAAGAAAAGTTACTGCCGCGCATGAGTACCACATCTTGTACGGTGAAAAGCATCGCACTCTCTCTCGGGGCATACCACCCCCTGTGGTGCTATCATCCTGGCGTTGTAGTAGGTCCATTCCTTCTGGTTAGATTGTCTCCTGCCACCCCCGTAAGCAATTTTATCTTCACTTGTAAGGAAGAAAGTGACGATGTCTACTATCTGCGAAAAGTGTGGTTCTGCTGAATGTTGTTGTCGGCAATTCTTATTATCTCATCTTTTTCCACATCGATCACCAAATCGATCTATACGGAGGGTGAGTTTTGACAATTTCTTATTATATTTTGTTTGTATTTAATTTCGGAATTTCTTTTGCTTTTGTCAGAATGATAAAAATATGGCTATTGGTGAATACTTATTCTCTTTGGCCGTCAAAAGAGCAACTTATTCCAGATTGTGTTTTGGTGAAATACCACTTTGAATTACAGCAGCTTCTGAAAATTTATTTGTCGTTAAAATCACTATTCTTTTATTTCGCTTTTTGGTCAACCGAAAAGGCGATTTAGGTAGATATGATTTTTTCCAATGACTTTACGATGACTGCCTTTGCCCTTTGTACAACACCGCCTTAGATCCATGATGACGTGTTTACTTGAAACCTTTTGCAGGATACATTTAAGCGGAGTTCTTAGAAAGAATTGAAATTAATTTCTCCTTCATATTGGATATTTTTAAGCTTTGGAATGTCTAACCGAAATTCCGAATTGAAATAAATATCAGATTACAGGAAATTTAGTTTAATTTCAGTGCAACAATACGCAAGTTGGAGCACCCCTTTGGCTTCAACCTATCTTTCAAAAAATAATCTCTTCGGACTGATTCTGCGAGGGATAACATGATAATTTCTTTTTAAATAGTGAATGTGCAGTATAATAATCTTTTTAGTAAATAGTCCAAGTTTAAGGACATTTCATTCAGAAAACAAAATTTATAAAATTGACAACAGATTTTTTTTTTTAATTTAAATGAAATTTTTACTAAGCACATAAGTATACTTATTTTTAGCATAAGATTTACTTACTCTTCGTAGGCTTTCTTAGGAATCTGCCACAAACCTTTGGAGATAAAAGATTGCTATAAAAAGATAAATAAATAAATATATAAAATATACATCTTTTTTACTTGGGCAGTTTTCCATCTCTATACTGAAAAATTGAACTGATTTTTCATACTTTCTGGATTTCTCGCTGAATCCAGTCAGTTAAACTGGTGCTCTTAAGATAAATTTTAGTTGATGATTTTCTGAGATAAGAAGATATTGTTAGTGTCGTTTCCTCCAAGATAATCTTGAGCAAACCTCAATCAATCCAGTACAACTGTGTTTCCTGATGATATATAAGGCAAGTCAATCTTTATTAAATATTTCTTTTTTTTATCGAATTATGGTCACTTTAAAATCATATATTTCTATTTTAAAAGAGATTTTCTATAATTTGAATAAATAACAATATATTTTTTCAATACAGTTTTACAAAGATGTCTGATACTCGTACTTTTTTTATTTTCCCAAGCATCCAAATGATGAAGAGATCTTTATACTTTGCTTTTTCTTTGATAAGTGGTTGTACAAAATGATGCTGCAGTATAGTAATAGATGGCAGTTGAGTTTTGCTGCTAGTGAGAAGTTGTAGGAGTTAATAGTTCGATTTATTATTTGGGTCATCTATTAATTTAGAATTTCTCGCTTACTAAGAATGGTTGGATTTTATTGATTTGAATGGACTTAAAATAACCGTCAGAAAGGAAGAAATTGTTAATTGCAATAATTAATTATGTGATGGGTTTTATTATTAATATCGAAGCGCTGATATTAAGTAAAAATGAAAAGTTTGAAGAAAACCTTAAAAATTGTTAAAGAAAGATTTGCGAGTGTTCATGGCAGAGGTTTAAATTTTTGGTATTTTGAGTTATTTTGTAACACTGAGGACGAGAAACGCTATTTCCTCAAAAAGAAATGCATTTCCGGTATAAATTCAATAATAGGAAATGAAAAGTGTTTATTTTATATACAAAAAATAGGTTGCTTTATGTAACATTTGTAACCACAAAATATCGTTGTCTCCACCTAGTTTCACCTACTTGTTTGTCCTTGTCAGGTGTCTAACATTTCATTACTTGTTTTGTCGGCAGAGTGCGTAGACAGAGAGAGAGTAGACGTCACGTACGTCGTACACCACTAACTACAGCCACGACGTCCGTCTTCTTGACTAATTGCCAAGTATAGAAAAATGGCCTTGCTCCCTAATTTCATTTTGACTTGCCAAATGCATTTGATCTATTGTTTGCTCATTTAGAATTGTAGGTCAATAATACACCTCATTGTGTTGGTAGTAAGTTATTATGTTGTATTCTAAAATAGTCCAGTATTTCTCGCGGTTGTTGCCACTATTTATTGTTCATTTTCAAACTAATATGTGGACCAATTCATTTAGCGCTTTACACATCCTGATAATACTGGCTAAAACTATTGAAGGGTTATAGTCCAGGTTTCAACCATTCACTTAGAAGTGAGCACGCCTATGTGGAATGGGGTAATTGGATAAGAAATTGTCCTTTAATCTATTGTCGCGTATGTGGATATCTTGCCTGACGAGTTCTGGGTGAATTAGTGAGTAACTGGGAAACCAAGGTTCTCTTAGAGTATACGTAGGTACTTTATTTCGAAAGGTCTTTAGTCGTTTTGTATTGATATAATCCAAAATGGACAGACTCAACGTTAGGAGCATAATGAAGAGAATCCTTGTAGAGCAATACAGTGTAGGAGATTTCTTAGTATATCTGTCGATAAGTGACGATAACGGTTTTAGACGGGTCTATGCTTAACAGCATTGATGTGCCATCTTCAGGTGGATCTATGCCTAGTATAAAGCGGATGTAGCAAACTGCTTGATATTCTGCTTCTAAGAAATTTCTAGGTTATTAATTGCAGGCGAAGGAAGTTCTTCATTCTTAAACTTTCGAAAAGCGAACATTTCTGCTGCAATTTTAATGTTAAATATCCACTTAGTTAAAACTCTCTTTACTGTCACTTATTCTTTTAATTCTAAAGTTTCTTTTTACTATTTTAAGTTTAATTCGTCCTTTGAGGCAAAGAAATTTTGATTCAGCGATAATATATATCTTTTTGCAAGTATGAAACTTGGCCAGTATAGAAATTGAATGTAAGATTAATAGATGGTGGTTTTAGGATGTTTTGTTACACCATTTCGGTTGGACAAAGCCTGGCAGAAAGCCCAATGCTTCCCTCCTCCACCTTGTGTATTAAACGATTCTGATGGTTAGAGGAGGGGGATCTCTCTTTTGTATATTACCCGTTCTTTGCTTGGTTTAGAGTAAAATTAGACTGCCATGGAAGTATTGATGGCTTTGACGCCAACCTGGAATAATATTAGATGATTTATTACGCCGCCATTTAGCTTATATACGCATCTTTAAAAGACATTTTAATATAATTTACAGGATACATAGGTACATTTCCTGATCAAGGGCTATACGTCATTACCGCACTTCAAATCTAAGCTCAATTCATTTAATAAATAGATTATTTTCGTAACGACAAAATGATGAACGCTATAATTTGTTACTTACTACAGGAGGTTTGGTCGAATCTTTAAATCGTTCCTAATGATTCGATTAAAAATTTATTTTTTCTTGCCCCTTTCGTTGCTCAACTGAAGAAGTAAAATTATTCCAGTAATACACTTGGTATTTCTAGTAGGCTATAAACGAACGATGCTATTATAATATAGAAGACAAGCTGTACACAGCTTACTTGATTTAAAAATAACACTTCCATTTGTTATTATGTACTTCAATTACAACTCTTCATTCACTGTTTTACTGTTCCTATCTTTTTTTATAAAGCAAAGAAAGGTTTAATATTTTTATCACTTTTTTCTTTTATAATAAAATCTTTAATTATTTTGGAGTTAAAGGAGTTGGCTAGATTTATTTTAATAGACCAAGTAGTTGCAACAACTATTATCTTAGGAAGGCAGAAATTAGGAATTACATTCAGAATTATGGACTACTTTTCTGCAACACAAACATGTCTGCATGGTTTGCCTAAGTAACTGTAAGTACAGTATATTACAATAAATAAATCAATAACCTTTATTCATAACTTCGGTTTACGGTGATAAAAATAATTTATTTAATCAAAAATTAGATGCGAACCCTCACCAGAATTTCTTGTAATTAAATTTACTTGAAACTTTGTATTTATGCGAAAAAGAAATCATGTAAAATATCACTAAATTCATCCAGTAAATCTTATTAATTTATTTTATTTTTTTGCCCCTGGCGCATCGACAAGTTGGTCATTAGCGCCGCCTCGTCGTATAAAACTTCCCATGCTGTGATGGAATGTCCACCTAAAACGACTTCCACCAGAAAGTAGTATGAAGCCGAGGCATACTGAAGCATATCGCCAATCTTCAGCAGTTTGGCCATCGAATCCAGTCGATACAGGGAAGAGAGTTGCTGGAACCATCATTTCTTCTCTTCTGTACATCGGCTGGACTTAGACAATATCCTTTTCACCATCCTACCTCCTAACCGAATTCACCTGTACATAAGCGTTTATTATCATTGTAGCTATTAAAATACTTATCACTAACGCTCCTTTTTTATTTCCAACATGATATTTTGTTGGTGATCTAATTTCACCGGGGTATAAAAAATATATTCAGCATTCTTTACTTTCCATTTGAATTCTTTACTCTTAGAACTTACATTAGTTACACTCCGTGCCAGAAAATCCTGTCTGAGAGATATTTTGAGACAGGAGACTGAGACAGCTTTTGCCGAGAGATCCACTGATTTTATATGCATGCAAACATCTATATTCCTGTTCACAGTGTTAAGCTACATCCTACACTGTTCTTCTTTGTAATTACGCTCATTTCTCTTAGCTATACTCCTAACGCTTTTGCACAGTTTCTTGCCAACCTCCAATGGGTTAGATATCACCGGGAAACCCTTAACTACATTCCTCAAATCCTTGAAAAAAATTCATGGGGAACTGTCAACCGACAGCTGCTCAGATTTTTGTATATATCAGTTTGTAATTACGAGATGAATGTCTATGCATCTTTCGCCGGAGGGGTGATGAGGGGAGAATTCTATCTCAGCTTGGCCAAAACAAATACGCATTAGATTTCTTGAAACTTGGTTAGAAATCCTACGCCGTCGCTACCAAAGAATAAACATGCAGTAGGTGAATCTAAAGTTAAACTGTTTACATTGACTCACAAAGATCAGGTAAACAAAGAAGAAATAACTCGTGTAGTTCACATTGATCAGTTCTCGACTAGCTTACTTGGTTGTATTTCATCTATCAGTAAATTCAGGTTGGTGTTTGAATTCCTTTCAGATATATAGATATAAATTCGTCCATCAACACCTGTAGGGACGGGAAATCAGTTCATTCAATTTGATATTTGATGTGCCAACAATGGAATTCAACACGAAAAATTTTGAACAAAATAAGTGAAACGAAATTGTTGTTGGTTACTGGTTTTTTTCCGAAATTTTCACAAGGAAGATGGTTCTCTAGTGAGTTCACTTTTTTCTGGTTGCCAGGATTCAAGGAACAAATGCCAAAATAATAAAAAAAGGCCATTAAATTGGCCCGAGGAGGAGTCTTTTCTAAGTAGATCAGGAACGTTTCTACAGAGTGCTGAAATCGTTGCAAAATCTGGTTTTGTGTCCTTCATTTCAAAGATTGTTGTGTTTCGAGATTATTAAATCAGCATTTTGTGTAAACTGAAAATTTTCATGTAATGCGATATGTAACGAACATGTGTAACAAGGAGCTTTTTGCTATTTGGGAACATATTAATTACGTCATGGAGGAAAACTGTGCGTCATCAACCATAGAACAAGTTTATTGGGCAATATTCTTTTTTTAAAGTAAGATAGAGACAATGATTTATCTTAAGAAAAAAAGTATAATTTAAATTTTTAAAAATTTTACTGGAAAATTAAGCTGGACATTTTGTAAGGAATACTAAATAAGAATGAAATGTTCGTAATATAGTTCGTACGACCACTAGAGCAAATTCAGCCATGGCCAACTATCAATGGGAATGGATTATTTTCTCCAATTGAAGCAATAGTGGAAGTAATACATCTTTCTTTTCATGGGACCAAGGTGGCCGGAAGTTACGATAAACTGTAGCCCCTTATTGCTGCTCACCAGAAATCCTTTCAAGAGAAATGGCAAAGCGTGTGTGTACCCGCAGAATGGAAAGATCATCCTGAAACCAATCGAACCTGAAAATGATTCTAGTTCTTAATCTTTTCAGATTTGAAATGAAATCTGTTATTGCTAACTATAACTGGTTCTTTTTTTTCTTTACCTTTAATTTTTCAAATGATTGGTTAACAGTGAATTTATGGTTGTCTTAGATAGCGATCACTTAGAAAGCGGTTGTTTAAGGTTTGAACTTTTGTGAAGGTTTGAAAGGAAGAATGAAATTACTGCTATCATGGTCCCAGAAGGGGGAGCTTTTCCAATTGCAGCTTAGAGGGAACTCAACTTTTAATATTCTCAGCTTGCAACTTGTTCGAATCTTACCGCACACTTATTTATGCGTGCTTACCACTCAAGAATGAAACCTGATCTCGCGCTACAATGGTTAATCTCATATTTGTGAAGAGTTAGTTTATATAGAGCAGTTAAATAAATGGAATTAATGAACATAATATTATTTAGATTTTCTCATTTGTTATTTACAGATTATTTGTTTGTTTTGTTGTTTACTGCTGACATTATGCTGTTTAATTTACATTTGTTTGAAATGAGATTTCTTCTATTTAAAAAATTAATTTCTTCTTCTCCAAGTATCCATTGTAACCTCCTTGAAGACCTCAGCATATCTTTTATGTTCAAATTTTAATGGTCATAATTTCCTATCATCCACACCAATCTATGAAGTCTTTCTAATCCTTTAGCTCATGCCCTCACTTCCACATCCCATTTCGTTAACCCACCATTTAAAATGGCGGTGGCTCTTTGATCTATTGATGCCATCAAGCCGTATTACAACTCCTGGAGGTGCCTAACAAAGGCTGAAGTCTCTAATCATGCCCAGTGGATGTTGCTATTAGGCTTTATTGTATATTCTATATATTTAGTTTGCATGATGTATAATTAATGTACAGAATACAATAATTAGGGTATTTTGTAAAGTTGTAGAATCATAATCTTCGTAAATCGTTAAGGCATTTAATACGAAGGAACTAGATATTAGATTTGAAGATAATGGAAACAAAGATAGACTCCACCAGCTTGTCAAGGATACTTCAATATGACGTTAAATTAATGCATATAATATAACTTAATAATGATTGATAATCTATTTGTGATTGTAAAGCTAAATATAGTGTAACAATTATTATATAAATGTTATCGAAAAGGAGCAGAATCGGTACTAAATCCAAGCAATAAACCTGTTCAAACTGGTCGCTGGATGCGGATGTACCAGTCAGTGGCTGCTACAAGATGGAGTATAATGGTTTTGGTAGAGCTCCGTCATAACCTGACTACATCTCCCACACTTTGCAGCCAATATCCTCCTGCCAACTCAACACAACAAACATAGCCACCCTAATAGTGTTCTACCACCCTAATTTATAGAAACTGAGCCATTTATAAACTTGAACTATTTTTATCAATTTAATCTCGCCTAAAATTGCAATCGATACCTCCAATAATTCATAACACACTTCAGGTTCTGTCTGAAAAGCTGCTTGTTTGCTTTCTCCTGTCAGGTGTGGAAAGTGTTGCGATCGTCTCGAATTTTCCATATTGAATTTTCTCCGGGATGTGAGAATTCTCATCCACAATCACAATCACCTACCCACGCGATTAAAACACCGCCATTCTGCTTTTATCTTCTGCAACTTAGAGGTTGTAAATTTGGCCATTCATTGTGTTAAAATAGCCTGTCTAAAACTTGCCTCTTACACAGGTTGGGTGACATCAGAATCTGTGCTCATAAAGCAGATAACAATACTGATGTTGTGATTTCACTATTACAACAATTCTACAGTATTGCATACATTAACTCACCAGTCCATTTGTTCAGAATGGTGAGTGAACTTGTACAGATGAGGACTAATTATCTGCAGTGATATTAGTGGAAGCGGTACTTGAAGGTCCCAAACTGGGTCAACAGAACTAAGAACAAAAGACTGTTGTAATTCCCTGAGTGATATATCAGCTGAGTGACACTCATATAAATGGTAACGCCTATTCCTCCACACTGTGATTACCACTGAAATTTTGTAGAAAATTGACTCTTCTTACCCCTTTAGTAATTTTTATTATTTTTGTTTTAAAGTAAAGTAATCGCCCATCTTTTGGTCCTCAAGTTATTTGTTGATTGGGAGCGAAAACTTAACTTAAGCATTGCGCCATCTCACATATGTTAAATTTAGATGTAAGTCGGGAGAACAGTGAAAGTAAAAGCAAGGCAAAACGTATTTATTTTTGTTGCAAAATGGAACAACCGTTCCTCCAACTAAATTTAGGCATTGTTTTGCTGAAGATGATACGGATGGCTTATGAATAAGTCACATCATGATAATTTTCCCCATAGATGAAAAAGTGATGACCAAACGCCCTAAAACGGCCATAAACTGGTCGCATGGACATTTTGTATCTTAAATCGTTTATCCGATTCTCCACAATAGTTGTTGAAGGACGAAATCTTTCACTTGAAATTATTTGGCGGAGGTGACGATCTTCGTGTTGATTACTTATCCAAGACACCCTATTTCTCAAACGACTTAGATGGAAGACTTCGTTAGCAATTTCGTTCCAGATTTCTCGGCAGGAGTTTCCTGCTTCATGCATGTCGACGACATATCTTCCTCATTCCATTGTAAATTTTTGAATGACATCACAATGGTTTATTTTCAAAATATATATTTCTTTTTCAATAATTAGTTTTGCACTTTATTCTATTGCCTCTATTTGTCAAAATTATTAAACAAACATTTATAAAATAAGAAAATCATTTTTAGAACTATGAAACATTTGACTACAGGTATTTGGAATGCATAATCGATTTCCACATCGTCACGGAAGCTTTATTATTGCGGTTGGGATTTGATTTATTTCTGGAATTTATTCAGTTTTTTTTTACAAACGTTAGCATTCTTCGGAAATTTTTATGGTTAGGTTAGGTTAATATTATCGATAAATATATTTAAATGTTATTTAAATTTTAACTTTCATAGTTATTAAAACACAAAATCCGTAAATGTTATCATAGAGACTCTGCAAACTCATTAACAAAGAAAAACCTGATCCCTTTTTATAATTTAAAAAAGGGAAGGACCTATTGTGTTTACTGGTAGAGTTTGTTTGCTCCAAGAAGTGGATCCTGGATAGTTAGTAGGATTGGTACGTGTATACCCTCATTAAAACCTTCCCAAAGTTTAAAGTTCCCAAAGTGTAGAATATCTGGTGAGCGTATTGAATCGAAGAGAGGATATACCCTTAACTTGGGGAAGCTATCATCATAAAATGTGTGGTACTTTAAGAAGAAGGGATGTGTTGGTATCTGGGAGTGGTTGCCCCTAAATTGCAGGCTCCCTAATTTCCCTGAACTGAAATTTAGATTATATATGGTTCTTGAATTGAAAAAATTGTTCTAATTTTTAGATTGATTTGACTGATTTCAATGTCTATTTAAATAATAAATTGATATAATCGTAGAAGATAAAAGTGCGGTTAAGTTAGTGACTTCTCTAGAAATTTAACTGGCTTATATCCTTATTTGTCTATTGGAATTTAAACCGGATAGTATACATGCCCATCATACATTCTACTGGACCTTCTCATTCTACATCAAATTATTTTTTTTATTATTTATCTGAAATGTTGTTCGGCGATTGGAACAAACCATAAAGTATTATTTTAGGGAATCTAATTTACCGAAAATAATCTATATACTATGTGCGCCCAATAGTTAGCTAGAAAAGTGTTATCTGCGGGCCTCGCTCATTTTTTTTTTTTTAAATAATTTTGTTAGGTTAATTCCATTTGTGCTTAGTGTATATCTCTTTGTTATTGAATTTGTTTAAACTGTAAATTAAATTCAGTACAGTTTTTACACTCTAATGTTATTTCATAATTAACCAATGTACATACATAAACACTTTTAATTAGTTTAGTGTAATTAGGTTAGTGATTAAAAAAAGAAAACTTCTTACACTTGCATTTCAAACTATATTTAGTTCTTCATCAGGCCTTCAGAACAGAGAAAGAGAGATCTAGATTTTTTTAAAAATGTAAATAACATGCAGAGGAAGACAGCAGATCTGAGCTCTACTGACCTCCTAAGTCTATGTCAGACTTGTCCGGTCAGTTATAACCGGAAGAGATCAGAGATTGGCAATATCGTTCATAGAGGATATCACGCCTAGGAAGTTACCAGAAAACTCCATGATTTTGAAATTTCTCAAATATCTCAATTTCGTAATAGTGCTGTAGAATGTGTGCCTTGCCCGGCAACTGTAGGCAGATAAAATTGATCTTTGAGGACGAATACACTAGATCCCCCCCCAAAAAACACATATTTAACCAAAATCCCTCATCACTTTGTAGCATAGCGAAGTGGCTACAAGTAAAAGGTAACATGATACCTATTATTTAAGGCAGGCTTTTCGTCCTTCATAACAGGTGTCGTCTACGGAACCGGATAGCTAAACATACTACACCATTATTTTTTTCCCCTAGGACCGAGAATCGAACTCAATACCATGTCTCTAAGCTCTTGGATGTCGTTGTCTTAAATTCCAATAACTATACGCCACAAGTTCACTTATGAATCATATTATTATCTAAGCCAGAATCTTAGTTAGCTACTACGGTTAGTTAAAATAAAACGCACTTACCCAGATAATTGATAAAAGAAAAACAGATGGCTTCCAGCGCAAAGACTCCGATATCCAATCCATTTTTATTTTAATTTCAACAATTTTGTTGAATATTACCCATTAATGTCATTTGTTAAATTTAAGAGAACATGAATCATGAAGTATATTGTTAAATAATATTTTTATTGGGTTCTTCTTTGCAGAGAAGGAGCCTGTCGGAAATGGCGACGCTTCAACTTCGTATCTCAATTGTGGACAAAAATGTCACCAAAACTATTGGCTTTGATCCGTCAACATCAGTCTACGATGCTTGCCGTATCATCAGGGAGAAAATATCCGAAGCCAAC
Organism: Rhodnius prolixus; assembly: GCF_049639745.1. NCBI lineage: Eukaryota > Metazoa > Arthropoda > Insecta > Hemiptera > Reduviidae > Rhodnius > Rhodnius prolixus. Next base: position 9,979,649 of record NW_027411603.1, on the reverse strand, counting down.
ATGGGAGAGGGTAAGTTTGTAGATAATCTTCAAAATGATGATAGCCTACAATTTTGGTTATCAAATCTATTTAAACAAAAACAAACATGACAACATTCCTCATGAAATTAGGGGTCAGCATCTGTTTAAAAACTTTAAATGGATACCATCAGATTTCTATATACTGTTTTAATTGGTAGGATTTAAAAATCAAAAAAGGGTAGTCAAGTATGAAGAAGTAGTTTCTATTAAGTACACGTTTAAGTGAGAGATTAGTTGAAATCTTTCACTAAACTTCCCAGTTATTGTTCTATTGACACTCTCCCGGCGTTGCGTTCTAATCTGCAAACCGGCATAAAATATTTCGTAGACTAGCAGAGGTTTGAACTTTCTTAAGCTTAAAAGCAGGTGACGCACGTCACTGTCGTAAATTGCCAAAACCAGATGCTGGTCACTGAGTGTTACACGATATCTAGCTTAACTTTGCACGTCTCACGCTCTCCTCAGAATATTACATTCAGTTAGGAGATTAAATCCAAATATTTTGTAATTATAAATCTTTGTATAACTTCATTTTTATTGCTGCATCTTACTTGAAGCATTATTATTTCTGCATTCATTGACAAATGCATCACTCATTACGCGAAATGACATCTACATATATAAACCTTTTTCTGTTGTTCCCTATATCCTTAATACCATTACCGATCTTTTAAAATCGTCTAATGGGCTTTAATACGAGTATAGTTCAGGGTAGTCATAGGTCCACTCTATAATATTGTATCGAGGTTGAAACAGAATTAAAATTAGGAGATAAACTTTTTTGCCTTTTATATTATTGCTGTAGGTTCGGTTTTTAAAAATGTCGATACTTGGAATAATCGGTGCAGATTAAAGACTCTTTGTTGTTAAAGAATCATAACTGAACAGATTGTTAGTAATTTTATTTTTATTACAGCAAAAGATTATGGCCTCTTTCTCTCAGATGAGGATATCAAAAAAGGAGTTTGGTTAGAACCTGGACGAGATCTAGAGTATTACATTCTCAGAAATGGGGTAATTATCAATTTGTAATTCCATCTTTATTTTCTAATGTTTTCATTTATAACAAGTTTTAAAATTATTTTAACATTTTACAGTTAGTCAAAGGGTTTGTCTTGTATTTTATCCGAAATAGAACAGTTTATATTTTACCTTTTTCTATTCTTTCGGACAGGCATTAAGTTTAGACGGAGTTGTTTTAAATATTTAAGCTTTTAATAGTTAGAAAGAACTACGTAATAATAAAGTCAAACGACTTATGTTTATCAACAGCTATCCTGGGATCATAAACAAAGAAAAAAAAAAATAGAAGAAGTTTACTAGCAAAGATAATCAAGATAAAACTTGATATAAACCCCTAATATACAAAAATGAAATTTAAAAACAAAATAAAATATTTCCCGCCATGTTATCAATAAAATAAAAACAAAGTAACTTACAATGAAGTACAGTAGAATGCGCTAAGTGTTACGGTCTCATAACTAAATTTAACCGGTAAAGTCTAAGATGGTTCCTTAATTAATTACAGATAAAATACAAATAGCTTCACAAAATATGTTTCCTCATAATGAAAACCCAATCCTGATGGCAAAAGCAAATTGTTGCAGTTGGATTGTAACTACAAGGGAGAATAACATCCACAATTGGTATCAACATCTCTATATCTACATTTCACATCTGCAAAAGGAGACATGCATTTACATCGCGACTGACTTCGATAAAAATTTTACAAGACCTACTCCCAACAAACTAGTGACCAAAGTAGAACAGTTTATAAAATGTTTACAACTTATTGAAAAATCGAATGAGAATGAGTTCAGGTTATATGTAGATAATTTATAGCAATAATCCACATAGTATTGTTTATGTAAATATAGTTGAAGGCTCTGAATTTATATTACATTTCAAATGCACTTTTATTTCTTCTTAGTAGTTAGTTTTAAACTTGACGAGAACTTCTGTATTAAATAATAACAAATTGAACGAGGGGAGAACAAATCTACAACTTTATTTTATTTATTATTTTTAATTTGTTGCAGGACTTGCTCGAATACAGAAAAAAATTGCGAAAACTGAGAGTAAGAATGTTAGATGGAACAGTTAAAACAATGTTAGTCGATGACAGTCAGCCGGTAGCAAATCTCATGGTTGTTATCTGCACGAAAATAGGTATCAAAACTTTGTGAATAATTAAATATATAATAAAAGGAATGTGAGTTTATAAATAAGTAGAAATTGTATTCATTTCATAATTTGAAAGTGTTATCCAACTTTTTATTAAAATAAAATGAGGTTCTACAAAAGCTGAGGGGCTTTTTATTCCTGTTTCATTTAAGGTTTTATTTGCATAATAAGACTTCAAACGTCTAGAAATAAAATTAAAAATCAATCAATCGGGAGCTCTCGTGTTCTTTTTTTGAAGTGAAAAGACATTGCATTTATTTTCTATTTCTTTTTTAAGGAATTACAAATTATGACGAATACAGTCTTGTATGTGAAACACATGAAGAGGAAGTTGAAAATAAGCCAAACTTCGGTACTCTTACGTTAAAAAGGAGAAAAGAAGAGAAAGAAAGGGACGCAAAAATGGATCAACTTAGGAAAAAGATAAAGACTGATGATGAAGGTAAACTTACTTTATGATAAATTGATAAAATTAACCATAACTTACTTCCTAATAAAATGTTTTATTTGAAATATCCCAAGTAATAAAATCTCGGTTGTAGTTTTAAAATTAGAATTATAATACATTAGTTTAGTTGTAACATTTGTATGAAACTCTTTTCCTTAGTTAAAAATGTTCTCATAAAAATGCTTACTCTCCTAAAAGTTGGACAGAAAACTGTCCGTCTATTAAAATCCCAATTTTTGTTTGGGAAGAGAATCTCCGAATGTACTCTCAACATCCAAGAAAAGTTCATTAAATTCTGATGTTAATGCTGGTTTATCGTAAATGTATTGCAGATCTCTTCTTAAAGGAAGAATGTTACTGTATACTGTATTTAGATAATACAACTTACATTGTAAAGCCAGGTTGTGATTATAGGAAGGATGCAGTTTACGTACACACAGATCCTTCTATTCTATAAATACAATTTGAATAAACATCCAATGGATTTTATTTGAAATAAAAGTACTGCCTTGTGATGGTAATTATCATGGCAGCATGATCTGTCAGCTGATCTCTAGAGGTCATCTAGTAGCGTTCAGACTAATTTTAAATACTTCTTAACTGTAGTTTTTTGTAAGTACAACATTTCTAAAAGTAAACTTTTACATTTTTAGTGAATTGGGTTGATAGTGGACGAACTTTACGAGAACAAGGCATCGGTGAAGGTGAAACGGTGCTTTTAAAACGCAAATTTTTCTTCAGCGATCAAAATATCGATTCACGTGATCCAGTACAATTGAATCTTTTATACGTACAGGCACGTGATGCTATTCTTAACAGTACACATCCAGTCACACAACAATTTGCATGTATGTTTGCTGGGCTTCAAGCGCATATACAGTTTGGAGATCATGTAGAATCTAAGCACAAACCACCTTTTCTAGAGTTAGTATTTTTTGTTTTTTGTTTTTATGAAATTCAAATTAGTAATTTTACAATTTCAGTCACACTTTTATTTATTTAATCATTTCATATTTATAATTTTTACTACTGCGCACTCAAGTAGAAGTAACTTTTTTGTTGTTTAAATGTAAACAAGTCGAAGACTTTTTCCATTAGATGCAAATTTTCCATTATTGAATAAAATGCTTGGTTTTTGTATTTTTCCCTTTTCTGCAGTTGAAGTAAGATTCTTGTTCAAAAATTCATTTGCAAGATCTGTTCTCCAATTTCATCGCTCGTTTTGAACATTCCATAATTATCATCTTAATGCCAGTTTCAGCTATCACTATTGTAACATTTCAAACTATTAAAGGGATTTGTGTCTGTCCGGACAGTCCGGCTGCGTTAGAATAAATTCTTGTGTCTCCATCTCTAAGGGGGCTTTAGAACGTTCTAGGAAACTGGATGAAGTTTTTTCTTAGATTTTGGAACTTCTACTTTGAGAAATAAATAAGTAGGATAGACTAGGTTCTTTTTCCCCGTTAATTGGCTCGAACGTATAATTGGTGTCACATGCCTAACTTCTAGAATTGGACAGTTTCAAAGTATTAATCCATAAAGATGGCTTTTTGAAGGCTTAAATGCTAATTAAAGTCGTGATAGCAGAAAGATGAAATAATTTTGTTCTATAACTCTTGGTTGAATACCTCTTCGGGCATTGTGGTTTAGAGAGACGAATTCTGTCTCGTTCTTAATCGATTTTAATAGTCGACGACGCAGAGGACGAATCAGCTATTCATGTTATGACGAGTTTTTGGGGTTTTGAGATCAGCTTAGGACCTTTGACTCAAGTGGCGAGTCTGGTTCCTCAGGCCCCGCAACCTTATAGTCATGGCACACCTTAAGGGGTTATTTTACTAAAAAGATCAGCACCTTTGATCGTATAAGGCTAGCAATGAAAGAGGTTAGAATGTTTCCTGTTAAATCTATTGTCCTTCAGTGACATGACATTATGCTGAGATTATTGAGTCTGAGTCCTAGGCCCATTTGTTTGAATCGTTTTTCTTTTATTCTACAAAATCTGTAACCAAATTACTTGCTTTCTTTTATTTTTCATCAGTTATAAGTTTGTTTAACGAGGATATAGGTTACCTAGTAGATAGGTTGGTTTTCAGTAAACACAGTAAACTTAATTTTAGCATATTTTTTTCTTTTATTTTCTCGCTTTTTCGTTAGAAAGGATAATCCAGTAAGGCGCCCTTATCTAGCGTACTAGTGTATCTTGGCTAATAAAGTTATTACTATTTTTATTCATTGTTTCTTTTAGTTTGAAGGAATTCCTTCCACAGTCATACATAAAAGTTAAAGGGATTGAGAAAAAGATTTTTCAAGAACATGCCAAACATATTGGAATTTCTGAATTAGATGCAAAAGTTTTATATACAAAAAATGCTAGATCTTTGCCCACATATGGAGTTACATTCTTTCTTGTTAAGGTAAATGACAACTCGAAATTTATTGAACTTCATTTAAGTACATGAGCTTATTCTTAACATTTCTTTTTTTAAACTATTTTAGGAAAAAATGAAAGGTAAAAACAAATTAGTACCAAGACTTTTAGGCGTAACCAAAGATTCTGTACTTCGTCTGGACGAACAAACGAAAGAAATTTTAGAAACTTATCCATTGACCACTGTCCGAAGATGGTGTGCATCACCTAATACGTTTACTCTAGATTTTGGAGATTACAGTGACCAGTATTACAGTGTACAGACTCCGGATGGTGAACAAATTGTGCAATTAATATCTGGCTATATTGATATCATTTTGAAGAAGGTTTGTTATGTCAAGATTTGTAAAATTTCTCACTGCAGAATAAGTCAAAATAAATCAAGATTAATATTTTATTTTTACGTTGCTCTCAGCTTGTTAATTGACTTGTTAACATGTTTTCTCGTTGATGTTTTTCCAGAAAAAGTCAAAGGATCACTTTGGTATTGATGGTGAGGAAGGTGCTGCCATGGTTGAAGATAGTGTTTCACCACTTAAGTAAGTATTGATTAACTGTTATCAATATTTTTTCCCCCTAATTCCTTAATCAAAAGAAGAGGTTTTTATTTCTGGTAAAAAAATGTACTTTTGGTACTAATAATGGCTTTTTTGCTTAGTTTTCGCTTCCACTGGCTTTCAAGCTGTAAACTGTTAACAATTCTCATTCCAGTCAACACGCTCCTCTAGCGTTCACCGCTCAATACTTCTGCTACATCCTCCTTTACTGCTTGTGTGTTTACAGGATCCTCTTTTCCCACCAATTTCAATTCTGTCGTTTAAATAACATTGTTCTTATTTTTTTTCTTTGCTCGGATTTTCCTTCTCAGAGATATTTACCGATGTAAACTTAATTTAGTATTAATTATCCAGGTTTATAAACCGTAGGTAAAGTACTAAAGAGTATCGGAAATTTTCTTTTTACTTCCAGTAAAGTAAAGTGGCTTTCAGGCCGATTTAAGTCCCAACTACCAAATTAATGGTCGTTGACGAGAAAACGTACTTTGCGGCAAATTCTTTTTATTAACCATTATATAAAATCCAAGACCCATACCGAGAATTAAACCCGGTACCGCAATACATATTAGCTTTGCGGGCCTCGCCTCTAACCGCCCGGATACCGTAGTGCCTTAAGTACTGGTGAACTAGTGGTGAATCCAGTAGAGGTCTCAGATATATTAGACATAGGTCTCGATGAAGAGTACTTAAGACTTACCTTGCTGATAGATTTTGAAAGCGTGACAGTTGCCTTCCATTATTCCCTCGCAAAACCTAGTAAAATTACCTCATGAGCTTGGTATCGCTAATTAGGGTGTAATATGAACGTATGTAATAAACTAATGTTTATTGAATACATTTTTTTCATTCTGTGTAATGTAGGTTTTATCAATTTATTGAACAACATATTTATAACTGAGTAATTGATTCTTTTTTTTTTTTAGAGCAACCATTCTACAACATGAAACAAGTAGGATTGGAAAAGTCAATACGGAATCTGTAGCCAAACCAGCCGTTATGCGCGCTGCTGATGGTAATATCTCATTAATAGTAGTTTATTCACTTTTATTAATTATAATTAATTTCTATAATTTATTTGAAAAGATTATTATATTTTTTAACTTTCATAATCAAGAATTTATATAGATTAGTGCTGTTTTTATTGTAAATATTTGGTAGGTACATTAAATAGTAAGTAGTTATTGAATTGCACGTAATGTTCCAAGTTTTTTGTTGTTGAAATTTGTAAATAACAGCAAATTAGCTTAAAGTACTTTGTTTATTTTATTTTTTACAGTTATTGTACATGTACATACTATTTATTTGTAAGGATCGTAAAAATTATTTAATATTTTTCATTGCCCTTACTTTATTTTTTATAAGACCTGCTTTTTCAAGTAATTGATGGAATACACACGTTGAATGCTTTCTTTTTATGTTTTTATCCTTATGTAATTTATTTGAAGGAAAAACATTTTGGCATAGTTTAAAGTGGTGCGATTTTTGTTTATATTTTGCATAAAAGCATTATGAATTTGACATCGCTAACTCATCAAGAGTTAATATTTTTACTAAATTTTTAAAACCCGTTCAGAGTTGTTTTTAAAGATTAATCAAATTGTAGTTTTTATTTCTGACTTTGGAATTAAATATGATTAACTGGGAGTTTTAGTTAGGAATCAGATTTATTTTTTGAAAATATACGAGTAAATTTTCATTCTCGGTAAGTAAGCGTCCGTCCTTATTAAATATTTTCTGGGTATAAAGAAAACTCCGCCCTTTGGCACCGCTAGCTGTTCAGGGTTTTAGTCATGGCTTGTTTGATTTTTATGGGTGGTTGTGGATCAGCGCGCCGTGAATACCATCCAATAGTTTTGGATTTCCATATTGACTTTAACTTTTATTTATCATTTACACCACTGAGTTCGTTAGTATTCGTTTTCTAATCTATGAATAGTCGTTAGGTGGGCTACAAGAGCGGTAATACTAAGATTTACATAAGAAGTCCATTAATTCTTTCCAACATTCGTTTTTTGTGAGTAAAATGTAGAAATCAGAACGTGTATGGACGTATTTGTTATAGATTTTTTCTTTGCATTTCATTCTAAACTGTGCCTTTTAAAAAGTTAATTAGTATTTTTCCTTAATATTTTATATTTTTATTGTTACATTTTAAATGCTATTTTTATAGAGCTTTCTAGCACTTTAAAAGCGCACAGGACAGAACAAAATATTTGTTTATAGTAGATGGCGTCTCACTAAAACAAAAACTTAGCAAACATAAAAAAAAAGAAGGCTGCATCTTAATGCATGTTGTACACGGATTTTTTTTTGTTTTGTTTTTTGTCTGCCTCTCTTCTATCATCTACCCTCGTGCGTACTTCTGTCTGCGTCACTACTTCACAACATCAACAACATGCACTTCTAGGAGCTAAACCTATTGGTACTGGCCACGTTGGAGGTGCACTCTACACCACTGTTAGCGGACAAGTGAACATTGGTCACACGGCTCCAACGGTAAGGGTTTTCTTTTCTTCTGTGAAAACAACTTTCTAAAACCTCTCATTATAACTTTTTTATTTTTGTAAATATGTACAAAAATTGGATGCTTGCCAAGGAATGATACAGGACAGAATTTGAACAAAACATTTAACCTTCAAATCGACATATGGTTCCTTTATTTTATTTTATTTTTTATTTCTTTTCTTGAGAGGAGGGGGTGAAAGTTAAAAAATATTTCCATTTTTGAAAAATCTCGATTTGGATTCAGTAGAGTGAAAAGTGAATGAAATTACGATTAGGAGACTGTGCTGATACAAAAGAGTTTATTCAAAAAAGATACATGGATGAACATTAATGAGCAATTACAAGTATTTTAATTTTATTTTATAAGTGTTTTTTGACATTCAATAATCTTTACATTATTTAGAAGAAATCTGGGCATATTTTGTCCTTTACAGCAACACTCAACGAACATTTAGCTTTTAGAAAATAATTTAAATTTCTCAAGTGCGTCTTGATGTACACTGGGTTGAGTTCGCTGAAGGTGTAAGACAAGTTGGGTACAGACTTCTGTAAATTCATTTTTTATTTAAAAATTTATGTTTATATTTAATCTAACCGGTTGAATCAGTTTGGTTTAAAGATTTCGACTTCACTTCGTTACCTCGCATTACGCTTGCTGACTCAGCTGTGTGATGGTAATGTAAGTCAAGTAAAAATCTCTTCACCAAATTGATTAATCTACCTCAGATGGTGGATGGATGATTAAAGTCCTGTACCCGTCCAAGTTAAGAAAGGTCACTCAAATTAGAAATTTCATGAACTTCATAATTTTTTGTTGAAATCTTGTAAATAGAATGAAATAAATGCGTTTTTATTTTTGACTAACATTATTGCGGGTTTCCGACTAACAGGAGAAAAGATTGTTATTTTGTGATTGTGTTTGTTATTTTCTTCAAGCTTGGTTAGTTTTATGGAACCACTATACATAATACGAACAAGTGCTTAATGATAAATCTTTTTTTTTTTTAAGTAACCGCTATGACAAATAAATTTATTTTATTCCTAAATCCCTCCTAAAATTAATTATTAAAAAGTAAGCTAACGATTAAAAAAATTGATTAATAAATTTATGTATTCTTACATGCTATCTCAATACAAGATGATGATAACTATTATTGGATACGAGTATGTACTTTTAACAGAAGAAAAAAAAAAAATAATATAAAGAAAATTAGGAGGCCAGAACATGAAGTTTCTATCTGTTTGCATGGATGTTGTGTGTAACCTTCCTTGTTTATTTTTATCTTATTTAGATTTGTTTTATTTCTATGGTCCTGCTATGTTACTGTCGATATATTTCACTTTATTTTGATTGGCAATGTAAGGGTTTTTCTACTAAGGGATTGATTTTTTTTTTTCTTCTTAATTGCATGATTCTCGATGTACACCAAAAAGAGGAAGGAATTTTAATAGTGAAGCTTTTTATCGTTCCGTTTCTGTTCTACTTAAAACTTATCTAAAAAGAAAAGAAAAATAAGATTTCTTTCATTTGATTGTTTTTTCGAATTCCAGTTTATCACATTTCATTCGCATACGAATTACTTACATTTGTTTATTCTTGTGATGATGGCATTTTAGCTTTATGCGGAAAAGTTGCCTTTGTGTTGTAAAACTTGAGGGATTGCGTTCAGTTATAGTCGGCATATATAGAAAATGAATAGATTATTGTAGTAAATAATCTATACATTTTATAGATTTGGGTTTATTATTGAACTGTTTCTGGACTTATTTTTAATATATTTATATTTTTAATTATAAGTAATTCTGATGGAATTAAAAAAACTCTTCATGTTTTAAAATTTGCTATGTATTTAGTAGTACCAAAGTAAATTATTACGGATTTTCATTAAAATTTATAATTTTAAAGAAATTCATGGCACATTCAATATTATTACCAGTCACTTAACTTTCGAAGTAAAATATCAAAAATTGTTGCAATAATCCTCTTTCTTCGTAGTAATTCACATATCCTGAAGCATCCCCCTTTTTTTAATAAAACTTGCAAAATAAAAACAAAAAACATAAATCCTAAAATTGCTTTATTCTTAAAATATTTAGCATGCTTATTTTTATTTATTTTTTGGCTTTATTCTATTTTAAATTATCTATTCAATGGAAAATTGCTTAATAAAAATGAATAACCTGTTACTTTATTTCTCCAGGTACAACAGACACAAGTTACAAGCGTGCTTACAGAACCTCAAAGAGCTCTTTTGAGCACAATAACAGCTGGCCAACAAGTAATAACGACGGTTGAAAGAGAATTGTTAACACGAACCGAAATACCAGAATTAGGTACAGACGCGGTGAGTAATAATTCTAAAAAAAAAAAAATCATTCGTCTGATAAATTATATTTAAAATGATTGTAACATTAATGTATAATCAATTTTTTATTTATTTATATTTACAATTTTGTAATAACTAAGAAAAACACTTCACTGTAGGCCTCTCGAAAATGGAAGGAGACAACTGTCGATACAAACAAGCAAAATGTGAGTTCACAATTAGCTGCAATGAATGCTGCAACCGCTCAAGTTGTCACATTAACGTCAGGTAAAATTTTGGTTGCGATATTTTTTTATATATATTTTCATGTTTTAGTTTTAATTAGGGTATTAAGGTTGATCCGGCAATTATTATGTTAATCTCATTTTAAGTATCTTTTATTGATGTCAAAGACGTAATTGTTATAGATTTAAGGAGCCAAAAATATGCATTGAACTCTCGGTATAAATCGATTACAGTTTAATAAAACAAAAGAAGTTATCTTAAAGTATATTATATCAGAAATAACAAGCAGTGTGACCACTTGGACTTCTGGAAATCATTGTTACACAATAAGCAATTAATAATCAGAACATTAATAAATTAGTCCTCATTGAGGCAAAACTAAATCAACCTGGACTTTACTTTACAGCACCACATAAATCGCTCGTGTCTCCATTGTAATGCTTCCTAACGAAGAATTTTCTCTCATTTTTCCGTCTACTCTAAATTTTGCGGTCAATCTTTGGACATTGTCAGGAACGCCGAAATTTTTGATTCGAAGTAGACAAATTTGAATTTTAAGGGTTTTATTGACAGGGAATAGAGCTTAAGTAATAGCTAGAAATATCGTTAATGTTAAAAATAGATCATGACAGCAAAATCCCATTTTGCAGGTTGCACACATTTTCGGTTATTACCGAAACATTTTCGATGTTGCGTGCTGCTACGGATAAAATCAAATATATAATTTAATATTATTCAATACTTAGTCAAATTCTTTTAATCTCTTGCAGTGATGACCATTTAAACGAGAAACGTGCCAAGCCGTTTAAAGTTATAGAATTAGATTACCCTTATATATTACCTTCTTTCTTTCTCCCTCAAGATCGCGTCATATTCATATTTCTTCTTTTTTCTATCTCTGTACCCCTCACCCTGCTGTTTAATCCTAATTATTAATGGCTCAAGTGCGAGGTCTGCTTCTAATAGAAGCTGTTTGTAAATCTCTTGTCAGGCAGTTGCTTAATTCACCTAATTTTTATTTTTATTTAGTTTGTATTTACATGCTATAAATATCAAATAAATGAATTGGTAGTTTGTTTTAATTCAATTTAACTTTTAATTGATAAAGCTTTTACTTTTCTTATTATTATCAATCAATGTTAATAATTCTAAATTATATTATTTACTGAATAGAAATTGTAGTATTTATTTATATTTGTGGTACAGGATCTTCAGAAGAAGTAGATCATACAGCTGTAGGCGCAGCTATTACTACAATTACTACTGGATTACCGGAAGTGTCACGTGGCGTGCGTATGTTAGCTGCATTAATAGACGACGATAGCGGTGACAAATTATTGGATGCAACTAGAAAATTGTGCACAGCGTTTACTGATCTGTTAAAAGCAGCAGAACCAGCAACAAAAGAAGTGAGCTAAATTTAAAAATATAGTGGAATTATTTTGTCATTTATCTGATTTCAAAAAACGTCAATGCACAAGTCTAGAAAATTATATAGGCGTGTATGTTGTTATATTTTTGCTTGTTGGAAAAACAAGTGAAATTACTAAGTAACTAGTGTGGCAGAACCTCTTCATTAATAATAATTGTAAAAAAAAATTATTTAAAAAAACCTTTGTTGTTTCAGCCAAGGCAGAATCTACTGAATGCGGCCTCTCGTGTTGGTGAAGCGTCTCGAGATGTACTTACTGAGATCCATGAAGAAGATCCTGTTTTAAAAGAAGCTCAAGATACTTTGCTAGGTCTTGGGAAAGCTGTGGCAAACAAAGCAGCCGCCCTCGTTTTAAGAGGTAACATAAATTTTTAATTTGTATAATTGATAAAATTCTGTTCAGAAATTTTTACTCATTTATTTATTTAATTTTATTTTATATTATCTGAAGGAAAGAGTGTTGCATCCACCTTAAACCAACCAGAACAGAACAGGGCTATTGGTGTTGCTACCCAGTGCGCCCTTACTACTTCTCAGCTGGTGGCATGTGCTAAGGTTGGTTGATTTGATATATGTGTACATATGTAATATATGTATATATTATTAAACAAAAATTCAATATTTTTTTATTTTTATGGCTTTAATACCAACGATTGATTGAATTATGGAAAAAAATAATTTTGTGAAAGAGTGTCATCTTAAGAATTACTTGTTTCCAGGCCGAAGCTTGAGTATAGTTTTAAAAAATAGAAAGTATTTGATTTAAAAAAAATATTAATCAAAGAAACTCAAAAATTATTTTAAAAAAATTAATATTCTGTAGAATATATTGATTAATATAAAATATATTGATTAATGAATCGTGTTAGCATTACCATCACCTTGCATCTAGCATCAACCTTGAATTAAAAAGAAACATAAACATCCAATACTAATATCTTAAATTATTTTAATAATTTTTATTTTACTCTGATATTTATTCTGGTCACAAAGCGTTTACTGTATATTCTACGTTTATTGTAGTATTAGTGCTTTAATAAAGGAAAATGTTTAATGACAGAAAAAAGGTGCCATACTTTTTTATTGACAGAATATGACAGATGAATCTTATTTATTTTTATTCATTTATTTTTTGTACTGTTTATTAGTTATTCTATTTATTATTTACTGCTATTTAACTCTTTATTTAACAATTAAATAACTACTTAACTATTAATAAACTTATTAATTATTGTGGAAACCATTGCAGGTGGTTGCGCCGACGATACAAAGCCCTCCATGTCAACAACAATTAGAAGCTGCTGTAAAAGAAGTAACACATGCAGTTGAATCATTAGTGACCGTGTGCAATGAATCTTGTTCTGATCAACAGCTATTAGGCCAACTGTCTGAAGCTGCTGCAGATGTCACAGTTACACTTAATCAACTAGTTAACCACATCAGGTAGTCAGCTGCTTGTTTTAAAAGTAAACTGTTATATTACAAGTTTGGTCATCTAACAACAATCTAACTTTATGGAATTCCACTGTTAAGTGTTAAGAGCTTAACTTAAAGTATCGTAATGCTGAACAAAGTAAAGTAACTCTTAGTTAACAAAAAAGATATGGAGACGAAGTAATAAAAGATAAGTAGTGAATTTGAATTTAGGACAAGTGAAGAGATGTAATAAATTTACAAAACCTAATGATTTTTTTCTAAATCAAATAAGAGTTTTGACAATTTCTTAGTTAACTCTATTGCTAAAACGAAATTTTTTGTCTTATGTTTTGTGGAGCGATGTTTACTTACAACAATGAACATTCGTTAGCATGAATAATGTAATCTAAATTGTAATACTCCTCTTACTTACGTTTAATTACCTTGCTATTAACAACTATTCACCCTCTATCACAACGTAAGCAGTTCTCTCCATCTTTAAGTACCACAATAGCAAATGTTTTGTTACTCGTTTGGTTACCACACTGCTTGAAACTAATCACTTTCCGCATAAAACACAAAATTAACTGTTTTTAATAAAAATATTTTCAATCTAATTTTCGATAAATTACTTCATAAATTATGGTTTATGTGGTAAGAGGATCTTACATTGGTATCAGCTGATTAGTGGCAATGCTTGACTTAGGTGTAATATCGCGATATTTAATGTAAATATAATTTACAAAACAAATTCTTCAATCAATTTGACTGAAAATTAAAACTGAATTTCAATGTTTCCAATGAGTACAGACAAATTGGCGGAGATCGTGAAAGGGAAGCTGTGGAAAGTACCTCAGTTGAGCAGATATTAATTACATCGGAACGAGTTCTAGAAGCGAGCGGTGATCCTGGTGAAATGGTTAAACAAGCCAGGCTGTTGGGTCAGGCTACAGCACAACTCATTCAGAGTATAAAGGTAGGTTAAATTTTTTGTTAGGCTAAGCTTTTGTTGAAAATGAGGAAATAATATGGAAGAAAAAGAATAATGACTGATATTTCCAGTTATTTATTTGTTACTATCGTGCAATAAATAAATCTTGCGTTTGATATTCATAAAGGTTATTTTTAGCTATATCGTTTTCTGTTCTATATTTTGATTCTTTAAGCTATAAATGAATTCTGTTTTATTTGCATCAAGCTGCAAATAAGTTAAGTACAATAAAAGCTGTCAGACATTCAAATTTTGTGAGGGAAAGAGAAATCTAAGTCCGAAACTTGAGAAAATTAAAAATTGATATTCCCAAAAGAAATCAGTTTGTATCCGAATGACAAGTCCAATTAGGCTGACATTTCTTGATCAGATTATCAGTCCAGTCGAACGAATAAGATGCCATTTAAATTACATAACTGTGCTGAGTAAATAATTCTTTAGCCAAGCTACGTTTTCTTTATAAGTTGTGGATATTTTCCTTCATTAGACTTACTGGTGAAGAGTCAGTTTTAAACGAATCGGACAACATCAAAAATATTTTGGACTTTTGAAATAGAAAGATTATCTATTTGGCATTTAATTAGTTTATGTGGGTGATTTGTTGTTCCCATTGCCACTCTATTTTTTAAAAGAACTTTTTTCCAATTATTTCAATATGTTTGTATTAATTTTGAATTTCATATATAATTTCAGGGAGAAGCGGAATCACAAGAAAGTGGTAGCCTTCAACGACGTCTTTTAGCAGCGGCTAAATTATTAGCAGAAGCCACTGCTCGCATGGTCGAAGCTGCAAGAACTTGCGCTTCAAATCCACATGACATCGGTTCCCAAAATCACCTCAAACAGACAGTTGAAGAGTTATTGGTGGCTACTAACATTGTTGCATCTCCTACCATAAGGAAAAAGCTTATTTCTAGTCTTGAGGTCAGTGAATCATATTATTATAATATTTATTTCAACTTTTGCCGATGACGTGTGGTGTAAAGATATTAAAATATATTTATTCACCGGAAAATTTACATTTAAACTTAACAGTTCACCATAATGTAAGCGTTTCTCAGAAATTGAAAATTGCGAAGTTCAGATTTTAGGTAGTACTGAAATAAGATGGTCCAATCAATAAGGTTTTGATCAGAATCGAAATAATAAGATTTCGAATGAATTAGACATCCGCAAGTGTCGTTTTAATGAATAAGATTTACTCTAAAATGGCTCCAACAATTTTATGTTAACTTGATTTATTGCTCACGTGTAGCTCGTAACTTGTGAAATATTTCCCCAGCAAATTCAGTGTTAATTGATTCAGTACTATGGAAAAGACGGGGTTTAAGCTTTCATTTAAAAAACCATTTCAGTGAAATGTACGACCTCGTTCCAACATAGTGTTAGTAAGTCTTAAAGAGGTAAGTTAGATTCCAAATAAGCAAGTAGGTCGACTGGAAGAATCACTTTAGTGAATCGATTTTTCGCTTTAAAAGGCGAACTGTTACGAGTCGTATGTTGCTAAAAATTATGTTTGGAATCTGACACATTTGAAATGAAATTTGTTATTGCTGTATAAGTTTAATATACAAAAGGGCAGATTATTATTTGGCATATTTTTAGTGGTGTCGCAGTTACTATACAGGGTGATCCATTTAAAACGCACCAATCGCTAATAACTTTTTAGGGGAGCGGAATTCCGAAAAAACCCACGAAGTAAACTACGAAGTAAAGTTTTTTTTGGTCTAGTTTACAAAGTTTTTACTCCCGATGCTGTATCTTTATTTTTGGCGGAGTTACGGCTAAAAACCCGATTGGGATTTCATAAGGACCGATTGGTTTTGACAATGATTATGAAAACTACATAAAAAACTGCGAAAAATAACGTTGATCCCGTTTTGATACTCCTAATATTTGTCGAGATATTTAAGATCCAAGTTACAATTTTATCTATTCGTAAACGGTTTTCAATATTAATTTTCCACCACAAATACACGTTTTGGGAGGTCCTCTGACTGCGAAAAATGTTATTTGCGACGCAAATAACAAAAATAATAATAATTGAAGATTTTAAAACATGTAGTGTATTGTAATGGTTGTGGGTGAATCAGGATACATTTGTTTTATCATCAAATAAAAGCAATCATCACATCATGATAATGTACCCAATATGCAAAACTTCTTGACCTAACAGAATATGTTACCAAGGATGGACGGGTGTTGATCTAGTGGTCATGAGCGTGGCTTTGTAAGTGGGAGATCCTCAATTCGAATCCCGCGTTTGCAGTCATTCTTATTGCTTAAAAAATCATAATACTTTTTTAAATAATGTGTAGTCGCACGCGGGATTCGAACTGGGGATCTCCCACTTAGAAAACCACTCTCTTGACTTCTAGACCAACACTGCTAAAATATTCTTAGGGTAATCATAGCTCAAGAAGTCTCGCTTACAGGGTACATTAAAATGATATGGTGATTGCTTTTATTTGATGATAAAAATGTATCCTGATTCACCCACAACCATTATCATTACACTACATGTTTTAAAATCTTCAATTAATATTATTTTTGTTATTTGCGTCACAAATAACATTTTTTGCTGTCAGAGGACCTCCCAAAACGTGTATTTCTGGTGGAAAATTAATATCGAAAACCGATCACGAATAGATAAAATTGTAACTTTGATCTTAAATATCTCGACAAATATTAGGGGTATCAAAACGGAGTTAACGTCATTTTTCATAGTTTTTGATGTAGTTTTCATAATCATGGTCAAAACCAGTGGTCCTTATGAAACCCCAATCGGGTTTTTAGCCGTAACTCCGCCAAAAATGAAGATACACCATCGGGGGTGTAAAATACATTATTTTGAATTTTAAAAGTATACATTTTTTTAGTATTGAAAGTTTTTAATTACCTGTAGTATTTTATTATTTTTCTTGCAGGTTGCAGCAAAGAATGCAGCCGGAGCTGCAAATCAGTGTATTACATCCAGTCAAGGTGCTTCAAAACACAATACAAACAAACAGTCTCAAAACCAGTTGAACAGTGATTGTGCCGTTGTAAATAGTCATATACCTGCTTTAATTCAAGGTGTTAAACAATCTGCTGCCAATCCGGACAATCCTTCAGCTCAATTACATCTGATAAATGTCTCTCAACAATTTATACAGGTTTGTGAAAATAATTTCAGCGTCAAGGATATATATATTTTTCATATTTTCTTTCTAATAAAAATTAATCAGCAAAGGTAAATTTTACGCCATTTCTGAGGTAGGTGTCATCCCTCCGTCATGGAAAATCACTTCCTGATGATTGGTTGCAACCCTCTTCATATGTGCCAATGATGGTATCCAGTAAGGAACAACCAATCCCTTGCACCAAAACACCCTTCGCTCTAAACCTCCTAGGATGTTTCCCCATCCCACCTGTTAATGCCATGCTAATTACATTTTCCTTATTTGCTAAAACAACCTAATGAATGCGGTATATTTGATTCATAATCCTATAGGTTGAGATTTTTACATTCAACAAACTTAATTTTCATTATTAAGGGCTCACAATTGGATAATAATAATAATTTTTTGGAGGCTTGTGTTACCCGAATCCCAACTATTTGTGCTGGTGTTTGATCAGAAACTGATTTAAATTCTCAATTCCTTTCGAGTTGTTAGAGTAAAGGCGACGTCTGAATTCTTAATTTAGGCGCTGAAAGCTCTAGAGAGCTTGATTTTTGCAGGTCTTATATAAAACAGTTCTGAGCTCCAAAACTTTGGTCTGTCTTTGTTTAAAAATTGGTTTTTATTTTTTATTAGATCATTGTTAGAAATAATTTGGCTACCAAGCTCTCGTATACTTAGATTATTTTTGTCACAGTATTTTACTCAAACTATGTAATCAGTTTTGAAATATACTAGTCCATTCCTATTTGCAATTGAATTTTCATTGCTAAAAATTTTTTTTTTTTTTTTAACAGCCTGCAAGTCGTTTGGTCACATCAGCGCGTTCAATACTACCTACGGTAACCGATCAGCCTACATCGCTCCAGTTGAACAACACGAGTAAGTCATTGGGTGTAGCTGTAGCAGAATTACGTTCTTGTGCAGCAAGAGCACGTGACGCCTGTGGTCCTGCATTCGAACTGCAGGCGGCTAGTGAAACTGTCAAGGAGATTCGCGAAGAAGTCAGAGAAATGGCGTCACTGCCTCCTTCTAGGCTTAGTCTGCTCCCTGGAGAAACAGTAAGCGTAGCAGTTTTAAGTTTTCCTCGCTTAAAACTACTAAGATAATATTAAGCATAATTTCTTATTTACAGACAGAATCTGCGTGTCGAGATTTGAACAATGCTGGTAAAAGTGTAGCTCACTGTGTATCTTCACTAGTGAAAGCAGCTTCTCAAGGAGATGAATCTTATACAGCCAGTTCTGCCACAGAAACAGCAACATCATTGCGCAATCTTGCAGGTGCAGCCAGAGCCGTTTCCGCCACTGTGTCAAGACAGGCTCCACTTGATGCTACCAGTAAGTTTTCTGCTGATTTTTTCTTTCTCTTCGTACTTGGACATGTTGTAGTCGTGCAGATTTCTATTTTTATTTTTGAAGTGGCAATTCACAGAATCGACTTTTTTGTTGTTTTTTTATAAATCCATTCCGACTATTATCTTTAAAATTACTTTACTCAATTGCATTGACGTAGATTTATAACTTTTATTTTAAAAATTTAAAAAAAAAAAAATCATATATTCTTGGTGATGACAGGGGAGATTCATTCTTCTCTTTAGATACTTGGGAACAGTAAAAATGCTAATCTTTATTAAATTTGTTTTTTAATTACTATTTGTTTAATAATTTTTATTCATCTGCTAAATTTGACTGATTTTAAGGCAATACGAGCCAGCTGTTTGAAAGTTGCGAGGAAGTAATTAGTAGATCGTACGCAGTTATAGAGGATGCTAAAAGAACTCTTAGAGAACCTGAACATACAGACTCTTTGCAGAGAGCTGCTAGCCGCGTGTCTCAGGTACTTAATGCATAATAAATATAAGCTTATACTCAATAGATGTATTAATTTCTTATCAAATGATTTCTATTATCAGGCATTAAGTGATTGCGTGAGGTGCGTTCCCGGACAACGTGATGTTGACGAAGCCATCGCGCATATGGAGACGCAATTATCACAACTAATAGATCATATCCATATGGGTACTGATAGACCACAACGGCCGTTTGCTGAACTTCAAACAGAAATAGCTGAAAGAGCTGAACGAGTAAATAGCGTGGCGACTGATGTAACTACCAGTGTTCAAGCTCCAGTGAAATTGGCATCTTGGGCACGAAGGCTGGATGGGGCAGTTACTGGTTTGGTTACCACCGGTGTGGACGTGGCTCGGCAGACGAAGGTAGAGTATTCTTCAGTTTTAAAATGAAAATGCAGGTAGTTAATGCAGTGTGGCTTTAAATTTTTAATGAAAAGGTTATTAATCGCATATATGTATCCTCGGCGCTACATGTCACTTCGGATTCAGGCCTCTAAGAGAAGTATTCTTCAACCTCCTCGACGGCACGTCCTGCTTTGATGCACTTTGGCTACCTGATCAGGCATCCAGTCTTATCGAGACTGTATGGCTAGAAATGAAATCCTTGGCATCCTATGAATTTGTTCCGTCCATCGTAATCTATTTGGATGATTTCAACTATTTCAGGATCTTATACATTTCTTATAGCTCTCATTTTCTCAATGCCATTTTCCCTCACCGGTAAATACTTTTTAAATTTTTCGTTCTAAAACTTGATTCTATTCAGCTTTCTAGAGCAACCAGCATGTCGAATAAAATGTCAGAACTGGTCTGATCAAATTTTAAGCGTGGCTGTTTCTTACGGTACCTGATTATGCCTTAGTAGCTTATTTTGCTGCTAAAATAGTTCTTTCTATAGAGAAGTTATTATCAGAATCTCCATGCATACCAAAATATACATTTTGTTTACTTGAAATAAGGGTATATTCGGCCGTATATTTAGTTTTATTTTCATTGATTTTCAGCTCTACAACTTTAGCGGACGTTTGTAATGCGTCGAAATCTTCTCTTAGGTCGGCGTGTGGTCTGAATGTGATGTTGATAACATTCGCGCAGGCCAGGCCTTCTTTATTAATTTTGTGTACAGTTGTTTGAATATCGGATAACCTATCAAAGTTGTATTACAATTATTTTGCAGGATAATGAAGTACAAAACAAGATGGTGATATCTCTAAAGAATGTGACGGTAGTCTCTTCACGATTATTGACTACAGCAAAATCAGTTTCTGTGGATCCCAGTTCTCCTAATGCACATAACAGACTTACTGCTGCAGCGAGGTATATCTTACCCAATATTTTTCAATAAGTACTGGAAATCGTGTCCAAAAAAAAAAAAAAAAATATATTTAAAACAAACTCGACGTAAACAGTTTCTACAGGTGTGAACATTCACAAGACATTCTCCTAACGAATTTAACTTTTGAAACTCGTATATCACAGCTACTCCAAAACCTCTTATATTACGACCAAGTTTAAATAAAAGCTTTCGACGACCGCCTAGAGTTTTACAGAAACTTAAACCAACTATCGAATTTGCAATTTACTTATTGCGGATTTCAGTTTTTTAAGTTAAGGTGATCACAACACTCACATGTGCACATAACCGATATTAAAAACACTAGTACGCAGGAGATCCTAAAATTTTATTTTCCAGTAAAAAGTATATTTTTATTTTTAATAATTAATAGAATTAAAAACTATTTTCTAAGTGCTACTGTGCGGAAAAAAATATTATTCCTACATTCTGAACTCAAATAAAGTAACTCCTTATTGTGGAGTGAACAGGAGTGCTTGGCGTCTCGGTGTGCATATCATTTTAACAACATTTATATCCACTAAAATTTCAATTAAGGATAAATCTTCGCGATTTTTTTTGTTTTGTTTATGAGCTAGTGTTGTGAATAGATGCCATTTTAAGCGAGATACATTTCAGTAGTTTAAGGTATGTTTAAAGCACTCGTCAGGATTATTATTTAAATTTTTCGTTTCAGTCTAGTCAATATAATTAAACCCTTAATATTTATTCAAAATATTAGCAACATTTAGCAACTGGGTATTACCCTATTAATAATGAGATTTGCATGTATCCTTTAAAGACAATCGCCTACTAACCTACCTTCAAGTCTGACAAATTTAGGCTACAATCAACGCATAAAAATAAATATGTTTCTAAATGAGTATATCAAGTACTGCCTAGAGAGAAGGTGGAATTGTCTATTTTAATGTAGCAGTGTTTTTTTCTTTCTTATTACAGAGCAGTTACGGAGAGCATTAACAATCTGGTAGACGTGTGTACCTCTGCAGCACCAGGGCAGAAAGATTGCGACAATACAATCAGAAGTATTGAAAGTATGCGGCCTTTATTAGATCAACTTTCTCAACCAGTGAATAGTTACACGTATTTTGAATGTTTGGATAAAGTCACCGATAGCAGCAAAGCTTTAGGTTAATATTAATGTTGCACATTAGATTTAAGACAATATCAGAATAGTCGTCCCTCAGAGCCAGCTTCGTTTACTTTTATTGTCGATTGTAATTATGTTCTTCCGTTTTAAGTAACTAGTATATCCAGACTGTACATTAATTGGCCTAGAACTATTAAAAAATCATAGGTTCATCTCAGGCTATAAATAATCAAATAACGACGAATGAACTGACACAATTTCGAAACAGAACTAGACAAACTGAGAAAGGTATTACTCTTAGATATTGTGCAGTAATATCCATTCCCCCCTTCCTCAGTGTTAATGGTTCTTAAAAGTAACAGATTTGAAATTTGTTGTGAGTGCAATCTGGCCATAGGAACACAAATATGTGTAGTGGTTGTTTTAATGTATTTACTTTTCCTTTTTTTTTTTTAGGTAACGGCATGACAGGTATCGCTAACCATGCACGTTCTTCGCAGTATGAACAGTTTGGAGAGAGTGTACGTTCCGTTGGACGATCAGTTTGTAGTTTAGTAGAAGCAGCTGCACAAGCGGCTTATTTAGTTGGAGTGGCTCAACCTGGAAGTAAAGCGGGCACTGCCGGACTTGTAGATCAATCACTTTTCTGCCGTGCACTTAATGATATCACTGCCGCATGTAGCGTACTCTGCGATAGCAGTGTTGCACCCGGAAGAACTGAGGTAAAATTTTTGTCTACATCTGAAGTCAATGGCACTTGTTCAGTGCAATGTCAACCTCGGGAAAATGTCCTCTCGTATATAGATCACTCATTTTTCCGTTTAGGTTAAGAAACTAATTTTCGACTTTGCTGAATCTCTATTCCAAATAAGGGAATTTCCCATTTTTCCTTTTCTTCCAAGAAACTTCTTACCTCTTATTTTTCAGTGAAAGACAGTTAGTCCGTAACAGAAAGAACAATACTACCAGGACTGGAAAGACCTCTAACTTAGGTAGGAACCGATTATTGTGGTGATAGTTTTCTTATAACGCGCGGTAGGTTCAGAAAATACATTAGGGCGGAATTATTTAACCCGTAACCTCTGTGCAAGCTGTGTAATGACGTGGAGGGTACGGCTTTTCTCATCCTGTTTGATTGCGTACCACTCGCGAGGTGGCGATATGAGATTTTTGTCTCTCCACTGCCAGAGATCATATCGCAACAAAATTAGTGGGCAAGATCCTGGATCTTGTAAGAAGGGAAGGATTCTCGTACTAGATCACCTGGAGAATGGTACAATGAGCTCCATGGCTGCGGTGCCATGGAAACTCGCCCCTTGTCAATAATGATAATAATGACTGAAAACACTGATCGAAGGCATTGAAGCGGCTTGGGGCGCCATATCCATAATAATTTACCTAAGGAGGAGATGCGCCAATGACTTAAAAAACGAATAAATAAAAATTTAAAAATCGTCGAAGTTCTATTATTAGGTTTATTATCCAGAATGCTATTGTCCTAAAAATTATACGTCATTGAAGAAGCAGTTTCAAAGAACATCAAAGATGAAATCTATATTTTCAGGTAATGGGTGCTGCAAAAGAAATAGCTAAACATACAAGTGCATTGTGCAATGCATGCCGAGTGGCAAGTTGCAATACAACAAATACGGTAGCTAAAAGGCAGTTTGTACAGAGTGCTAAAGATGTTGCTAATTCCACAGCAAATCTAGTCAAAGAAATAAAAGGTAAATTACATTAATTAAGACATTGGTGTTACCAGTTGGCTAATATATCAGCATTGATATCATTTATCATAGGCTTGCATGACAAGTATCGGATTTACTTACATCTTCAAACATTTGTTCAGTTGGTTCTTGGAGAAAATTTGACTTTCATTTACAAAGTATCTTTATTGGTAATAATAACTTCGTAAGCGAATTTCAAATTGTCTTCAGAACTTGAAAAATCAATGTCTGAAGATAACGAAAATCCTAAAGAAAAAATAATCAGCTTTTATTGTGTTTTTAAACATTATTTCTGAGAATTTCCAGGTTTGTACGTTTCTAGAATTATGTCTAGCATATCTATTTTCTTCTTTTTTTTTTTTTTTTTACAGCTTTGGACATGGACAATGAATACCGGGAAGACAAAAGACGCAACTGTGCGGCTGCTTGTCGACCTGTACTGGACGCTGTAGAATCTCTCGTACAATATGCTTCGTCAAGAGAATTTTCCGGAGAAAGAGCTGTTATGTCACCAGCAGCAAGAGTTGCACAGGCTCCAATAGTAGATGCAGCTGGTGAAATCGTAAGAGCGGCTGCCGATATGGTGAGAGCAGCTAAATCATTGGTTGTAACGCCAAAAGATCCTCCTACATGGTTAAACATGGCGGATAATTCAAAACGAGTATCAGATTCGATAAAGAGACTGGTGGCAGCAATAAGGTACGAGAAAATATGTTTAATATTAATATTTCTAAGTTAATGTTAGAATCTTAATACGTACGGGAAAAGAACTTTGAAAATTTTGGTATCTTTAAAACTAGCGATTGCCTCCCCGCATTTTTTTTCTCTTCACTGGTGGTCATTTGTAATAAAGTGATAAATATCTTCAAAAATACTTTTTTTCTAAATATTTAGTGCTTTTATAATCTCTTTATAGTCTAGAAATAAGAAAAAGTCTTGCGAAACTTTTATCTGTAAAAACTCATTCCTAATATTTAGCGCGGTTGTACTTTATCTTGAATCCATTGAGAAAATATTTGAAATCAAAATATTGCAGAGATAGTGCACCTGGCCAGGAACAATGTGAACAAGCCATAGAAATCATAACCGAACAGATAAGGCAATTGGATCAAGCATGCTTAGTAGCTGTCTCAACCGGCTTAGCTCAGCACAAAGCTATGCATTTGAGAGGATATACGGACAATGTACAAGCAGCGTTGGCCGAAATGACCGAATGCATTGAACCACTTCGTTTGGCTGCCAAAGGGGAGACAGAAAATATTGGACATACCGTAAGTTACTTTTAAAAAATTTCGAACTTTATTAGAGGCAATTTGTCCATCAATCAGAATTTCTTAAATCTATGATTGCTAGAAATGCCACAAAAACAATACTTCTGGAACTAAGCTATAAAAACTTATTTTTCGTATTCACATAGCAAAAACCATGTATTTTGAATACCTTATTTCGAAAATTTTGTCTCGCGTCACAAACACAATATTTTCCTCTCTAATAGTGTGAATATGAAAAAAAGAAAAGAAAGGAAAGAAATTATGAACGGTCTCACAAACAACTCTTTCTTAATGCAATTTGTTAACTAAATTTTTTCAAACAACTAGTTCCAAAAATATAGTTGACTTCAGTATTACTACAATGTTCATCCTAGGTAAAGTGATACTGTTAAAGGAAGCGTAAAGTTTTAAAAATTCCTATTTGAAATACAATGTTTTCTATGGATGGTATTTCAACATTCCCTGAGAAAACATTTTAAACCTAAGCCTAACATAATTTTAAATGAAACCATTTGGTGATAGTCTAGAAAATTAAAGAAAACTGATAAAGGCGAGTTAATATTTTTTCAATTCGTTATTTTAATTAGACATTTCATACTCTGAAATATTGTTCAAGTTTCATAACTGTTCAATAAAAGAGTGGAGCTTAACTTTACCCCCGCTATGATTTGTTTGTTTTATATCATCTAGCAAGGTGCTATGATAGCCGAGTGGTTAGAGGGACGAGGCCCGCAAAGCTAATATTTTTTGCAGTACTGGGTTCGATTTCCGGTTAGGCCTTGGATTTCAATTAATGGTTATTTTAAGTATTTAGTAAAGTATGGTTGCTAATCGCCTCCGTCGTAAAGCCCGTTCGAAAAAGTGCATTCACTTTTTTAATATCTAGCATTTATTATCTGCGGACCTACCACATTTTCGTCAACTTTGAATTTTCCGCAATTTTTCGTTTTTGATTAATGATGATGTCACAACACACACACACAAATGCTACTAGTTTGTAAAAACCATTTTCTCGTTCTCTAGTTTCTTCAATACCGGATATTTCTAAAAAGACAAAAACTTTAAAATCCTCACGAATGCAATACTTTCCCTTAGTAGAGGTAAGAGGCAGTAAAATTAACTTCATTGCTAATTAATTTTCCATTATTTAGGTTAATCGACTGGTTGCATATGTGGAACCTTTAGTTTCTTCGATAATTGCTGTTGCTTCTAACATGGCCCACTCAAAGCAGCAAATGGTACTTTTAAACCAAGCAAAATCTGTGACTGAAGCTGTTTTACAATTTGTACATACAACTAAGGAGTGCCGGGGTAATCCAAAGGTAAAGTACATTTTTTATTTATGTGAATCTATTATATTAGTGATATTTTTTATAGCAATGTAATATTTTTGTTTTTAATTAGGCTATCAAGTTACACGCAGAATTAGATGATTGTGCTGAAGGTTGTAAAGAAACAATGGAAGAACTGTCATCAAGTGTTGACCGTCTTTCTAGTGAAGAAGGTGTTGCTACTGTGAGAATGGTTGAAACAATAAACAGAGCCGTGTCTAAACTAAATGATATTACGGCTAACCGACACAGGTAAGAATTTTAACCCTCAAATTTTATTTATTGTACAACATGTTCCGGTTTTTCCTGGCCACTAGATTTGTGGATTTCATTTTAGTATCTTATTCCATCTTTTCCTATGTCTTTTCTAAACCATCCCTCCACGGACTTTAGTGCTTTTGTCTTTTTTCTTATTTTATTTACTTATAGGATGATAGTTATACATAACTATGCGCTAGCTAGAAAAAATGTTTAGTTGGAATAACTCTGAATTAAAGTTTGGGTAATGGTGGTCTCTTAATATCTATGATAAGTAAAGGAATTTTTGCTATTATAGTCACTAAGTATTTGTGTACATGTGTTTTCATTACTAAAAACTCATGAAATTAAGTAATTCATTTTAAAGTCAAAGCTGCACCCTGGGACCCAATACGAATATATTTCACCTGTTTGAAAAATATCTTTAAATAAATTCTTCCATTAGTTGACGTATGTTGATGTTATTTTACGTTTAAGGTTAACTGTTGTTTGATTTTATTCTTTCTAGATCTTCTTTGGTGTTATTGGAAGGAGGTGATGGATATGTTGATTATCAGACAAGAATGGTCAGCGAAGCCAAAGAAATAGCACGTATAGCGCAAGAAATGGTTAGTTTACGCAACATTTGGTGTATTAATTTACTTCCCCTGACTTTTATCCTTTACTTTTACTTGTAGATTGCTAAAAATTGAGTTTACACCGTCAGTATCCATTTTTTGTGATCTCTTGCGTCCGAAAAATCTGAAACATTTCAGCTGGGTCGGTCCCAAGTTGGATGTTCCAATTTGGCGTTCAAAATCTCTTGACCGCAATTACTACTTTGCTGAGTGGATATTCTCGAAAAAAGCTCTGATTTTCTTTAAACTTGTTATTCTAAATCAACTTGAAAAACGTAGATTTATGATTATAATTTGAAATTTATTCCCTTAAAAATTGAATTAAGGGAAGGGGCAGTGACATTTTAAGATCTACTTCGTTATAGTGTAATGTTATGCAACTTTTAATGAAATAACGAAGGCTGAATGTGGCTAGAATTCCAGGTTTAAATCAAATGGATGTAACCGCTTTACCGTACTGATTTTTTTACTTTTATGACATTTAGTCGAAAATAGCTCGCTCGATTTTCCTAAATTTCGTATTTATATTACATAAACGTAGACATATGAACAATTATATATGTTCTACGAAAATTCGTTATAGGGGAGTCTGGGGAACGATGGAGGTAAGCTCCTTCCGTGAAAGTGTGATTTCAATTTTATGTCAGGCTATTGATCTGAAGAGTCATTTTAATGAGAATGTAGTAAAAGAAAACTGTGAGAGTATGCATTTGATTTTTTGCAAAATTTTATTTTAATTCTCATAGTAAATTATTAATTTAGGCTATCAAACGTCAAGGAGGCCAACTGTCATCAGAATTGACTCAACATTATGTGAGATTGGCTACAGACTGTCAAGGTGCACGTGTTACTTCACATAATCCCGAAGTTGCAGGACGTATCACCACGGCTGTTGTATCACTTGGAGGTGCTGTTGTGACTGCCGTCACAGCTGCTGCGGAATGTCACGATACTGTTGATTCAAATGCAGTTGGTGATCTTTCTGTGAGGACATTGACAGATGCTGTCAAAGATGTATCTGCCGAGGTAAAGATATTTCGATTATGTGTGTGTGAGAGGATGTGTGAGTGTGCTTTAATTCAAGGCACTGCACTATCTAAAGTTATTGGCATCTGAAGCCTTTTCAGTGCATTGCCGAGCAGTGTTATCTCGTAGTATGTAGAGGCACATCTAAGAGTGAACCGTAGTACAGCTTCCTGGGAACAGAACATCTAAGGGTAGCATGACCCTCCCCATGATTCTTTTTATTATTTCAAGTTTTTTTCAAATAGTTAAGTGTGGTCAAGTGTGCCGTTGTGTTTTGAGTAATCATGTTTTTTAATCTGTCACCAGGTTTCTCAAGTGCTCTCAGCTCTTCAGGCAGGATCTCGAGGTACTCAAGCATGCATAAACGCTGCCAGTACGGTAAGCGGTATCATTGGCGATTTGGATACAACAATAATGTTTGCTACAGCAGGTACATTAAACGCTGAATCTGAAGGAGATACCTTCGCTGATCATCGTGAAAATATTTTGAAAACTGCTAAGGCCCTGGTTGAAGATACCAAAACTTTAGTAGCAGGTATTTATTGTAAAGTATATTTAATTGTAAATAACGCTAGTCGTATTTACTTTCTGATGTATTATTTGATCGTGTAATTTATTCAGTTATTTATAAACAAATATTTGTAAGTTTTCATTTGCCCTAGGTGCTGCGAGCTCGCAGGAACAATTAGCAGTTGCAGCTCAAAATGCTGTTTCTACAATTATTCAGTTAGCAGAGGTGGTGAAATTTGGTGCAGCT
The DNA here is from genome assembly GCF_049639745.1 of Rhodnius prolixus. Classification (NCBI taxonomy): domain Eukaryota; kingdom Metazoa; phylum Arthropoda; class Insecta; order Hemiptera; family Reduviidae; genus Rhodnius; species Rhodnius prolixus. The sequence goes on along the minus strand of NW_027411603.1, from coordinate 9,950,665 downwards.
TCTTTAGGAAGCAACAATCCTGAAGCTCAGGTACTTGATGATACTTATTTAAATATTAATTATAACTTTAAAAAATGTGTTATCTACAGCTTTGTTAGTAAATGTTCAGAAGAATTTGTTGTTGTTATAGTAAATCTTGTTAGATATGAGAATTTAAAATTATATGGAGTATAGAATTTTAAAAGAAAAAGCTCTATTTTAAACGTAAAAGAATTCGAAAACTTTTTTCTATATAGTAGAACGAGTATGGCCTGTACTCTCCAATCATCAGCACATTTTTTTAATTCCAGTGAATTAATGGTATATAATTATGTTAAGTTTTATCAAAAAAGATGAGCTTTTCTGCCATGATCCCATCGTATCATTTATTTATAATAGTTCCATTATAAACTGATAATCAAATCTATAATCCCCAAGAAAAATTAATTATTGCCTTGAAGAGATGACGCGATAACTAGTAAATTAACTTAACGCTTGCAACTAATGCATAGTTTAAACATCTACTGCTTACTAGCTGCCAACAACCAAACTATGCTTTGCTGCAGGTGATGCTGATTAATGCTGTGAAAGATGTGGCCTCAGCATTGGGTGATCTAATACAAGCAACAAAGGCTGCATCTGGTAAATCCATCAATGATCCTACTATGAACACTCTTAAGGAATCGGCGAAGGTAAAATTCATCCTTCATCTAGCATTTTTTCATTTTAAATCTTTTAAAAGCTATCCATAATTCTTTCTTTTCCATTTTATTTGTCTTTCTATTTAATTACTAATACATTGCGTAATTACTAAAGATTTTACTAAAATGCAATTAATAAACTCTGTTTCTAACAATTCATTAAGAATCTTCTCATTTGAATAGTTTTGCTTTGCTATTATTTCTTGGGATATGGCTATTTTAAAAAAGTATTAAAATTAGTGTTTTTAATTGTTAAGAGGATATATATTAAATATCAAATTTTCTGATAAGTTTCAATAATTTTCTGTTGCCATAATCTGTAAATAATGTTTAGAAAATATTGTTTAAGATGAAATTAACGTTATTTCAATCTTCTTTTAATAAAATTATTTTTTAAAAAAAGCTACATTAGAACGAACACTGTCAGAATTTTTTTAAAATTTGCCATCTATCAATAGATAAGGAATTAAGCCTTAAACCATTATTAATTGGTATGAGGAGGGGTGAAACCATATACTGTTCAAAGGGTCCGTATAGGTTCCCTAGTGTTTGTTTTAATAACATGTGTTCCTATAAAAGTGTGTATGAATGTAAGTTGAAGAGCTAGTTTACGTTTAGGTTCGCAAAACCCGATTGGTAATCAACTGCCCAGCAGCAGGTTGAAATTGTGATTGAGACTTTTGGTATAACAGTTGTTAGGCTGGGTCACCTGTAGGGGCGCCTAATACTCTTGAAGAAATATTAGTTCACTTTACCTGCGGAGGTCAAGTTTATATGGCGCATGGACTTTGGGGTCGTTAGCTCCTTACAAAGCTAGTAAATACGTTTTTTAAAGTTATCAATATTATAAAAGTTTTCTATAATAAAGGACGCTGTTTTAAGAAAGCGTAACGTCTACCCAAAAACCCAATAAAAGCAATATTTTAGGGGAGAAAAAGCTTCAAATCCAAGTGGCAGATGGCTCTAAGATACGTTGCGTCCAAGTTTAAATGAAATCCTTGGCAGCCTGGAATAGTTCAATGAATTCGAATTAAAGCGCTCTTTCATTGGCCCTTTCTTGTACCGAAGCAAGTTTGCATTTCTAAAAGCAGATTCTACTATCTTAAGAGTGGGATTCTATTCTTAATTTAGGATAGGTATCAAGTTGCTGTTAATTTAGCGATTTGTGATTTCTAGAGTAAAGCATTTTTATGTAATTTAACTTAAGATTAAGTTAGTCAGAGAAGTGACGGATAAAGTAAAACAGACCGGTAAAAGTCGATCAAGACATTGTTGTTATAATCAAGGCATATAAAAAAAAAACTGTTGGTTCTTTCCTTAAAATTCATTAACCTTAAAAAAAAAATGCTATTTTTTGATTTGTTTAAATTGAGGTGGCCCCAATATTAAAGACAGAGTTTAATAATTTTTATCTGTATTAAAAAAATTATGCTCCTTCTTTAATTATAATATATATTTATATTTGTGTAATTTATCTATATCTTAGACTAACCATTTTTTGACGGAGTGTGGGATACCAACCAATCCAATCAGTCTCTCAGCGCACGTGTACACAACTTTCTATATAGCAAAATTAATTTTCTCCTTATTTCATCGATTTATTTTTCTTTTTTCTAGCTTTCGGTGTATTAATATTTTATTAAATTTTACAAATTAGACCTTCTGAAGTTTAGACCTTTTCTGTTTTTATTTATTTATTTTATATTTTGCTGTTTTGATTTTAATTTTAGTTATTCATTTTTGTTTATTATCTTTATAATGCATGGTACAGATTTTTTCCGCCAAAATTATTATATCTAATTTCTTTTTACTCTTTAATTTAACAAGAAAACATAGTATTGTATTTTTATTAGTTCTTGAAAAATAATATTTTACCTACGTTTGTTCAAGGGAGCATGCTTATGATGTAATTAATTTATTAGTAATTAACCCTTCGTGGACGCGAAAAATGTGTAATCCATTGACTAGTCGTTAAATTTCTATTATTGAAGTATTTTTTTTTTAGATTTTTTTATTGTCTCGTAACATAAATATAAAGATTATACTAAAACTTCTACCGAAATTCTTTTTAATTATATTGATCAATTTTCAATGATAGCCTAGAATACATAAGATAATTTCTTGCAAAAATTGTCCCAAAACCTGAAAAAACCTACATTTTTACATTATTTTTGAGAAGTTTATAAAAAAGTTTTATAAAAAATCCGTCGAAGATGGGATGAATCGAGATTCAATGTTAGCAAACTTAATTAACTTATTCGCAGTTCTTTAATTTTAATTAACTGCTGAGAATCTAAGAAGATCAACTAAAAATTAAGAAAGTAAGGCCGTCAATTCCAGATTAGTGATCTACTCATAGTTTTCACGAGGGCATCATTTCTTATCGGATCAATTCAATGGTTACTATGAGAATCAGTGTTGTTGGTTGAGCAAAAGTATTGTGGTTCTGCCCAAAAGAGCCTTCAGCTATTAAGTCAAATTTGTTTTCATACATAAATAAGCAAAAATTTTAAAGCATCCCACATTCAGAATTTCTTTTGATCTATCGAACTATCGTTACACACAAGCTGTCTCACAAAGGGTTGATTATCATTTATTTTCTTATTTAATGATTTAGATTTATGGTACTCTTAAGATTTCAGTTAATTTATTCGGTTGGCTGTTAATACAATAGCAGTCTTTGATTTGAAACTCCCTTGAACATGTGGAAGACTAAATAATAAAGTTGATGAGATGCTACTGCACTAAATAACCTTGATATCCAACTTTTTTGATTTAATGCACTTATTCCTCTAAGTTTCGACTGATATGGGCTATTTTCTACACAAAACAAGAGAATATACTGGAAAGATATTTTACATCGCTGCCCAAAAACCTCCAGTTGGGAAGGGGGGATTTTGACTAACTGTTTATTGATGCTAATTTCAGCTAATTCCTAAAATCCCCTTTTGCCTTTGGTCCCTAACGCTCCAAACTTGTTTGCGCATTCTTTTTGCAGCCAATCCCTCCTGAACATTTTCCTGCTCACTCATAACTATCGAATTTCCATATTAAAAACAAATTTCAATTATTCAGTTATTTTAAAAGTATTATATGTAGAAAAATATATATCATTTTGGTGTGTACCATGTAAATTATTTTTCAGTTAATTGTATTGCTTTTGTAGATAGATATATTCTTGAAAATTACAGTTTAGTCGAAACGTAGAGAAATAATTGCATCAAATTAAATAGAGGATACTTTAAAGTTTATTTATATAAGGAGCATCTCTTATCACCCAAATTCTCGGGCAATTAGCCTTCTATTCCGAAATAATTTATGTCACAAAAAATAGTTAGTACCGTTTTTTAATATTAAAAAAAACTGAATTACATTCAGAAATATAAATGGGTGATTGAAAGAAAGTAGTAATATTCAAATATTAAAACTTCAAAGTTCCATAGAACTTAGAAAATCACATGACATGCTTTCCTTAGTTTTCATTCAGTTCAAAATTTTTGAAAGTATATGAGAGTTAGAGGCTCACAAGCGAAAAAATATGATATTAAGGTTTGTCAGAAGAGTGACATAGCCAGGTTTTTCTTCTAAGTTTATCCAATAAAAGTTTTTTTAAAAAAAGAACTCCTTTAAAGGGCGACTGTTAGTATTAATTTTTGAGGAAAGTTTTGTTTGAGTTAGTTGAACTACAACTTTTTTAGATCTGTAGATCGCTACTCGAGTCGGGTGGCACCACTCACTCTACTGCTCTCCGATCAAATTGAGATATCTAAGAAATCTCAAAATCTGTCGGGTTTTAGGAAGGGTAATTTCTTCTCTAAGGCCCGACAAATTCCCAGCATCCTGATCTTGTTGAACGTCATCTCATTTTGTTAAGAGGTGTATCGGAGCCTTCTACATCTCCCAGCTGCAAATGCAAATACTGTCTCTTTCCAGTCGTAGTTTCTTCAGGTGTGCACAGCGCTAGTGTGCAGCTTACTCTGCCTATTTTTTTCAGACAAGACAAGGCTAAGAGCTCTTCTGGTTATAATTAACCAGACAGACGTGTGTGCATCTTGGAAGCTACTTCAGTGATTAGTTTTGGTGGTTTCCTTTTCTTTCTTTCTGGAGCTCCCTTGAAGAAGGGAGCTTCTTGTCCTGTCATTGAGTTCAATTTTTTCCCATTTAACTTGTTAGTTGATAGCATGTGAATTGAGCGCTTTAAAGACTTCCTAACTATCGATTATGATCAACTCCTGATTTCGTAAAAGTTGTTTTAGAGATATTTCCGAGGAGCACGTTGTTATGTTTATCATATACTTTAAAGTTCCTTCAAGTTAGAAGTAATTTCAGAATTGAAGAAAAGTTATGAATTTGATATTAATTGTGAACTCCAATAAGACAAAGTGGAAAAATTTTCCCAAGAGATTCTTTTTCTTTCAATCACTTACCCTTGGATCTGATTATTGTAAATATTATTCTTTTAATTTGTTTAAAAAAAAAAAATTAATTTAATTTTTAAAAAATCAATTTTTTGGGATTTTTATTATTCTGATTGGTTGGTTGGTCTTTCCCTAAACAGGACTCTGAATGGTCAGCCGCTTCACTCACTGAAGAAGAACTAATCAGACTTCTAATTCACAACAATTTAGAGCGACTCACGCTAGGGAATATTGACACAATTAATGACGAATCATTACGCATAAACTAAGAATTAAAGATAAAAAAAGGACACAATTTCCCTTGGCTTTATTAATTTTTGTTCACTCACCAATAAGTTGAATTTAGCTTTGCCCCCAATATACTATTATACAATTATCTCTTGTATTTTCTTTTAAAAAATTATATAATTTATGAATAAAAAAAAACGATGTTTTTCCTTAGAAAACTTGAAAAACACATCTTTCAAAATAAAATAATCCTCTCAAAACTAAGGTGCACTTTTAAAAGCCTTAGTCGAACCATTTCCCTGGTCCATTGCCTTGGAATTTATTTAAGAAAAAGAATTTGGCAGTGAAATATATATTTCCTGTCTATTTTCTTCGACTTCAAAACGTAATTGTAAGTAAAGCCCTTATGGAAAAATTCACTTCTGTAATCTACCCTTATGTTAAAAATACCATTTTTTTATATATATATATACATATATTTAAAGTTACTAAAATACACATGCATAAAAGTTTGAAAGGAGGAAATTATTCCTGGTATGTATTCATTTAAATAAGGGTCTCATTTGCAAAATGATTTGTAATGAATTTATATTAACAAACTGACACAAAAATTTAACACTAATAAATGTTTAATTTGTTTTTACTCAATTAAGTGCTGGAATGAAATTAGTTTAAAATAACGCTTTGCAAAATTTAACTTAATGTAAAAAATAATTAAGACAATTCATTTATCTAGTTAACTTAGAAAAAAGCTTTACTATTTTTTAAGCAAATATTTTTTCGAAAAATAATCGACTTCTCTCTTTCGCCATAATAGGTAGGTTATGTAAATATGATTGTAACCTAACACAGTTCGTACCTGAAACAATAATCTTCCCTAGTCATTTCATGAATTAACAGTTTAGTTTCTATAGGTACAAATTCAATTTGAAATTCTGAAAGTACTCGGTGATGAAAGGAAGTAATAAATTACTTTCAATCAATTTTTATTGCGAGTTAAATTTTTTCATTAAACTAATATGATCAACTCTACTTTAAAGTAATAAAAACTTAAAAAATGCACGGCTATTTAACTTTTAAAAGCATAGTGACTTCTCTTTAATTCTGCTGTTTAAACTATTGATATTTTCACAAGAAGCCTGCACGAAATTAATCTAACCACAGGGTGGTAGTATGACAGTGAAGTACCTTAAAAAAGTTGAAAGAAGTATATTTTTTATGTAGTTATTATTTTTCTTTATCAAAAACACCAGAGCTACAATAAAATATTGCAACTAACGATGAAATATTAAGTATCGAATTTATATTATTTTTCGCCAAAAATTATTTTAGTGAAACCTTTTAAAAATGCCTAACTAACTGGCAAAGGCATGTTCAGATTTTGGTGACGGTTATTTAGAATTCAAATCTCCATGCTTGATGCCAGGTTGCAAGTTTATTTCGTCATTCATTACTTGAAAAATTATTAATTTCACCGAATAGGATGCATGGTTTTCAATTCAGTTTTGGTTGATTCGCCAATTTTGTTATTAAAATAACCCTGTAAAACGTTTCTTAAAATCCAAGTCTCTACTATCCGGTGAAATAAATCAACGTATTTATCTTAATCGATAAGAAAAACTCAATTATTACTTATTACGTTACAACTTACCAAAATGTTTTAGGTCATGGTGACGAATGTAACATCCTTGCTCAAGACTGTAAAAGCAGTAGAGGATGAACATACGAGAGGCACGAGAGCTCTGGAATCAACTATCGAAGTTATTTCACAGGAAATTAGAGTAGGTTATTAATTCCTCGTAAGGAAAAATCAACAATTTAGTAAAATTATAATTTGAATTTGTTTTCTCTTGCTATCACGATCGAATGTTAACGTTGAACTTGTTTATATTTTCAAAAAAGTGGACACAGAATGCACCTTTATCCTTTGTTTGATATTCAATTTTAATTAAAAAATTTAAAACTTCATTCTTAGTTTACTTTCCGGTTAAAGATAGAATCTTTTTGTTGAAAAATGTTTCAAAACTAAAGGAAGCAATATATTTATTTATTACAGAGAATGAAATGTAGTGTTTGTGATCAGTATTGTCATTTTTTACATGTAAGTTGCTGAGAAATACTCCTGGATTCTAAGAGCTTATAACTTCAGTTACAACTTTATTCTAAAAATAATTTTATTATTCGATTTTTTAAAAAGCTTTTAAAGTAAACACTGCGGGTTACAGGCACTGCATTCCGTGGAGCATGGTAGTACAGCAACTGGAAGCCCTGAGATGTTAGTCAGATGCACAAAACCAATCACTTTAGCCACAGCTAGAGCAGTTGCAGCTGGTAACAGTTGCAAACAGGAAGATATCATAGTAGCAGCGAATATGGGAAGAAAAGCAGTTTCTGACATGCTTACAGTATGCAAGGTAAGATTAGTAGATTAGATTTCGCTAAAGTATACTTATATTTAAACCGTCAGTATGCCATTTAATTGTTCAGTATGTTCCTTGTTAGCAACTCATGAATGGGGTTCAGCTTTTTATTGAAAATTCCTCCTCTATAAATAGAGGCGATCTCTGGGTGGGAAATTTAGTCATTCCTGCTTCACATTAAAATGCTTCTTCTAAAGAAGTCGCCTGACTGCTTGTTTTCTCGGATAATGTACTAATATTTCTTCAATAGATAAAGTTATTATAATTATTAATTTTATTATAAAATCGACGTGGAAGCATTTACTTTTATTACTTGGATTAGGTTTGCCCAATGCTATCAATTCTTGCGAGTTAATAAAAAGAAGAAAGTCAAATTTAAAGTAATTTTTCCGTTAGTCGTTCTCTCTTGTAGTACTGTTATAAAGTTCCTAAGATTTGAACGTCGCAATATCAAAATTATTAGATTCTATCTTAAATGGAGTATTGTTTTTATTTTTATTTTAAACTTCATACCTTCCCCAATCTCATTTAGCTTCGTACAATCAAAATTTTGTCAATTTTGTTGATAACAAAGAATCAATATATTATTACTAATCTAATAATATATTGTATAACTTAAATTGCAAGGTTATGTTGAATTATCATCTTTTTTTTTTGGCAGGCAACTGCGCACAATGCGGAAACAGCTGAATTGCGAGAAAGATGTCTGAGAACTGGCGAACAGTTAGCTGAAGAATATCGTATACTATTGCAAACCGTTCAAGCTGTTAGTACAAAATCAGCTGGTAGCGATAAAACTGAATTGACTCTAGTCTCTAGAAAGATAGCTCAATATGTTACAGAATTGGTTGCAGTAGCTGAACAGTTGAAAGGTAAAATTCATTTATTATCTACTAATTACTGAATGTTTTACAACTATTCTTTTTATAAAATTAAAATGTCTCTAAAAACTTGTAACATAAAATAGTGAATAATTGTTTTTAGGCTCTGATTGGGTTGACCCAGATGATCCTCAAGTAATCGCAGAAAATGAACTGTTAGGTGCTGCAGCATCTATTGATGCCGCTGCTAAAAAATTGGCTGGACTTAGACCAAGAAAGTCGATAAGTCAGGTATACAAATGTGTATTATTACGACTAATAATATTAAGTAAATTTTTGTCAATTAAAAAATCATTTCAAACTATGGATGAGCTGGGTTAAAACTTTTACATTTGAAAGAATATCTAATTATCAAAAATACATCTAAAAGCACTTTTTAACGCAATTGGAAGAATTTGACAGCGTAAGAAGACCATCAAGAAAATCGTCTTTCCCTGCAAGATATGTTTGATATTCTTGGTTGTTGTTATTCGACCAAGGATCAAACATATTATGCAGTGATTGTACACTACTTCACAAAGTAGTAATAGTTTTTATGGATTTTTTTAGTTTTAATACCTCATTTCATATTACTTGTAATTTAGTTGCAATAAGCTATTTTTTTTTTTTTTTTTTTTTTGGCGCATCAACAGCTGAGGTCATTAGCGCCCGGAGCTTTTTCCAGTGCACTGCCGGCCTCCGGACAGTGTTCTCTCGTTACAGACAACACTGTCCATCACCGGACAGTGAGCTGTAAGAAGCTCCTAGGAAGAGAAAATCTAAGGGTCAGCTGCTGGATTCGAACCCGGGACCTCCGCGTGGGAGTCCAGTATGCTAACCTCATAGCTAATCCCTTCCCTAATTAAATCCTCCTAATCCCCCTTTTAAAAAATCGATGTGCTTTCGGACCTACTTGTGGAATAAATCAGTGTTATCAGTTTATTAAGATCAGTTGTAACTTATTTCATCATAGTTGTGTTCATTGAGGAAATTTTATCTTTGTATTTGCGATTTATAATTTATAATGCATTATGCAGTTTAAACTGCTCTAAATCAACAAAGAATAGACTTTCATAACTTAGTATTCTTTTAAATGTCATCAATCATATACACTTCTAGAAAACTTTTGGTTTCTTATTTTTTTTTTTCAATTTAGTATTTTGGGTTTTACAGGAAACAGACGATAGTTTAAATTTTGATGAAATGATTCTTGAAGCTGCAAAATCAATTGCCGCTGCAACTTCAGCTTTAGTTAAGGCTGCTTCTGCTGCACAAAGAGAATTAATAGATTCTGGCAAAGTAAGTAATGAAAAATTGAGTTAATAGAAACTGGTTTACATGAAAATACAAAATATCGCTTTTGTAAAAGTTAGGATTGATTTTTTACATAATACAAACTACCAATTTGCAGTAACATTGTGCTGTTGATTGCATTATTATAAAGTTTAAAGAACTAAATGCACATCACTTCAAATTCTTCATTTTTTTTTTTCAGGTAAGTCGACGTCCATTAACTAGTTCTGATGATGGCCAATGGTCAGAAGGTTTAATATCAGCGGCGAGACTCGTAGCGGCAGCCACTCATTCACTAGTAGAGTCAGCTAATTGCCTTGTACAAGGTGTAAGTTCAGAAGAGAAACTGGTATCATCGGCAAAACAGGTAGCCTCATGGACTGCACATCTTCTAGTAGCATGTAAAGTTAAAGCGGATGCAAATTCTGATACAACAAAAAGACTTCAGGTAAATTAAGATTTTGTTACTTTCTACTATTATTTATCAGTACCAAATATCAAAACTTCGAAGTGGTAATTTCAAATAAATATTGAGAAAAAGAAAGACAAAAAATAACTCCAAAATTAAAATAACTCCGGTGCCTCATATGTTGATATTCACTTTACCTAGACTTGCAAGGAAGGTTTCATGAGAAAAGAATGGAAAGTGAGCTATTCCATTTTTTTTTCTCAAGTTAATCTGATTTTTAGTTGTACATATTTGATTTACTTTTGTGGGTGGGGATGGATAGGGTGAAATTTGTTTATTTCTGGTTGCGTTACGTTTGACTTTTCTAAACTATGTTTTAATGAATAATGAAATTATGTTTCGAACATGTAGATTTAGATTTAGAATTGTATTACTTACGGAAGGATGTAAAACCAAATCCTCTGTAACCAAAAAATTTTTATAGTGGTGTCTATTGTATCAATGTCCATTGGGTAGGAGTCTGATAAGTGTAAATTTGTGTGTATATGTGAGCGGTTGTTGTTGAACTAGATTTCGTCTATGGTACCCACTAAGCTTCAGATAGACCGAAAGAGTATTGCGTGAGGTGCCAGCGAAAGTGTTTTTAGCCTGGGATGTTCGAAGAGTTGCCTAAGGCTGGAAACATAGTGGAGCGGCGGGCAAAGCGGCGATGATAGCGAAGAGCAAAGCGGCAAAAACAAAAACTAGAAATAGATAGAGTTGCTCTATCTTCGCTTTGCTCGCCACTATGCGCGGTCCCATATGTTTACTTGTGTTTGATTTCGCCGCTTCGCTCTTCGCTATCAGCGCCGCTTTGCCCGCCGCTCCACTATGTTTCCAGCCTAAGCCACTTAAGAAGAGGTCAGTTCCCAAAATGGTTTCTAGCGCAGCGTTTCGTAACCTTTAGGTCGCGTGAATTTTTAATGCGTCTTAAAGGGGTAAAAAAACAAAACAAAAAACCTGATGACAGAAATCCTACATAAAAGAAATTATTGCTTGTATTAAACTTAGGATGGAAGATTTGCGAGGAATCGGTCAAATAAAACAACTCGTCTCTTTGCCAACGTTTCGACAAATATATTGTCCTCTTCAGGGCCTGGATATTATACAAATACAAAACAATTTACAGAGTCAGTAACATAGAAAAAACAGTAAAAATTAGTAATACAAAAATAAACAGTAAAATACAATAAATTCTTTATAATCATTGAAACTTACGTGGCTATGCGGGTTGGTTGAGTTACAGAAACTAAGAGCGAGAAATGGAGAAGCAGGTATATATATACAGATATAGCGGGACTTACACGGGAATTTTGGTAATTGCAATTGAACAGATACAATAGACTAGTTACAACAAAAGAGTAAATACAATAAATATTGGGAAATTTCTTTAAACAACAAAAACCGTTAAACACAAAACACAGGAGAAACCAAATAACCCTTATGCACTAAATAACAAATAACCAAAAGATTTGAAGTAAAATTTAAAAAACCCAGCAATAATTATGTACAAAATTTGGATATCTATTTATTTTTTAATGACAAAATTGTAGCAGTTGGCCAAATTCGACGTGTCTGCCCTAAAGTTAACTGTGTTGTTCTGTTTTACTATGTGGCACATTTCAAGAAAATTCTTTCTCCGGCTCTTAGTTTCTGTAACTCAACCAAAATCTTTCATCCTAAGTTTAACAATTTGCGGTCACGAAAACCATATCTTCAATTGCTTGTATTATTCAGTACTTTTTATCTTGGTTTGCCCACAATAAGTTTGGGAAACGCTTTTCTAGCATCTAGACTAAATAAATGCTGTGTTGAAATTCCGAGGTTGAAGGTGTAGATTTGATATGGTTTTCTATTAAGGCTTTTGTCGAGTGACTCTTTTGAAAGAATAATGCAATTTTTATTTATTTTGGGCCGTACGCTAAGTGACTCTTTTTCCCAGAGCTGCGTTTGGGGGGCCCCCTTGGCGTTACTGGACAGAATTTTAAAGGGTTTTTGAATCCCAATTGAAATATAAATCGAACATAATGTTGCTATTATTCTAGTGCAGACGCATCCGACATCTTTTGCTGTAATTGTAATTTTTCGAAATCAACAGATATTTTTTCTCTCTCTCTTTTAACAATCCTTGGCATTGAATTTAATTATTTATTATTCAATACTATTAGAATATGCAGACAAAAAAAATTAGATTATGTCCTGTTCTTTCAGGCTGCGGGTAATGCAGTAAAGAGAGCTACTGATAACCTAGTTAAAGCGGCCCAACAAGCAATACAGCAAGAAGAAGAAAGAAGTCTTGTTTTAAATAGGAAAATGGTTGGTGGCATTGCACAAGAAATAAATGCAAGGTAACTATAATCATACTTTCACAAAAAATGAAATTAATGTATAAGGTACACAACCGAAGTTGTGTCCATTTAAGGACGGTCATCTAATGAATAGGACGCTTACAATGACTTATCTTCTTCGCTTAGACGGAGAATTAAGTTTTCATATCCTATAGAATTTCCCAAGTAATCGTATCTATTAAAAATTGGGACTGCAAGATATTCAGACAAATATTAATTTCAAGCAATACTGAATTACAATGGATGTTTCCAGCTGAGCGTGACAACCCTAGAATTTACTGCGTTAATGCAGAGTTCTGCAGTTATGAATAATCTCCTTTAAGTTCCTGTGCAAACACCAAGCACAAACAAGCGGTTGCACGCAATCAGAGAATATACTAGAGGCCTTCCGACACATTCTCCTGTGAGAATGGACAGAGGCTGTGCTACAGTGGGACATTCGGAGAAGATATCTTCTGACCTATAGAGTCAACGGTTCTTGCTACTTAGTCACTACTAGCGGTTTCACTAAGGTGTGCTAGCAGCAGAAGCTAGTAGAATTCCTTGTAAGTCGCATGATGTTCTGAGCAACAACCTCTTCGGCTTAGGTGGAAAAGTGTCTCTCAGATCATCTATTAGGTCTCCAATCTGCTAACAAAATGAAACAACTGCAATTGTATCCATATCTTGAAAAGATTTTTGTAATTGTGGAAAAATATTGTATTCTAACAAATCAACAAATAAATTAGATAGTTATTTGCAAAAAAAGGGATTGAATGTTGACTCACTTCACGGTTGAAATCCAGATTTATTAATATCTAAACCAGAAATATTCATTTTAATCTATTTTATTTTAGGTCTGAAGTACTTAGAATAGAAAGAGAATTAGAAGAAGCAAGAGGACGACTAACCGCTATCAGGCAAGCAAAATATAAAAGAAGAGGCGGTGCTGGTGATACTAATGATTCAGATATCTACGATACGAGGTAAAATTTCAGAAATAATATACAATAATAATTCATGGTTACGAAAAACCTACTTTAGGAGTTGTGGATAAAAACGTGAAATCGGCCACAGGAACCATTAAGTGATCTGAACAGTAAATTATTTGTGAGAATCCAGTATCCTGATCGATCCTCCGAATTATTGAAATCTGCTTCTTTTTTCGTACATTCTTCCTGGCTAAGTGCGTAGGACAAAGCTTCCGTCGTCCCTAGAGGAACTGGTTTCTCACTTGAATTTTGATGCGCCAATTTAATGTTGGCTTAATAGTTAATCCCAAGTCTGACACTCTTGAACAAGTAAATGAAATTGGAAAGGTATATATTAACAGATAAATGAGGACAGAATACCATTTTGAGATAAAGATTCTACGCGTTTTTATTACTTTAAAAAATTATCTAAAAAGTTGGAGAATTTTTAAGTTACATTTTAGGGATGTTTTCTACGCAAAAGCTAAGAATCAGACATTTCTACAAATGTCTTTTGCAAATTATTTGTGTCCCAAACGTCTGATAATTTGCAAACATTTCAAAAAGTTAGAACAAAGGAATTAGGCACACCAAACAATCCGAAAATTCCACAAACAAAGTATTTATAACTGCCTAAAGAACGAGCAACAGAATATTTGATTTTAAAGGCAAAGATAAGTTATACAGATTCAGCTATTTTTAAATTTTGAGTAAATTTTCTAGATACCTGCTTCTAAAATTGGGTATCTTCAATTTGTTACTAAGTTGTTAGTCGAAAGAATCTGTTTTTATCAGTATTTTGACAAAGAAAAAAATAGGGAACAACGGCTTAGTTAAACAGAGTTTATTAACAGTACTGGCTGTGTGGAATGTTGAAAGAATTGTTGATCATTAAATTAGAATAAATAATCATTTTATTTTTATTCTTATTGTTTAAAATAATAATAATTTTTATGGATGTAATTAGCAAACATTTTCTTTCTTTTTCTAGTCCAACAGAAAAAGTTGTCACTTACAATATCACCAAGCCATTCAGAACCTTCAAGTTGAATTAAATCGCAATACTTGTTCGCATTTCTTGATCTGCATTTTAGTTGATCAATTTTCCTATGCAAAAATTAATATAAAATTTCCTTATAAATTTTCTTTTTGTGAATGCAAGCATTTCTATGGGAGGAGCAGAATTAGTAGAAGCTTCATAAAAATTCGGTGAGTTTATGGTAATTTTTGTTTGTAAAAAAAAAAATTGATCTTCAATTTACTAGTTGTTAAATGGTTTTTTGCTGTTTAAAAACTTCCGATTATTGTCAGAAAAGAATAATTAGATTTAGATTTATAAGTTAGATAGCTTTTGTAATAAATTCGAGCTTTACTAGAAAATGGAACAGTTTTTTAACAATGTTTTTTGTCGCTATTTTGGGTGGTGATGGCAAAGGGTGTATACAAAGTTATCAATTGTTTTCTTGTCTTCCTTTTGTTTGTGGAATTTTTTGTGATTGTCTTATGGCGTTATAATTGTTTTATTTGGTTTTAAAAAGCATTTATTTAATTTATTTTATAAAGTTTGATTAATATCCTATTTTAATTTAGAGTGAATCAATAATAAATATGGAATAACTTTAGATTATATAAACACATGGTAATCTTACTAAATATTTTTGTATACCATAATCTAATTAATATAAATAACTTATTAGTATATGTTACCGTCGAAAAAAATTGAGGGAGAGGGGAAAAACAGGGTTTCTCAAACATTGACCAAAAATAAAAATCTTATTTAAAAAAACTATTGTTTTCAAATCAGGCACACTGCGACCAAATAGATTTGCGGGAGCCCCGACATGGCAGGTGACACTACTCACCCTATAGCACCATAAGAAATCAGTCTCTCCAAGAGTATAAATGTAAATCGGATTATTATACTAGGGGAGTGCAGAGGGAGCCACCAGTTAGGGAAATCCACTTCCTGGTGCGTGTCAACACACTTCTCCCCCTTCCAGGGCCTCCTCTAGATACGCTATAAATAATAGTCCCAAATTAAGGCTTCAGAAGGGTTTTAAAATTTCAACCTTCCAACATCTCGTTAACTATCAGGCTTTTCTGGGAAGCTCCTGAAAGAGAGGGTAGCTGACAGTTTACTCGAATTTCAAAAGAGATTTTCAAAGAGAGAATTCAAAAAGATGCCCAAAAAAAATTTATAACAGCAACAATTTTACTTTCAGAAAGCCTATAAGAAATAATTGATCAATAGTTTATTTGCAAGCATACTAAACTTCCAGTAAGAAGAAATGCTGTTTTCACTTTTGGATTATACCAGATTCCAAAACAGGTCATTCGAAAATGAATGCGTGTGTGAGGGGTTTTTGGTTAAATTTCGAGTATTAAGTAAATTTATCTCTGGATGTAATACTGTTGTGAACGAATGTTTTACTTTTTTGAGTTTTTCTTTAAAATGGATTAAAGTAAAAAGCGTTTTATGATAGTTGTCGGAGAGGTTTGTGTTATTGGCTACCCTGTAAGATTTCATTTCATTGTAGTGTCAGATTTTACAAATTCTATAAAGGTAGTAAGAATGAAATGTGATCAACATCGAATTTTGAAAAATACGTTAGAGAATGCCGTATGTGAGCTCAAAGTAGCTTTTTACTTTTTCTCTCATTTTTCTAATGTGCTCAAAGTGCTGTACTGAAGCATTTCAGAAAGAACTATATTTCTCATAACGTATTAATTTATTTAGTGTGTTACTTACTACAAGAAGTTTTCTTTTAACAAAAGTCAGGATTTGTACAAATAACAATGTAGTTAGGTACAGAATGTAAAAATGCACCACAACATTTTTGATGCATTTTGATAGTTTCTATATTTTACGTTGTGGTTGCTCTTTTTTCTTTCGTAGGATAGAGGAAACTTTTTCATCAGTGGAACCAATGAACGGCACAATGAATTCAACGACTGAATGGTATGGTACTTTGGGTAGTGCAAGCAATGGAGGTGGCCGGGCCGGATATGAATCAAGTTCACCATCCACACCAGAAAGAATGTATGTCAGCAGTACTGAAACTAAATCCAAAATTTACCATCCATCTGGTAATAACATCAACACGTTTGTTACATCAACGCCTACATCAAAATTCCATCAAATACATCTTCAACAACAGTCACATCAACACGCACCTCCTCCACCACCTCTGGATATATCTACCCTATATTCACGTAACAATCAGAATTCATTAGTTAATTCGGGGGATTACTTAAATGGTAGTATTACCGATACAACTTATACTTCTAGTAGCCGTCAACAGAAAATAGTTAAAACTGTACAGTCAACTGTTTCATCTACAAGATCGTACCGTGTGGCCGATACTTAAGGCAATGCAATTATTTATTTAACCCATCTTTTTATCGCCCATCCTAATCAATTTATATCAAATAACCTAAGTAATCCAGTTCTTTAATCTATGTAAAATATTCTGCAATAACGTCAATTTAATTCATATTGCTTTCAACAAACTAAGCTCTTTTTTATTAATTTTTTTATTGAATTTTACTAAAACTTATTGGAAACTTACGTTTATTTTGAACAATTTATTTTGTTCCAACATTGATATTATTGCATCCTTCATTCAGATATTTTAAATTTGTCAAATCTACAAATTTTAAACAGATAAGATGTAATAATGGAAGGCACGCTGTTGAAAATGAACCCATTCATTCCTTAGACATACTCCAAATTTACGAATACTTTGTGAGTAGAGATAAGGAGAACTGAGCGTTTGTGCTATTCTGGGAGCGAATAAGCCATTCAAAGGATTGAAGAAGGAGTTGGTTAAATAAAAACCAAATCACTGCGACCTAATCTAAGGCCAACTTTAATATGTAGTTGATTAAAAATTGGTTGGTGCGTAAATACTCCTTTCTTTCATCATATTCCAATGAATTATCTAATCGTCGCCATTGTGCTAACATCTTTATAAGAAAGAATTAAGGACTGGATTCTCTATAGCACATTAACTTTTTTTTCTTAATTATTGGTATAAATAATAATACACGGTACTTAAAAATTAATAATAACTAAGCTCCTTGAATTAAAATTTGTTATTAATAACGGTTTCAAAAGTAATGATATGAAAAAAGTCATAAATATTAAATTATTATTTTTTTAACTTTTTTTATTTATTTATTTTTTTTCAAGTTTATGTTTAAATGAGCAAATTCTAATCTTAATAACTCGGACCATGTTTTCTTATTAGCCCATCAACCGCGAATATGAAATACTCTGGCGTATGGTAATGGGATGTATTCGAGACTATTTGATGATAGCAGGAGACCGTCACTTTTAATGGAAGTAAATGTTCGAACGAGGAATAATATAAAGCTGAACAAATTAAGATAAGAATACATTACTGTAATAGAGTAAAAAAAAAAATTACCGCAATTGTCTAATTTTAACAGATTTAAAGCTAGTTTTGAATCAATGGTTCTTTTATCACCTCTTTTATACTCAGTGGAATTATAACATTAGGTATATTGCTGTTGTAAAGTTGTAAAGTGATGTACATATTAAATTTACATCCTCAATGCGTAACCGACCCTAGGCTCCGTCGCAAATCTTGACCCTTGACCTGCAACTATCAGTGGATAGCGAGCATTATGACTCTTGGCTAATTACCTAAGGTCCTTCCGCAAGCTCTCCTTCCATCTGTTCTTGGTACTCCCTTTCGGTAATTCTCCATTAAATATTCTTTTGGCTGTCCTTGCTTCTAATGAGATGGCTGGTCTTTTCAATCGCTTTATGCTTTCACTGAGGAAATATTAATATCCTTTTAGGCACCGTCCTTATCCCCAACTTTTCAAAAATAGGCCCGATTACTTTCGCATTATTACCCGATTCTTAGTAAGGCGTTTTGCTATAGATATGTTAATAGGGAAGCAAAAAAACATTTCCTTGAAGAATACTTTATTCCCCATCTTCTTTACCTCACATCCAAACTAATCTCTAACCTAATTTTTTTTTTAGTAGCAAACTTTCCATAAAAAGTTATTAGAATATTGAAGCTGAAATTAGTTTTCTATTCAACTTCAGGCCATAATTTTAAGATTTAAAAATTTGTCCGGGAGTTCCTTTGTACATTTCTTTTTTTGTTGGGAGTTGAGTTCTTCGGTCGTCTTGATATAATGAAAAAGACTTAATATAGATGTTAAATCGTTAGAATTGAAAAAAAGTCTTCCTTTTTGCCTTTATCCTTTTATGTTTACAAATACAAAGCTAAATACATGTGTTCACTTTGTGCTAATTATTATTATTATTAATTTGTAAATTTATTTACAATTAATATTAAAACAAGTAAATAATTGTGATTTTTTGTTTTGTTTTGTTTAAGCATGCTTGTTTGTAAATGAACTACTAAATCTATAGTTATTACTTACTAAATGCTGATTGTTAATCGTAGAGAGTATTTATAAAATTGTGAAAGCCTATTTAATTAGATTAAACTATACTTTGCATGTTTTAATTGTTGTGATTTTGTCCCAGTTACGTTTTTTTTGTTTTGTATCATTTAACGCTTTTGAGAAAACAAAATAGATACGTTTGTTTTGTTTTTGAGTTATAATTGGTATTTTGTTGTATAGAAGGCTTAATGTTCGCAAAAAAAAAAGTTTAATTACAATTTTCCTTTAAAAAAAATTGTTTTCTGTGAATATTGTAAAAAAAAAGCAAAGAAAAATCGCAGATCAAAATTTAAAAATTGGTATCAAGTGCCTATGAGCTAGCATCAGTAGAAAATAACAAATTTAATAATTTTAGTTGTATTAGTGATTTTTATTTCATTTTAATTTTCAAAAATACGTTCAGTGAAACGTTGTAACCCTAAATAATCCTTCCATTTAAATTACTTCAATTTAAATAGAATTTACTTACAATATATAAATATAATATAAACAAAAAAACATAAATATTCATTTTTATATATTAACAAAAGTATTTTTGTACATTTTTTATAAGACACAGCTAAAAAAAGGAAACAAGTTTTTATATGTCTTAATAAATTTTATTTTTTGTGATTATGACAGTAATTTTTTTTTTTAATGTTGAATTTAAATATAGATTATAATAAGTAAACTAATAAATAAATTTGTTTATATGTAGTAAAATGAAAAAATTAAAATTAAAATAACCAGAATTATTTTGGTCTTTTCCTTTATTTATTTGTTAATATTCAGATTAACTAGGTTTATTAAATTTAAATTGTCTTCTAAAAAATTTTTATAGATTAAGTAGAAACATGTAATTTGTGGTGCTTTTTTTTCGTTATTGATTAGAATTCTGCTTAAAAATGAAATATGTTTTATTTTTTAACCTAGTTCAGTTTTGTAAAAATTATAATAAATTTTACTGTTACTAATGTTAATTTCATTACTGGTGTCTTAAATAATAGTTTTTACTTTGTTTTTTTGTTTTGTTTTTTCTTTTCTTTTATACAGTTATGTTTTTAAAGAAAATTATTGCTTTCAGGAAATTCGGCTTGATGTTTCGCTATGGTTTATCCTTTGCCTAGGAGTTGCCTCTATCTAGCTTCAATAGAAATCTCCATTAATGCCGTTTATTCCGGCTTCCATATCTTAAACATTTTTTGATAATTTCTGTTATTTTCCCCCTCCACTGGGCATGAGACCTGTCTTGCAGGTTCTTTCACCTACCGAATACTCACTCTTTTGAGTATATCCTTTCTTTTTCAATACCTTTTTTGAATTTTCAAATTATAAATCAAGACCTCCTTTTCCTGAGCAAATACTACTAGGTCATCTGCGAAATGTAGGATGGCCAAGTAATCTTTGTGTGTTGTCTTTTATTTGCTAATAAATTTTAGAAAATATTTATAAATGTGCTTTAAATTTTGTTCAAAGTAAAAATTGTTAGATGTTCAATTTGTTGCTTAGTAACACATAATTAATATGAATGTGAAAAAAAAAGTCCCCACATGGAATCTGAATTGTTAACATTAAAACTGATATAGAATAGTGAATATCAATAATTAAAGTTTGTTGATTTTTCTGCAATAGTGTAGACTCTACTTATTTCTACAAGCAGAAATTTTGGAACTTAATACTATATTGGTAAACAGATGTCTCTCTTTGAAGTCTCGAACGGGTGATTCATGGGTGACCAAGTAAAGCGCCTCTAGAACCCAGTTGTTCATAGAAACAAACATTGAGGGCAAGTTATTTTAATTTATGGACCAATGTAATATTTAATTCTGATAACAGATCTGTACTACAGAATAATCGAAGCTTACGTCGGATTCTATAGTTTGATTTATTTTTTTCACATCAAAAGCGTCATTTCAACAAAACATGTCCTCTGAGGTTAGCTCTCCTCGGTGCTCATACATTCATACGTTGCTCCCTTAAGGGCAAGTTAATTTTTTCAAACGTTCATGCACTAAACACCAAAAAATGGACCATTCAGAACGTCAGTCATGTAAATTTAGCTTTAGAATATCAGATAATAATAAGTACCGTATGTTTTTTTTTAATGCAAAACTGGACTATTTGAATTTCTAGGGGATAAAGGAAATCCTAGTTTAGGGGAGACTAGCGGCAAAGCGTGCATTCTCACTAAAAAGCGTAGGATGGAGTTACTCTGAGACTTTTATGTACGCAACATTGACGATAAATCACTATTAATTTGTAAACTAATCAATAATTTCATTAGAATAAAAACACCGAAACCATAGAAACAAAAAATTAAACTTGTAAGTGCTTTAGAAAAAGTGGCTGATGAAGATTTGTTCTATTTTATGTTTCTGTTTTTGGTAAGTGTGTTTTTTATTAGTATCTGGGGCTTAAGTTACGACTATCTAATTAATATTGCCTAGCATATAATAAGGCGTTAAAAATCCCTCTCTTCCTTGACTTTAAATACAAAATAAATGTCTCTTGGAGTTTTATGATATTTGTCGACTACCCAATATTCTAAAGTGCTCAGAGTGAGGCCTTCAAGACCAATAAACAACTGCGCTTTCTTGGAAGCGTATAGTTTGTTTGAGAAGTTTAAAGAATTATTTTCCTAACCGATTAGGAACTTTGTGAAAGATGATGACGTCCATTTTATTTGTAGGTTTGCAGGTCTATATTTAATTAATTTTTTTCTGCTTAAATAAATTTTAATATTTTCAGGTTAGTTAAGTATCATGAGTCAGCTTACATTAACAAACCCGTATTAAAAAGCAGGAAATTCGAGACTCAATCACAACATAAAAACATCAAGAATAAAGATCTTGATATAACTGGCTTAATGGATGAAACGGTTTCTTATGACGAAAGGAAACAAGAAATATATTCACCTTCAAGATTCTCCTACGGTTTAAATCTGCAGCCAAAATTATACGATTCATTGAAAAGTGATGACTCTTCTGCAAGAAACTCTTCAAATATCGCGTTTTACGAGGATATAGGAAACAGTTTAGGAAAAGACTTGCATGTCAAATTAGCAGACTTAATAACTGCTGCTCAAATGTTTGAAAACAATCGAAACAATCCTGTGGGGAATTGTTCTGAATGTTTGTGCAAACCGTTAGGTCAGAACTCATCTGATTTTAGCAGATGTTGTTGTTCCAAAGAGATGCAACAAAAATGTGAAGGCGTAGACTTATCTTACTTGATACCTATACCTGGCGATACTACCACAGCAAAAACTAAAAGTCATTCCAAAAATAAAGAAGAAAAATTGACTACACCATCAGTCACTTCAAGTATGAGCGTAAAGACAGCAGCTGCAAAATTGTTGAAAGCGGATTCGGCTCGCAATGGTAGAGGCTACAGAAAAGTCGAAGAGAGTACGCTAGACGCATTAAGGAGATTTCAGTTGACTCACGGAATATTTGCACCTAATGCAGAAGAAGTAGAAAAGGCTGTTGAAAAAGCTAAGTTCCAGATAACGAATGTCCGAAGCAAACTGCCTCAGTTATTAAAACAATACAAACACAAGAATAACTGGCATAGAGACAATTTTTTTGATAATGGAAAGATAATGAAAGATGTAGGTGAACTGTATAAATTATTACCTCAGTTCAAAATTGAAAAAGTAACAAAGGAAAATAAGGCAGCCAGTAGTAGTGGTAGTAGTAGTATTCCTTATGTTTCGGATCTTGCTTTATTGCATCAGAATAATGCAGCCATTAAGAAACAACTAGAGATCATTCGGCAATATGATGTTTTATTAGCAAATATAAGAGCACAAACTCAACTAAAACTGATGGAGCTGGCTGATACGGAGGAGAAACAGCTTGTACAGCAAACTCGTTATAAGAGCGAACGACAACAAGCACTAGATGAATTAAAAAATATGGAAGAAGTATTGAAGCAAGAAGTAAAGCTGTCCCAGTCATTACCAGGAGCCTCTAATACTTTGAGTGAATATCTGGACAACTCGGTCGCAAACCGCAGTGAACTGGATGAGTTGAATGAGAATGTAGCAAAATATACTGGTCCCTACAAAGATGAATTTCATCAAGACGATGCCAAAAGAAACCATAGACTATTGCAATATCTAGAGATGTTGCTCCATCTGAACGACAATTCTGATACGAATTATAATGATGTAAACATTCTTCCAAAAGTAGAACAAGCAAATTTACTGGACGATAAGTTACCAGAGAAGTTTCTCCTTTGGAGAAAACCATTGGAAAGAGCCCTTCGAGATAATAAATATACTCCATCTAAGGATGAAGAAGATTATATATCAAGCAGGAATACTCGGAACAAGAGAAAATGTAATAGTATGAAACCTTCTGATATCTCCAAGAAAATAGTGGAAGACAGTTCATTGATATTGTCCACTGATTACAATAGGGCTTTCCATAATTTACAAAATGATCTGATGGAACTCAAAGAACAACTTCTTTCTCGAAAAAAAAACAAAGTAGAGCCTCATGACAATAACGTAATGGTTCAGATCAAGTTGTCCGTTGATGTTGCCAATACAACGGATTCAGGACGATCTTTTAGAAGAGGTATAACGTCCATTTCCGGTAGTAATAAACAAGGAAAAAATAAACAAATTTTTCAAAGTCCAAAGTTAAACAGTAAATAATATTATTAAATTATTGCTTTTCTATTAAATTAAATAACACTACAACAGTAGGCTACACTCTGTTGCATTTTAATAGATTTTTTTTTTTTTTAATTTTATTGGACAAGAGTTATCAATTTTAATTTCCATTTAAAGTACAACAGCCATACTTAATATTTTGCATATTTTAAAATATTTAATTTTATTTATTATAAGGTGTACTCGACTTCTTTTTTAATAAACAAGTTTTCTAATTGTTTGTTAATTATTTTTACAGGTTGTAATAATTTAATACAGTGAAATTTAGGCATTAGGTATGATTACAAATGTCACTAGATTGGCGAAAACTCATACTTTTTCACAGCATTCTAAAAAAAAAAATCTCTCAAGTTGGCATTTTTACTATGTATTATTTGTTGAATACGTATACATGTAGTAGTACCATTAAGTGGTAGTTAAGATATAAAACTTGTAACGTCTCTGTTTCCCTTAGACATTAAATGTGTAAGCACACTTCTCCGCTAGGAATAAAAGTTTCAATTTCAGATAAGCTATCTGCATATTACCTAAGATGTAAGTGCTAAAACTTCTACTGGCTAAACATCCTTATGGAATTAAAAAAATTAAACTCGTTGATGACTTTTGAACGTATATGAAGTAGGTAAGTTTAAATATTAACTATAAATTAGTCACAAGCTGTGTTCTCAATTCTACAGCAAAGTTATTGCTGAAACTGTTCTCATTCCTTCATATTTTTAAATTTAACAGGAAAAAAAATATATTGACAGAATTGCCGATCGTAGCGTAAATAAAAACAGTCAGGCAGTACAGTCAGAACAGAAGACACACCAACCTTAGATATAACAATGTAAACAGAATAATTGTTAATGGCATAAGCCCTGAAGATGTCCCAGTCCCTAGGTCGAAAGCTTGGCAATAATTTTTCTTGGATAAATCAGTTAGTCTCAATAAAAAAAATTTTTTACTTTGCAATCAGTGAAATGAAATAGGTAAGTTTAAATATTAACTATAAATTAGTCACAAGCTGTGTACTCAATTCTACAGCAAAGTAATTGCTGAAACTGTTCTCATTCCTTCATATTTTTAAATTTAACAGGAAAAAAAAGACAGAATTGCCGATCGTAGCATATCGTATTCACACAAAAATACATGGTGTAGCTACTTTTTAGTTTTTGTTTAAATGTTAATAATTACAACAGTTATTTAATAATGCATGTGCTTCAGTGCCTTTTTGCACACCAAATTTGGTAGCTGGACGCTAAGCCTAGCCTGAGTAGTAGGCAATTTCTTTATTTTTACTTTAATCTATATACATGTAGGAAAAAATTACTGGAAAAAAATCCACTGAAAGGTGGAAGTACCTAGAATGAAAGACTTAATAAACAGCACAACTCTTTCTAGTGAAACAGGTCAGGAATACTCAAAACCTTCATAATGCGACAGATAAAATCAGTAATAACAATTTATTTATACTAAGCTTCACATGGTTTTTAATGCAGAGCTTCTTCCATTATCAGTGCTTTCGTCCTGGCTCTTTCTTCCCTTCACTGGCTTCCTTTTATCCTGATGGCCCGTCTTTACATCCAGCAGCATATAACTTGAGGTATTGGCATCCATTTCTAATAAAAACTATCAATTTTTAAGATAATATCTATTTCAATGAATCTCTAATTGCTGGCTGCAGATGGTTTCACGTGTAATCATACAAATAAAATGTGTAACAGTAAGCTTAACCATGTAAGTAAACAAATCATTTGTACAGTAATGTGAAAAATGCACAGAATTGTTTTTTCGTTATTTTGTTTTTCTTGATTTCTTTTAAGCTAATTATTTTTCAGCATTTTTTCCAGTTAACTATCTTTTCAAAATGAATTAATTTATCCCATTCATTTTCTATAAAAATAACTGCTCGATGTAATGATCTCTTTGCTGCCTTGTGCTAACTCGTATTTAATTATTTTTAAGTTTTAGCAGATGTATTTTATTAAATTCTTATAGCATTATTGAATTTGATTTGATTCTATTATATTTTTATTAGTTTTTAGAAGGCATTCTCATGATTTACAGTTTATTTAAAATTTAGCTGAATAAGTTTTTTCCGACAAACCTCATCTATTAAAATCTTTATAATCATTCGTTTCATTCTTTTTGTCACATATGCACTTATTCGTATTTAGACATTATTTACTTTACAGATCCCAAGTGTGTAAATTATTCAAAGTACGTATCAAATGCAATAGTTTTTCTGGATATGTCTTTTCAAAAATGTCTCTTTGGGCCAATGTTTTTGATCACGAGCCAACTCATCGTCTTTGCTTTCAATTAATCTTCTTTCTACGACTCTTTCAGTTTTGTATAAAATGTACTTGGGTCGATGGAAGTGTCCTTTTTCTTGGAAGGACGAGCACCAAACAGGGAAATTTTGTAAAATTCTTTTAAAACTCTTAAAATCTGTCGAAAAAAGTAATAGAACGCCGTTCCAGTGCGTTGTCTGACAGAAAAAAGCGTTGGATACATTTTTCTTTTTGTGCTGCGTGTTGGCTAAAACCGTTAGAAATACACTTTCTATCACAAGGACCTTCTAAGACACAATAAGCCTCTTGTAGCTGCGGTAACGTGGGGCATGGGTCCCGTCCTGCTTTATAAACTTCTATCTTGGCATTACAGCCCATGATAGGCCCTTAACCTCCTTAATTTTCCAACTTAGGTTTAGAGACGTATTAAGGTTTTGCAGGGTTGGGTTGTCGGCTTCTACGCCCAACCCCCGATACAATGGAGGGCAAAAGGGTTTACTGTTTTTGCACCAAGGGATGGTAGCTCTTGGGTGTGCAGTATATATGCCTTTTTAGTTTTGTTATTAGATTATATTGATTACTTAATGTCAGATACTGTAAATTTGTTTAATTTAATTCGCACTGGACTTTAAAGTAATGATTAATCTTTAGTTCCACCTTTTCTTTTTTTTCATTCTTCCTAAATGGTCATTAGTTACGTTTGATTTCTTTCAGTAAATTATTCTGTATTAGTTCTGGTATTTTTTCTCCGTTATTTAATGTTCTTACTTATCCATTTTAGTATTAATTTTTTAGCTTATTACGTATTATTCTAAATCAATGCTTTATTGCTATGTGATTTTTATATTGTAATAATTTGTTTTTTCTCTCCAATTGATAATGTACCATTTCAAATTTATTAATCAATCTTATGTACTTACATACATTGCTGCTAAGTATTATTTAGTAAATTTTGATTTTCATATTAATGATACAAAAAATAATGTGATAGTTCGCATGTATTGGTTAATTTTATGTAATAGTCCACTTTACATTTAAAATTTATTCAATTTACTTATTTTTATTATTATTATTATTTTTTGTTACAATTATAAGTTAACTTTTAATTTTAAATATAATGAGAAAAAATTAGTCACCACTGTTATAACATTAAAAAAACCTACCACAACGGTCTGCCTTCCATCCTCAAGAAGTGTTGATACCGTAGTGAGTAATGAATCTTTTTCTAAAATTTTCCTAAATTAAATCAAGTGAACAGTATGTTTAAGAAAATAGAAAACTAATTGATAACTTTCAAATATAATATTACGAACTAATCAACAGCAAGATTAAGTTGAGGACACAATTGTAAGTAAAGCAAACATCAAAATTAAAGTACATCTTTCCAATTTTAATTTTTATCTGAAATTTTAGATTTTTAATGATGGAAATAATCTATTTTTTAAAATCTATAGCCTACCTAACCTTCCTTTTTGTCTATGTTTAGAGTTGATCTTGTAAATCATTAAAACCAAACAAACAAAAATAGTATTGCACAATACTAAAGGAAGCTTGTTATTTCAGTTATGCTCATATGGGAATAATCTGAACACTAAATGAAAACTCAATTTCCTACACTTGTATAAAATATATATGTTATAACTTTTATAACAATGAATTCCTAAACCTAATTCAATTTATCGTTCAATAGGTTCTGAACCGTGGATTTTATTGGAATACAAGTTACAGAAGGTGCCTAACTTTTTACTTGGAAGCGCAGAACAGCTTAAGATGATTTGTGATTTGAGTAACATGTAAGTTAACCTGAATTTTTCATAAACATAGAATGTACGGCTACAAAAAGAAGCTAATTTTTAATCGATATTTAATATGTGGACAAAAACATTTTGAAAAAAAAATGTAAGAAGTCATTTGGTCAAAAGTCAATAAATTTGTGTTAAATGCCACCTACAATTCTTGGTTTAGGAATGTTTTTCCGTGGGTTTGCGTAAGAAATTTTTAACCATAAAGTGTTCGTTGCATTAATAAAATTAGAGTGATCAACCAACTTTGGTTGTCACATTATAAATATTCCAGGATCAAGTGTGGTGTTATATGATATACCTTTCACCGGAAAGTTATTGTACTTCATGCAACGCTCAACAATTCCTTGTTTCACTTTCTTCTTAAGTGCACTGTTCTACCCAATCTAACGGAGAAATATACATATATATTGTGTATCCCTCTATACAGGGTGTCCCAAGGTCTATGGATTACGACTTTTTCTCGGAAACTAAGATAGCTAGCAAAAAACTAAAAAATACGTGTCCCCTTAGTTTTTAGATAAAAATACTATTTCTTAAATAAAAACCACACCTCCTCATTTGAAAAAATGAAGTTGGTGCCTGTATCTCGCTTCTGGAAGCACCGAAAAAAATTAAATTAAATTCTGATTTCAAACAAAAAACTAAGGGACACGTATTTTTTAGTTTTTTGCTAGCTATCTTAGTTTCCGGGAAAAAGTCGTTATCCATATACCTTGGGACACCCTGTATAACAAATAAAAATGAGTTAAAGAACTTTATAAATATTACTTCTATTATAACCCCAGATAAAATATATAGTTGATTATAGGAATAGCTTAATGCATAAATTGTGAAGCACGTGCGTTAGTATAATAGTGTTTTTTTATTCTTATTTCTATTAAAATAATATATTTTAGTAATTCAATATTCTCTGTGTTATTTTAATAATTATAAAGTAATTCTTTATAAAGCAATAAACTATTATTATTGGAATTTTTATGCAAAATAAAAGTTGAATCGTCTTTGATATTTTGCAGATAGTGAAACCGAAGATATTGAAACAGCTGCTAAAAAGAATTTGTCGCAAAAACAAATAATGAAATTATATGCAGCAATATTTATTATGTGGACAAAGTAACCAAGGTTACAAAAATTGCCGCTTAGAGCGCTCTACTGGCAAAATAAATAACTACTCTGCAATTATTAGTTTTTAGTTCTTCCGCTAGATCGCATGGGTTTGTAGGATTTACGTTTCTTATATTTCATACTAAACTTATTTGTTAACATTTTTATGTCACCTACTTATCGTAATTTTCAATCAAATGAATCTTATTATTAAATATTAAGGGTATTTTTTTGGAAATTTGTTTCATTTTTCTTTTCGTTTAATGAAAAGGTTCAAGTACTTAAAATGAATTAAATTACATATCAATGCTTTAGATTAATTGCAGTCAAATTTATTTAAATGTTTGAATAATAATACTTTATTTGATGTTATAGATGGTTATCTCTAGCTTCTTCATTTAAGATAAAACTCGGTAAGGATTTTATTTTAATTCCATTAAATATTGTTGGTTTTCAGAGTAAATACTGCTGACACGAGTACTGCCTGCAAAAATGTTCATCAGTGGAAGCCCAAGTGATAAAGACGTAAAACATCTATCCATTAAACAAATACAAGTTTTGTCAGGAATCAATTAATAAAACAAGTATGTAGTTAAAATATGTATGCAGTCTAATCAGGGCCGGATTTACCTATAGGCTAACTAGGCTTCAGCTTAGAGCCTCAGGATCAAGAGGGGCCTCATTCAAATTGTTAGCAAAATTAAAATTACGCTATTCTAAAACATAACATAATATTAACATTTAACATATTGATATATATAACAGTAGTGATGTATTTTATTATCTCTCATGTAATTTACAAACTTAAAAATGGGAGGTGAAAGGGCCTCCTCATAAGTGGAATAATCTAGGGCCCCTTTTCATCTAAATCCGGCCCTGAGACTGATGCATGCAGAGTTGGGCAAACTTCACGAAAGCAACGACTAAGTTAGCCGTTAGTAAAATTTTTTAGTGTTATTCATTAGCCTTAGTCGTGATTAGCAATTCATTTTCATAAACATAATTCCACAATATTAATGTTAGTAGATTGTGCATTATTTTATTTTTCTAATCAAATTAATTTTATTCATAAGGAATAAGTGTGTCATATTTCACTATCATTGAATGAAAAGATTTAGGTTTTTAGAAAAAATTCTTTAGTTTAATTTCAGTCTTCTTTATTTAATGTTAATAATATACATAAATTGTCCGGCAGACGGAACTTCCATGCCGCAGAATGTTTTTAATTTATTTAATTGTATTTACTTTCTTTTTATTACAAATAAAACATTATTATTATTATTATACATAAATTGTGATACATGTTTTTCTCTAGCTTCTTAATGCTAGGTGAAACTCCTTACAACATTGTAATTTTTATTACAGTAATGTTGATTTTCAGATGAATTATAGTGATACCAGAGCACTGCCTGCTCATCAATGGAAACCCAAGTGAAGAAGACGTAAAACATTAATCCAATGTGAATATATGAACAAACATTGGTTAGGAATCTTTAAAAAAAGGTATGTAATTAGTATACGTAATATGCATGTATTTGTCTTATAAAAAATTTGCGATTCATTATTTTGAATAACACTCATACAAATAATGTAACCTTCCTCACTCAGTCAGCAAGTGTATTGCGAGGTGAGGACATCGTTTAGTGGAAACACTTAATCTTTTAGATCCAAATTAAACTTATTTCTAGAAAATTGAATACATATTGGTTTAATTCGGTAGCTACATACTTGAACTTCTTGGTAAAAGATTTACTTTGAAAGAAAAAGCTCCTATTTCTGCAGTCTTACAAATGATTTGAATTTAGTTCGCACCTTTTGTAAGACTGCAGACAAATTATTAATGCAGCATTCTTGATGAATTCCAGAGCATTATTCTAAGGGCTTTTCAAATCCCTCGTGTTGTCTTGCAGCCCTGTAATGCTCAGCTTTAATATGAAATGAAACATATCTTTACATCCAGCAATACGTTGGTAAATATTGGTTCTCATCCATTCCATTCTGGAAAATGAAAAGTTAAGGAAATCTTCATAACACTTCACTTGTGGAAATGCTCTTCAGGTAATCTTATTCATTCTTTAAAAAGTCCAAAGTATTATATCATAAATTGAAACCTTTATTATGAAGATTAATCTTTCGTTTTGAATCGGGATAATTGATTCTTTCACTTTCGTAGAAGAAAGGTTGAAATAGAAGAAAACTTGTAATATTTGAACATTTTTGTTCTATTTTTTAGACATATGAACCTAATTAAGTAAAAAATAAAGTATTTTTTAGGATTTAAATCAAATTTATTGACTGAAAAAAATTGTAACAATAAATATTTAATAGGACATGTCAACTCCTTGTTTGTTTCTACCACGTTCATTTAGCTTATTATAAAATTGCATGTAGATTAGTCTTGTTCAAAGTTTTGGTAAACGTTTTGAACTATATTATTATTATTAATTTTATATTTTTGAGGTAGTTGAGAGCAGAATAGTTAAGTTTTCTTGAAAAAAAGTTTAGTTTAACAGAAAAATAGTGCGTTTGTAATATCATTAATTTTTTTCGTATAATTTAAATCTTTCTCGATGTATTTTCTGAATAAAAAAGTTGTTAATTTTTGTTGAAAAAAGGTTTTAATTTAACATTCAGCATCAAACGTACATTTAAATTTTGTATTTTTTTTTTCATAAAAAGTATTGAAAAATGAAAATATTAGCAGTTGGTTTGTTGGAATTTGCACTCAAATTTACGAAGTCAAAAATGATTCAAGCTTATTCATTCTTTAATTATTTTAGTTTTTAAATTTTTTCTAAACTCAGTATCCTTATTTTTTTTTTCTTTACAGCGATACAAAATTTCAGCTTTGCTTGTCCTTCAAAAATTTTTTGATTTTATATGGTCTATTGTGTTCTTTATAGTGACAAAGCCATTATTAATATAAGTTAAGTATAAAAAAATTAAATACGATTAATGACGTTTTGCATCTTAATGAATTACAGGGATATGAATTTGTGGACAATTCCAACTTAAAAAAAAAAGCTACAAAAACTGCTGTAAAGAGCGCTCTAGTGGCAATGTCATTAACTACCCAGCAAATATTAGTTCTCAGTTCATCCGCTAGATCGCATGGGTATGTATAATTTACAATTTCTTACAAAATACTTAATTATTTCCATTATGTCAGCATCTTTAAGTAACTTTGATATTTGCGCGAATTAAGTATTGAATTATAATGGGGTGAAAATAATTCAGTACATCGGAAGTATAAAACACTAAGTCCATTTTTTTTTTAATGTTTCTAATAGAAAATTATGATTTTTTGTAACACAACCATCTAATAACGTGCATCTATGTTACTTACTATGCTCCAAAGATTTAAGCAAAATAATTTCTGTGGGCTTATAAGTAAGAAGTAACCGCAAGAAATATCTTTCATTTGCTCTCCTGTAAAAAATTTAAAATGTGGCATAGTGTTGTGTACCTCCGAGTTACTGAATTGTAAACCTTTTTTTTGTTATCTGTTTTTGCATTAATTCAAACATGTAACTTAATATAAATAGAAGTTAGATTATTTAACTCAGTCAATTTAAATCTTAGTTAATAACCTTATCCCAATGAATTGTTGAATGCCTGTGGAATTTCGGTAATGCTTTTTGCTGAACACTTTCAAAGATAAGTTTAATTAAAATTAATTAATTTGATTGTATTTTACAATCAAATTGAGCTTATTGGTTAATAATAAGTGTACTTTTTGGAAATATATTTCATTTGCATTGAATGAAAATTATTATAGATGTTTATGGCATTCTTGATGAATTCCAGAGCATTATTCTAAGGGCTTTTCAAATCCCTCGTGTTGTCTTGCAGCCCTGTAATGCTCAGCTTTAATATGAAATGAAACATATCTTTACATCCAGCGATACGTTGGTAAATATTGGTTCTCATTGTTTCTTTATTGAAGATTAAAAATTGAAATATTAGCAGATTATGTATGTTGTATTTTCCACTCAAAGTTATGAAGTCAAAAGTGAATCAAGTTTAATCATTCTTTAATTATTTTAGTTTATAAATTGTTTCTTAAATCAATATCTTTATTTATTTTTTTTTTTTACAGCAATACGGAATGTCAGCTTTGCTTGTTCTTCAAGTAATTATTGATTTTATATGTTCTATTGTTTTCTTTATAGTGGCAAAGCCATTATTAATATAAGTTAAGTATAAAAAAATTAAATACAATTAATGACGTTTTGCATCTTAATGAATTACAGGGATATGAATTTGTGGACTATTCCAACTTTAAAAAAAAGCTACAAAAACTGCTGTAAAGAGCGCTCTAATGGCAAGATCGTTAACTACACAAGAATTATTAGTTCTCAGTTCTTCCACTAGATCGCATGGGTATGTAGAATTAGTTATTAATTTCTTACAAAATATTTAATTATTTCCATTATGTTGTCCTTTAAGAAACTTTGATATGTGCGCGAATTAAGTATTGAATTATTTAATTTAATTGTATATTTCAATCAAATTGAACTTATTGATTAATAATAACTGTACTTTTTGGAAATTTATTTCACTTTCATTGAATGAAAAGATTTGTTCTTTAAAAAATTAGGTAAATATACATATTAATACATTTAGGTTCAATTGGAGACACATTTATTTAATGTTTAAGAATAATATATTTTCAATTATTAGAGATGTTTATCTCTTGTTTTGTTTATTCAAGATTAAACTCAGTAATTTTGATTACATTAAATAATGTTGATTTTCAGAATGAATCCTGCCTTACTAGAGTACTGCCTGCAAAAGTGTTCGTCAGTGGAAGCCCAAGTGACAAAGACGTGAAACATCTCTCCATTAAACATATACAAGTTTTGTCAGGAATCAATTAATAAAACAAGTATGTAGTTATTATATGTTATATGCATGTTTATTTTTAGTCTAATGCATGCAGAGTTGGGCAGGAGAGCAACGACTAAGTAAGCAGTTGGCAAAATGTTTTAGTGTTAATCATAAGCCTTAGTCGTGATTAGCTTATAATTTTTTAATATTTTTTCATAAAAATAATTTCATAATAATATTAATGTTAGTAGATTATGTGTGTTATTTTATTTTTCTTAATTAATAAAAATTAATTTTATTCATAAGGAATAAGTGTGTTATATTATGGAAATATCATTCATTATGATTGAATGAAAAGGTTTAAGTTAAAAAAAAATCAATTCTTTAGTTAAATTACAATCTTGTTTATTTAATTTCAATAATATACAAAAATTGTGATACATGTTTTTCATTTTAAAAGATTTAGGTTTTCAAAAAAATCAATTCTTTATTTAGATGAATTCAATAATCAATCTAGATGAATTAGTCTTCTTTATTTAATTTTAAATTGTTTCTTAATTTCTAGAATTTGCACTTAAATTTACGAAGTTAAAAATGAATCAAGTTTAATCATTCTTTGATTATTTTAGTTTATAAATTGTTTCTTAAATCAATATCTTTTATTTTTTTTTCTTTACAGCAATACAAAATGTCAGCTTTGCTTGTTCTTCAAGTAATTATTGATTTTATATGTTCTATTGTTTTCTGTATAGCGGCAAAGCCATTATTAATATAAATTGTGTATAAAAAGAAATTACATACAATTAATGACGTTTTGCATCTTAATGAATTACAGTGATATGAATATGTGGACTATTCCAACTTAAAAAAAACAACAAAAACTGTTGTAAAGAGCGCTCTACTGGCAGTATCGTTAACTACCTAGCAATTATTAGTTCTTAGTTCCTCCGCTAGATCGCATGGGTATGTTAGTTTTTAATTTCTTACAAAATATTTAATTATTTCCATTACGATTAAGAAACTTTGATATGTGCGCCTTTTCGTATATAAAATGTAAATGTTTCAGTTGTTATAAATGTATTTCTCTAACTTCTTAATCTAGATAATAGTTAGTAAAAACTTATTTCAATTACATTAAATATTGTTGATTTTCAGTAAAAACTGCAGATTAGGCACTAGAATACTGCCTGCAAAACAGTTCATCAATAGAAGCCCAAGTGGTAAAAGACGTAAAACATCTATCTAGCAAAGGAAGCATCTAATAATACAGGTGAGGGTTTTTGTGTTTTTTTAAGCTTTTTGTGTATGTATTTATTTTACAACATGAATGTAAAAAAAGGAAATTAAGAATATATAATACAAAATTAATGTTTTTTAATCTAAAATATTTGATTAATTGGTTTTCAAAGAATTTTGGTATATAACACTTCTATTTAATTTAGTTCTTCTGATATTATTTGTTCGTAGCATGTTTATTCATTAATCAATCAGTTTCTGTAGATAATATATATATATCTTGCGTTGTTTATTTATCTGAAGATTAAAAACAGTGTAAATTAGAAGTGTTATATACCAAAATTATTCCAAAGCAAATAAATGTTAGATGAAAAACAATATATCCCTAAGAAGTATGTATTATTATTTTTCGTTTTCAAAACTGTTGCTGTAAAGTAAATAAATACATTCACACACTCAAGAATAAGTGGAAGTGTTGTGAGGCGCCTAGTTGTGTAAGGAGATCCTTCCTTGATATGGAAGTAAACTGTATTTGTGGAAATATATTTCATTTTCATATTGATGTAGAAGAAGTGTGTTTTTTGCAAAAATATATTTCATTATCATTGAATGAAAAGATTTAGGTTTTAAAAAAATTTGAATCAACTCGTTCCACCATCGGACTCGTTCCAGTGGAACGAGTCCGCTCTAATAGCCCATCACTATTACTTAGAATAATGTTGATTTTCAGAATGAATCCTGCCTTACTAGAGTACTGCCTGCAAAAGTGTTCGTCAGTGGAAGCCCAAGTGACAAAGACGTAAAACATCTCTCCATTAAACATATACAAGTTTTGTCAGGAATCAATTAATAAAACAAGTATGTAGTTATTATATGTAATATGCATGTTTATTTTTAGTCTAATGCATGCAGAGTTGGGCACGAGAGCAACGACTAAGTTAGCCGTTGGCAAAATTTGTTTGTGTTAATCATTAGTCGTGAAGAGCTTATAATTTTTTAATTCTTTTTCAAAAATAATTCCATAATAATAATAATGTTAATAGACTATGTGTGTTATTTTATTTTTCTAATCCAATTCATTTTATATTATATAATGGAAATATCTTTCATTATCATTGAATGAAAAGGATTTTTTTTTATTTTAAAAAAAGTCAATTCTTTAGTTTAATTAGTCTTGTTTATTTAACTTTGATAATATACATAAATTGTTACAGATGTTTTTCTCTAGTTTCTTAATGCTAGGTAAAACTCACTGAACATTTTAATTATTTAAATGACAATAAATAATGATTTTTAGAATCAATACTGGTGATACCCAGAGTACTGACTGGAAAAGTGTTCATGAATGGAAGCCCAAGTGAAAAAGACGTAAAAGATGAATCCAATGTGAATGTAGCAACAAATTTGGTCAGGAATCTATAAAAAGAAGTATGTAGTTATTATACGTAATGTGCATGTATTTATCAAGATTTAAAAATTGCATGTTAAAAAATATTTAATAAAAAAAGTACACAAAAAGTAAAAATGATTTTATTTTTCCATTAAATGTGTTAATTAATATGAAAAAGTAAAAATAAATCGAAAATAATTGGTAATATTTGATTAATATTAAAAAATGCTAAAGAAAATGCGTAAAAAATAAAAAGGATAACCTAAAAGGGAGGTTACAAAGTCTGAAGAGTGGTAGAAGTAAAAAAGCTAACCAAAGAGGAAGGTTAAAGATGGCCGGCAGAGTCGTGAGAGTGTGTAAGAGCAATAGACAGCTGTAGCGATCTAGTGGCCACTGGATCAGGTGAGTGAAGTGTCCGCCATCTTGCTGTTGATGGGTATATAACTAAGTTCGTTGGAAGGGCGGGGCAGGGTGGGGAGAACCGCCGAAGGGACAACATCTCCCCACCTCATGATTCTTTGAGAGAGAGGTGATGAATGTTAGAGAACCGCCGAAGGGACAACATCTCCCCACCTCATGATTCTTTGAGAGAGAGGTGATGAATGTTAGACTAGACTAGATAGATAACATATGTTTGGAGCGACGAGCGATCTACCCCCCTGCATCACTCAAGTCGTACTGAAGAGAAATTGCCTTGACAGCTGTATATATAGGGAAGGTTACAGCAGTGATACCTGGTGGCAAATATGTGAACTATTTTTTTGCCTGCCTGATAAGTGGCGCTCTTTGGCGGATTTTTTTGGAACTAATCCCCACCTCATGATTCTTTGAGAGAGAGGTGATGAATGTTAGACTAGACTAGATAGATAACATATGTTTGGAGCGACGAGCGATCTACCCCCCTGCATCACTCAAGTCGTACTGAAGAGAAATTGCCTTGACAGCTGTATATATAGGGAAGGTTACAGCAGTGATACCTGGTGGCAAATATGTGAACTATTTTTTTGCCTGCCTGATAAGTGGCGCTCTTTGGCGGATTTTTTTGGAACTAATTTTTTATTTTTCTTTTTTACCTGGATTTCTTTATTTTTAAGTTTCTCTGTTAGTTTTAAACGTTTTTTAGCACTTTTTTCTGTATTGTATTAATTTATTTATGTATTTTTAAATATATCATAGAATGTAAAACTATGTAACAAAAAATTGGTATGAAATAAATAGATTTTTGTTTTTATACTAAACGTTTTTCTTAATTCTCCTGCTATGTAGCACCTTTTTTTCATGAAAAAATTATATAATCAATAAGATTGTGATACAAACATGCAAATTACAAATACCTGAATAATACATTTCTTTAGTAATTGATTTATAACAAAAGTTGTTTATTCCATTGGATTTTCCTCAACTTTTTTTCATTTCAACTTCATTTTGATGAATATTTTTGAAGGTAGTACCCACAGTGTTGGCTGTTTCAATCTGGAAATCATAATTATTCGATGAAATATAGTTTTTATAAGAGTTAGTCATTAATTATGGTCTTCTATCCAAAAATACTATACATCAAAACTCAATCGTTTTCAAAAATATATTTTTATCTTACAGGAAATAAAGAAAAATTGAAAACATAAATGAAATTTAAAATTTTGAAAACAAATCAGTTTTTTAGAATGAACACATAGCATTAAAACAGTAAATTATTTGAATTACTCCTTCCTTGCAATCTTACTCTTGTGCTAATCTTGTCCTAGTCAAATTACACTTACTGCTATCAATTTATAACTCATTGGTTTATTACAGCTAAAATAAACCATTTTTCATTTAATTTCCTTAAAAAAAAACTCAATTTATTTAATTTTAATTGTGAAAGCTAAAGAACTACGTATATCTCAAACTCTTGGTAAAGTATTATGTACTTCAAAATAATTTTTAATAAACCTAAACCCGTTTAGGATAAAAAAAATGTAGGATTAACAAAATTTAAAAAAAGCTCAACTAAAAATATTCTGAATTTACTGCATGTTTAAAGCAGAAGCTTTCAATCAAATTAAAACCTACCTTCAACAAAAATCAAGATTATCACTCTCAGATTTAATAGGAATAGTTTAATTTATCTGATGAAAAGAGCTTTAGTTTCTGCTGTAATACTGTGTGTTAACTAATAATTAATAAGACTACCTGAAAAACAGTTCCATAGTCAGAATGGTAGGTAGATTTCCTGGACTTCTTTATAAGAAAAGATGAATCGACTTATTTACCGGCGTACTGCTGCATGTAATAGAGATAATCATTTCAGATGAAAGATGAACGTTACTGTGCTACCAGCTGGTATAGCGTTGGAGAGGCCCTCGGCAGAAAGCACTGGATAATGGAAAAGAATATTGCATTATTAATTATAATTAAATTCACACCTAGTGAAAGATTGTAGAAATTGGAGCAGTTTTCTGTTAAACTAAATCTCTTATCAACCATTCTGAATGCAGTTTTCTTGAAAAAAGTTTCATTTTTCTTGAAGATAAATGAACTATTATTAAGATTATAAAATAAATGGCTAATAAAAAAAAAGAAAAAACTATTATTGGAAAAACTTTCACTGCTTCACGTCATATTACGATATAAATGAATTACATTTCCAAGAATATGATTTTAATGAAAAAGGTTTAATTTTTAATTAAAAAAATATATATGTATATAATTTTTATAATCTTATATTATTAACACTTTTAATCAGTATGAACCATTTTTTCATAAAACCAAATTAAAAAATATTACAGTAATTAAATGTTCCATTGTATTTTTTATTCAAATAAAAAGTTATTAACAATGAAAGGACAACAATTAATTTAACAGAAAAAAAAAATTATATATTTTTTTAATACCTTCATCAAATTAAATAATGGATAAGACTTCCTTGGGTAAAAATAATGAAACCTATTACTTGTTTAAGAGTTAAGAACGTATAGAGCATGTGTAATGTTTTAGAATAAATTCAACAACTTCCATTTTACAATTCTAAAATATTATACTAAGTAACCTCGTACACGCAAATTGTGAAGCCGATTTAAACATTTTTTCAAACAGAAATTATAACTTCTAATTTTAATTGGCAAATGGGTTAAAATATCTAAAAAATATATATGTATATAATTTTTATGTACACTCAATACTTTTTTGAAAGCCTTTTTTTGAAAGAAATTAAAAATTTTCCAAGAAATTACATTAAAAAAAGGTAGTTATTAAAAAGAAATAATATTATTGATAAAAGATTTATATTGGCTGAAAAGTTATATTAGATTTAAAAAAACTACAGTAATCGCAAGTATGTTAATCGTTAAATATCTCAATCAAATTTAAACATTAAAAAAAAAAAAAAAAAATTAAAGTAATTATTCAGATTCAAAGAGGGATATTAATTATTTGTAAAAAAGGATTATGTTGTAATACATTGAACGTACTGAACAAAATGGATAAGACTACCTGAACAAACAGTTGTTGTAGGCAGATTTCCTTGAACGTTTAATTTTCCGGAATAGAATGGATGAGAGTCTCCTAATTTTACCGGTGTTCTGCATGTAATGATGGGTCCACAGAGTTTTATCATTTCAGATGAATGCTGAGCATTACTTTCAAGCTGGCTAATGGTTGGATAGGCCCATGGAACAAAGCACTGGATAATGGAAAAGAATGACTACATTAATAATTTGAATTTGATTCATATCTATTGTAAGGCTATAGAAATCAGAATATTTTTCTATTAACCTGGATCATTCAACCAAGTTCATTTAAATCTTCTATCAAACAGTCCACGTACGTTTCAACCAAATTAAGCTATTCTTAACTCAAAAAAGGTTTAATATTGTTCCAAACGATTAAGGAAT
Organism: Rhodnius prolixus; assembly: GCF_049639745.1. Classification (NCBI taxonomy): domain Eukaryota; kingdom Metazoa; phylum Arthropoda; class Insecta; order Hemiptera; family Reduviidae; genus Rhodnius; species Rhodnius prolixus. The sequence continues at coordinate 9,910,396 of NW_027411603.1, read as the reverse complement.
AACTGCTATCTGACAAATTTAAACCAAACATATTATTAAATGTACTTGATTGAAAAACCTATAACGTTTACTTGAACATTTGAATAATTTGAAAAATGAAGAAGATGCAGTTTGGTAATTATGCAAGACCCGAAATTAGCAACAACTATTTTGAAACAGTAGATTTTATTTATGGTTGTCAGTTTCAGCTTCCTTCTAAACTACCATTTCAATCTACTTTGGTTTTGCCATCTGCAAAGTAACATTAAACCTTTATTCTGGGGTTATTCCGGCGAAATATTTCGTTTGTAACATATTAGTTTGTATCTGTACTAATAGTAGTTGAGTGTGTATAAGTGCCAAGCTTGATACCTCAATTTTTCTTAATTTATACTTATTTTTGTGTACATATGTAAACAAAAAATTGTAAATAAATGTATCATTATAATTAATTAGTTTTTAATTTTGTGTTTTAGAGATACATTCAGATGAATCTCGAAAACAGGAATATGACAATCAATTGTGAAATTATTTTAATATTTTTTGAAAATACATCGATCGAAAAAGAACTCCAACATCATAAATTTAGCGAATTATTAACTCTTTTTGGGATTAACATACCTTTGAGAATCGGCTTTTTCATATTTGAGGTTCGTGAGTCTTAATATCGCTTTCTTCATATTGAAGATGCATAATCATTATCTTTGCCTTGATAAACATCAAAATATGAATGATCGGTTAGTGACGCGCAGACGCAGATTTGCTGTTATTTCTTTGAATCTTTTATAGTCCCAAATTCAGGTAATGTCTCAGGCTATTCACTAACCAATCCAGCTCTGAAATTTTCTCTGGAACAAACGAGCAATTAATCCTAGAAATTAGTAGTGGAATTTATTATTTAAGAAAATCAAATCTCTTGCCTCCAAAAAATTTCATTTTTGAAACACTTTAAACTACCCAAGTTAGTTTTCAAACTTGAAAGTACAGACTTAGTGAAATAACTGCTTTATAAAAAACATTTTTTGTTTTGTATTTGTTAGGCAACAAAACTTACCTTCAATTTTCACTTTCCCCTTATAGTTTCGTTTCTCTTAAATGTTAACGATTTCGATTCTGGCCTTATAGTCTGTGTGCTTAAAAAGTGATCGGTAGTACCTATCACTTTCTGTGATTTGAAATTCAGGGTTCTTAATATTATTGTTAAGTTCAAAACCCCAAATCAACAAAGTCACTTAATTAGAATTATTTATTTATAGTAAAAGTGTTAGTAGGTTTCATTGTACTCTCACCAGCACCAATTGTTCATATTTTACAGGGTGTCCAAAACAAAAATAAATATTTTTTAAATGCATATTCAGTCTGACTCCTTCATTAATCTCTAGCAACCCATTATTGAAAACTAACAAAAAAGAACATAAGTCAAAACGATAATAAAATTGTGAGTAGTACCTCGTGCTTGTCTTGTTGGATCAAGTAATTAATGTTTGCTACACCTTGAGAACAAAGAATTCTTAATGTACTTACCATTTTAACAATTTAGGGTAGATTTAAAATAAAAATTAAATCAAATTAATTAAAAGAATCTCCATATAAAAGTTCAATATACCACTTTATCCTGGAAGTTGATTTGACATTACATGTCCAACAACAAGACGTCTACATCTGATTAAGTTAATCAAATTATCAGATTAATAATAATAATCAAACAAATAATCAGATTAGGATGACCTAATCTTTAAAAGAACAAATTAACCTGATTATTTTATTCTCAAACTCAACCGCTAATCTATTTGCATTATTTCAACTAATCACTAATTTTAAGTCCTTATTACTGCGATAATACTCCATCAACCAGTATTAGCACTACTTAGGATTTTATTGCTAAATTCAAAGCCCTAAAAAGATTAATAAATTTAATTTTTATTTGTTTTAGTTATACCAAAAATTAAATTTATTTTATTTTGTACACGATCATAATAGAAATTTGTAGTAAGAACATGAACTTTGTAACAGATACATTGTATCTTTATACAAATAAGGTACACTACCACATTATTTGAACAAAACTTCTTTTCATATCTTTTGGAAGTTCCAAACAATCGAAGGTAGAAACATCCATTTTTAGTCAAGTTCATATTTAATCACATAAAAAGTTAAAAAAGAAAAAAACTGACTACATAATTTGGTGCTCGAGAATTTTAATGAGCTTTGTTTAAACGTTTCCATGTGTATTAACCGTATTAAAACTTGTATTACCCGGAGTATCTGATGTTAGTTTTCGTAGACCGGAGTGACTACATGATAAATGTCTTCGCAATTTAGTACATTTATGATTTGTTTAAGAGTTTCACCAAATAAAATGTAAGTGAAAAAAAGTTTCATAATTTTCTTTAAAAATCCATATAAGTGAGATTTCCAGTGGCTGCCTGTCCACAATACCATCTATTATACTGAGGCACGCATATTATACCTCGTTCTTGGGGGCCAGGTCAGAGCAGCAAACTATAGTAACTCGGACAATTATTAACCTTGACAGAAATCACCTTACCTGTACAACTGTTGCCGCTGTAGCTTCATTGTTGAGAGCGCTGATGCTGATGAAGATAACAGCTTCGTATGTGCAAACTGATCATAAAGGTGATGCATTAACATCTGAAAAAAGTGTAAGTTCTGTTTAAAAAAGAACTCTAAAAACATTTTTACTATTTTGTCATAAATCTTTCGCTGAACTCTCACCACCTCCTAACAGTTGGTGGAAATTTCTTATATCCAAATTTTTGAATCATAAGCAAGCGAATTTTAAGGCGTTACTCATTACAAGAAAAAAAAAATCATCAATGCACTGAGTCACATAAAATTGTGTTTCGGTTTGAGGAAATGGTGCGCCAATTTAAGCACTTTTATACAAAAAATCGAACAGAAATCATGAAGGAAAGTTTATAAATTTTGAGACAAGCTAATATACCTGCGTGTAGAATGTTTAGTGTAATTGTACTGGAAATATTTAGAGGAAGTCACAACATTGAATTGAATATGAGACTATCAAGAGTAGACCCACTACTGACAAAACAAAAAAACTAAGACAGAGATACCATTTTAACTTACTTTCTGTTATCGATACGCACCCAAAAAAGGAGCTTGTTTCATAGGAAAGGTGTTTTTACTAGCCATAATCTAAAGCTTCGAATCCTATAAATTTTCATAAAAACTGAAACGTTTACAGGCAAAACATGACCTCCAATGTAACTGTTTGAATATTTTGCAATCCTCACATATCTATTTCCATTATACAGCACTAATATAAATTCTATTATATAAAAACCGTCTACAGTACATTGTGTACAAAAAATGTAACGAAACCTAACAGTTAGCTTATTGTACAGACAACTATACAGCTCTATTCCTTTTCATTAGAATTATAGAACTTATTTTATTTCGTTGCCAAACACATAATAAATTCTGTTTCTACGTAGCGAACGACATACCTCTTGCCTTTCTACAATACCTTATGGTACGTTTGGACCACCAACTATCTGCTTCTAGCGAATGTGACCATTTTTACTTTCTTAAATTCCTACAAAGGCGAGGGCTTGTAATATGTAAGTTTTTTGACATCGTTTTTAACAGAAAATATACATCCAATGGTGTTAAAATAAATTTGTAGTAAATTAATTTTTATGAATCAATTTTTGATTTGATTCATTGAATGGTTAATTTTCATGATTCAAAATGAAAAATCATAGGAAAACTAAAACTTAATGCGTTTTAGTACAATTACGAGAACATTAGCAATCCGACAACCTGAAATGTATTTATTGATACAAAATATAACCTCGTAAGCCAGGTTAGCCAGGAGGTTATCATCTGCTCTCTGTATCTGAGGAGGCACCTTTGAAGGCACAGTACATGCTTCACATTGAATGAAGTGCATTATTTGATAAATTAAGGAATAAGTTTGATCTTTATTTTTTACTTCCGTTTTATTAAATAATAATTGTTAAAAAATAAAATGGTTACTTTTCTTTTTGTTCCTTCTCCAAAAATTGACATTTGAGTAAATTAGTAATGAAAAGTCGGTTACGCAAAATCCCAGTTTTCTGCATTTACACCCCTCTGTTTGGGGTGGGGTTTTATTAAAAACCAAAAAAATCCATATGATCTTGAAGCTCAATAAATGCGCAACTTTTTCTGAAATTATGTGATTCCTTGATTCATTAACCATTGAAAAAATGCAGTTGTAAATTTTAACTAAAATCATCGAGAACGAAATTTTTAGACATTCAAGTAAAAATTTCATTGTTATAAGAATCGTTTTGAGGCTCTGTACCAAGCAAAGTTATAGGAAATTTAATGCTCTTTCGTTTGGAATAAGCAGATTTGTTGTAGGATACAGAATAGAAAAGTTACAGCCGTTTTTATGGTAAAAAACGCGAATATCGACGGAAAAGTCAAAAATGCAAATATCTTGGACACTATTGAGAATCGGGCCAAAGTGAAGAGAATATTTTTTGTTGCATTTGAGCTGCTGAATCACCTCCCGAAGTTTCGACTACTCCTCCGTATACACCCTGTATATACGAGTATATAAAAGTTGAAAAGAAAGTCACACAAGGATTGAATATGACAATCTTTATGATAAGGTTCGCCGATTATAACTGTGTCTGTCTCCTTTTTGTACATTTGTTCAGTGACTTCTGGGTTACCTGGTACATAGTTATTTTCTTCTTCGGAAAGATCATTTTAAAATTCACTACGTTATTTGTAGTTCTCTTATTTTTAGTTACAATTTAATGTTACTCCAAAAGATTTACGATACTTTTTCCATGGAGAAATATTGACACCGTTCAATCAATAGAAATCGGCAGATAGTTTTGTAAAAAAACGTAAAATCAATTTCGAGAATTTGATATGAAAAAATCTACATAGATGAAATACTTAAAAGACAATGTCTTATTACAAATCTCAAAGTTAAGGTACAGCTTTCCTTCTGGCTGAATTTGTATTAAATATTTATACCCTTCAATACATAATCAAAAGCAAAACTAGAATAAAAGCGAAACTTCAGGTCATGGCTTCACAATCTCACTCTCCCTAGAATCACTTTAAAAATAAAAAATTCACAAAGAAATCACAAATAAAAATAAATCTGCGATACAATAGTTGTTTCTTTGTTTTTGTTTTTTGACAGATTAAGATTAGAAGCGGGATGGGACCTACGCCCCACGGCACCGCAGCCACAAGAGGCTTATTGTGCCTTCTCCTTTAAGTCTAATAGATGAAACCTCCCCTTCTAAAAAGGTTGAGAACTTTCCCTACCAGTTCCTTCTGCGCTGCAATCTTCTTTGGCCTCAAAGTTCCAATGATATCGTAGCGCAGCCGCTCGATTGCAACGCAATCGAATAACAAGTGAGAGGCCGTTTCCTCCTCTTCCTGATATAATCTGCTCAGTGGTTTCGAGCTTATAAGCCCTAACTTTTGCAGATGCTTCCTGAACCTGCCATGCCTCATGAATAGGCCTGTAATCTGATTTCTGCCCAAGCCCAGAGCATCTTTAGTTCTTTGTTTACACAGCAAGGGCATAGCCCTTTTTGACAGATTAATCGATGTACTTTAAAGTAGTTAACGAATTGATTTAAATACTTTCTCAATCATGGAAATTGATATAATTCAATTGTTAACTTTAGCTACCATTGTAGAGTACTGCTCATTGTTTTTGGTGACTATTCATTAATCCAAAAGGGCATTCGGAATTTACAGTGCCAGAGTTATAATGTACGTTGAAAATTAGTTCACAAAAATTAATGACCTCCTGCTATTGACAATTATGATACTTCTTACATTGTTATACGGTACATGAGTTCTATCTTCTGTTACGTGTATGGCTTCTGTGTAGTCGGATTTAAATGTTCTGATTTGTGAACTGGTCAGTATTGCAAAGTGTCAAAAATGATTTGTAGTTAAGTTGGCGAAAAATGTTGTTGAGATTGTTCGTGTCTGCTTTGCAATTTCTACTATTTTCCATCTTTGATATGTAAATCATTTCTAGTACTATCCTTTTGTGTGTTTGTCTCTAATTTTAGTACCTTTGTATTCGAGAAATCGAACTTGCAATGATTATCTGTTCTATGTAAGAAAAGTGCAGTTGAGTTCTACTTTTAGTTTTGTGTTGTACGTGTGTTGGTACAGTCTTTTTTTTTAATACTGGGAGGGCCAGCAGCTGGTTTCGAACCCAAGATTTTTTCGGGGAATCTAGCACGCTTAAACTGAGCTAATTAATCCCTTCTCTAATTATTGTTATGTTAAATATGTATGAACATGTGAGTTTATTCACTTTATATCCGAAGAGCAAATAAGTAAAATCGTAAAAAGAATACTTTAAATACTGATTATGATTACTTACAAGCAACATGCTCGTACACTCATGCATTTTATGTATATGTGTAAGTGTGGGTGCCATAGTGTTTATTATAAATATTATAGGTTTAATGAGGTTTGCTCAGCTTTGTCTGTGTTGGTACGAAAACACTTCTAAAAGTGTGTCCGAGTAATAGTAATTTGGTCGTTCATAGTGTTTTTGAGAATGGCTTTGTGTATGTTGCTATTCTTTAGGCACCTATACTTTTCTTCTTGTACATAACAGCGTCATTGGATTGTTGATAATGTCCGGTTGTTGGCAGTGTTTGATAAGGTGGTTTGCATATACTGAGGTCGTTTTCATGCATTTTACGTGTTCTTTGCATACATGTGTTCTTTGCATCTGTCTTTGACATTTTTGCCCACTCTGGCTAATATAGTTACTATCACAGTCTAGTACTAGTTTGTAGATTCCATTGCTGTCATCATGGTTGTTCGATTCGGTTTGTGCATGTATCCTGTTCCCCATATAGTACTTAATGAGGTTTTGAAGTCTAGTTTCTTAAAAAAGTAACACAGTTCGGAAGTCTCGTTTCCGACAAATGTAATAGCAGCGAATATGTTGTGTGTGGGTTATCGATTTGGGCAATTTTTGTTTGAACTTTTATTTGTTAGTTTTAATAGATAGTTTTAGATAGTTTTAATGAAAAATGGTCCACAAGAGTTTTGATCAAGAAAGATTAAAAACAAAAACGGTTTTAACAATGAATTGATACTTTAAAGAAAACAAATAGTATCTTTTTAATTACGTTTAACAGTCTATTATTAAGAAGAACTAGGAAGTATTATACGTTATTTCAAACAATAGCAACATTAATCGTGGAGCTAATTCATAGACATGTGGCAATTTTACGTAATATTTTTGAATTTTCTGTTTATCTACAGTTTCATTGCTTGTAGCTTCAATTTTTCTTCTTGTAAGAGAAAGCACTCTGACTTATGTTTAAGTCACTGGTTCTTTTTCTATCTCCCATTCTATTTGGATTACTGCATTCATTCGTTCAAAACCCGAGTATTTTCAAAATTTCCCACTAAAAAGGTTTGGGTGCAGGTCTTATGAGTCACCGCAATTAAAATGAGAATTAAGCATTTTATTTTTAATAAAATCTCTTCAATCAAAAAAAAAAAAATGTATACGAAAAGATTACCTCAATGGTTAGCGAATCCAGCGGCCGGCCCTTATATTTTTCTCTTCCTAGGGCTTCATATCTTTTAAGATTACTGATGTAAAAACTTTCAATCTAACTGAAATATTAATGTCTATCTTTCATAATATATTTTTTAAATGTTAAATTTGTATTATTTAATATTAATAATTAATTTTAACACAATGATGACGTAATTTAGTAAATTTTCATTTTGATATGGCAGTTTAGGGGACGTTTAGTAAGGGAAAAATAAAAATCCAGCACTGCGGACCTAACTACATTTTCTCTAGAGACTTAGTTACAACTATTCTAAGACCAATACTAAATTATATCAATATTACTGAATGCATACGTCGTGTGGATGAAGGCTATAGTAAGACTAATGAGATTGCAATAAATAAGTGGCAAGTTTTTGAAATAAAGTGTTGTGAATTGCTTTGAGAGTACCGTGAACTACTCCACAGGGAGTGGAAATGCTCACAACAAAAGACAGGAAAAAACACAAATTTAGAGAACCTATGAACCACAGAAGCTAGACAACGCTATCAACCCAGAGAGGAAACAGTCCGATGACAACTAAAACCCAAACTCTCACAGACGTACTTCCAAACTAAACAATAATATGATAATTTTAAATCTACACGTTTAATTATATTAAATTTGGTTAGGCTATTCGTGTATTTCTGGTGGAAAATTAATACCGAAAACCGTTCACGAATAGATAAAAATGTAACTTTGATCTTAAATAACTCGACTAATATTAGGGATATCGAAACGGGGTTAACGTCATTTTTCACAGTTTTCTATGTAGTTTTCATAATCATTGTCAAAACCAGTGGTCCTTATGAAACCCCAATCGTGTTTTTGGCCGTAACTCCGCTAAAAATGAAGATACGGCATCGAGGGTGGAAAATTTGAAAACTAGACCAAAAAAAACAAACATATAGTTTACTTCATACGGTTTTTTCAAAATTCCGCTTTCCTAAAAAGTTATTAGCGATTGGTGCGTTTTAAATGGATCACCCTGTATAAAATTAAGATAAGAAAATTTACCTACTACTCCCATACATTCTGGTTTTCGCTTTGTCTGCATTAGATTTGTGTGTTTAATTTTATTTGGGGCTTTACTTCATTACTTGGTTAGTAATTGGCACAGGGATATAATGTGAGAAGAAAATTTTATATGGCACACTCAAATGACTAATATTTTTTGTAATTTTCTTTGTCTATTTCCTATGGTTGTTCGTGTTGAATATTGTAGCGCCCAATGTTAACATTGTACTTTGAAGTCTCTTATTTTCTCTCTCTCTCGAGTTGTTTCCCCCCCCCCCCCAAGAGCCTTGAAATCTGTCCAGCATACGTAAGCTGTGCAGTCTGCACAGATTTTAATACAATTTAATTTTAGTCAAATAACACATTTACAGTTTCATTTCTGGGACAATGTGTTTTTACATTTGCTGGAAAACTTTTAAATTGTTTTAAAAATACAGAGTGAGGACTTCGAAGTATCGAAACATGAGATCTGTTGTAAAAGTATTCACACCCGATTTTTTGTTTTGTTTTAGTGTTCAACTAATTTTACACATTATTTTGAGCAAACAATGTGGTAAATCACAGCGGCGCGGTCCATTTTGTACATTAATTCCTACACTGCTAGATAACAGTGTGTCTAATTGGGTGCGGAACTAAAACCCATAGCCACCAGTAAGTAGTATATTGCTCGTAGACAGCTACCTGTTGTTCTCTGTAAGACTACATCACTGGATGGACAAAGTCTGTATGTCTGAACATAAGGAAGAGTGAACGTAAGCATCACCAAACTACAATTATGAAGGCCGCGGCCAACTTCTACATAGTCTCGGCCAAACAATACCCTTGACGTTGGGAGAGATGATACAGTCACTCACCCATCTCGGCCAATCCAATACAGGAACATTCGTTAACAGTAACTGCCCGCGCCTCATGGTGCTCTAAGACATGATCTCCTTCATGTATAGCCGAAGAAGAGCTGCTTGTCACTCTCTGTTCTTGTGCCGCCCGTAATGCAAGAACTATTTTACTTGTCACAATTCGTTTAAGGAAAATTTCTCAGCAGCTGGTTATTGCTCTTTTTAACGAAATGGTTCTTTAGTTTTTGACTCTTTAACTACTATAACAAGAAGTTTGTGTCCAATGAAAACTGAAGTTAGCAAATTAGCATGTCCAACTTTGTAGAAATACATTATAAGTGAATTGCAAGATATACATATAACCGATTCCTGGTTAAGACAAAGAATTTAAGTAACTAGCAATTAAATGAAGTCGTTGATTTTGTACTTTGAAGCACGCTTTTGTTGTTTCGGATATATATTCATCATCAGAGGTAGTCTAGAATAGAATGCATAATTTAACTTACCCTTATGTTTCTGTCACACACTAGTCTGAGAAAGCGACAATGTGAAAGTATGATACTTAAATTGTTAATAAACAGTAAAATTTTTATGTAAAAATAGTAAAATAAAGTAAACTTCAACTGTTAGTGTGCAGTACACCATTTAATAACATTTAAAGTATCACATACAAATACCATTGTAACCTCCGTTTCTGTGTCAGTAATTGTAGTGAGCGACAGTAAACATAACTAAAAGCCAAATTCTTACATCTAGTAAGTGATGAATCAACCTATAATGATGAATAAAAATGAGACTCCTTCAGAAACCTTCGCATTTAGCTTTTTAAACTGTAAGTTTTTGTTAAGGAGATACTATTCACTGAACAAACTCTTTCCGCAGTTTAACATTGACAGTATCTTTTCTGTACAAATTGTAAGTTTCAAAAATATTTAAATACGTTAACTTGTGTATGAGAAAGTGGTTCGAATGTGAACATCAGATTTTTTGAGATCTTAAAAAACTATAATCATCCCGTTAAAGGGCAAAGACCAAATCTGGTTTACTAATTTTAAACTTTTATAAGACTTAGTTTTTTGAAAGAAAAAAACAAAGATTTCGGATTAACTAAAGTACTATTCAGAGTATAATATACTTGCGACAAAAAAACTAAGCACTGACATGTAATTCGTGCGCATACAGGAGCAATTTTTTTATTAGCCAATAGCAAACTTTGTGGGAAAACTGGAGAAGAAGCCAGCATACATACATCTCGTGAAGTAGTAGGTGTTCGGGGACATACTGTTTATTATATCATTATTTTCGCATTATCTAAGGCCGGGAAATAGAGGTATCTCTATAGTGAAGGAGTACGTCATGGAATCATGATTGTGGAGACGTGTTCCTACTTCACACTATGTCTTGCTTCTTTTTTTTTTATTAATGATATATCATTAGGAGATAAATATTGTCATATTTGAGGTATTTATTTTTTTGTTATGGCTTTCTACTTGATTTGATGTAAAAGAAAACAAAGTGTATCTAGTGTATCTAGAATTATATACTTATCACAAACTTCACTAAAGATACGCAAAAACTCTGAGAAGATACAGTCAAAAAATTTCCTTACGTTTCCGCAGGGAAGAAAATTACTCTTTTCATAAAAGTTAAACTTTCCTTATTCGCAAAAAATTAAATAAAATAAAAAAAATAAAAATGAAATAAAATTCCAGACAAAGACTAGGAATCGAATCCAGCACGTCTACAGCCACAAGGTGGTTCAGAAGAATGTAAATATTAAATAAAAATAAATGAATAGCAAAGTGAAGTAATTAATTTCATAAGACAGTAAGAACTGGGGACCCAACGGGATAACTTCTATGGGTCTCTAATATTTTCTTCTTTTTTTAATAAGAAAAAAAAGCCGACTATCCCACGAGACAGCAGCCACTCGATTTGAAGAGTTTACTTTTAAGAAAATTATTGCTACGAACTTTCATAAAAAATTTGGGGGAAAATGTAAGCCATCTTGTGAATAGCAGCTGAAAAGCTACCTACTAAGATTCTGGAGGCTCTATCAGGTGGTCGCAAAATTCGTTTATTTGTGCGAGATACATGTAAATATGAAAATGTAATTCCTTGCGGTTGGCAGGACAGATGTTTCCATAATCCCATTCAATGTTGAAAAGAAGTTTCCAGGTACAAATATCATATTAATTAAATACTATGAATGGCAAAGAAATACCAGATTGGGTTTTGAAAATTTAAATACTGATTTAGGACTCAAAAGAGGGTTCAAGTGACCTTTCATAGGAGCAATCGTAAATTGCTAGTAACAATACCCCGAGTAACCTAGCAACGTACCCATAATTTCAGACCAAGATTTTGTTACCAGAATTTTAATTCAACAATGGATTCATAGTCTTATTACAATATACCCATTTATCAAAATATATTGCATAGTAACATACATACATACCCATATGGCTCGAACCGAGCACTGTCTCCACCAAGAACTTCCTCCAGTCTTACTGTGCTGCGCCTTTGTTCTCCAATCAGATATTTCAGCTCTTACAGTTTCACAGGCCACCTGGTTTATCCATCTACTTCTTGGCCCTCCTTGATGACAGGTCCCAACAGCATAACTTTCTTAGCGGTAGCATGTCCTAATTAAATGGCCAGCCATCTTAATTTAATTCAAGTCAAAAATATAAAGAATAAAACTTGGATATTCTAGCTGCACAAGAAATGTGGTACTGGTATCGTGGCCTAGTAACATTAAACACAATGTACATTTTATACACACCGTTCTGAATCCACATTAGTCTAATGCAGCATCTTGAGTTTGTGGTGCAAATGGTATTGCGGAACTCTTCAAGGTGAAAACTGGTGTTCGCCAGCGTTGCATACTAAGCCTGCTTTTCCTTGCTCGTGGATGATCTTCCTTTCCTCAGTTCCAGAGGTTATGTGATTGTCGGTTCTGCAAAGATTAAGTCTCTGCTACATGCTGATAATATAGCATTCATAGCTGATGATCCATCCGCATTGCAGAGAAATATTAGAATCCTTGAATCACACTGCAAATTAGAGAATCTTCAACTTCAATTTAAAAAAATCAAAAATTAAAGGGAAGTTGTTTTTCTGAACAACCGTTTTACAGAAGCATTTCTTTAGGGACCACACTATTCATTAAGACTGTGAGCATAAAAACCTAGGAAGAGAAAATCAGCAGCTGAATTGGGATTATGGCATTGGAATCCATCATGCTAACCACTTATCTAAACTCTTCCTTAATAAAAGTTTATTATAAATTAATTTATATTGATTTATTTTAATAAATAAATAAATAAACTATTTTAAATGTAAAAATGTAATTTCTTGAAGTTAGTGGGGCAGATGTTTCCATAAACCCTTTCAACCCTGAAGAGAATTTTCATTTTACAAAAATATACACTGCGAATAGCACAGAAATTCCTAATTGGGTCTGAAAACTTAAATACTGATTTAGAACTAAAAAATCAAGTGCCATTTCATACGAGCAAACATAAATAATTCTAAAATACTAGCTATTTCAATTATTAAAAATAAAAACAAAAAAAAAACGGACATGACACCGTTGAGTTATTCAGAAACGTATCAATAATTTCAAAACAAGACATTATTAACATAATGTCAACACAACTTCCATATTTATCCTTCCATCACAACATCAAATTTCATAGGCAATATGTTGCATAGCATCATTAAGCACAACATACATCATTTTATACACACCGTTAATCCAGATCCGATCACTTTTATTATGTGATATTTATTGCTAGCGAAATTCATTCTTACACAAGATTGTTTCCTTAACGATCTACTGAAGTTTTAGCTAAGTGTAAGAGTTTATATCCAGTGATACAATGAATTCGGTAAAGAATTCATTAAAATCTAAAGAAAACGAAGAGAGATACAATGGTTTGAAATTTGAACAAATTTGAAAACCACCAAAATTCAACCAACTATACATATTTCATTAACTATAATCACTAAAACTACATTTTATTTTAAAAGTTTATTTAATATTTCTTTTTAATGAGAGTACAATGCAATAACAAAAACCATACAGTAGAGGGTTAAAATCTTTCTAAACCGAGCAACGAGACGTCAAGTTTAGAGCCAAAAAAGATAAAAATAAAATCAATTCTTACTAGATTTGTGGTTCAATAATTGTGGAAGTGATAACAAGTACTTCATTAAATACTGTCTTCGAGTTTGCACCGTTTATATTAAAACTGTACGATTCTTTAAATAATATAAAAACAACACAAACCGTTTTGAACCACAAAGTGGTTCCGTGCTGAAGCAAACTTGCACTTAAAATTATACATAATTACGATACTGCCTTCAAAATATCTACATTTTCTTAAAAATTGTTATCTTTTTTTATAAGGGCAGAGGATATTTGAAGCATACACCCACAGGTTAAGACTTTTTTGTCACAGAACTCTGTTTTTGAAACTTTCAAACAAGCTGGCTTCAACCTCCCACCTATGTACATATGTATGTATAAGTATGGTAATCTAGGCCCAATGTATTGTAAAGGTTATATTAAGTAACCAAGTGTACGGCCGTGAAATAGTCTTTGTTATTGTAAGGAAAAAGGTAAACAAAACAAAGAAAAAGTTAAATACCATTAAGATTAGTGAAAATAGATGTGTCATGAACATAAAGAAGACTTTTCAAATTAGTTCTACGCAAAATGCCCAATTAGTAAATGGTTTGTTGAGTGCCATTTCCAGACACAAAGTATTTCAAAGTCCGTTACGATTCACCAATCCAAACCCAATTTTATGTTATCACTAGGTTATACAGTTAAGACAAGATGTAATTAATAAATTCAGAAACATTCTAAATCTATGTTACGGGCATATTAATAGTTTTTGCTGGAACAGTAAAAAAAAAGTTGTCTGATTGTAGTCTATTTTACCGTAAAATTACTTGGAAAACTGTTTACTTACTTAAATTTAGATTTTAATAGTTGTAAAGTTGTTGCGAAATTGTACTGTAAGCAATTATTACATAAAATTCAGTTTATACAAATTTTTTTTATATCACAGATCCTCAATGGCCATGTTCAGTTTGCTATATGTTTGTAAAAGAAGATATCTATTACCTTTTCTTGTTTTACCCTATGAGAAATTAATTCTTAATACTCTTATTAGGAAATAATTTCTTGCTAGATGGGATCAGTTATAACGTTAACTCTTCTTTGCATTTTCTTAATTTAATGAATCCTCAGAACTTGAAATATCGACTGTACAATTACTTTTTCTATATATCTAAACTATGAGCAGTTTTGCTAAATGATTAAGCGTATTAATAATAATGTATGAATGAATAATATTTCAAGGAAAAGTAACAGTTATCCCACTTAATTCATAACATACAACGTGTAAACATTTTGAATCAGATGTACGTATACTGTTGCAAAACAGAAGCATAATATCTTGGCCTAATTAAACCTCGTTATTCCAATCTGAATAGAGTTTGAGGATCTCTATATGGGGCATTGTAAAGATAATATCTTACATATTATTCAGGTTGACATTTTACAAATTGTACAGGTTGGCATCTTACCAATTACACTAATTGTCATCTTTCAAATTGAAATTTAAGTTTTGTTTGCAGCAAATTGTGGTGATGAATACAGGAGGAAATTAATGTCCCACGAGGTGATAATGCAATAAAAATATAGTCTCTAATAGTTGAAGAGAAGTATACATACGTTTAAAAGTTACGCAACTAAAAGTTTTGCAAAACGTTATACATACTACATATAAAGATTGATGGAAAGGAAAGATATATGTATGTATATAAGTACACAAAGGAAGTTAAAAAATGACAATGGTGAGGTGATTGGTGTAAAATGGAGAGCTAGGTTAATCTAGAAACATGATAATGATGGCAATCTAGCGTGGAATATTGGACTTATAGTGGTAAAAGGTGAAGACTTCTTCTTCTTCTTTTGGTATTCTAACTGTGGTCACTTCATCCTTCATTGATTGTTCAACCACTTCGCCATCTGCAATACGGTACTGCAACACCAGTTTGACCAATAAACCTCGTTTTACTTTACTCACACCAACTTAGATAATAGTTTGGCTTTTATTCATTTTTCTAACTAAAATATTTCTAGATGTATTCAAATCATAAAAAAATAGTTAACAGAATATAAACAATAATATTTTATTTCATCCTCTGGATCAGTGAAAAATCTGGTCTGACTGCTCACTTGATTTCCGCTCATCACAGTTTGTGATTAAATTTTAATGAAACTTAGGAACTCAAAATTTTACAGCTGAAGAATGAAGCGTGAAGTCGTAGCTTCTAAAAAACCTAAAGTTCGATCCGAAGTGATTGGCCTAGTACAGGGGTCGGCAACCTATTTTAAGTAGAGAGCCATTTCTTCATAAATAATTTTAATAAGTCTTACCAAGAGCCACAAGGATGATAGTGTAAAGAACTCTGAAGATAATTTGTATTCACAAATTATTATTTTATGATATTCAATAATATTTAAATGTTTTATATATTTATTTTCACATATTGCAAAGTAAATGAACAAATAAATGATAACTAAATCTGTGTTCGAATGAAAATGACGACAGTCCTCTATATTACGTACTGTATTTTAATATAATTCTATTCAATTTCTAACCTATCACATTTAAAATTCTTTTTGAAAAAATATCTTTACTTTAATAAATGAAATTTTCATTTGTTTCAATAAAATTGAAATATACAATTTATTTTGGACAGGCTGAAGAGCCACAAAATTTGGATAAAAGAGCCGCATGCGGCTCGCGAGCCGCGGGTTGCCGACCCCTGGCCTAGTACATATTATGGACAAAAAATTAATTCCTTTGGCTACTGTCTGATAATTACTAAATAATTAAAAACGTTTTCTAAACCACTTCCGATGGACTACTAAACTTCCTAACTTGTTATTTCGGCATTAAATTTACTGCAGTTGTTCAAACCCTTATCTTGAACATTGGCAAAGCCTAAGAGTAATCTTACGTTAGATTCCCCAAATGAAATATTTTTGAAAAAAATTTATATAAACAGTACCTATCATGACTTTTCGTGCAGAAATTTGCAGCAAGCTTCGGTCTTGTGGAGGCTTATACTCTTTTATTAGGGTTAGGGCTTTTTCTGATAGGTTACACCTGATTCACAAAGCTCGTCTGCCGCCTGAGATGTGACTATTCAACTAGTTTGGGTTCTCTGTAACGAATCCGCTAGCTAGGGAAATGACATGATTCAAATAAATTGTACACTGCTCTGTCTGCATGTTCTCGCTTAATTCATTTGTCCCCAGTTCCTTGCATCTGTACTCTGCTCTTTCTATCTGTACACTGCTCTATATGTACCCTGTTCCTTCCATCTGTACGCTGTTCTTTCCATTTGTATCTTGTTCTTTTAATCTGAACCCTGCTCCTACCATCTGGATACTGCTCTTTTACACTTTCTACGACGAGATTTTGAAAACATTACATATCATCATAAACAATCTACGAACATTACATCACAGTTTCTGAAGGTGCAGAATCCTAAATGTATAAAACCACTAGTAACCATATACAAAAACAATAGTAAATCTAGCTCTGTTAGTATTAGTTAGTAAATCTGTGATTTTTGTTAAATAATTGTACGAACTGAATCCAAAGTTTGTATTTATGTTCATACAGGAATTTATGGTGAAAACTAAGTTTAGAGAATTGAATAGGATCGCAATTCTTTCTTGAATTAGTTGGAAGTCAAAGTAATATTTCTGAACTCCATTTCAAAAATGTATATTCATAAAGCATTCAAGAAGTAAATGAGTAAATAAATTTGCGAGTTGAAAACACCATGCAATTTGCGAAGATTCTCATAACACTTTGTTCTACTTAGGATGATACTTAGTAACGAGTGGATGCTTTTAACACAGTAAACAAACAAAGGTGCACTCTTGGATCCTAATGATGTAGACAAGGTTATAAGAAAATAATAACTTGGTGGTGAAGAAGATGAAGAGAGGACGTAACAAAAAACAAACAAACTGTAAATCAACGAAAAAATGGTGTTTTAATGATTGATGTTAAAGGGCAAAGGAAAATAATTGATATTTTTAATGGATGAAGATTAAAAAGACTGGTAGAAAAAAACAGAAGTGCAACAATTGAAAAAGATCAATGACCGTGAGCCCGACAAGGACTTCCAGATAAGGGAACCTTCAAAATATCTACTTAATGTCGGTTTACTGCAAATTATTCGAATAATCTGTAGAGGAATATTTAATAGAATTCTAAAACTGATCGGTCTAAAAACACTTAAAAAACACACACATATATTAATGCACATAGACATACACAGAGACCATTCGCAAGGAAAAAAGAGAAATACAAATAGGTACTTAGTAATTTTCCACTACTAGTTTTCTATGAATAGTTAAAATACTACCAAAAAGGAAGACCTCTGTTTCAAATGAAAATTGTTTCTTCCGGTCTATTGTATTTTTTTTTAACTTTCTATAACCATCTCACTACAGGAAATCGCGATCCTGTCAATTTTCAAAATTGAGTTTTTTTCCCCACTGGAAACAGTACTTTAGGCTCCACCAGAAGATGTAGTGGTGATTCGACTGAAAAATCATTCATTGCACACACTCACAATTAATGGTATTTGTTAGACAATAATATCGAAACGGATTTTATCAATTGGTGTGAATTATTCACACTTATATTCTCTGACTATAATTTGTGTAACAAATTTTAACTGAACTTATCATTTTTACTAAATGTTTTGTTGAGTCCAATAATAAAAACTACAGAAAAAAAAGAAGAAGAAAATACTTAACTCTGAAGAAATGTGGGCTTGAAACTTTGTGACAATTAAATAAAAAAATTATCATTTAATTTCATTAAATTTATTGCTAAGAAATGTGACAAGTATTTTTATATTTGAATGAGGTAAAAAGGAATGTTTAAGAGATTCACTTTTGCAGCCTAGCGGTTTCCTTTTAGCTACATATTTAATTTTCATTAATATTTTACATAGGTAATACCATTTCTATTCAATGAAAAACTCATTGTATTTCAATTTAGGATTACGTTAACAGAATGTCTTGGGAGTTCACCCAGTATATTACGATCTGAACTCAAATTCGAAATCTGCACGAACACTTTTGGGTTAGAGAAAGAAAAACATTAATTCTATAAAAATAATTTGTACTAAAAACTGAAATTATTACTCATTTCCAGGTGAGTTTTACGTCCAAGAACATATCAAGTGTCTTGAACGGAGAGGGAGAGCTAAAGTACTTAATTTCATATTTTTTATTTTAAAAAAGCATGAATCGAATCCAGCACCGCAACACATCATAGCTTTACGGACAGCGCTTTTTAAAATTTAAAATGGTTAAAACAAAAACAACAAAATAAATAAATAATCACTTTAATTATAGACGAAACAGTCGCCAAGAAAGTAATAGAGGTAGCCTCGCGGTAACTAGCAAATAATACAAGACTAGATATAATCATCGAACGTCTTTTATGTGATGAGATTAAAGGCAGTTTACCACGGACAATCAACTGTGAAGAAATATCTTCTTATTCTATTTTTATACCTATATATTATAAAACACCTGAACTAAATACTGTGTTATTGCCATGTTGGAAATTGTCAACCTAAAGCTTTTAATCTTCCTGTTTTTTCAAATCATGGTTTATCTGAAGAATTCTTTATTTTCAAAGTGTCTGCTTCAATCTTCGAATTATTTTCATATTTATTTCAGCTGCAAATGACAACTGAACGAGACTTTTCTTTTTTTTCTTACCTCAAGGAATGCTCGTATAAAATATTACATTTTGTTCTTTCTAAGGTAGTTGACTAAAAAATCATTTAAGAAAAAAGAACAAAAAGGATTCGCCAAGGCTGTGATAAAGTTTATTAAAAAGAAAAAATGGGAGGTTCACCTTCAACGTTCTTTCTAATACTGGATACAAACCATCCTTTTTGGTTTGTGAGGGCGGAACTGAAAATCCAAATTTGATAAAAATGTTTTTAGTGCTTTTTTGCACTAGAAATTTTGTTATGTAAATTGTGATAACAGAAAGAAAAGTGATTGTTTCACAAAAGACAGCCTTTTTTATCAGGAGAATTAATTATTTGTATGAATGGTTTTACATTTATATTACTTTTATTGGTACATATATTTTTCAGAAGCGTTGATAATAAAAGGAGTTTCTTGATTGTATGATCGCTCATACAACTATACTCTTTAAACTTAATGAACTAATTGCACTTAAGTAGATCCATGGCTTTTAATTGAACAGCTGGATGGATAAGACTGTTTCTGCTTTCTTCCATTTTTTTTAGAGTGGCTAGATTCATTATCAGCGGTGTCATAAACACTGGACTTCTTTTGGAGTTCTGAGGTCTTAAAAGAAACTCAAAAGATCGTTTTAGGATGCAGTGGATTTGACTGTCGCCACTCCTGTTGCATACTTCAAGTCTTCAACTTTGGTCACAATTACAGAAAAAAATAGTGATCTTCGATAAAAACTAATTTAGAATAACAGTCTTATTCATAAGTTTTGCAGAACTACCTTTTTTTACGATATTTTAAAGCTACTGTCATATTTCCAGACATATTTAGGTTGAAATGATAAAAAGAGAAGAAAGAAAGAAAGAAAAAAAAGGAAATATATTATTCAATACTGTATAGAACGGGAAATTGTCGTATCTATTTACACCATTACCCTCCCTTGGAATTCCCCTGAAGAAAAAAGTATGTGGGAAGTAACTAGTGTTTAATCTAAATATTACTGAGTGTAAGAAATAGTTTGAAGGTCGCAGACGGACAACGTATACTCCTCATAATTCTATACATAATGCCCACCAATAACATTACTGGCACCTAAAGTGGCTAGAAAGGTGTCTGCTGTGTGCGCGGTAGTTGATGGATTATGTTTTGGGTTGGTACAATACACAAGAGAATTGGAGGTGCTATATGAGGGCGTGACGAGTCTCTCCAATCTCCCATGTCCTATAGACCTAGTTCTTCCTCTTGTGTATACACAGGAGTTTTCTTCTGCAGGTGTTACAGTGTTTCTTCCTACGTGTATTGTGGACACATACCACATACTTTATATAATACAGCTGCGTGATATTGTTGTTCAATATCTACCGTTATCTCTATCATCTGTTATATGTATTACATACAGAAAATATATTTGCACTCAAGGCTACTTTTCTTTGGGGCGGGGGTGATGGTATTTATACGCATGTACTTATTTATTATAAAAATACTGTCCCGTTTGGTAATTATCTTCGCATTGATAGATTTCAAGCGTTATTAGACATCAATATGCACAAAAGTGACACAGCAGATTTAGAGGACACCAGAGTGAACAGTATAGGTCCCTTTTAATTTTTAAGAGTTTCGAGTGAACATCTGCTATCTAATATATTAAATGTATGGAGAAATGTGTAAATTATGAATGTGATAAATGACGTATGAATAAGGCTATTAGTCCGCTGGAGGAAAGACCAAGCTCCCAGTCGCTACAGAAAAACCCATGAAGATACCCTCCAACGAAAAACATCTAAAATTAAAATCTAAATCTGGACTTAGGCTATCTAAACATTCGCAATACTAATCGAACGATAACCTTCAAGGAAATCTTTCCCCAATACGAGTAATCTGTTCCTACAAGAATATCCTAAACCTGATTTCACAAAGCCAAATAGTCCGTCATCGATGAATGAATATGGCCTCCTCCATCTCCAGAAAGGATAAAAATAAAAGGAGTCTGCTATGAGCCACAAAATTTTAATTAAAATATTCCATTGAACTACCTTCAAGTTAGAAGTTTAACCAGTGGCCCTGTCTCAATCAGGAATCAGAAGTAACAAAGAAGAGTGCTTTGAAGTATTGAATCCAGACATAGACTCACCATCAGCAGGCTTGAGATTAGTAAAGTAGATCAACTCAACTACCTCTGCATTTCCTTATAAACTTCTTAGAACATAGAAACTTCATTAAATGCACTTTTTACCTTTACAATCAGAAAATTCGTCCGTCCATACCGAAAAGCTAATATTGAAACATGTATTTTTTAAATTATAGAGTTATAATTAAAAATGGGAAACTATTAGGACTTAATGAATTACATTCCTATTTGATTTATTGAATCTATGATTTTGGCATTAATTGAAAATTAATATAAAACATACATTTTAGGAGAAAATTCGTCTGATTTGATTCCTAATACCTAATGTACAATATACGCCTAGCATGAAATATTAGAAACAGAAAAGAAGCAAATTCCATTAATTGAAGATTATGTGAATGTTAGCTGGATCTCTACACCCAAAACTAGACAACCTAAAGTACATAATGTACGCATGGCATTCAAATACAATGGCAGAAGCAGAAAACGAAAAAATTCCAGAAAAACTAAAGAAGATTTGGTATTTTTTAACTTTTTTAGAAACCTTATTACCAAAACAAGCCGACCTAATGTTTTTGATTTACCCTTGGCATAAAAATACAATGTAAGATACAGAAATTAAGGAAATTCCAGCTAAACTAATGTAGATTTCGTATTTATCTCTTTTTTCTAAACCTCTACATCCAAAAGTAGACGACCTAATGTGTATGATTTACCTTTGGCATAAAAATACAACGTGAGATACAGAAATAAAGGAAATTCCAGCTAAACTAATGCAGATTTCGTATTTTTCTCTTCTTTCTAAACCTCTATATCCAAAACTAGACGACCTAATGTGTATGATTTACCCTTGGAATGAAAATACAATGTTCGAATTAGAGTTTAAGGAAATTCCACCTAAACTAATGCAGATTTCGTATTTTTCTCTTCTTTCTAAACCTCTATATCCAAAACTAGACGACCTAGTGTGTATGATTTACCCTTGGAGTAAAAATAATATAGTTTTGTAATTTTCTCTTGGCATGAAATTAAAATGTTAGAATCAGAAATGAAGGAAATTCAAATTCAAAATTCATTAGCAAAACTAATGATGATTTTTTTTTTATCTTCTTTCTAAAGCTCTGTATCCAATAGTTGACTTCCTAATGTGTATAATATACGCTTGGCATTAAAATACGATGTTAGAATCAGAAATTAAGGAAATTGCAGCAAAACTAAGTAAGATCTTGTAATTTTTCTCTTTTTTCTAAACCTCTACGTCCAGAAGCAGCCGATCAAATGTACACTTTATACTTTTGGCATGATAATGCAATCTTTGAAACAGAAAACAAAGATTTCCAACTTGGCATTGAAGCAACCAATAAGGTTATCCTTTGTTCTTTTTTGAACCAACCGAGATTCCTCAATAAAATTAGTATAGTTTATAACACTCTTATACTGTGCCCTTTTCAACTTTTGTAGTCGTTCAATCAATTTTTTAAGTGTTTAAGGAGGTTGACAACAGGAAATCAATTCATTTTTTAGCTTCAACAAAAAGAATCTATTAGTTTACACGGATTATGAGCAAAATAAAGCATAAATAGTTAATTCTTGTATGACAAACTGACCTTCCAAGATGTTCTCAGTTTGAAATCGTTCAAATGGAAAAAATATTAAGTGAAGCGTTGAAATAAAAATTGAAATAAAATAAAAATGATGCGGAACATATTATTAATAAAAAACGTAGAGGAAAAGAATGTGGTAGTTTGAGTAACTGCAGAACACAAAGTTGTACCCTTCTCAAAGACCCTTCTCAAAGATCCTTCTCAAAGACGCTTCTCAAAGACCATCACTTAGATGCAGTTTCCTGGAAAAAAAATTCAAATATATGAAACACTATTTTCCTCTTTTTTTTTCAAGTGCAAATACCCAAATTAGGAGGACGGAGACGACTAGAACACGTAATTATATATTTCTCATATTAATTATTAAGTCAAGCTCGTATTGCCGGGACCTACCATCTAAACCAACTAACAAATTTGTTTCACGCACGTTCGTTTTAGGGTTTGATTTGTGGAGAAATGAGAAAGAGTAAAGACTAATTTTAGAGTTTTGTACGATTCTAAAAGAATTGTGTCAGTAGCCATTAAATGTGTTTTTATAAGGAAGTTTATAAAAAGAAAGTTTAAAGGAAGGGAAAGGAAATGGAAGGAAACTTACGTTTTTTGTTGTGAGAAGGAAGTTTGTATGATCCTAAGGATTGGAATAAGAAAAGTCTTTTGAATATTAAAACAAAATTTACTTGTTTAAATTAATTAATATAAGAAGTTGGAATAATCTACTTTAAAATGAAGTAAACACAAAACTATATCCCACAATTCACAGTCTAGTACAGGTAAATAGAAATTTGCATGCACTTCCTGCCTTTGTAAACCACAAAGTCCCGTAGATAACTGGATGACAATCACTTTTAATTTCTCGTATATTACAATAAAGAGACAATTCTTTATGAGAAATGTGTCACTAGAAAAGAAATTTTATATTATTTGTAATAACTACTATTACAAATTACAACAGAAAGAACTCTAGAATTGTTCCAGATATTCTTTATTGGGTTTTTATACAATCTAGTTTTTCAACTCAATTTAATATACGTTTTTATATCATATGGCAATCAATTAACTATATTACACTTCTCCCCTCTGAATTTCATCTGCTATCCCACGCCCCATCAGTCTTTTCTAAATCGACGACCCGACCTAGTGACACTTACTGTCTCTGGCAAATCTCCCTGCGCCACTTCCGCATCTTCTTTTCTTCCGCTCGTTCGGGTAAAACCATCTGAACCTGCCTTTAATAACTGATCGGCGTGCCGCCTCCAAAGCCGCTCACCCTCCATTTCCTTTATAAGTTCACCCTATTGCCTAATTTTCCTTCCGCTTGTGCTTTTCTCCAACTCCAGTGAGCTGGATCACTGAAGTCGCGGGCATACACTATCACACTATCATCCTTATCGCTAACTCTGTGTTGTAATGTCCTTTGTAATTTTTTATTTGCTCGTATTGGGATGTTTCTTGCTTGTGTTTTTGCAAAGCATCCCATCGCTTGCGAAGCGAGAGGACTTTTCCGAATACCGGCACTGAAACAAGCGACAGTGATACCATACGTCTGGCTATTTGCAAGGAGAAGAAATATGGCTTTTTATTCAATCTTGTTTTACATGTACGTGCCCTAGATCAGAGATCTAGAACTCTAACGTATTACTTCTGAAATAAGGAAACTATTGATCCGTAAACAGGAATACTATGAATTATTGGTAAATACATAAAAAAGAAGAGTAAATAAGCAGACATATTTTGACCGTAACATATCTTCTAATATTTATGCAATTAGAAGGCACTTATTTTAACTTACTTTAACCATTTGTCTGTAATAATGGTATAGATATGTATACCAAATAACGATAGCAGTTATTACTAATATTAAAATTAAGAAATAAGGCCAAGTTTTTTTTCTTTTCTGTTGAATATTATCAGAGCCAATCTAATGTACATTAGTGTAAAAATAAAGTATTAAGTCTGGCCGCCGAGTACAATAGAGGAACTAGAAGCAGTAAATGGAGTGATAAAACTGAACTTTATCAAGGAGTGCCGCCGTATTTTTGCCTTTAAAAAAAACAATATTTTTTATACAATTTGTGTAAACACGTTTTGTTAAAAAAAAAAGGTATAAAAAAAGAAATGCAGTAAAGAATCTTAAACATTAAAAAATTGTCCATAATAATGATTTAAAAAAAATATCTTGCATTTATACATGCATGTAAGACGAAATTATGGAATCCGTTTCTTCTATTTACAGTCATCATGTTTTTAATGTTGTGATTGTTGTGACACTTCATGGGAGAATAAGAAGAGAATTCCTCTAGCCGGAACTAGAAATAGCTGTTTTATATGTTAATTCCGGACAGTATCTTTCTGCTTCAGATAAAATGAGATGGGTCTGTTTTTATTTAAAATGTTCTAATTACAATAATTTCATTTATTATATTTTTCCAGATTTTATAAACAACTTATTTTAAAGAAACTAAAAATACCTAAATAAAATAACTTTTCTCATGAGCCTCTACAGTTCAATATGCATTAACAGCTGCAAGGTGTTAGGAGAGTTCACTGTGCAGAGACTAGCCGACGCTCCGCTCACCAATAACTCCAGATTAAGCAGAAAGAACTTTAAATAGTTCCAAGATTGCAATTACGTCTATTTTATAGTTAGTCCTAACGTCCACAATGTGCTTCATCATTGTCACTTTTCTTGGTTTTATCTTTGGTTACGGCATGCGCACTAAAATATCCCAAAATAAGAATTTAACTTTGCATAATTAATCATTTATTCATAATGCAGACACTGTGTTTGGTTGTTAGCTTCATAACGTTTGTAGGGTAAGGGATAAAGGCTGTTCTATATTCCATACTACTACTCGCAAGCAATAAAGTTCGCGATGTACGATGTTGATCCAATACATACACGAGCTCTAATTGAAGATACTATTTCAACCTGCCAATCAAAGCCACGCACCCGCAGGAAATAAAAACTTGGCAATCCTTTCCAGTAAGAGAAAGAGTGATAAGACAAAAAAAAGAAAAAAGGTTGATATAATCTCAACTTAATTAGTAGTTCACATTAGCAAAGAGTGAGGGTTTTCATGAAGAACATTTTGTCATTAGCTCATTAAGATCACTATCTTGGGTACCACTACTGTAAAGATCATATTGATAGTGAGCCCGTCCAATTAAAGCTGGGTTAAAGATACTATGGAAAACATTAAAGCTGTTCACATAAACATATCATTCTATATTTGAATTTTTTTCCGGATTTTGGTTCACATTCATTGAATGATGGCCTTATATTTCTCTGCTTCATCTCACTTTCTAAACAATCTATGGTTCAGCAGTAATGGCTAATTTACTTCCTTCAATCCCTCAGCATCTTTTAGAGACGTACAGATTTTAGAATTTGAATTTTCATGGATTTAAGAAGGTTCCAGAGTTCACAAAATCTTTTTTTATAATTTAATGTAAGCGTGAGATCAGCATAACTTCAAGTGCCAGAGATTTCTATCGCAAACTAGCGACTGTAATGCAATCTAATAAGGTATTTGTGAGGTTTCCTCTTCTGCGCTAGGTTCTACTTGTCATAGGATCTACAGGGGCTGGAACTCACCGACAATGGAACATCCAATGAAGACGTTTTCCGCAGCTAAGAAAAACCTATTCTTTCAGCTCAAAAGCTCCAAAAATCATGATCAATTGAGCGTGGAAAAACTACTTTTCGCCAAGCAATGAATCATTAAAATTTCAAATTATTGACGATTGAAGATCTACAAATAAAACGGTTTTATAATTACGAAGAGATAAATTATAGCGGACAGATAAAATTCAAAACTTTTCTTTGAAGTTCTGCATCAACTTGCCAGTTAAATTTCTTCTTCTACATTTTTCAAATTTTCTGGATAATGGCACCATTCAACCAACCATCTTCAGTGTGTATCATAAAATAAAGAACGGGCAGTTACAAGAACGAATCTAACTAAGTATGTGCAAAAGTAATTTAGGGATGGAGAGAGAGAATTAAGAACTGTAGAAGGGACCATCACCTTTGAACTAGACTGAATGTACTGTTATGTGTTACCAAGCGATGTAAAACGTTTTTTTTAAAAAAAAGATAATTCAATAAAATGAGACTAAATAGAAAAATGAGAGGCCATTTTATAAATCCTTCATCTCTCCTAGAAAACTCATATTCCAAAATCTGATATGAACCTCTTCCTTCATCTTTTGAGGAGAAAGTTAAAAAAAAAAGAATAGAAAATAGCAACTGTTCAGTTATTTCCCCCCAATACAATTCTAATGGTAAAACAGTATTTGTTTATAGTCTGGTATATTTTTTTAAAAAGTGGCCAATAAATAAGCAACACTTTGGAAACATTACTCCAGATAAATGATGCGTTACAGTATACCACTACTTTTAAATGTTACCATTCCAGTGTTGTTATTGAATTTGTATTGATTTCATGCTCACTGTATACACATTTAGACGGAGGAAAGGGGACAAAAACAAGGATGATAGATGGATGGTCAACAGTATTGTCCTTCAATAACTAGTTCACTTTAAATATTTAATGAGTACAAGAAAGAAAGAAAAGAATTAAACGCAAAAGTGGTGTAACAAAGTTATATTAAATAATTGTTTTTCACCACTAATATAAATTTCATTGAGATTTTTAACTTTACTTCTAATTAGAGAAAGTATTGTAATCGCTTTGGAGAAAAAAGTCCACCTACTTTCTTTACAGACACAGGAAGTCTATTACTTCTATTTTAAACATTTCTCTAAGATTGCTGCACTTACTTTACTTTAATTAGTATTACTGCATAAGAAAAAGTGTGAGAGTGCATGTCCAATTTTTATGTACTGGGAAGGGCGATAAATATAAATATCGTCAGAAATAAATGTAAATTAAACATATGCTTAAAGTGAGTTCTTTATCATGGTAATCACCAACTATATTAACAATATTTACAAGCAAAAACAACTAACCAACTTATAAATAACAAATAAAACAATCTAAATGATTTTATTTCATTAATTTAATTTATTTATTTGCCCTAGAGAAACTAACTCTATACTTGAAACTTATCAGACTTAATGGAGCCGTAATGTGTGGCTCCGCAAAACTCTTTAACAATCAGAGAATCCCAATCCTTCCAATTCTAAATCGCGATGAAAGCGCAATCACTTCTAAAATTTCATCTCAAAAAGTCAAATATGTAACAAAATATTTTCTTCTTAGAACTGGGATATTGCTGAAAGAGAACGAGATAGAGTGTGCTGGAAAAACTATTTTATTGAGACTGGAAAACGTTTAAAAAATATTAAAAAAAAATAAAGCAGTAAAAGCAGCGAGACCTTGTTATAAAAGTGACAATTGAAGAAAAGATGTAAAACCGTTACATTTTTTTATTTTGAGTTTTTGTATTTTTCACTTTGTGGTATATGTTACTTTCTGTAACTGTTACATTTTCTTGTGTAATAACAGCTCTATTTATATGTGTAAGGGAAGGTAAAAAAATCCTTAAATTGTTTTCTATTATGTTCAGTTCTATTACACACACAAATATATAAATATGTATGTATATATTTGTGTTTACCCGTCCACTATACACCCGACAGAAGGTATAGTTAATGAAGTTATTTATAGAACCTGTTCTCCCTTCAGACTAGCTAATAATATAGGTTGTAGATATCTAAAAATTATTTCTGAAACCAGGAAACACAAACTTTTTTTCGTTTCTTCCAAGCAACTTTATTAATTTAGGAGGGGGTCTAAATAAGGATTTCTAAACTTCCATTTTAGATATTTTAAGGTTTTACTACCTCTAAGTATTTGATTATTAAATTTCTACTCAAACTTCTAAGAATAAAGAAAATCAATACAACGTAAGTGCAATTTTAAAGAAAGGCTTTTCCTATAATTTACTGTGAATTTGCCAAACGAATTCATTTGAAGTTAATCTAATGGCGTAGTTAAGCTTAAATGTCAGTTTGGCTTGTAATTTTGTCTTAATTAACAGTTTGGTTCAGAGGGAATGTGTCGCATTCTGTCAACAATATTATTAAATTGATCCTTTTTTTACGCAATTCTAAGTTACTATAAATTCAATTATATTCGTAAATTATGGTAATGTACAGATACATTCTCCAATAATGTAAGAAATTTTCTCCTTTAAGTACCTGTTAATTTGTTATAAATATTCCAATTATATATTTCATAAATCCCTGAACATACCCTATTGTAAAACCTCAAGCTACAGGATTAATCCAAAAAGCATTAGGTAAATAAATATTTAATATTTATTATTAATCTGCAGCAACCAAGATAAAATTCCGTGTTTTTCCAATGGATCTTATTTCTCTTATAGCGAATTAGACTGACTAGAAATGTACTATTTAGAAGAGGTCGTAGTTCTAGGTCTTATTGAAAGAAATAGTAACAATCTGTTCGAACTAGGAGACAATATCGTGTTTTTCCAATTGTTTTTACTTCTGCAGTGGTGAATTAGAAGATACAGATGTACAGTTTAGCATTGGCTGTAATACACCAGAGTGGAATAGCAAAGGTGAAAAAGAAATAGCTCCAATTAGCACTTACTTTACCAACATGGAATTGTATTGTAGTAAGATTGAAAAAAATATACTAATACATAAATATGTTTAATGAAATACGGTAAGAAATAAGTTAAATATGGCTGCCCGGGCCACTAATTCTAGTTAGTCCCTAACTTGGTTAAATGCGAGTATAAAGTCCTCCTAATTCGCTAGAAGAGAACTAGTATTACGGCGAGGGCAAAATTGTACATCTCTAATTGCTGTTACTCGCTACAACAGAAGTAAAAACAGTCCGAAAATCACTAAATTGTCCCGTAGAATTGTTTCCACTTTTTTCCGTTGCTTTTATTTCTTATGCTTCAAAATAGATCAACCCAACAAGTACAACCCATCATTGCCCTTAATATTATCCATCAAATGCGGAAACTGCCACATAACACAGAAATTAGAAGACAATTTCCACTTTTTTCTGTTGGTTTTACTTCTTATTCTTCAAAATAGATAAACCCAACAAGTACTATCCAGTATTGCCCTTAATATTATCCATCAAATGCAGACACTGCCATATTACACAGAAATTAGGAGAGAATTTCCACTTTTTTCTGTTGTTTTTACTTCTTATGCATCAAAATAGATCGACCCAACAAGTACAACCCAGCATTGCCCTTAATATTATCTATCAAATGCAGAAACTGTTATATTACACAGAAATTAGGAGAGAATTTTCACTTTTCTCTGTTGTTTTTACTTCTTATGCATCAAAATAGATCAACCCAACGAGTACAATCGATGGGCAATGATGATTACATTAATTGTCTTATGGTCAAAGATAATGATGGTCTTACATTAATTGCCCATAATATTAACAATTGAAATCGGAAACAGCAGAATTCTAGAGAAATTAGGACATTATTTCCCTTTTTTCAATGGTTTCTACTTCTTATTCTTCAAAATAGACCGACCAAACAAGTAAAACCCAGCATTGCGCTTAATATTAACTATTGAAATCGGAAACGGCTGAATTTTAGAGAAATTAGGACATTATTTCCCTTTTTTCAATGTTTTTTTACTTCTTATTCTTCAAAATAGATCGACCCAACAAGTAAAACCCAGCATTGCCCTTAATATTTACTATTGAAATCGAAAACGGCTGAATTCTAGAGAAATTAGGACATTATTTCCCTTTTTTCAATGGTTTTTACTTTTTATTCTTCAAAATAGACCGACCCAACAAGTAAAACCCAGCATTGCCCTTAATATTTACTATTGAAATCGGAAACGGCAGAATTCTAGAGAAATTAGGACATTATTTCCCTTTTTTCAATGGTTTTTACTTCTTATTCTTCAAAATAGATCGACCCAACAAGTAAAACCCAGCATTGCCCTTAATATTAACTATTGAAATCCTAAACGGCTGAATTCTAGAGAAATTAGGACATTATTTCCCTTTTTTCAATGGTTTTTACTTCTTATTCTTCAAAATAGATCGACCCAACAAGTAAAACCCAGCATTGCCCTTAATATTTACTATTGAAATCGAAAACGGCTGAATTCTAGAGAAATTAGGACATTATTTCCCTTTTTTCAATGGTTTTTACTTTTTATTCTTCAAAATAGACCGACCCAACAAGTAAAACCCAGCATTGCCCTTAATATTAACTATTGAAATCCTAAACGGCTGAATTCTAGAGAAATTAGGACATTATTTCCCTTTTTTCAATGGTTTTTACTTCTTATTCTTCAAAATAGATCGACCCAACAAGTAAAACCCAGCATTGCCCTTAATATTAACTATTGAAATCCTAAACGGCTGAATTCTAGAGAAATTAGGACATTATTTCCCTTTTTTCAATGGTTTTTACTTCTTATTCTTCAAAATAGACCGACCCAACAAGTAAAACCCAGCATTGCCCTTAATATTAACTATTGAAATCCTAAACGGCTGAATTCTAGAGAAATTAGGACATTATTTCCCTTTTTTCAATGGTTTTTACTTCTTATTCTTCAAAATAGATCGACCCAACAAGTAAAACCCAGCATTGCCCTTAATATTAACTATTGAAATCCTAAACGGCTGAATTCTAGAGAAATTAGGACATTATTTCCCTTTTTTCAATGGTTTTTACTTTTTATTCTTCAAAATAGACCGACCCAACAAGTAAAACCCAGCATTGCCCTTAATATTAACTATTGAAATCCTAAACGGCTGAATTCTAGAGAAATTAGGACATTATTTCCCTTTTTTCAATGGTTTTTACTTCTTATTCTTCAAAATAGATCGACCCAACAAGTAAAACCCAGCATTGCCCTTAATATTAACTATTGAAATCCTAAACGGCTGAATTCTAGAGAAATTAGGACATTATTTCCCTTTTTTCAATGGTTTTTACTTCTTATTCTTCAAAATAGATCGACCCAACAAGTAAAACCCAGCATTGCCCTTAATATTAACTATTGAAATCCTAAACGGCTGAATTCTAGAGAAATTAGGACATTATTTCCCTTTTTTCAATGGTTTTTTTCCACTTTTTTCAGTTGTTTTTACTTCTTATGCTTCAATATAGATCATCCCAACAAGTGCAACCTAGCAATATATTTTAGTATAAGAAACCATATATTTTAGAAGTATTAATTAGCCCTGTCCGTAACACTAGATTTCATTGTACGAAATAATAACAATCTGCTCAAACTAGGAGACAATTCCGTGTTTTCCATTGGTTTTAACTTCTATTGTATTAAATTTGAGATATTCTATTTTGCCCTAGCAGTTGTTCTGGGTTACATTGGCTGAAATAATAACAGTCTGCACAAACTAGGAGAAAATTCCGGACTTTTCCTATGGTTTTTACTTTTGTTGTACTGAATTAGAGCGACTTGAGCTGTACTGTCTAGGTCTTGCATTAATGTTAGGTGTCATTGAAAGAATTAGCATCAATCTGTTCGAACTAGGAGGCAATTCCAGCTTTTTCCAATGGTTTCAACTTCTGTTTCAGAGAATTAGAGCGACTTGAGAAATACTATTTAGTCCTGGCAGTTGTTCTGGGTTACATTGACAGAAATAATAACAATCAACAATTAGAAGATACAGATGTACCGTTTAGAATTGGCTGTAATACTGAGACTGAGTGCGTGAAATAGTATTTTTAGTGTTAATACAAGTTTCTTTACATGAAGTACAAATAATGTGAAGGTAAAAGAAAGTTTGCCTGGCATCACTGCCATGGCCATAATATAGCTTATAATGCTTCCCAAGTTGCCCTAATTTGTTATAACTGAAATGAAACCCATTGGAAAATTACTAAATATTCTTCCAGATTAAGCAGATTGTTACTATTTCTATCATTAAAAATCAACATTAATGCCAAGGCTATCTAGTATATTTTAAGTCGCCATAATTCACTTCAACAGAAATAAAACCTTTGGAATATCACTGTATTATCTCTAACATTGAATAGATTGTTAATATTCTTTTCAATGAGATCTAGTACCCAAAATTGTACATCTCTATTCGCTGTTACTCGCTAAAACAGAAGTAAAAACAGTCGGAAAATCACTAAATTGTCCCTTAGATTGAGCATATTGTCACTATTATTTTCAATGAGACCCAGCGTTAATGCCATGGCTAGATAGTATATCTTAAGTCGCCATAATTTGCTTCAACAGAAATAAAGCCTTTGAAATATTACTGAATAGATTTTTACTATTTCTTTCAATGAGACCTAGTATTACGACCAGGGCTGAATTATAAATCTCAAGACGCTCCTATTCCCTACAACAAAAACGGAATGTATATAAAAAACGCGGAATTGTCTCTTAGTTTGTGCAAATTGATGACTTCTTTATTGACGTATCGCTGAAGTAATTGTTTA
Organism: Rhodnius prolixus; assembly: GCF_049639745.1. Lineage (NCBI taxonomy): Eukaryota > Metazoa > Arthropoda > Insecta > Hemiptera > Reduviidae > Rhodnius > Rhodnius prolixus. The sequence goes on along the minus strand of NW_027411603.1, from coordinate 9,876,989 downwards.
TTGAGGGGGCCACGTTCAATAGGATTTTTGTAATTGAAATCTGTAAAACAAATAGCCACAAAAGATAGTTTACTGGAGAAATAACAAGTAAAACTTTTAACCTTCAAGGTGTTACTAGTTCGCGGAAAGCACCGATAAATGAGAAATAAAACGCATACTCACTTACAAATATCGTAAGAATCTGCTGGAAGTAGGAACTATATGGAGTTGTAAGAAAAAGTCATGTGAGTGTTCATAGGAGATTCTTTTTATGAGGAAGTAAAGCGAAACTGTCGAATATTGGCGATAACTATTTCGAAAACGATCTTAACATATCAACAATTTTTTTAAAATACATAACGATTTTTTCGAATAATTTGTTAGCATTTTTTCTCAATATCTACAAAAGATTTAAATTCTTTCTAAAATCACAAAATAACGTTATTAAAGTATAAGAAAATAATGAAAGATTAAGAAAAATTAGTGAATCTTTGATACAGAAGCACCGTAGTTAGTACGCAGAGACCAGCCCATAACTGAATTTTCATTGGACGGGGCGTGGTTACATTAGAGGTGGGCATGGCCCGCCCACAGTCTGCAACCGTACTGCATTCTGATTGGCCACTTCTTCAAACGTGATAATTGCATAGAAATAATTAATTTAAAATTTTTTTTCCAACATTTCTCCCATAGGTATTTGATAAACTTTCGATTAAAGCAAGAAAAAAAAATTCCCTTTAAAAATACGATAAATAAAATTTCTTTTGGAATAATACCTTATATTTTACCCAATTATCGTTAACAGAATCAAAAAAGTTGAGAATTTGTATTGTTTAGTCGTGAATTAGATAAAAGAGAAATGGGCTAATAGCCGCCATTACATAGGTTGTAAGCTTACTTTATACTCCATTCGGTGGAGAACTCTAGCGGCAATTTCTGAAAACATAAATGCAGTTTCTACATTCACGATTAACCATGTTGACGACTCACTAGACTTATATAGGAATATCTTACACTCACCTTTGATCATGTTGGTGACTCACTAGACCTATATTGGACTATCTTTCACTCATATATAACCATGTTGACGACTCTTTAGACTCACGTAGGACTATCCTGCACTCATATTTAACCATGTTGGAGACTTACTGTAATTGTAATGGTCCACCTGACACTCATATTCAACTTTTTCTTACCTCATTTCATGTAACCTATGTATTAGACTACTTTTTTTCACTCCATCTACTACACATCGCCATGTTGGTAACGTAAGTAATCGGAGCCACTACTTTTTTTCCTTTGCTATTCCATTCTGGTGGAATCCATTTTGTACGACGTTCCTGGACTAGAAAAAGCCCATGTAAGGCTGCATTGCTCAGTTTAATTGTGAGTAATTTTTTCATACTTATGCATATACTCGTACTAGAGTAAATCACAATTCATGTTACTTATAACTTAACCGTGTAACTTATAAAAGTAGGCAAATACTACTTTAATATAACCTTCAAAAGAAGGTTGAAGAAGTGGATACACTCATAGGCTAAAGCAGCTCTGTGCTTTAATATTAATATCGTTCCGGTTCCGTTGATTGTTTTTTCAAATTTGAATTTTTGCTTACTTAAACTCTTACTTAATTCTTTAGTACTATATAGGTGATGTGGCGGGTACGCTGCAGTTATTCATTAAAAAAAATCCAGTTCAATGGCTCGGGGAAGTGGCCATTCCTGACTATCGGCTCTCCTTTTTCAAGAGTTCCCGTATTTAAGCTAGTTCCCTGTTGAAAGGGTGTGGCTAATCTTAACTTTCAGCTCCCCGTTCTTCATGGAGTTTTATTGGAGAGCTTGGTAAGTTACCAGGATTGGAGAAGAATTTCCTTAACCTAGAATTTTCCAGGTGTTTTTAATTTGGAGAAGACTTGGGTGAGCTCTGAAAGATATTTCTTTGGTATGTAGGCACAGATAGTGGGTTATCCCTGACCCCTAACTTTTGGCTATCCAGTCTTCCTATAACTTCCTTAAAGAACTTGGATTAGTGGTTTCATCAAATAGGAGATGCTGTAAGATAAGTACTATTAAATTCCAAGATAATAAAAACATAACTGGAAATAATATAAAATAACAATAGGGACGAGTGTTGGTCTATTGGCCAAAAGCGAGGTTTTGTAAGTGGGAGATCCCAGTTCGAATACCTCGTATGACTGCTTTTTATTTGTCAGAAAAAATTGTTCGTAGTAAAGTTTCACGACACCTAATTGGTACTTGGACGTTAAGACCGCCTGAAACAATAGGCGATTAAAAAATAAATAAATGAAAAAGTAACAATAGGCTCTGAATTTTTGGAAATGCATGTTTTATAAAGAACTCATCGAAATTTGAGACGGGATCAAATGTAACAAGTAATATGTTACGGGTAAAAAAAAAATTACGGAACATGGTACTAGACCACTGACCCATAAGATGTCAATGGGTCTGTGTAGATTCGCAAAGTCCCCAATGTAATTCCCATATATTTTTTATTTATTTATTTTACTTAACACTGTTTTGATACAAATATGTATTTGACAGTGGGATTGACCCATATTTACATTTACAAACATAATTAATAAAGTTCCAAGAGGACAAAATTAAAATTAACCAAAAACAATTCTCATAATCAAAAATTAAAATAACGTTCCTGTTAACAATAGACTTGTAAATAAAATAAAAAGAACTAATAATTGTATCTTAAACAACTAAAAATTATTGTAAATAAAAACAAATTACCAGGCTTACTGTTTAAGAGAGATTTCATTGTAGTAACAAATAATAATGTGGAATTTACATTTACCAACTCGGGCACAAAATGTGTTCTTCGTGAGGCAAAAAGGGGACATTTAACATAAAAATCCATTAGTTCATTACTCCTACAATAAACACATTCTTCAAAATACTTCAAAATTAATGAGGTGCTCTGATCGGTAAATTTAGTTATATATTTCCCAGCTAATCTAAACTGTGTAATAAAGCGCTTAAATAAAAATTGTGAATCAGAAGTTAAATAACTTTGAACACTACAATCAGTTTCAAAAAAAATCCAAATAATATAGATTATAGTTATAAGTAAACAATTGACTTAAGTCCTTGTTTCTTAGATAACATTGATAATTATTTAAAACAGAGGAAATATTATTTACTAATTCCTTGGATGTTTCTAGATTTAAAATAGCAAGCATTCCAATTTCATTAACCATATTAGCCAATTGAGCAAACCAATTATATTTGTCATTTATGACTTTATTATTTAATTTGTTTTCGAAATATAAATCTCTTAATTTCAACAGACATATTTTGGGAAGTCTATGATCCTCCATTTCAATAAGTTTTACTAACCATTTAAGAGTTAATTTTAGAATTTTTAACAGAATATGGAAAAGACCAAATTCCAAACGAAGTAGTATGAGAGGAACAGACCTATTAAGATGAAACAAACATTTAAAAAACTGCAAATTAATTCGCTCCAAGTCATTAGCTTACTGTACTCGTATATCCCATACATAAACAGAATAAAGGATTGTTGACTGGACAGAGGTGTTATTCAACATAATCACAGAATCCCAAGATGAGGATTTAGCCTTCTTAACACATCAATAACCGTTCCTTGGGCTAAACAACCATTAGAAGAGATGGAATTTAGATGCGAAGAAAATATGCCTGTTCGATTAAATGAAACTCCCAAATAGGAAAAACTTGTCACTAAGTCTATTTTGGACCCCTCGTAATAGAAACTTCTATCCTGTTTACCTTTACCTTTGTGTTATTCCCACATACAACCTTCTGCAGGTATATCAAGAGCCAGCTTAGGCTCTTTCGGAAATGGATGAGGAGTCCACGATAAACAAAATTATTACAAGGAATTTAACTCCTTTGGGTATTGAAATTGTAATGCTAGCCTGAGTTGGTGCATTATTGGCCATTCAGCCCTCAGCCCAGATCAAAAAGGACAACCGTTATAGACACTAAGATTACTTTTTATTTTTTTTTTCATGTTTAAAGAAGCCTCAAAAGATGTAGTTTTGATGAAACCAATTTTGGAAAATTGGTCACGCTCGCAATAAATCCTCTAAACGAGCAGGAAGAGAAAAGGCTATTCAATTTATGTTTTTCATATTGAAGATAAAAAGATAATCACTTAATCAGTGTTATTCCTTCCCAAAATCACATTATGCACCACGCACATAAATATTGAATAAATTTCATTGGATACGCTTTATTTTCACACGCATACATTCACACATAACCATACATACCTAGAATACATTTATAGCAAAGAGCTTTAACATAAGGAAACATACAAAGTAGAGCATACATAAACTGTATTGAACAATTTCTATAGAAAGTGCGTAGGTAATATTAACAGAAAATTGAATTCTTCCTATGGTTTAAATTAAATGGAACTTTACACAAAACACATTATATATGGGAAACGTCTTCCATGGAGATTCATGTAATATTTTTTTTCTTCACTATGTGGTAACTAAAAAGAAATAATGTCGCAAAAAAAGAAAAAAAATGATAGGCTGGGTAAAATGCTCTGGATTTTTAGATTAGACAAGCAATAATGGAATGTAGGTTTTAGTAATAATAAAATGGATTATATTTTTCTCTATTATTACCACCAAGTTATTACCCTAATAATCTCTAAATTTACGAAAAATTTCAAATGATTATAATAAAGTACTATTTTATTGAAAACTAAACTTAATCGTTTTACTACTCCTTCTTACTTCCAAAATCTTTTAAACTTGCAAAAAGTTTTTTCCTGACTGGAAATGCATATTAGTTGATTATTGAAAACTTTAACAATTAAAACATAGTTAAAAATTTGGAAAATTTAGATGAACAAGTATTTGAGGCCTTTTAGTAGTAGGAAATACATATGATGGGTTTAATCACTAGAAGTGAGAAAGATCAATAACTTTCTATATTTTGAAAAGTTTTCCATAACATTTTTAAACTAAGACAGATTCTTATTTTACATCTTTAGAGATCCTTAGATTTATGATTGGATTATTATATATTTATAAATAGATTATGATTGGACTATTATTTTATTAATCAAAGTATAACTAAAAATCCAAACGCCATGAGGGGGATTTTTGGGAAAACGATATCTTTTAAGTAACCGTTCTTTCAAGAGCGGAAGATTTTTCTTCCAAAAATAATTATTGACAAAGAAAGGGAATATTTGACTGCCAATTTAGTTATCATAAATAAATGAAATAATATTAGTTGATTATTGAAAACTTTAACAATTAAAAAATAGTTAAATATTTGGAAAATTTAGATGAACAAGTATTTGTTTCTGCCCCAAATTTTTTTGTATCACTTAATGAACTTGTAGCAGGAACAGTATGACTAATTAATGATATTTCTGAAAGAGTTGACTCATTTTTAGCAGAAGATTTAATACAATTTATCTACACTTACTTGTCGCTCAAATGATTTTAAATGTGCCTCGAATAATGTAATTAAATTTTTCTACCCAAAACATTGGCTACACAGAGTTTTAAAACGAAAAATGAAGAATACGGGAAAAAGTTAGTTAGAGAGGAGATTAAGGTTTGTAACTGCCTTCGTGGATGGCCACAATTTTGGCATTTTCGGATGAGGATCCTTGTAATGCGCTATTTCATAGAAATGTACCATATAATCACTCATGTATTAATAACATGTTGCTAAAATTTGAAGGAAATTACTTGATCAGAAGAGAGGAAGAATTGTTCTTTTTATCGTAGTTTTGTACAACGTCTACTCAGAATATCATGAGGTTTATTTTGAATGATAATTTATTTTCAGGAGGGGTTCTTTGACGTAGCGCTTTCCTTTCAATAATCTCATTTAATAGTATGAACCTTTTCTTGAAAAACATCTAATATTTAGTTAGATCTTATGAGTAGGCATCTCTTTAAAAAAAAAAACAAATGAAGATTCTGCATCTAAGTGTTATGCAGTTACAACTTCCTTTTGAAGTATTGTAGAAGAGATAAAACCTGTTGAACTATCAAGGAAGAACACGTGTATGGTACAAGAGTTCCAATGAAGATCATAATTCATTCAAAGCCACTATTCTCTTCAAATTGACACTTTTAAGCAGATCTTCTTGAACGCATGGCTGGAATTAATAAAGACTGTAGGCAAGGTTTTTTTTTATATTTTGTATCAAAAATTTGAAAATGATGAATTCACTTGGCTGAAATTCATTTGTGATATTAGATATGTTAGGATGACGCTTTTTTAAATACTTGTCACCTTGCCACATGCAATCTCAATTAATTATTTACTCTCACAATATTATCAAAAAATTATCCCCAATTTATCGATATCTAACATCCCACACGTATTTATAATTTTCTTTTTTATTAATTGCTGCATCATGACAATGATTTGTATTTAAAAACAATCAAATTACATTAATATCTTTGCGTGATTTATCTTTCATAAGCGTTAATTGCGAATATATTTCGTCGGACATATTTTAACAAGCTTGGAAATGTGTGTTAATTGAACAATAATAACTTGAATGTTCAGAAGGTCTGTTCCATTGATTGCTTCTTTTTATTGAAGTTCACCTTACATCCTTATCTAAACATGGTTTTCTTTAAGAGCGAGTGATTAAAACTTTAAGAAACTATAGTTTAGCGCTAGTTCAAAAATGAAAGAAAGAAGGGAAAACTGAGGAAGCTGTGGTGGGACCAAAGTCTTGACAACAATGAAAGGCAAACGGCAGTGGTTGTGGCGGCGGGAGAAAATAGTTCCCGCAATTTCCCTTCTCCTTCCTTTGCACACTTTATCTCCCCACTCAGGATCTCACCTCTGCGAAACATTACTTCTTTACTAACCTGGAGCAAAGAGTGAGAGAGGTTGAGACTTCCTCCTTTTCTTCTTGCGTCTTTCTACATCTTCTTTGCTCTTGGTGGTATCTGTGTTGAGTTACTGGTTAGTTGAACACCGAACGGAGGACAGATATCATCTTCAGTATACTGGTAGCGTTCATTTGGATTACAACCATGCGAACTGCGATCTGTATGTAAGTAAACTGTTTAAAGTTTGGCGAAGTTTTCGCTCTTCCTCTAGGTTCTGTTCAAGTTATTAAGTACTTATTTTTTTTTTTTAACTCCAAAAAAATGTATGATCTACGCGGGTACCCTCGAGGATGTACTACGATAGCTTTTACTGACTTCGGGTTTTAATGATTGTTGAGGTTTTTATTTTCTGATTGTTGAATAAAAGTGGAACTGGAAGTCCTTTAGGAACATCTGACTGGCCAGCTAAACTCTTCGGCACTCCGATCGGATTGTACTACCTTTATCGAAATTGAATTTTTCATGTTTTTTTTTAAGATTTCCGTTTGAACGAGCTTATATATAATTAGGTATATCACGAGAAATACTAATGCGAAAGATTTTGTAAAAATTAAGTTTATCGATTGCATTCTGGTTGCTTTAACTCATTCTCTCCGGAATATTTATTTTTGTCACTTTTATCAGTTTTTTTTTTTTGTTTTTTTTTTTTGGCATTGGCTTCCGCCATACAGCCAGCATCGTCTAGGTGCTTATCACTAGAATATCACTCACTCTCCGTTCTTACCTACAAATACATTCGCTTCACACATTCATCATTCTACTATATACCGCTATTTACATAAACTACTGCTAATGGATGGAGCAGCACTCTGTGCTCCTGCCATCCTTCTCGCTTAACCAAAATTAAAATCACGTAATCCTTCTCTAAGCATTTTGTTCCATTCATTCTAATTCGGCTATAGCTTCTAAATACATTCATATTTCATTGCTAGCTCTGCTATCGACTTAAGCACATAACTGTTGGTGGAGAATATAATGTCTTCGTAGCGAAATGGTGCATCTAAATACCTGTATATATCGTCAAACATTCGTTTCCTTTCTACCACATAACGTGGACATATCATTATTACATGTTTGAAATCTTCCTCCTCATTGCAATCTACGCAAAGAGGAGAGGACCTTTTGTTGATCCTGTGTAGATACGATCCGCACACCGCGTGGTTCGCTCTCAGCCTGCTTATTGTCGTAACAACCCATTTATTAGTGCCAGTTCCCTTAAACCATGGTTGTCTAGGTAACTGATCTGCCATAGTTTTATAGAATCTACCTTTATCACCATTATTGTAATCTGTCTGCCATTTTTGTAGTGCTGCTTTTGCAATTATACGCTTGATATCGGTGTGTGGTAATTTATAATTAGCCATTTCCCCACTATTGGTGGCTTCCTTTGCAAGTGTATCAACAATTTCATTCTCTTTTATACCACAATGACCTCTTACCCACAAAAAATTAATGCAGACTCCCTTCTCTTTAAAAATGGCAATAGTTTCTACAATCTCTGCGATAATGTGATTCATTCCTGCAGACTGGTTGTGTATATGTGATAATTTACACAACGCACTCTGGCTGTCACTAATAATGGTATATTTTTTCTCCGACAACGAATAAATATATTTTAAAGCCGTTAAAATAGCAATTAGCTCCGCTGTATAGATGGACGCCTCATCTTCTAATTTAATTGTCGTAAAATAGTTCCGAACCGGATCATACACAGCACTTCCGACTTTATTATTGATTTTGGACCCATCTGTAAATAAACGATATGAGCCCGGATAATGGGAAGAAATGTAATCTTCGAAGGCCGCAATTCTCATCTTTTCCGGTACCTTTATCAAGTCGAAGGAAGTGTTAACACTTAATTCGCTCAATAAATGTTCGTATTTTAAGTTGTACACATCTAACTTATTATTCGAATATACCTTATCTCTAAAGGTAGAGATTCTAATAAAACTTTCTGTGTAAATGGGGCCTTTCTTTTTTGTCCAATATTTGTGAGTGAGGACTTCGGTATTTAATTGGCTTATTTTGTTATAAATTATTCGGTTCGTGGCTAATTTTTTTAAGACATACTTTTATCAGTTGACTGGTGTGTTCTGTTAAAAATATCATTTTAATAAGATTTATTGTCCTATTAAAAAAATAATATAAATATTAAGTTCTAAATAATTTAGATTTTGAAGAAAATTAAATGACGATAGGAAACGTAAATTTCCTGTAAGGTTCTCTCAGTTTTCAGCGATTTTCTTGGGAATCAAACCAGTTAATGTTTTAAAAACTTAGTGTATTAAACAACTCATTATAAAGGCTTACTGCAAAAAAGACAATATACGATTAGTATGAGATGCTGTACCTTTGTCAATCCTATTGGTTTCAGATAACACGTTCGCAGGCATTCGGTAGTTTATGATTGTATCAGTAAATGTTTTGTCTGGGATATCCACTTTAAACTATAAAGAAGTGAATAGTCCTATACAATATTAAACGTGATATTTTCCCGGTAAGCATAAACCAATATCCATGATGCAATTTCCGTGGAATGATACTTAAAATTCTATTGGTCTTACATAGGAACTTTAAGTTCAAAGCTTCCGATTAAATAACTTAAAATAGGTTTAAATAATTATAAGAAACTGACGATAAACTAGTATTGAAACAAACAATGATCTACATGTTCATTGATAGCAACCAAATTCACTCCATCTCCTTCGGATGTTCTAACTAACGTTTATCCGTCAATAAAAATAACAAGCATTTTAAGTTCCTGCGTTTCATTTCCATGGAATAACAGAATCTAACAGGAAATTGTGTTACGTGTGCATGAGTCGATCTATTGAGTTTGTGTTCATATGAAAATTATGGGAGGCCAAATTAGATACTTAGACATCTGAAAATGTTTTTTAAGTTGATCACTTTTTCAACCTCCGTTTGTTCATTATCTACTCAAATTTTATCTAGAAAAAATACTTTTATCAAGCCACTTATCATCCACCAGTAATGCTAAACTTTAAAAGAATAATAAAGTACAAGATCCAATTCTCCAATGAAATTGGAGCTATTGAATATATTTATAGCGAAATGAAGGGGAAATTTTACTATTTTTGGAAAATTTTCGAATTTATACTTTTTAAGTCCTTCGTGGACTGCTCACTTGTGTTATTAGCTCTAAAATTCTAACTATTAGATTTGGAGATGGCGCAAGCAGAAGCGGCAAGTGCAACTAAACTCATTCAAATACCTTCTTGTGTTTTACTTTACATTATTATTTACTTAATATCACTAACACTTAAAAAACTGCCATATATCTTGCAATAGTAATTTCAACGGGCGGTATGAAGGTACTTTGAATTCCTTAATTAACCTCAGATGTAGGTGTAAAAGAGAAAGAAAAGTCTTCTAAATGATCAATCAATGCTATTCCATCTTTTGGACAATCATCATTTCAAAAAATCCTATTAAATAGAACTTAAATTAATTCAAGAATGAAATCAGAAGTAGTTAAGGACAATACTAGATTGTAGATGTTGGGTCGATTTATTTTGAAAAGTAAGAAGTAAAACCCATTGGAAAAAGTGGAAGTCCTTTCCTAATTTCACTGAAATGCTGCTGTTTCAGTAATTGATAGTGAATATTAAGGCCAATGCTAGGTTGCACATGTTGGGTCGATCTATTTTGAAAAGTAAGAAGTAAAAACCATTGGAAAAAGTGGAAGTCTTTCCCTAATTTCACTGAAACTCTGCTGTTTCTGTAATTGATAGTGAATATTAAGGCCAATGCTAGGTTGTACATGTTGGGTCGATTTATTTTGAAAAGTAAGAAGTAAAACCCATTGGAAAAAGTGGAAGTCCTTTCCTAATTTCACTGAAATGCTGCTGTTTCAGTAATTGATAGTGAATATTAAGGCCAATGCAGGGTTGTACATGTTGGGTCGATCTATTTTGAAAAGTAAGAAGTAAAAACCATTGGAAAAAGTGGAAGTCTTTCCCTAATTTCACTGAAATTCTGCTGTTTCTGTAATTAATAGTGAATATTAAGGCCAATGCTAGGTTGTACATGTTGGGTCGATCTGTTTTGAAAAGTAAGAAGTAAAACCCATTGGAAAAAGTGGAAGTCCTTTCCTAATTTCACTGAAATGCTGCTGTTTCTGCATTTGATAGTGAATATTAAGGCCAATGCTAGGTTGTACATGTTGGGTCGATCTATTTTGAAAATAAGAAGTAAAAACCATTGGAAAAAGTGGAAGTCCTTCCCTAATTTCGATGAAATGCTGCTGTTCCTGTAATTGATAGTGAACATTAAGGCAATGCTAAGTTGTACATGTTGGGTCGATCTATTTTGAAAAGTAAGAAGTAAAAACCATTGGAAAAAGTGGAAGTCCTTCCCTAATTTCACTGAAATGCTGCTGTTTCTGTAATTGATAGTGAACATTAAGGCAATGCTAGGTTGTACATGTTGGGTCGGTCTATTTTGAAAAGTAAGAAGTAAAACCCATTGGAAAAAGTGGAAGTCTTTCCCTAATTTCACTGAAATTCTGCTGTTTCTGTAATTGATAGTGAATATTAAGGCCAATGCTAGGTTGTACATGTTGGGTCGATCTATTTTGAAAATAAGAAGTAAAAACCATTGGAAAAAGTGGAAGTCCTTCCCTAATTTCGATGAAATGCTGCTGTTTCTGTAATTGATTGTGAATATTAAGGCAATGCTAGGTTGTACATGTTTGGTCGATCTATTTTGAAAATTAAGAAGTAAAAACCATTGGAAAAAGTGGAAGTCCTTCCCTAATTTCGATGAAATGCTGCTGTTTCTGTAATTGATAGTGAACATTAAGGCAATGCTAAGTTGTACATGTTGGGTCGATCTATTTTGAAAAGTAAGAAGTAAAAACCATTGGAAAAAGTGGAAGTCCTTCCCTAATTTCGATGAAATGCTGCTCTTTCTGTAATTGATAGTGAACATTAAGGCAATGCTAAGTAGTACATGTTAGGTCGATCTATTTTGAAAAGTAAGAAGTAAAAACCATTGGAAAAAGTGGAAGTCCTTCCCTAATTTCGATGAAATGCTGCTGTTTCTGTAATTGATAGTGAACATTAAGGCAATGCTAAGTTGTACATGTTGGGTCGATCTATTTTGAAAAGTAAGAAGTAAAAACCATTGGAAAAAGTGGAAGTCCTTCCCTAATTTCACTGAAATGCTGCTGTTTCTGTAATTGATAGTGAACATTAAAGCAATGCTAGGTTGTACATGTTGGGTCGATCTATTTTGAAAAGTAAGAAGTAAAACCCATTGGAAAAAGTGGAAGTCTTTCCCTAATTTCACTGAAATTCTGCTGTTTCTGTAATTGATAGTGAATATTAAGGCCAATGCTAGGTTGTACATGTTGGGTCGATCTATTTTGAAAATAAGAAGTAAAAACCATTGGAAAAAGTGGAAGTCCTTCCCTAATTTCGATGAAATGCTGCTGTTTCTGTAATTGATTGTGAATATTAAGGCCAATGCTAGGTTGTACATGTTGGGTCGATCTATTTTGAAAAGTAAGAAGTAAAAACCATTGGAAAAAGTGGAAGTCTTTCCCTAATTTCCCTAAAATTCTGCTGTTTCTGTAATTAATAGTGAATATTAAGGCCAATGCTAGGTTGTACATGTTGGGTCGATCTATTTTGAAAATAAGAAGTAAAAACCATTGGAAAAAGTGGAAGTCCTTCCCTAATTTCGATGAAATTCTGCTGTTTCTGTAATTGATAGTGAATATTAAGGCCAATGCTAGGTTGTACATGTTGGGTCGATCTATTTTGAAAATAAGAAGTAAAAACCATTGGAAAAAGTGGAAGTCCTTTCCTAATTTCACTGAAATGCTGCTGTTTCTGTAATTGATAGTGAATATTAAGGCCAATGCTAGGTTGTACATGTTGGGTCGATCTATTTTGAAAAGTAAGAAGTAAAACCCATTGGAAAAAGTGGAAGTCCTTTCCTAATTTCACTGAAATGCTGCTGTTTCTGCATTTGATAGTGAATATTAAGGCCAATGCTAGGTTGTACATGTTGGGTCGATCTATTTTGAAAATAAGAAGTAAAAACCATTGGAAATAGTGGAAGTCCTTCCCTAATTTCACTGAAATGCTGCTGTTTCTGTAATTGATAGTGAATATTAAGGCCAATGCTAGGTTGTACATGTTGGGTCGATCTATTTTGAAAATTAAGAAGTAAAACCCATTGGAAAAAGTGGAAGTCCTTCCCTAATTTCGATGAAATGCTGCTGTTTCTGTAATTGATTGTGAATATTAAGGCAATGCTAGGTTGTACATGTTTGGTCGATCTATTTTGAAAATAAGAAGTAAAAACCATTGGAAAAAGTGGAAGTCCTTCCCTAATTTCGATGAAATGCTGCTGTTTCTGTAATTGATTGTGAATATTAAGGCAATGCTAGGTTGTACATGTTTGGTCGATCTATTTTGAAAAGTAAGAAGTAAAAACCATTGGAAAAAGTGGAAGTTTTTCCCTAATTTCACTGAAATGCTGCTGTTTCTGTAATTGATAGTGAATATTAAGGCCAATGCTAGGTTGTACATGTTGGGTCGATCTATTTTGAAAAGTAAGAAGTAAAAACCATTGGAAAAAGTGGAAGTCCTTCCCTAATTTTACTGAAATGCTGCTGTTTCTGTAATTGATAGTGAATATTAAGGCCAATGCTAGGTTGTACATGTTGGGTCGATCTATTTTGAAAAGTAAGAAGTAAAACCCATTGGAAAAAGTGGAAGTCCTTCCCTAATTTCGATGAAATGCTGCTGTTTCTGTAATTGATAGTGAATATTAAGGCCAATGCTAGGTTGTACATGTTGGGTCGATCTATTTTGAAAATTAAGAAGTAAAACCCATTGGAAAAAGTGGAAGTCCTTCCCTAATTTCGATGAAATGCTGCTGTTTCTGTAATTGATTGTGAATATTAAGGCAATGCTAGGTTGTACATGTTTGGTCGATCTATTTTGAAAATAAGAAGTAAAAACCATTGGAAAAAGTGGAAGTCCTTCCCTAATTTCGATGAAATGCTGCTGTTTCTGTAATTGATTGTGAATATTAAGGCAATGCTAGGTTGTACATGTTTGGTCGATCTATTTTGAAAAGTAAGAAGTAAAAACCATTGGAAAAAGTGGAAGTTTTTCCCTAATTTCACTGAAATGCTGCTGTTTCTGTAATTGATAGTGAATATTAAGGCCAATGCTAGGTTGTACATGTTGGGTCGATCTATTTTGAAAAGTAAGAAGTAAAAACCATTGGAAAAAGTGGAAGTCCTTCCCTAATTTTACTGAAATGCTGCTGTTTCTGTAATTGATAGTGAATATTAAGGCCAATGCTAGGTTGTACATGTTGGGTCGATCTATTTTGAAAAGTAAGAAGTAAAACCCATTGGAAAAAGTGGAAGTCCTTCCCTAATTTCGATGAAATGCTGCTGTTTCTGTAATTGATTGTGAATATTAAGGCAATGCTAGGTTGTACATGTTTGGTCGATCTATTTTGAAAATTAAGAAGTAAAAACCATTGGAAAAAGTGGAAGTCCTTTCCTAATTTCACTGAAATGCTGCTGTTTCTGTAATTGATAGTGAACATTAAGGCAATGCAAGGTTGCACATGTTGGGTCGATCTATTTTGAAAAGTAAGAAGTAAAACCCATTGGAAAAAGTGGAAGTCCTTCCCTAATTTCGATGAAATGCTGCTGTTTCTGTAATTGATTGTGAATATTAAGGCAATGCTAGGTTGTACATGTTTGGTCTATCTATTTTGAAAATAAGAAGTAAAAACCATTGGAAAAAGTGGAAGTCCTTCCCTAATTTCGATGAAATGCTGCTGTTTCTGTAATTGATAGTGAACATTAAGGCAATGCTAGGTTGTACATGTTGGGTCGATCTATTTTGAAAATTGAGAAGTAAAAACCATTGGAAAAAGTGGAAGTCCTTCCCTAATTTCACTGAAATGCTGCTGTTTCTGTAATTGATAGTGAACATTAAGGCAATGCTAGGTTGTACATGTTGGGTCGATCTATTTTGAAAATAAAGAAGTAAAAACCATTGGAAAATGTGGAAGTCCTTCCCTAATTTCACTGAAATGCTGCTGTTTCTGTAATTGATAGTGAATATTAAGGCCAATGCTAGGTTGTACATGTTGGGTCGATCTATTTTGAAAAGTAACAAGCAATAACCGTTGGAAAAAGTTGAATGCTTCACTGGAATTGTGCTTTTTTCTTTAATACCCTAGGAAAACTACCTTGGTATTTTCAACTCCCATTTCCCATCTGCAATGCACAACCTCAGGCAGGAAATCTTATCCTCTACCATGCTGTAGTTTGCTATGACCACACTTCTTTGTAGAGAGGTGTTTAAACTAGTTCTCTTGACTAAATACTGTCCCCTGTTACTCTTTACCGTCTCCAAGTGTTGCTGTCTATTTGGAACATTATCCTCGGCCAAATGATTAAACCTTCTTGCTATAATGTGGATTTTAAATAATGATCAGATTGTCTGTCTTACCTTAATTATTAAATTTAAATAGGAAAATCTTTGAAAGCTCAAATTTTATAATTAGTTAAGACGGCACCAAAGAAAGCTGAATATAAGTGCCATTTAAAAACCAAAAAACAGAAATCTTAATGGTTTAATATTTTGGGCACTTTTCCTCCAATAACTAGATCAGAACAGTTTACGATGGAAAATTGTAAAAGGTATTGTTGATCTAGGAGTGATCAGAGAACTCGACAGTACGGTTTCCATTACTGTCGGTCAACCGGAAATTCCACTGTTTAAGAAGTTCTATTAGCGAATTCGTTTACTACGGAGAAAGATGACGTTAGACTTAATCGGAAGTTACATAACAGTATTCTGCACCACTCTATCACCTGTTGATGTTAATTCTTGATTTTATAAAATATTTTATATTCAAATAATTAATGAAGGTGGATGACTGGTATTAAAGATGACTTCTCAACCGTTTAATTAATCGAGGATGCTGTGGTATTTTTTTTTTTTTATTAAAAAAGAAAAAAACTATTTGGTAAGCTTCTTCTTTTTTTTAGTGATCTCAGTGTGATCTGTGCAATGCGACCCCCCTTATCTCCGAGAGAAGTGTTTTACCAGCATTACTCAGGGGAATTCAGCCCGTTACAAGGTCCTAGCCTTGTCTAATTCCCAGTTCACACTTAGTTTGTCGCCCACGGAACAACTGTAGAGCTTAGGAAAGAAAAAATAAAAAAAAAGAAGTCAACAAAAGCCGTTAGTATTAATTGTCACGTGGGGTTTTAGATTACGTTGTTAACAGATTGTAATGGAGGCGGGCTTAATGTTATTTTATTGGAAAGCTTATTTCAATGACTCTTTGTTCTGGTTTCGTTATTTACTTTCAATTATTGAAAATGATAAAAACTTGTTAAAACTAACAAGTTAATTTGTGTGTTAAGAATCGTATAACTCATCTTCACGAACATGAGTTTACAATGTTGATCAAGATTACAAAATTGATTAGGCAATTACTATCCTTCTAATATTAATTTTACTAACTAGATATTCACTAAAATTCGCAATCAACTTGTCTAACACATTTAAATTAAAACCTACTATGATTTAGTTAAAGAAGTGCAATGGGTATCCCACCGCTTCAAAAAGGCATGCATGTCTCGCGTGAAAGATGCCGTAGTCCCTCTTGCTCTGCGATTTTCATCTCTAATCGTTCCGGAAATGCTTGACTTTCTTAGTCTTTCAAATTTCATAACCAGAACAATTATTTTAACACTCCATCCAGTTATCTTCCTTACTAACTTGTTTTTCTTTTTCTATCTCCATTTCCAAAGATCTGCGCAGCTATGCCCATTAATCACACACGAAGAAGGTTCGACCAGCATCATCCAGTATAATCCTGCAATACGATGTGATACATCATCCTTGTCCACGGAAGATCTTGGTAATGGTTGAACTTGCCGGAGCTGATATCCGTATTTACATAAAGAAAAAAGATAGTTTCTGTTGAATAGAAATTGGTAGTCAATCCAATTTGGCGTCAAGTTAGGCTGCCCATTTTTTCCTGATAAACAACCTTGTCATTTTGCGTCATAAACGCTGAAATTTAGCTGATGATAATACCAACGATTGATTAATGATATGCCAATAATTTCTTTTTTTTAAAATCGAAGGCAGGCACGCCATTAAGTTCCTTATTATTATTTATTTATTTTTAATTTTTTATAGGAAAGTTTGTTCGTCTGTTTTTGATCATAGTTTAACTTGATTTCTAGTGTTATGTGTTAGAATCAGGCTTGAAATGAAAATTGGTGATTATCGACCTAATCTAAACGCATCTAAGTTGAAAAAGTGAACATTGAAAACGAACAATCTAAACATATTCTTCCATTTTTACGAATCTTGATTGGAAATTTAAACGTTATTCCAAAAAATAAAAACAGTTTACCATTGTATTTCTGCCCTCTACCATACCATTCATTCTCAAAGAAATAGCTTTTGGTGCTTTCGGTATATGTTAAACATAAATATAGATTAAAAAAAAGAGCTCAATGAAGTGGTTTTCGATAATAATATTTTATTTAAAGTTCCTTTGCAAGGCTCCGAACAGACGGAAGTTACTAGGCGAGATTCCAGTAAATAAAGTTACTTCCACTTCTAATATTTATGGTTAACTGATGCATTGAACTAACAGTTATTTGTCGATTTGTTGTGGTGAGTTTTAACTTGGTTACTTGTCTAGATTTAGTGTGTAAGAGAAGAAGTAAAATACTCGGATTTTCCTCACTCAGACGGTCTTTTGACCATGAGTCAAGTCTGTCAGTCTTTTTCTAATTTGCAAAATTATTGTATATAGTTATTGAAATAAAGACCTTTATTATTATTATTATTATTATTATTACTCGGATTTTCCTTTCACAGAAAATACAAGACAAAAAAGTAATTTAGGCTAACGTAATAATAATTTTATATATATAAAATCCAAGTTTCTATTAAGGACAGTATTTCCGGTCCGCTGAGGAATGTGGAAGTGTCGCTTCGTTAGTCCTATCCATCTTCTTCCAGCACCAATACAAAAAAAAGTAAAAATATCTGCCTTTAAAGTAACATTTATTATCATTGTTAGTTTTTTTTTCATTTTTTATTATAATTCTAGCAATTTAATAACTTAATTTTACCTCTGAACTTCTCTAATATTTCTTAATGACTCTGATTATTTTGTAATTAGGAATATAACTTTAAAAAGAAAAGGAAATCTACACACAAAAAATTCTTCGCTTTAATTTTTTGAATTTGAGTGATTTCATCTGTGATAGTGTCCCATTTTGACCTCTTCCATCGATCTTCAAAGATTGAGTCATCAAGAGTTTTGCGTTGAGAAATTTCTCTTAAACAAATTGCTTTTGGCCATTGTCATCACACTTTCTGACTATCAATTATAGATTTCTTTCTCTGTAATTGAAGCTTCTATCTCTTTCTTCCTTCCGTCATTACAGCTTATCAAAAAAAGACAAACATTTAATAAAAATACAAACTTTACAAGAATAATTTTTCATTAAGATGACCCAAAATCTTGCCAGAGTTTCAATGTAGCCATTTGTTTGATGGCTTTTTTAGTTTATTCCAATCTAATTTAGATCTTTGCTTGTAGCATATCCATCAATGATTGATCTTCTAAATCATTGACCAATGCTTGTTAAGTATAAGATGATGAAAGAGAAGGTGCACATTTTAAAGACATTCAAAGTTTCCAGACAACATTTTCCATCACCAAATCATACTAGCTGTTAAAGACTCCTGGGAAAAGAAATCCAAGAGTAGACAGTTGGATATGAAACCGGAATATCCCCGTGGGAAACCGCCTATACTAACTAATCCTTTCCCCATGTAGAAAAGGTTACTTTCATTTAAAATATATTTCCCAGCAACTTTGTTTAAGCTAAGTTTTTGTTTTTATGCCTCCTCAAAAGTGCACAATATTTGGAAGTGTCAAAGTTGTTGCCAAAATTCGGAGTGAGAAGTTTATCAGTTCATGGGAAATGCGATTGACAGATTGGTATTTCTGAGTTTTCTGCACTTTTCTTGGCAATATTTAAAGGGTTTTATTTTATGGATATGTTAGGCCGATCTATAACTTTCTTTTTAGGAAGTATTGATTTTAATGGAGTTCTGAGGAAGACGTGATTTCCGGCTGTCGTTAACAATAACGTTTTACTCTAGAGATCAATATTTAATTCTGTGAGGGTTCACATTAGATTTGTCTGTAGCATTGTTTTAAAGAAGTTCTAAGAAAAGGTGCAGTGCTATTCCACTCTGAAAAGAACAGAAAATATTGAAACAAATTTAGTTAAAATTAATAGTTTGAAGAGAAATAGTTGAAAATCACGATGATTTCGGCAAATGGTGTGGGAATGTGCGTATTGAATGGCTCACTCCAGGTTGCCTTTCCCCTTTTTCGATCTCTCCATTGCAACCATAATGCGCCTCATAGAGGAAATCCTGTAAGAAACACAAAACGAGTGTGGGAGTTAGAATTACAAAGTTTACAGTAAAAGTAGTAAACAAGGATAATGACAAGGTCATCGGGTAAGATGTGCGAGTATTCCAAACCTTGTGTAGAGAATTACCTGGGCTATTCTCTTTTATTAAAGTGTAGGAGAAAGAGCGAAATGGTTTCAGAGCATGATGGGAGGTCTACAGTCAGCAAGGCACACCACATGAACTCTTGAGGAGATGAGAGACGCGAGCCCGCTGCTACCATTACCAACAACTACGACTACTACTACTTCTTCTTCTTCTTCTTCTAGTAGTGACGTGGGTGGGACAAACGGCCGCATTACACTTCTTCCAACTATCATAACAAATTACACTTATTACTTTACCCGTGTGCCATGCTGCTGTTGCTGCTGCTGCTGTCCGTGGAGACAACTTAAATTACTTACTTCCTAACTGATCTTCTAAATAGTTCGGCTTTTATACTTTTTACTTTCTCTGACTTCTGATCGTGTTAGAACACGTTCGAGAATATCTCCAAAACAAAAAATCGCAAGGATATAAAACTTTATACTTCGATTAGTCCCTCCAGAGAGTCGAACTTGCCGGACGAAATCCCTCAATCAAAATCACCAGAATTACTCAAGAGATTTTTCAGTTTTTTGAGTTTCCCCCTCAAAAAATAGCTTCAAAATTCGTATAAATACAGTTACCACACATAAAAGAGCTGCCTTCCAAGTGGAAAATAACTTCCAAATGGATCTTCCTTCAAACATATCTTCCTGTCATATCAGCCATTGATGTGCTTAGACAACCTGCCGAAAAGTTTGGCAGTAAAGAAAGACGAGTATTTTAAAGCTACGCCGAACAAACCAAAGATAAGATAAGAGAAGAAAAAGAAACCGTGAACAAGTAAGCAACACACGTGAATATTTTGAGAAGACAAAAAACCAAAATATTAATTTTTTCCGGCCGTTTTTCAACTACCTTACAAAATACAGTACAATGCAAACTAATAAGGATCATTGATAAATGAACTAATTCCTTTATTGTCAATGCCAATTCGTGTGCCTCGTATAACATTCAAACTTAATGATTCCCAAACTAAACTTACTCTAAACATCCCGAATACTTTGGTCGCTACATTAACTTTATTTTGTTTTACCTTACAATTTGTTTTTTTGGACTTATATTTATCATAAAAAAAATATTAAGTAACGTTTTTACTCAATCGGCAAGCATATTGAGAGTAACAGGAATTTCTTGAGTAAAAATCAACTTCTCTATAATGAATCAGCCTCTAATGATGGATGGAAATCCAACATGAATAGTGGAACGCTTAAAATCAAGGATAATTAACAAAACTTTTATTTGAATATTTTTTCTAGAGGAAAAAATTGCCTTATAAAGGTTTTTTTTCTGATAGGCCTGAAACAGATTTAATTTAGCGGAAGTAGGTTTCTGTTTAGTAATATCTTTAAGGCTGCCTCACACTTTTCAAGGAAATTTGACATTTACAGTTGTAATTGCGTAAACATTTAATAGCAATAACACGCTTTAAAATCGTATTTTTACGCATTTTCTTTTCTATTATTGTTGTATGAGTAGTTATTAAAAATTAATATTGTGTTCGCACTAAAACTAATTAATTTCACAGACATCGTAGGGTTAATTTGAAATCCCCTTGTATTCAATCAGTGTTTGATCTAGCTTGAAATGTTAGCTACGGAATGTGTCAGTCTAATTTTTACCATTCTAAAGAGGCAATTCAAGGATTCCTAATCTTTTGAAATATCTTAAATTTTTTTATAATTAATAACACGGAGAAGAAGTGAAATTGAATATTTCCCGGAAAGATGTGCACGTTCTAGCTAACTCAGGAAAGAACAAAATTCAAATTTCCGTTTAGTAGTCATCTGATATTGGCTAAAATATCGACCTTTTTTTTAGATTTTCAGATTCCGGAAAAGAATGTTTAGTTTTTACTAGTAAAATAGTTGAACGACTTCTCTTAAACTTTGAATACATAATGACATGTACAGATTTGACGCTTTTATTACAAATATAATTCCATGAAAATTCGATTAAGGAGAAATCAGAAGGGAGGGGTTGCTGATAAGGATATCCATGAGAGTGCCATGTCTGAATAATTCGTTCCTAACATCCTCTACATAACAGGAAGTAATAATTTATTTAAAACATTTTTTTAACTTTATTAAATCTCCAACAGAGTTTATTATGAGAATGTTTCCTTTATTATGTAATTATAGTGACTTTCTTCGAATTATTTTATATAAACTTATACAAAATACAACTAATTATGTGTAAAAGAAAAAAAACATTACCTAAATAAAAGTTAATTATTTATCTCCTTAACAAAAACTTACAGTTTAAAATGTTAAGTATAAGGGTTGATTAAACGCCAAAAGGTACACAAATCAGCGAGTACCCAACATTTCATTAATACTTCATTAATATTTAAGTAATTCTACTGCATTAATTTTCATTAATAAGTTATTTTTTAGAATTTATTAGATGTCACAGACCCTTATGCTGGCCATTTTCGTCTACAAAATATATGTTCAAGTAGCACTGTAGATTGACTGTAATATCTAGTTATTTATAATAATCAAACTATTAATTACAGGTTAAAAAGAAAAAAAAATGAGGCTAAAAAATTCAAAACTTTTTTTTATAAAAAACTTACATCAATGATTTTATTTTATTTATTTATTTATTTTTAAATAAAAATCGTCGGTTTAAGTTCATTCTTCGATTAAAGTAATTGTTATTTTATGTAGTAGTCAAACGTTTATAATAATAGGTAATAATTATCTGGCTTTATCGCAAATAATATAGTTTTCTTCAAATACATTCTCAATCTAGGTATTCATACCACAATGTTGTATATATGTAATATAAAGTAAATAAGATATGCATATTTTAGGACAGCTAATTATTCCAGGATTTTACTATAAGTAAAATTAGGGGGACTAAATTAAATTACAATTGAGAAATGAATAATTGTTGTTAAATAATCTACTTGTTATTATCTGTGTATTATTTGTGCTCACGAATAATTCGGTAAGACGAATTCAAGACAGTAGCCTACTCTAACTTTGTCTTTTTCTACTTTAACATGCATGTACGTATATATGTGATTTATCATAATTATAACTAAAAAATATTATAAATGAAGTGGCCAGCATAAGGGTCTGTGACATCTAATAAATTCTAAAAAATAACTTATTAATGAAAATTAATGCAGTAGAATTACTTAAATATTAATGAAGTATTAATGAAATGTTGGGTACTCGCTGATTTGTGTACCTTTTGGCGTTTAATCAACCCTTATACTTAACATTTTAAACTGTAAGTTTTTGTTAAGGAGATTTTTGTACCTTTTGGATAGATTTTCCTTTTTGTCTATTTTACAAAGTTACATATCTTCTTTACAGATTTTTTTAAAATTTGGAATAAGCAATTCTATCATTATAATCTGATAAGATGTTAAGTCGGAACCGTAACTACCACTGGAGAGATCTTTTTATAGAATGATTATAGTTGCGTTCCCCCAAACCATCCTCAATAACAATTTTTTTGAAAAAGCGTTTTGAATAACATAGGAAGGTATTTGTACGTAAATAGCAAAATTAAACTGCGATTTCAGTACTTCCTTTTAAGAGGAGTAAGAAAAATAAACTACGATTGCAGTACTTCTCCCTAAAAGGCAAAGAGGAAAGATTTTTTAATCGAACGACAATTCATTGATTTAAATCGGTTCACTCATTGATAATTTAAACGATTGCAGTACTTCCTCTTAGTAGGTGTAAGAGCAAGATGGCACTTGACAGCCACGTAGAGGAGCTTTAACCACTTATTCGGGCTGAATTTTATCAAAATCGGACTAAGCGTTATAGAAATATTGGTAATAATAGTTTTAGAAAGGGTCTTATTTGGGTGGGGCAAACTCCCCTCCTTATGAGGCACGGCGTCGAGACTTTTAATGTGCAAATCTGTACAAAATTTCGATTCGAATGACACTTCATTCATGAAAATCGGTTCACGTGTCGATAATTTGCAACGATTGCTATACTTCCCCTTAACAAGTGTAAGAGCTGATCGTCGCTTTAATGTTACGTAGGGGAGCCCTAACCCTATCACCCTACCAAATTTTATCAAAATCGGGCCAAGATTTACAGAGTAATTAGTAATAATAATTTTGGAGGGGGCCATACATAAAGAGGGCTAACTCCTCTCCCATTCGATGTACAGCATCGAGACCCCCAAAAGGCACATCTACATAAAATTCCGAATCGAATGACACCTCATTCATGAAAATCGGTTCGCGCGTTTAGGCGCTACGTTGTTTACAAAAAAAGGTAACAACAACAACAAGAACAACAACAAGAACAAGAACAAGAACATTTTTTGAAAAAGCCGTTTTTGCTCATTTTCGGCAACTTTTTTCTCGAAACCTATTAGATCTGGGTTGTTGCAAAAAAATTACAGTTATAAAGGAGGGTTTGCCCTATAATTTAAAGAAAATTTGGGAATTTTATCTTTTATAGAAAAAGAGAAAAAAATTGTCAAAGTTAGGTGTTTTTCAACGTTACGCTTTTTCGTGCAGTTTTTGATGGTCAACCCTTATACAACTGTCCTACCGGACAGTTTTAATGTCCTACCGGACAGTTTTAATGTGATGAATAAAACCGTGCACTTTGCACGACGCACGTGAGTACATCTCCAAAATTTGGAGTTGTCGCTGGTGACGATTTGATTTAGATGTGAACTTTTCGTTGAAGACAATGTCCCTCCCTATTGTGAATCCATTATTTAATTAGTTTTCTTATCAATTAGTACATTGAATATGTTAGACTTGAGAAAAAAATATGTTGCTGGTTTGGGGGCAGCACGATGTGTTGCCGCCTTGGTCCATCAATACCTAGAAGGGAAGCGTATCGCTGTCTTCCGCCTTTGTAATTTTAGATAAAGTTTTACATATTGCTCAATATCAACTTATAAATGGTCTTGTTCCCTGATTAAATACTTGTGAATTAGTTTTGAACTTTTTATTTTTGTAAATAAATCGCAATTATAGGAAAACAATTGTTGGTGTTGTCTACAAAATTAAGTAAAATATCGAACAACCATAACTCAATATAGAAACATTGCACTATAATGAAAATAAATCTCAGCCTCAAATCTCTGTGAAATCCGGAGAAGAAATTAGGTGGCGCTAGATTCATCTGCGCAGAAAGTAGAACTTGGAAAGAAATGCAGAAATAGAGACACTTAGCTTGGCAGCATGAGTATTGAGAGCAAACAAAAGAAATAAGTCTTCCTCTTCGATTCCTAAGCTACTAATTCTTAAATTGGACTCCACAAAATTTAATAAAGTCCGCAGAATTAAGGGATTAAAGGTAATATGATGTCTGATGAGGCAGCAAAAACGGGCAAGCTATCTGCCTCAGTCTGAGGATAGAGTACCTCTTTTTACCCAACAAGTAAGAGCAGAGATAAGTGGGAATATAAAGGAAGCCGTGGTTAAAATTCTTAGTTTAAAAAGTAATCGATAAGAATTGGTGATCACTTCCCAGTGGTCTTTCCAGAAAAGTATTCACTGCCTACTTCAGGCAAACCTCTGGTATAGGATCGGGGTAACTGGCGATCAAGCCCTCCCTGTGCGAATGAACAGAAGATGACGATTGAACACTTGAAAGAGAAAAGAGATAATTGAAAGTAAACTATCAGAGTAGGTACCTGGTATGGTACCTATGGTATAACGAGCATCAAAGCTGTACTAGGTTGTCCGAAAATATGTGAATCAATACTCTTAAGTAGGTTTACTAGAACATAATAATAATAAAATCTCTGTAAAATAAAAAATTGAAAATAAAAACAAATAAAGGTGAAATTAATAATCTGCACGAATAGTGTTAATAACATAATTACAGAGGATAGTAAGTTCACTATAGTACTTTAGAACTATAGCGTGTAACTATAGATAGACGTGTGATTGTGTTGTAGTGTTGGCTATGGCACAGCCGCTGCTAATGAGAAGCGAAACACTACCCAGATATCCAGTCGCCCATTGTTCCTTCACCACCGCCGCCAGTCTGCTGTTCTGTTACAACTCTTTACAAGGACGAGGGCAGCCGGACATTTCGGCTAGAACCTCCAGTCTTATCAGATCCAGTATTGCTCGCTTTTCTTTATTACCACTTCGGTTTAAAATCCATTCACTCACTTAAGGGCAATATTATTGTTATTGCTCGGGTGTCTGAACTTCGCGGGATCTAACTAATTGGGCTCTTAACCATTTAGAATCTTCATGTCTGTTCAAAACAAAATATGAACTAAAATAAGACAAAAAATTCAGACATTACTCATAAATAAGCTTGCTGGTTATAACTTCTTCAAAGAGTCAACCACAAAGAGTGCACTGTTCGTGGGAACGATGTTCCCCTTGCTGGAAGTCTTTTTTTAAATCGCTTTCTCTTATTTCCGCATAATTTTCTTTCAATAGATGTTTCAGTTTTGGAAAAAGGGAAAATTCAGTGAGGGTCTGAAGAAACTGTGTAAAAATCCATGCCGTTCATTGTTTGTTTTATTCTTATGTTTGGATATTTGAATATTTTGACGACCACAATTTCTTGTTTATGTTTTCGATATTTTTCAAATTCCACGATTAACATTTTTCCAAAATATAAAAGATAAGTCGTCATTTCTCAACTAATCATTTTCAAAAAACGTTACTGAAATTGAGAACATTGTCTTAGTTTGATAAAAAAATATTGCATTTTTTCCTCTTACATTCTATTTCAAGTACAAGATTGTACAAACATGGTGTAGTGCTACAGTATACTTCTTAACTGGAAATAGAACACAAAAACCACAATCAATGCAAGATATTCTGTTTAGTTTGGCCAGAAATATTGCATTTTTCTTTCCAATATTCTATTTCAAAGCCAGTACCCATAGTGTATAGATGGTCGTACTTATTTGGAAATAGAAGTTAAAAAACTACTCTAAATGTGACAATATTCTCTTAGATTGCATTTTTCCCTCTGACATTCTACTTTAAAGAAAGAACCAAAAGTTTTACAAACACCCTCTTGTTCATTAACACGAACATACACATGAAGGGACCATTTACTAATTAACTTTTTTCCCTTTCAGCCTCAGGGCACCACTTTCCTTATCAGTTGTATTAACGGAAAGCAAACAAAAAAAAATCTATAAAGAACGTTTCCTTAAGCTAAGTTACATGAATAGGCGCAAAAGTTAAAAATTAACGTCATATTTCCAATATCCAAATACGAAACTTTATTGGTATAGATACAGTAATCACCTACTTTCAGAGCTGCAAAAAAAGAGTTACTTTAAGACAGCCTGTACCAGCGCAAATTCAATTACTCAATTTCCTTTTAAATATAAATATTCCTATCTAAATAGTAATAATAACAATGGTATAGTTACAATAACTACACAATGGAACAGGCCAGGACTAATTTGTTTAATAACCCTGACTGAATTCATAAATAAAATATATTAAGAAGAAAATTAATATAAATATGGTCCATACAGCCTGTCATTCTTTCTAGATCTTATAATAACGTTGCCTTATCTTTTACTTTCTTTTCTTTTATAATATCTTACAATCAGTGTGCAGTATTCATGTCATAATAATCATCCCGATATTACTTAGATACAGTGATTAATCGGCTTTTATCCAATGTTTCGATTTGTTTAGAATTTATATCAACCTGATTTGATCTTTGATTTTTTATCAAGGCAGTAATATACTAATTCTTATCATATTATAATTTGTTTTATTATATTAAATAAAATTCAAGCCGAGACTGGGAATCGAACCCAGTACCACATCTTAGCGGTGTCGTTAACCACTAACCATTGTGGCACCCAGAATAAAAACAGAAACAATACACACAAAATTTAAACATATGAAAAATAGTACAGTTTTTTATACAGAGCAAATAAATATAATACAAACGTTAACGGATCATACGTTAATTAAAAACAGCTGACCAAAAGAATTTCTCAAGCGTGACAAGTGCTCTGGCGCATCACACTGACCTACCAAACGAAGAATATATTGTAAATTATAACCTATATCTTTTCTTTATGCACTTGTAATTTATTCCGTTCTTTTGTGTTATCTTCAAGGATTTATTTGTAGTTTTTGGTTTGATTATTGGTTTTTTGTGAAATGCTTTTTACAGAGGTCTAGACTAGATAACAATGGGATCCTCGGAGAATTCGGGAATTCAAGACGGGATAATTAAGATATTTTTGGTCTTCAACTGATTGTAAA
Organism: Rhodnius prolixus; assembly: GCF_049639745.1. NCBI lineage: Eukaryota > Metazoa > Arthropoda > Insecta > Hemiptera > Reduviidae > Rhodnius > Rhodnius prolixus. Next base: position 9,849,283 of record NW_027411603.1, on the reverse strand, counting down.
GGACAGCTTAAAAGATCGAGCTAAGTGTGTTGTTAGAAATCAGAATTAGAGCTCCGGACAAGATATGTTGATCCTCAGTGCATTGTTTGCTCAAGACACCATCCTTCTATACATTTTCCTTTGGTCATTCTATGGCCACCCGGGTTAGAATTACACCTTACAAGTCCTGGCGTAGACAAACAAACCTAATTTTTATGGTTTTTCTGAACATTCTTGTAATATCCATTGATCTAGTCGACGAGTGTAGATTATGTTTGTGCCACCCTAAAAACAAAATAAACTAGTTTATAGTATTCAAGAAAAATCATAAAGTATTTTTGGGCCTTTAAAACCATTTTGAGTTAATTATCTATTGAATAATGTCACTCTGTCACCTACATGAAGGAAACTTTTTACTTTAAAGTGACTCGTGTGCAATATTTTTAACCTCGCGAACCCCATATTATACAAATTCATGTGTGATGATTCTAGTTCTTGCATGAATATCTCCCGGATTCCTTGGCTGAGTGCTTGGTGTTAGCTTAGCCTAAGTCAATTTCAAGGGATATTTCGGCCTCTTCAATCTTATCGTCCCACTGTCTATACTTGGTGATTTAAGGAGCACTCTTTTGTGAAGGACTCACAACAGCTTCATAGCGAAGTTTATCTGACCTAGGAGAAAACATCAATTCATTGTGTTGCTGAATGTTAGAGCTGTGAGGAGTAGATTAGGTTCAGAATCTTCGCTTGGTAATCGGTATGAATGAGCTTAAGCAGTTTTTCCATAACAGGATTGGTTCTTTGACAGGTCAGTTTAGCTTAGTTTGACCTTTGATCGGATTGCTGAGATCTTAGGTGGTTCAAATCAATAATCTACTGCAAGGTTTTTTTCTTTCTATAAATAGGTAGCTCTGTAGAGGCTTTGGATTGCCTAGGCTTAGTCAGAACCTCCCTACAATTCCCTGTAATAATAGTAACAGTAATCTTCGTCATTAATAATGTTACTTTACGTTAACTTCCACGTGCATTCTCAAACAGCATCTGTTAAAAAAAAATAGTAATGATGAGTGATTAGAATAGGACAATGGAAGGACGTGAGACTTGGGAACATTAATTGAGCAATAAAATAACTCGGAAAGTTTACATCAACAAATACTTCTTCAACCAATTAACCTAATCCATCCTAAAGTTGCATCGTTTAAGCGGAAATCTTGAAGTTTGTTAGCATATAAACTCCCTAATTTTGAGTCAAAAAAATTTCTTAACACTTTCTTAGAGGGAAAACGTTCCCATTGAAGGTTCTCTACTTTTAAAATAGAAATTCTGTAAAAGTGATTATTTTTCCAGAACTCTTAAAGAGTTACCCCCAGACCAAGAACAACGAAGTCCAGCTGGTCTATTTTTGACGATAAATTTAGCGAAACTGCACTCATCTATTTCATGCATCAGCACACAACAGCTGAGCCGCGGCGGTATCTTTTAAAAGGAAATAGTTGGTTTGCACGATCTGTTTGAACCGTATTGTGGAAATGATTGTGCGCTCAATTATTGCGGGAATTTATTTAAGAGGGAATATTGAACGGACTACATGTAATTCACAAATTAGTGATTTGTTTTTAATTTTCTAATTACAATTAATGAAAGAACGCAGTTTAGAAGAACCTGTGCTTTACGATGAATGATTCATCATTAAATAAAAATATAACTTCCAAATAGGGAGGATATTTAGCAATCTCCATTCAAATAATTTAACTAATCAATAAATTTTTATACACAGACAATAGATTATTTTAAACGCAGGGAGGTGGAAATATTGGTAAATGAAACTTGCATGAAATAATTGAATAGTTAGTTGTTAGCGCAATGATTATTGTGGTGAGAATTAAAGTAATTAATTGCATCTATATTTCAATTAAATAGTATTATGTAAAAACCAAGTGGATAATGATCGCAATGATCACAAAAAATTCTTCTAAGAACTAACTGCAAGTGTGTAATGCAGCATGTTTATTTATGTTCTCTTTCCTCTGGTAAAAAGATGCATTGCGTTTTTGCAAAATAAATGGTTCCGAACTATTAAAGATTTAATCCTGGCTTTAAAATGCATTTATTGAGATATTCCTTGTACGTGATTAGTCAGTTGATACATTTACATTTCGGCCTGCAAAAATATAAAACGGCTACTCAGTGGAGTTTTTCCTTATTCTGCGATTTCTTGAAAACGGGTCCGACGATTTTTCTCTCCTCCTCTACTCCATAGATTCTCTCTCTCTCTCTCTCTCTCTCTCTCTCTCTCCTCGAAAGGGAAATTGGAAGATTGAAGATTTACGAATTTACAAAGCGATAGCTTAAATAAAATAGTAAAACCCTTCAGATACACACACTTTTGGGCTTTCTTCAGAATTTCAGAAATCATTCAGTTCCCATGTACATATATCATATAAATGATAATCTTTTGTTTGTTTTGGAAACTTAAAAGAAAAGTGAGACGTCCTAGAATTACTCGAATTTATAAGATTTCATGGACTAAATTTTTAAAAAAAAGCAGAACCAATGACATAATTTCACATTTCCTATTTTATTAATCCTCAGAATTTTCACATCATGAATTTCCAATAATAAACATCTAAATAATATCACCTTTTTCGTTGACTGATTTTCTTCAAAATCGGAATTTCAGCGAAAGGAACTATTTTATTTTATTTAGAAATACTACACTTTCTTTTGAGGAATTTTGAACGCTAACTTGAAGTCGGAGTCAAGGCAATATCCAAACGTAATACAAATTTGACCCGCCTGCGATAGTTAATTTCTGTGCTATTCTTGTCCACACAGTCATACTGTTGGAGAGGAGAAAACTTTTACCCGGCTCCGGTGACATCAAGAGAGGTACTCTTTTGTAAATAAGACTTCATCTCATTATTAGTTCTGATCAGTTCTTAAAGAGAGTAAAAATACATTCGAACGTCATGAAGATTAAAACAAAAAAAAAACAAACCAACAAAAACAAATGTCCTAGACAGTAACTTCAAATCGTATTCCACACATGCAAGCTGGAATTTGAGCAGTAGAAACAGTTTTGGTTGGGAATAGAGGAGATGCAAGAGAGCATAAAGATAGAACAATATTCCCGTTAGTGAATGACGCCACTTCCGACACTAACTTTTAAGACAAGATTTCCTTCATAACCAATGTCAACTATACTTGTTTTCATGTTACTTTATACATGTATACATAATAATATGGCGTAAACAAAGAAAAGAAAAACGAATCACGTATCTTACTCAAACTAACTGGGAGTATTGTCCTCCTTACATGCACACGCACATAATATATGTATGAGTATATAGTTGATTATCCTTGACACAGAGTAACTTATATGGGAAGGTCATTCATGAATGTTTTTTTTGTTAACGTCCATATGTGCGCTTGTGAGAGTTCCGAGTCTTTCATTCATAGATAAGTTTTGTTAAGGATACAGAGAACATCACCAAATAATCACCACGCAATTATGAACAATTTTTTTTTATATATATAATAATTTATATCTAAAGTGGAAAAATGTGCCTTTTAACATTGAATAAAAATCGATGTAACATAAATCGATGTAAATTCGAGAAAATCGTGTCTAATGATTCTTCAGGAGGCAGCAGATTTCATTATCAGTCTTTCATTACAACCTTCTTGAAGTCGCCACTTACTCTGAATTAGTTTAACCATTCAAAAGTAGGAGAAGTTACTGCGATCGTCAGGATTTCGATTTTGAGCTTTAAAAGGTATCCTTAGTTTGATAAAAAGTGATTCTTAAGAACTGGTCTGAGTGTTTATTTAAATGGCTTCCAGTTTATAATTTTCTCTCACTATTGGTAATAAATAGATATTAAAGTGAAATTTCCGAAAAATGTTTACTTATATGAGTGTTAGCAGAACGTGCCAAGACGAAAATTCGCATATATCAAACGTAGTATTCTCTTTTGCCATAATCACTAAATCACTTCAAGTATTAAGTCACCTCAAGAAGTACGGTTTCCGTATACGTCGAGTGAAAGTGCAATTTAATTTTTAATCTTAAACAGTTATCCAATGTTTTCTTATTGTTCGTAAACGGCTGCAATAATCTTTAATGTCTATCCATATCTAACCTAAATGCGTAACACTTTTATTTTAAAAACTTTTCCCAGATTTATCGAGGGGTTCAAAGAAAAGCTTCAAGTAAGAAATTTTTAACGATTATTTAAGGATAGTTGAGAATGCTTGGAGGTCTTGGCAAGAACTGGGATACAACAAAACAAGGATTTTCTCTTGTGGGTGCCTAGCCTGGAAATAGTGTTTAACCTTAAGGAAACAGTTCACACCAAGTTACGCAAATGGTGGGTTGGATAAACGTAGTATTCTGTATAAAGCAGCACATTATTAGCTGCTTGTTTAAATCCTTTACGGCACTAACATTAGTCTAGAAGAGCCATCGACTAACCACTAACTAGATTATCTCAGGTAGAAGAGAAAAAACATTAAATCATTGGATCACTTTGAAGTGCTTGTATGACTTAGATTTCAACTATTCAATATCGCACGCCTTCATATTTTGCCCAGGTGCTCCTCACCTCCTCCTCATAATACTGGGTCCACAGTAGAGACCTCTGGGTCGCAGTACTGCAGGCTTTCTAATCTAAGTACTACTCTAATGCAACGTTATTAGTATCTAATTTTTCGTATAATTTATGAATTTTAAGGTCGCAGAAGAGAATCTAACATTGAATTAATATCTAATTAATTCTCGTTCACCTAACATACTCTTCACACTCGTACGTTTATACGAACTTAAGTAAAAAAGCACTACTTTACTCAATTGTCAAACAATAAGCTGGGTATCATTGTAAAAGACAGTTTAAGAAAGAAGCAAAATCTATTAAATATTTTTTTGAAATGTTGATTTAAAAATACAAAAAGTATATTCACTTGTGAAATTGTTTTAGCACGTTTTCTACATAAGATTAAGGGTATTTACAGTTAAGAGTAAGAGAGCCTGACGTCACGTCCCGTCAATTTATTCTTTTATAATGTTTCTTTTTGTTTGCAATTCATACAAGTTTGGTCGCGCCGCTTCTTTTTGTACTACTCTTGGTTCGTATTTTCTCTTATTATCGCCTTGTAAGAAAAGAAGCATTGCAAATGTCAAATTTCGGAAATTACGTTTTCAAAACGTAAAATCACGTTTTGAGGCCCCCCATAGAAAGGGGGAAAAAAATCTGGTTAGCGACTTTACTTTCTTTTATGTTTCGTGTTGACACATTTTTTAAAGGTTTAGTGGGTCGCAAAAACCTATAAAACATGCAAGTTTATTGTATCCCTGATCGGGTTTGGACTTTAATCTACCCCTGGTAATGAATGAAAGCACAAAACCGGTCAGACATGCAATAAAAATGCTTACTATGATGATATTATCGATAAGCGATATTATCCAGTAATCTATCTGGAAGCAAGTATAAATCTAGTGACCAAAATTATAGCACCCATTGATTCTTATAAAAATGTTTAGTAAAATTCAATTTTAAGAAGAATTCGCGTGACTAGAATTAAAATTATAAGTAATTATTTTGTAAAATTTAGCTTACAACAATTTTCTTAATATTTTCCAGGTGCCCTATTAGGATAATTCTATGGTCGGCCATCCTGCTAAAGGTAAGTGAACTTATCGAAGTTTATATTTTGGTGAGAACCATCTTTCATTATCCCTTGTCGGTGCAGAGTAGTTTCCTAATTTCCTCAGACTTTTATTTTTCCGCTATTACTTCTACTGCAGTACAGCAGGAGCCTGTTAAAAGAAAAACAGGTAAGATAAAAAAGAGAGCAAAAGCACCGCGGCACATTACCGCATTTTGAGCAGTTGTCACCACCGGCGCTAATATCTACTGTATGGGACACCTAGCCAAAGTGAACTAATGATGAGCGTTACCATATTATACTTATACATGATGGGCTTCACTTCTTCTTTTTACACACTCCATGAACCATCTATTTTGTCGGCAGAGTATTTACCTTTTTATATTTCGCATACATTGTCAAGAGTGTTTGGAGTGGTAATAGGAAGGGGGCCGTATAATGTCTTCTTTAAAATAATCTTCGCCATTAAACAAGTGTTTCTTCCCAAACTTTTCGTTTCAACGACCTTTTTGATGATTGTTATAAACATTCGGAAATCCCTTCTTAGTGAAAGTGTTGACAATAACAATGTAGTTCTTTTCGGTCATCATCTTCCAAGGACACTCTTTATGAAAGACACGAGGCATTAAATTGCTGTTTTATTCTTTCAAAAGAGAATTTGATGTAAGTACATTCACACCACTTGCTCTTAGTTGGTAGGTTAAAATATTAGAGTAGAATCATCAGAGTAGATTTCTGAATAATTGTTTCAATGTTTCAACAATACCAAATCTTGATTAATTATGCAAGTGATCATTTATGAGCGTCCCATATTAAATTGCAGGAGGCTAAATGTTTAGTTGATCTATTTCAGAAGATAAATTCAGAACTTATATCCATTCTCCAAAAGCCCTTTAAGCCACCAATATAATACGTAAAAGTGATTTTGTATACTTAAAGCAACATGCAAAATTTAATCATAATTATTAGAGCTTTTGCCTTAAAAATTTGAAACAATTATTCAAAAAACTACTCTGATAATTCACGCTTGCAGTTAACAGATTTCGTTCAGAACCATAATGTCAGAAACGACATCAAAACCAAGGTGTACCATGTTTGTGACTTCTGTGACTTTTTTTTGTAATACACTGTAAATAACATACTTAAAAACACACTCCACATACACTCCGTTCCCCCTTAAAAAACGTCTTTTTTACAACGCAATTTTGAAAATCAAAGACTATCGCATTTTTTAAGTTAATATTCTGTATTCTACGTTCTATAGTCTGTTCTAAAGACACCATATAATTCATTCATCCTAATCAATACTTTTACACAATCTAAAATATGTATGTATGTAATTATTGACTTGATTACTACCTACATCTTAATGTTCGGAAGTTTGGGCTCTTGTGTTCCCGCAACTAACGAAATATAGCTTATATCTCATGTTCGACTTTGTTTTCACTTACGGATATCAACAATTTGTGACCTTTGGTATGAAAATATTTTGTTGCTCCAGATTCATCATTCATTCTGGAATAATATATCGGAAAGGTAACAACTCTCAATCCAGGCTAACCCAATCCTCTCCAGAAGGTATCCTTATGCTGGAAATGGTCAAAATCAATATTTCTGTCGAACTATCTGAAGGAAGACCTTTGAAAGAGGTTTAATAATATCTCTTAAATAGAGATAAATGCCCCTATCGTATAGCTTGAGATTTCTATATCACCTTCACCGCCAGAACAACCACTACGTAACTAGGTTTTCTAAACTTGATAAAACACTAACTATCATTGTAAACGCTCTGGAACTTCACAAATAATAGGATTAACTAGTTGGGACACAAACATTAATGTTAGACGAAAACTGTTAAACATGAATTCGATGACGGAATCAATGAAGATCGATGAGAATCCTGTCAGAATAACGTTGCTCACTTAACTTGCTTTGACGGACAACGTCAAAGATTCCACGATGCAGAACCATCTTAATTCTTATCACCTAAAATTTATTTACTCTTCACCATCTGTATTTAAGTTATGGACAACATTTGAAGGACTAACATCCTTCTCAGAATAATAATATAATTAATCATTCTTGCTAATCAATTCCATATATTATTATACGATAAATTTTACAAAAAGGAAATGGGTAGCATTTAAAAAATTGTTTATATTAATTAAATCGTTTAAGAAAGCGAAAGGAAATCAACAAATTATAATTGATCGTTGATTTGAAGACAGTCCACAGATTTCATGGACAGCTCAGTATCTTTGAAGATAAATCAGAAGATAATTTAGCAAGGGCATCACTACAAATTAAGATACCGCATTCAATTAACACATATTAAACAATAATTAATTATAAAGAAAACAAACTCTAAAAAGAATAAAGCATTTTAGTGGAGTCTCACTTGAGAGGAAAGTGGCCTTCCCCTTGATCCCCTGAATCATCCTGATGATAATGTTTTGGACAAAAAAAAAAGAATAGAGCTAAAAGTAACTTCGTATTGTTTCCGATTGGCTGATTATGACCAAAACCAAATAGTCGAGTGCGATCGTGCCCATTTTCTATTTTGAATTTTCATCAGTAATAGACGTTTTCAAGTCCCCTGAGATGGATTTTACAAATGCGTGTGGTCAGTGTAAAAAATAAAAGGAAAAGCGCGGAAAGTTCATATATTTCGATTTTGGTCGAATTAAAAATGCTACACATTAGTTTTCAAATTTATCACTTTAAAAAAGATATATATTTTTGTGAAAGTGGCCGCTACAATTTTCCTTAACCTAGGTATGTGTGTGTGTACTTTTAGGTGAAACATTTTCCCAGATAAAGTCGAAAGAGGGCATTTTAAGGGAGAAAGAGATAAATAGGTTTTCCCTTGAAGTACCATTTTAGTCTAGTTAAATATGTTATATAAAGGCTAACTCCTGCAGACGGCTATAAGCCATGCAATTTCCAAATTTTGTATTTTGTATTATTATTTGTTTATTTTAAAAATAAAGGATTAATTAAATATGTTACTAATACTCCGATTTTGAAGAAAAGTCCACTATACTGTTTTCTCCAAACTATGGTGGACTTACAAGACATATGTTTATATAGATGCATAACATATAAATGAATAACTTTTGCAAGTACATGGCATTCTGAGGAGGGGCTAAAGTGAGGACCTCGAGCTTTTTTAGTAAGAGGAAACCATATGAGAGAGTTCACGACTTAGTTTCTTTGACTTTTCTTTATAGAAGTACTTGGCACTTCCTCATTACGGGGTTGAAAATAAGAACCTTGTCGACTGTATAGGGCGAGAAATATTGGAATCACAATACAACTCTAGGTGCGCTTGTGCGTGAGTATAAATGCAATCCCACCAGACTGGCTAGCCGTGACAGATTGGTCGTACGTCGGCCCCAGAAGAAGTTACGGCCTAACACTTGGCTTGAACACTTCCTAGAGTTCTAATTCTCCCAGGTATATAGATCTACTCACTATCCGATATGGACATCAACCGGCCAACACAATGTATTCCCAGCCTTCCTATACATTGGAAGTTCCAATATGGGCGGCCACTGTTTGTCTTTCCTCAGTCACGGCTCTCAATAACATTTTGACATATTCATTGTATGGAGGATGCACTCAGCTAAAAGCAACATACACAGACTCCCCTTTCATTGGCCAATACTCTTATTCTCATCTTCTAGTTACTTGATCGTGGTCGTTCTAGTACGTGGTTCTTTACTAAAAACCATTTCACAATAAATAAAAGTATACACAGTTGGCTTAGCCGACCAGCTGATACATAGTTCTTTACTTGGAAACATGCATGTGTTTCTCTGGTCACATGGTCCATAAAGCTTACAACGGATATTCAAATTTATACTCTCTTTCAGTCGTCTAGTTATTCAGCATTTCTTGATCCAACGAATTGCATCTAAAGTTCTGTTTAGATAGCAAAAAAGGTGGAGTTGAGATATGAACCTGGGACCAAGTACTATGGGACAACATAACCAAATTGATAAATGAGAGTCAATGAGAAATAATTCAGTGAAGTGGCATTTTCAGCTGGTTGATTTCATCGCATCCCAAAAGCACTACGATTTTTTTGTTTTCAGTTTCAGTCTATCAGATTTACAGAACAACTTTTTTCGTTTTAGGGAGGCTCAAAACGTAAATTTTCGTTGCAATCTCAAGATAGAAATTTGCAAGAATGCTACATTTCTTGCTAGGTCGTGTAAGAAGGAAGTAAAGATTAAAAAATTATAATTTTTTTTAATAGAACTGAAATAATTGAAGTTGACTTAAACGAGCGCAGCGCTGGTTGCATACGAACTTTTGTTTTCTTTCGCTGACGTAGCGCACTTCCCTAGGTCGTTAATGAAACTAATTTAGAAAAAAAAAGATGGAAATAAAAAACAAAATCTTTATTAAAAGGTAATTAATTTTTTATTTTTCAGTTATTAAAGTGTAATAGTGCAAATAAAGAATAATTTGTGCCACCCATGTTTACCAAACTAATGAGAAAACAGTTTTTTGTTCGTTTTTTTTGTTTAACTAACAAAAAAGCTAAAGCTGTAATGAATTTCACTCTTTGCAAGCTTTCAACAAAGCTTTTTTTTAAAAGTAAATTACGGGCAATTTATATTCATGGTATTTTACTAATCAAGTTCATCAACTAACCGATAGACAGTTTGATCCACAATAATAATTGCACTTGCAGATTTTTTTTGGTTCTTCTTAATCTGATTTTTCCACTTAAAATAATAAATGCCGTGCTTAAAGATAGGTTAACCTACAATTTGTTTTTTAAAAAATTCTCTTGGGCAATTGTGATTTAAAAAAAAAATGTATATTGAACTTCTACAACTCAGTTAATAATCGTAATTCACTGATAAGAAGATCAATCTTCTGCGAGAAAATATTAAGTAATAAATGATATTTCTTTGGATGATTACTTTAGTCTTCAAGAGGTATAATCGCACTTCCGGTAAATATATTTACGTTAAAAAAAAAGAAGAAAGTTATGCCAGAACCGATGACGAGTATCATAAAAGGTACATAAGTTTAGCTACCTATGTTCTTCCAGTTTTTGTGGTGCTCTGTCTACACAATCTCTATCCACGAACACTTTACAAACTTATGTACGAGTCGTATGTTTGTCAAGGGCTTCAAAACTAAATTGTATTTCCTGTTATTAAAAACATCATTCGTTATTAATGTTTGTTCCTTCGAAAAAAATTAAAAGAAACTGAAAATATATTTGTGAAATCTTTGTAGTTTCTAAAAACTTCTAGAGAAATCTTTGAATGGATGCTGGACAAGCAGCATCCATTCTTGTATTATTAGTCCAGGACCCCTGGCTCAGGTAAAACCAACGTCACCAAACGACCATCTTCTAAATAATAACTTTGGGGATAACACTGAATAATAATTCCAGTTATCAAACGAGGTGAAAGATTAAACTCAAAACTGGGCCCGACCAGAACCAAGAAAGATCTTAAAAATGCGGTGACTGACCTTAGAGGAGATGCGGAAACACCTCCACAGAATAGGGGTACTTAAATTAGTGCCCTTGTCCAGGAAGAGGAATCCTTAAAACGGTCTTTCACTTCTTGTTTGATTTCGTAGTAAACGCCACTTTGAGGTGTGATATCTTTGGCATTCTTAGACTAGAGGAGCTCATATCACAAAAAGAACTATTGGGAAAAGATTCCAATTGGAATCATTTATCTGTTAATTGGGGAGACTTCAGTAAGGATTAGCCTTTTTTGAAAGCAGTTTCTGGCTTTGAATCCCATACTTCTGATTCTCAAAATTTAAGCCTAGTGTTTGCTAATCTGAATTCAGGAATTTTGCAATTCCTAACTCCCTTAGGCCCCTTACTTCGGCCTTAACACCAACAGCCTAGCTCAACCTTGATCTACCGATTCTTCTATTAAGATGGAGCATCCTTTTAAAACCTTCCGAGAAAATTACTGGTGTACATCATACTATCGGCCCTATGAGTATCGTGAGTATCTGTGAATAACTTGTAAGCTGGAGTCAGGAAATCAGAAGAGCTATAGGCAGGATTTACCTTTTGAAGTAGGACGGACATAAATGACCTGCATTTGATTGAGGTGCACTACAAGAAAGGTAGTACTGGCAGAGACTCCTCCTACGCATATTCCATAAAGATGGGGTCGTTCAATGGTCACCTCGACCTCTAGATTTGAACTCCAAGGAATTCTGTTTTCTGCGGTTATGTGAAATTCATAGTTTTTAAAAGTCAGCCACAAAATAAAAGGCAGTTAGTTCACAGAACAAGTGTCAACTGTTACGCCAAGAGTATTGGACCGTGTCACTTTAGTATACAGTTGATCTGTGCCTAACTGACGAAGGAGGCCATTTTGAACATCTGCTCTATATTGAGAATTTCATTTATAAAAGTAAAAAATAAATCAGTTTTTCTTACACATTCCTTAATTTGTTTCTTTTTTGTTATTAAATTTTTGGGACTTTTTAAAGGATAATTTCTAGAACCTTTAAGATATTTAATTTAAAAAAAACATTATTATGCAAATCAAAAAATCTAAAGTGAACAATCGCACAACTTCCACTTCTGATTGACAAATTTTTAGGCTTAAAATGCAGTGAAATAGAACACCATTGATTTTTCTGAAATAGATCAACTAAACATTTAGCCTCCTGCAATTTAATATGGGACGCTCATAAATGATACTTGCATAATTAATCACGATTTTTCTTTTTCTTTTATTTTTTTTATAAAAAACTACTCGTTTTGAGTAAGTGCTTCGAGATGAAGACTCAAAAGGAAACAATTAGAATGCTTCCTCTTACGATAAGAGACAAGATAAAAGTGAAGAGGCAAGAATACAGATAATAACAAAATCTTAATAATTATTTAATTTTATGTAAAAAAGTAATGATGAATGTCAGGCTAATATTTTGACACAAACTGATTAATTTGTTATAAAATACTGCAGTTGAATTCACATGTAACACAAAAATAATTTCTAGATAAAAGAGTTTAGTAACACTTGCAGATGAGTATGTAAAAATTATATCTCTGATAATATAATTATATAAATCATATCCGGTACAGAATTGATCTACCAGATTCTGGTTATTATTAGCATAATGGTTCAAATTATTATCAGAGGGGAATGACCATGAAATTTAATATCTTTCATTTGGTTCTGGGATGATGAAATTATTTAACAGTGACTAATATGCCGATTGGACTGTTAAAAACAAAAGATCTGTTATGATTCATTCATTTTTGTGGACAAGTTTTGTTGGCGTTAATATTTTTTAAATGGCTAAACCTGTACATTGAAATGAAGTGAAGTGACAAGCTCAAACTTATATCCAAAAAAACCAGTGATTCCAATCATGTAATTGATATGTTTTAGTACTACAAACATAACCTTGGTTTGGCTCTACTTCCTCAAGGAACGAGGTAGGAAGACTGAATTGGCTCTGATGAGCGAAGAATGACTAAACGTTTATTCCTTAAAGTCGAATTTTTTAAAAGTGGAAGTTTGAATCTCCTTATAAAGAGACGTGTTTCCTATTTGAGGGGAAATCTGGTTCGCCTGGAACTGGAGGGAGGAAATTAGTACAGATGTAGCCAAAAAGAATCTTCGGAACATGTACTTCTGCGTTGCATGCCATCATTAGAAGGAGGAAATTGAAAATTCTGCTGAAGGTGCGTTTGCAAGGATGGTGACTGCTGGAAAGGAAGATGAAGATTGGTTGTATGATAATGAGTTAAGCCCTTGATGGAGGCTCACCATACCAGACAGTTCATTCGATGTGTGATTGCTGTAAATCGGCGGATTGTGAGCGAAAGCTCGTGGTCAGCCGCTATGTAATGTGGCAGCTGGGTAGCTAAAATGGTATATAACCCTCTGGGGCTTTCTTGAAGGCCGACGATGAAGTTCAAACTTGTGGCGGCTAGGATTCACTGACCCATTGTTTAGTGAAGCGCTCGATATTCGATGGCTTTAGAAGAGATTTAATTTCCGTATATTTACGAGTACAGTCGAATCCGGATAGGACTGAAGTATTTTGCAATTTATTTACATTGACGACCACTCCTCAAATTAATACTATTTTCAGTTTTATTTTTGGAAAACAAAAAGATAAAAAATAATAATAACACGTTTTGCTTCTTTTAAGAGAAAAGCATTTTCCTCGAACCGCTCAAAACGAACAAAAACCTGGAGAAAAGTTTCAAGTAAAAGTGGTAGAAAATTTTAAATAATCTTTAAACCAAATTGTTACTTACTGATCCACCTGTTTGACGTATTTCTTTTAACGCCCTCCAGTTCAAAACTTATTTCAATATTTTATCAGTACATATCTCACAGGATGTTCATCGTTACTCCTGTTCCCCAACCTAACACAATAATTTAGCGTGGACCTAGGCAGACAAAGAAATCTATTATAATATTCCAGTTGGATTGGTTCGAGGCGCTCGGTATACCTTGAGGACCAGCAATGCAAGAGAATATAATCTTAACAATGGAAGAATATAATAGTTTTTTATTAGATACACCAGATCATTTCCTTTTTTATTCAGATTCCATCACCAGCTAAGAAAAATTAAGTAGCACTATACAACTCTACAAATATCGTGGGAATTTTGAAATATCTTTATCAAGTTAATATTAAAATTATTAATTAAATTATTTATCTGCTCTTTGGAAACCAAGAAAACTAAATGAAATTGTGTTTTTACTTGTACAGAATTTATCTTGGAACAAAAGCGTTCTTTAATAACTTAGAACTCAAACAGCGAGACATCACAGCTTCCTCAGAAACCCCATAAAATTAATTATAACCTAAGAAAAAGTAAAAAACTAAAACAAACTTTATGTTCAAGTTTAAAAATAAAACTCATTTATGATTTACACTTCATTAAACTAAATAGCATTAATATAAAGAAAATTTATCAACTCATTCGTAAAAATTATTCGATGTTGGAATCGCTTAACTTTGCTGAAATGAAACTTTAGTGGAGGGCTTAACTTTGCTGAAATGAAACTTTAGTGGAGGGCTTAACTTTGCTGAAATGAAACTTTAGTGGAGGGCTTAACTTTGCTGAAATGAAATTTTAGTGGAGGGCTTAACTTTGCTGAAATGAAACTTTAGTGGAGGGCTTAACTTTGCTGAAATGAAACTTTAGTGGAGGGCTTAACTTTGCTGAAATGAAACTTTAGTGGAGGGCTTAACTTCACTTCTCCTTAAGAATATTGCTTAAGTAAGTTTCCTGGAATAAATTAATAGACCTGCAAAAAGAGAGGATTTAAAGATTAGTGCAATCGACAGATCCGCCGGGATCAACCTGCATGTCTTCATATTTTCTCTTCCTAGAAGTTGACCGGAAGGTGGATGGTTAATGTTGTCTGTAATGAGAGAACACTGCGGAAGGTGGCGGTAATCTGGTGAAAAAGATTAATAAATCCGCAAATATGGAAGTACTCTACCAAAAGAAATAGTCGGAAAGAAAAGAGATCTTCTATAAGTGGAAAATCCGCTTCACTGTTTTTGTCCAAAGGTTTGTTGTCGCTATTCCTAAAAGTAAACTGAAGCAAACCTCTCTCTTACAGAACTTTCTGCCATTTTCCGTTTTCATGTCAAACACACTGAGTTATACTGCTTAAAGAAGATCATTTTGTGAAAAAGACTATTTTTTTCATATTTTGAAGACCTCAAAACACGTACTTTAAAATTTAAAAACGATCTAAATACTTCTCCTACTGATGTAAGAGAAAGTAGAAAACTTACGAACTAATGTTAATGAAAAAGATTTCCAAGTTGGATCCTGTTTTCCCGGAAATACAAACTACAATTGAACTTTTAATTCTATTTTAACTATTTCATGGTCTATTCTTCTGGAAATACATAATTTCTTTTTAATTGATTAAACAGAGTAACAATTCTTCCGTAGAAGAATGCCAACAACTGATAGCAGTAATAAGATGGGCTGTTAAGGAGTGTTTATCCTTTTACTATGAAGGAGGGAGGGAACGTGCTCTTGCCAGCTACCGTTCCGCAGGATTACACACTGACAGTGAAGAAGAAGAAGAAGAAGAAGACGGAGTGGAAGATGGAAAAAGAGGAAAACTTGAAGCGCTTTACCTTTAGCTTCTTACATGAGTGGTAGAGGGCGGCAGTGGTCCGTGGGAGTTTAGATCCAGGTGATTGTTTCTAGTTGACCGGCCGGCTGTTTACCAGCTCATGCCGACTTCCAATGATCTCTAGCCAATACCGACACCGACCCATTGGCCATGGTTCATAAATATCACAGGTTCTTCAAAAAGCTAATTCAAGAAGGAGGCTAATTCCTGTACGTAGATTAATTACACAATTGTTATTGATTATTGTACACAAATAATTAATTAAATTTTATCTTTTCAACCCGTGTTAAAATGCTAAGCGCTATAAAAGTCTGGGTTCTCTCGCTCTGATTGTTCCTTCACAAGTCTTCTGCAAGGGGCAGGATTGAAGTGCAACGCCCAAACTGACCGATTAAGAACTAATTATTGGAACGTTCGCCCTGTTCAATAAATTATCCCACTCTGACTCCCAAATTTTCTCATATCGATAGAAATTTGTGGTAGGGATGGGTGTATTGCACATCTTACGCTATTACAGTTCAGGTTCTTCTCAAAAAAAAGACGATGGAGAAATTAAATTGAACCAAAAGAAAATAACGTAGAAAACTAGAGGCATTTTTAAAATTAAACTACACAGTATTTACTAATGCTAGGCTTAAATCTTTACAAAGTGCCTCCATAAAATTATGACTAATAATTATTTTTATGTATATGTAACTATTTCATAATTGTAATCTAAACAACCTTAGATTTAGCGTTAAGCATTTCAGAAAAGCATTAAATAAAATTTTTATTTATTCAACAAAAAATCTTTTCTAACCTAATCACACCTGATGTCCATTTTCTCTCTTCCGGTATGCCGTTATGTCCCCCAAAAAATCAGGACAGCAACAAAAGAAACTTATTAGGTGATTTTGTTTGCAAATGGTAGGAAAATGAGGCCATCAGACGGCAGGTGTCATAGATTTTTTTTTTTTTTTTTTTTTGCCAGACTTCCTTGTGGGATTCAAAGGACATGGTTCATTGGGCACAGTTCGTCTTGGACAACCTCAGCTATATAATGTATACTCTTAAGTTATTTCTAATATTTTATCTAGGCTACTGAAATGTAGAAATCTAAGATGATAAAAAAACTATTGTTTACTGTAGGAAATTGTATTTCTTTCTGAATAGGATTTTCTCTCCGTAATATTTTCTCTTCGAAAATACATTTTTCTTAAAATTGCATAACTTTCGTTTACTCTTAGAAGAGAAAGTATTGCGTAGGATTTTCTCAAAACGGTGACGATGATTTTTTTAAACAAAAAAAAAGATTTACTCCTTTCGTACGTGTAACATAAACAAATGTTTATTTGAAACGTTTACCGAGAAAAGTTAAGGCCACCATTAGATGAGGGATACTATCCCTTAAGGCTGCTAACTAAGTTACGAATAAGGTTCAGTCTCCTTAAAGATGTGTAGTTAGGTAAATAGAATACAAACTTTAAAGTGCCAAATTTTTTAGATTACCACGAAAAAATTAAAGATTACTTCATTCAGCAAAGTTACAAAAGCAAATTTTGGCCTAAAGTTGAAGAGGCAATAATAACAAAGCTTTTAAGACTTTTCATTTTCTATTTAAACAATAATTTAGAGTTTTCTTGCTGACAAACAAACACTCACTCACACTACTAAATAGGAATAACAGAAAATTAAATTTAAAAAAAACAATCTTTTGACTTCATCTTCAGCTTTAAATAAATTATTGTTTCGGCGAATTCTATTAAACAAATATTTTTTTTTCATAAAATTATCACCTGGTATCAAGGAAGGTCCAATAGAAATTAAATTATATCCAGACGATCGTACAGACAGGTGCACACTTATAAATTTATAATAACTTTACATAATGTCATACTTGTCAACAGGTAGTTTGATAAAGGTATAAAAAAAGGCTTTATTATTAAATAATGTTTTATCAGTATTATCTTTATAAAAGCAAATAAAGGAGAAGTTATTATTTCCATTTCCTGTAGCATATTTTTTCACGTATTTTCGTAAAAAAACTTGGATATTATTTTAACTGTTGTACGAAGATTATTCTGTTTAGATGTACTGTTTCTATTTCCGGAATTACACAGTTCTAATTAGGATGTAGAAAATTATACCTTCCTTCTTTCTTTATTCCTAGTAAAAGGGAGTTTGGCAATCATAGAGGTTTTTAGTCTTGAGTATTCAACTGGAAATAACTGTTTTCGGGTTCTCTGAGTGTTTAGAAATTGATTTCCCCGGACAGTATCACTCAACAACTGAGTCAGGAAGTGTTTTCCTGTATTCTGATTTGTTTTTCTTTGTCCGTCAGCGTTCTTCTCAAATATCCTCTTTATTATTGCTATCAATTGCCTTTTTTTTTTTGCAGCTGAGAATGTTTCCTTACATTGGTAAATGGGTTGTAATGATTGTAATCCTCCACACAACTGTGACCTTGTCATTGGAAAACTAGAGTTCATGCAGATAATGTTGATACCGATATTCTAACATTTTTTATCATTCTTATGCAGTATGACCACCAGACTGCCGTACAACCGTTGATGGAGGAGGATAAATGCACTCTGGGGATATTGAGTGGAAGGGGTGGTTGGCATGAAGGGTTATCACCAATTTCCGGCTCCTAATCTTTCCTGAAACATGCTCGTAGAGGAAAGAGGATTTGAATTCATACATTTTCATTTAATTTTGGGAAATCTTCTTCAGAATATCTTGGAAGGTATTGAAGGTGTACATCGGCGTCTAGGGGTGCTAAAGGACGTATGGCCAGCTGAGGAAAGAGGTCAATAAATCCATGTTGTTCATAGAACAAAATAAAACATAAAACTGTTGTTGAGAATTCCGAAGCTCCGAGGGTGCAATACCTCTGCCTTAGTGCAATAAATCATTCTATGTCAAAGGATAATAACTTCATTCGTTTGTGAACATGTCGTTAGATTTTTGGAAATGCTAGTTCTTTAATAAACTGAAACATCTGAGAGCGCCTTACTCTTGGTTTTTGGTGAAAAAGATACAAAACTTTCTCTGGGTATCGTTTGGCTATAAAATTTAATTGGGAATGATATAGTTGCCTAAAACTCTGTATAGAAAAACGTGTCGCTTCACCAGAATTGCGAATTTCCTGTAAGCCTTTTTTATTTGGTTTCGAAAACCTCACAGAAAAGTTTCTTTTGTTTTAACTGGTTTCCGTGGAAATTGATTTTAATGGGAAGAAGTACTTTGTCACGCTGTCCTCTGTGCTAATTTCTTTGTAGTAAAGGTTCGCTCATCTGTGTGATTCAGAAGACTGCAGATATTTAACAAAAAATCATTCTCAAGCAAATCACTAACTCACTAAAAGGAAGGGGAAGTAATGTGAATGATTCACGCTAAGGTTTTTAAGTTCACTTATTACCGGTGCCAAATTTCTGACAGCAGGTGGCACAATTTTAAGTCCATCAAGTTACAAAAATAAGATTGGTCTCAGAAAATACCCAAACACTGTGTTTGTGATCACGCTCATTTAATTAGGAAACATTGCAGTAAAGCTCCAACTTTATAATACAAATAATAGCAAAGTAATAAACATTATTTGACCAAGTAACAACATACAAAGGAAATGCCGTATTATTTCAAGATATACTTACTAGCTACAGACCAGCTGAGGAGTCTTTTTTTAGTAGTCTTTATAGACTTTTTACATGACAATTACGATTTACGATTTATTTATCTATTTGATCGGGAAAATGTTGTGGCAAAATTACCTTGAACATGTTGTAATAAACTTCAAAACAAAACAAAAATAAATGTAAACATAAAGTTGCAAATAAAGTTAAATAATGATACAAAATCTACAAAAGAAAACTAGTACCATTCACTCATTTGCCAAACCCTCGAAGCTTTAAAGCCTTCTTACTTGATATTTGGCTCACAGGTCAATCACTCGAGGAAATTTAGATACATTTTTAATTTTAGGCTTGAGACTTCGTTTAATTTGAAAGAAAGGTGCTAAGAAGCTGTCTTCACTGCTTAAGACGCTATCAACATCTCGATTGGATAAAAGTTGATGGAACGTGCGATGAAATGCAACGGCTAAGCGACCGTTTCATTTTGCCCTCTTCGATTTACGGAACTGATAGTTAACTTCCAACTAATGACGAGATCAACTTGAAACGGTTCGTAATGTTTGGCCGTACTCCGTTATGGTCAGCAGACGGAGTAATCAGTTCTAATTTAATCCACCGGGGATTACTTGAACCACAGAGAATTCTTTTCGTTGAAAAGAAGTGGATTCCTTTTTGTACAGTTAAGATGACGAGACTATTTGTGCAAGAAAGACACACAAAAGGTATGTGAAGCGTATGTTTATTAAATGCTCTTCTACCTCCAACTTCATATGTCTTTGGGAATCCCAATGAATCCGGAAGTTAGCAGACAAAGTCTCCTCAATCGGAAGTAGCAATTTACTGAACATATTTGCTTCATATTTCCTGTGTTTTCTTGCTATTGCAACCATGAAGTACCACAATATGGTTAAATCGGGTTAACTGAAAGAACCACTTGTAGAATGATTTTGCAATTTTACATTCTGCGCCTGAGTTTCATTGGAAATCATGTTTTGAATTCTACTGAACCTAAAAGGTGGCTGGTTGTGAGTGTTTTTTAACAGAGTATCACAAAAAACGAAGTCAAAGATATCTCAACAAAGATATTACGTTTTGGTACTATTTTTGCTGCTGGTTTTGGCCAGAATTTGTTTTCCGGAATGTCTTTATTGAAGCGGTTTCATGCCATAAAAAGCAATTAATTTGTTAGTATTTTTTGCTATTTACCTTTCTTCCCTTCGTCTTTTTTCATAAGCATCGTCACGAAATTTCAATATTTAATTTACTTCAGTCGCTTTGTTCCAGGAGAGAAATAATTTGCCCAAGAATGGCAAAATGTTCCTGAGAAAAAGTTGCCTATCCTGAAACAGCTAAAGCACTTTTGCTTTCCAGAGAGAACTGATTTAATGACCTAAAAATAATCATTCATTAATAATGCAATCACTTTATTACTGCGTTGGGAACCAACTGTAACAAGTTAGATAACATAACTCCATTAATATTGACGTTTTTCCCATATTAAAGTACTAAATAAAAAATTAATTGCTGCAATTACTTATCAATGACATTTTTTATTGCACATTTTGTTGTTTAATTATTACTAAGTGATACTTCATTACGTGCGCTTACTAATTATTATCACTTAAGCGGCCCACACACCTTCCAATATATTATAAGACAAAGCCGTTCATTGGTTTTAAGGGAGTAAATCTAACTACCTCCACTCTGAGAAGAACACATAATTTTTAATAATTATTCATTGATTCCTTTATATTAGTAAAGATTAGCTTACTTTGTCTCTTGGGCTTATTGCTTAGGTACGAATTAATTCTATCCTGAAGAGATATTGATTATTTTAAGCGTATTAATTTAAACGTTTTCTTTAATTGCAGGTGTCATGCACAACCGAAGATGCGACAGAAGTTTCACCGTCTACCGACGCTTACGTAGAACCTACCACAGAACATGAAGCTCTAGAGCCGGAAGTTAATGAAACTAGAGATGGTTTAGCACATGACGGCAGTCATCAAAGCTCTGTAAGTAACTGATCGCTGATTAAGTATTTTTGTAAAATGATGAAAAACTTCTACAAATTATAACAAAGAAGGGTTTAATTAGTTGGTTTGGTTTGTTCTCTATTCGTAAATAGTATGGGAATATCCAGGTGTATTCTTTACTTTTAGAAATCACTTTATCAGATTCTTAGGCAATATAAGAAGAAAATGAATACGGGAAGCATATCAAGAAGCTGCTTAAGCAGCCATCAGACAACCTAACACTTTTGGCCTCCTTTAACAGAACAGATCCGTGGCAGGATACAGTCTGACCATTAATAGATAACGCTGATTGGTTTGTTCTTAGAAAAATTGTACCTAAGAAGGTCTTTGATCCGATGTCGCTAAATTTCAAGAAAGACCACTTTAATAGACATCAGCGTTTAGGGAACCCCCTATAATAATAATTCACTCGAAATGGACCAATTTGTCATTTGAAGGTATGTTCATTACATTCCAGAACCCATTTTTAAAAAAATTGATCAACATTTATTGTGCATTCCGTTGGAAGCTCTTCAAAGTACTTTCTCTTGTATGCATTCTACTTCCGAAAACTCTCTTAAACGATATCTATAGAATCGACAAAAGCTCCTGTGACAATTAGTTCAAATTCAAAGAATTTAGTTTAGTTCAATTTCTTCTTTATTAGTCATTAGTCGTAATCCTTTCAATGCTAACTTAATTTCGGGAAAATCGGAAAAAGTCAAATCAAGACGGGTGATTAGTTGAGTGCGATCATAGTTAAAAGACAAGAATATCGTTCTACTGGCTACTTTCATCTGGTCCCACAGAGACCTTGCAGCACTTTCAAGTGACTTCACTTGACAACATAATCATCATCAATTGGTATTGTTGAACTTCCACTTAATTGATCATCTTTGAAGAACTTCTGACAGCTTAAAAAAAATCTTCCAGATTCATCTCTTCTCCCACTATACTCAGCTTCTTTTTTTCAATAAAGAGGAAATTCACGAGGACGATAAAATATGACGAAATGCATTCGTAAAGATGTGTAACAGGAATGATAAATAACGGCTTGTTTTATTTTTAAAAGTATTCCCGATTAGTATAAAGCAACCAGGGACAGAGAGGCTGGTTTATCATTAAACCTAATTTTTCCTAAAATTACCTACTACATGTGTAATAGATCTATTAGCTCATCTTGATGTAATCTAAGAGAGAGTAAATACAAACACAACTAGCGTACTATAATTTTCATAAATAGTAAAAGTTTCGATTAAGCGTGACTATTCAGCTGTTGGAAGTGGGGTCGAAGGAAACCGATATATATATATTTCTTTTTTTGGACAGTAATTTCCTTTCAAACTGTTAAAATCCCGTTTCAATGGTACTGTGGTTGATGTGTTCCCACAACGTTTCCCATTGTTTAGCCGTCAATATTTTATTGTATTTCTCACTATTTGTCATTTGCTGGCCAATAATAGTAAGAGAGATAGAATACAAAATTGCTACCAAATTTTTGTAATAGAAATTTTTGGGAAATGAACATTCTTACTACTTACTTTTATTAAATTTCTCTAGTTAATAACTTGTACAATTACTTCAAACTCGCAACTTCAAAACTTATTTAATTATATCCATAACATTATGCATATGTCATTTTACGGAAATGACACTTTAGAGCGAAGACTTCGACTTAGAATTTGAAGGGTCAGAGAACTGTTCTATATGTAAATGCCAATTGCCAAAGAATATAGAACATTATTTGACAGAATGCCTTTTGTATGAATCTCTAAGACTGCAGTATCTGGCAGAGTATATGAATGGGGTGAATGTCAAAGTGGCAAAAATAACGAAATTGCTGGAAATCCAAGATAAAGATCAGGCGAATAATATTTATTTGTACATAGTAGGGTCGCTCAAATTGAGAGCATTTATAAGAAATTAATAGTTTTAATCATAGTAATCTATATTATTTTTTTTAATATATGATTTAAGGCGCGTCAACATCTAAGGTTATTGGTGCCCGGAGCTTTTTTTTTTCAGTGCACTGCCGGCCTCCGGACAGTGTTCTCTCGTTACAGACAACACTGTCCATCACCGGACAGTGAGCTGTAAGAAGCTCCTAGGAAGAGAAAATCTAAGGGTCAGCTGCTGGATTCGAACCCGGGACCTCCGCGTGGGAGTCCAGTATGCTAACCACATAGCTAATCCCTTCCCTAATCTATATATTTTTTTTTTTTTTTTTTTGGCGCATCAACAGCTGAGGTCATTAGCGCCCGGAGCTTTTTCCAGTGCACTGCCGGCCTCCGGACAGTGTTCTCTCGATGCAGACAACACTGTCCATCACCGGACAGTGAGCTGTAAGAAGCTCCTAGGCAGAGAAAATCTAAGGGTCAGCTGCTGGATTCGAACCCGGGACCTCCGCGTGGGAGTCCAGTATGCTAACCACATAGCTAATCCCTTCCCTAATCTATATATTTTTTTTTTTTTTTTTTGGCGCATCAACAGCTGAGGTCATTAGCGCCCGGAGCTTTTTCCAGTGCACTGCCGGCCTCCGGACAGTGTTCTCTCGATACAGACAACACTGTCCATCACCGGACAGTGAGCTGTAAGAAGCTCCTAGGCAGAGAAAATCTAAGGGTCAGCTGCTGGTTTCGAACCCGGGACCTCCGCGTGGGAGTCCAGTATTCTAACCTCATAGCTAATCCCTTCTCTATATTATTATTATTATTATTAATTACTGCTTATAATTATTAAACCAAACTCTTTAGTATGAAATATGTATCTTAAAACAAATAAATTATGTCTATGTCTATGTCTTTAGAGCGAAGATACTTGGCGACTGCCCTTAAACTAAAAATTGGAAAAAACATTTGAATAAATGTTTTATTTCTGCAAAAGTGAGGTAATGCAATTGATGAATGAGCATTGGGTAGGAAGCAAGCCTTAAGTTGTTATCCCTTTAGAACCCAGTGTGCATATTGTGGATTTGTTGAACGACACACTAATGTAAATGTATAGGTGTATGTGTAGATGAGACTTAAGTTTTTCAAACGGATTCGCTCAACCCAAATAGATGCACACAAATATTTCAGTGACAAGTGTTTGGTGAGAGTTGTTGCTGGTTGTAGGTTAAACTGTTGTTTGCCTGGGATACCAGTTTGATGCCTAGATCCCTGACGAAGTGGCTAATCCCGAGTGATTAAGGTTTAGAGAAAATCTTAGATTCGTGAATGTATCAGAAATGTTGAAAGTTACCTAGTAAGGTACATTTCATAAAAGAGTTTCTCTCACCTCAGAAGATTATAAACTCATCTTAACAAAATATAAGAATATAAGTTAACGCACTGCTTTTTACTGAAATAACATTGAAAATCGTTAGTCTACTTTCGAGCAAATCTGAAAAATATTGGTGGTAAAGCATTCGATGGCTGTGTTACAGTCGGATCTCCTTCAGAGACTGAACAATAATAAAGAAATGTGATTGTTCCTTTATAATCGACTAATGTATGGATTATTTAAAGTACGTAATCAAATTCCACTAATAATCAAACTCCCCTTCTCTTCACTCACCAGTTTTTCTACGGACGAATTCTCGGATATTCCAGGAATGTTGGCAACGAGAAGGCGAACAAATTGCTGGATTTCCAACACGTTTTTTTTTTTGTTTAGATAGCAGCGATATAACCGTCACGATGTTATTTCGACAGAGAAGATTGTTGTAGGAAAGAAGAGAAACAGAAACTCCAGGTGGGCTGGAGTATTCCGGTTTTTGTAAAGAACAAAAAAGAGAAATAAAAAAGTGAATGAGGATGATTCAAAGAATCTTCACTCGCTAAACAGGAGCCAATTAAGAGCTATGATACGGTATCCTGTTTGGACACGTCTGGGTGGCCAGCTGTATGAAGGTTGGTCACTGCTGAGTGGCAGAACTATGACGATGGCGTTGGGGATACAGAGTACCACTACCTAGTTCAGTGTCCCCATTTCGCTAACGCTCTAGGGCCTCCACAAGAGAAAACTGGGCAGCGTCCTCAGGAGGGTTTCATTATTTATTTCTTGTTAGAAGGACATATTAATAACAGGTCACGTGCCCTTTGGGAGGGGGATCCCGTTAATAATAACAATAATGTTAATTTTTTTTACTTTGATGTCATCATCCGACAGTGTTAAAGCGATACTAGGACTCCCCGCCGTACAACTTCTGCTCGAAGATTCTAGAATCTAGAGACTTCGGCCTTGTTAGATGTTTGTGCAAGGTCCTTTTACAGCATTCTGCCGGTCGCTCTGCAGCTCGCTTCTGTTGGTAATGTTCAATTTTAATGTATTTTTAATTTAGAAATTGAACTGAATAAATGCGCAAAAAAGATTAGAGCACCTTTACTTTAAGCTTATCTGAATGCTAGAAAATTGATGAAGTCTCTCAGATTAGAAGTCGGGAAGTGGAAGTTCTGAATCCATAATGTTAGATTCCCTCGGAATTCTGAACTATCACCTGTATACTTACATTTTTAAATAGTGTACTTTCGTGTAGTAGAAGAGCTGCAGCACACTGTCATCTTTGTACATGTATATTTGCCTTTTTAATCAAATTTTATCTAGTTATTGTTTGTTATTATATTCATCAATTTTAAGTAAGCGATAATTTTAAATTGTTGGTTTTCTCACCAATGTTTCGACCTAATTTCCGCAATAACTGAGACTTTATTGTTCTAATTTATGTTGATCATTTATTTCACAGTTATTCATTAAATCATCATGACTGATCAAGTATTGATTATCTAACCTAATCATGACCGCAGGGCATCTAACATTACAGTAGTAATGTAATGTTTTCCATAGTTTTGTGTCGTATAAATAACAGTATTCCTCTAAGATATTTCGGACCTGCACCTAATCATCCTTTTTGGAATCACTATTATGATTTCTTCTTTAAAATTTATTAAGATAGCTGTGGTAGGAGCAGAAGTTTAATTGCAGCCAAACATCCATAAAGAAGAACGTGCTGGCAAAGTTTTGTCAAGCAAAAAACAGAAATTACTCGAGAATTCTCTTCCTGATCAATAATAAAACCCCTTATCGGATGGATATTGGACAATACTCATCCACAAATGAACTATATTCAGTAGGAAGAGATTACAAAGAGGATAATGACTGTGGTAAGAAGCTGAATAAGGATAGAATGAGTATTTCCTATCAGAATCAGATCTATGCGACAATTAGGGCTGACCGAGGAGGTGTTGGTGAAGGGAAGTCATCAAAGGTTGGCAAAATACAAAGCCATCTTTGGCAGAAGAAAGAAAAGAAGAAGTAGAAGAAGAAAAAAAACAGTGTTAGGTATAGATTGGGCATATTGTGCCTGTCGAATACAATGAAGGTGATATGTATGTGTTGGTTGAACAATAGAGGTAACGTCTTTAACTCTATGGGAGACGGTAGGGCGAACTAGCGGACATAACGCACACCCAGCTATGCCCTCTTCTGAAGAAGAACTTTCTAGTTGGTGTACGACGTGAAGAATCTCTGTATACGTATATCCACAGCTACTACAACTACACACTTGATGGTGTCTGTTGTTCATGATCCTGCGTACTCCTTCTTAGTGGTGCTAGACCAAATGTTCCCACATAGCTAATAGTAACACGTTCCTACGTCCAAAAGGAAAAAACGAGAACACGCGCCCTCTATCATCTCTTTTCTGTAACAATAATAAAAAGGAAAAACTATATAATGTAATATTTCCAGTATTTTTTTTTTTTTTGTTATTTTGATAATTATACTGTAACTAATTTCTTTATTGTTCATATGGTTTAAAAGATTTCGTATAAAAATAATGGTGTACAGGTGAGTAAGTAGTGTACGAATTGTTGGAACCATTTTTCAGATGTAAGCGACGATAATATCAAAATGAAATAACAAAATTTGAGAATTCTAGGATTAGTTTTTGAGATGTTCTGTTAACATTTAAGCACACACGCAAAAATTTTGATTGTTTATTTCCCCTTACTACAGCTAGTGGAAAGAACTGCAAGAGTTTGAAATTTCAGCATTTACAATCGATAATGGCACTTGTGCGGAGAATACTGAGAGCAACTTATTTGTCTCTGGGGCTGTGTGTATGTGAATTAATTGGTCACCACAATGCAATAACGACAAAAATTGCAGATTGTTCAAATTGACATTTGGTTTAGATTTAACATCACATTCTCTGTATAATAAGGTTCTGGTCAGAATAGAACAACAACCATACGTGCAACATTTCTACTAAATCATACTTTTCTTTAAAAACTGTTGGAAATCCGGGATTTGAAAAATAAATCGGTTTGACTGGATTTATAACATACCGTGGTGTGGTCAGAAGTTTACTAATATTTTGTAACCATTCAAAGTTTGAACACATTAAGAATAGTTGTCAGAGAAAGTCGTGTGAGTCGCACACCAAATCTTTAAATGAAATTATGTTACAGACACAGATAGTTTTAAATCAATTTAGTCTTAAATTTGATGTGCTAAATTAGAGGTTCTCAATTTCGCCCGCTTTGAGAATAAACTATTTTCTAGCGCCCCCTAAATTTTTTAACTTTACCACATCTTAAAAAGTTACAATAGCAATCATTACTTTAATTTAATTAATAGCGTGCCATATGAGTCTTATCCTGATTCTGAGTTCAAACTTACATTTTAAATGAGACTGTTCTAATGAGAGCAATAAAATACAACTTTATAAATAACATTTAGAAAAACTTTTATTCAAACTAAAACAAACATTTCAATTTAAATTTTAAAACTAATCTAATGTGAAGGATGAATCTGATGATTTTTAACAAGTTTGGTTAATATCAGGCTCATATTTACTCAAAAACAACCGTAAGTCACCTCTATAGACAGGTTTTGATTTTAGTTATAATATTAGAAAAATACAAATCAGCCATCGCCCCCCTAAACCGTTTCAACATCCCCCAATTTTCTCTGGACCCTTTACCGCCCCTTGAAGGTCACCAGCGCCCACAAGGGTGCGTTATCGCCCACTTTGAGAAAGTCTGTCTTAAATGATGATGTTTCAGGTCTGGATCTAAATTACATTTGAAACATTGTTTTATAACCTATTAGTTCTTAGTGAGGGCACTAAATAGTTAAATAAAAAGGACAAGTTCTTTTATTTTTGAAGTTTAGAAGTGTCGATTTGCCATCATACAAGTGACATTCAGGATTTCTAGCTCCCTAGTGTTTCACATGTTAATTTTATGGATTAAGGACAAAAAAAAAGGAAGAAAAAATTTAAGACACGTTAGAGAAATAAAAATTTAAAATTGAATTTGTTGTTTTTTTCTTAAGTGGAAAATATGAAACATTCTACAAACTGGAAAACATATAAAAAGTCTATGATTTCTTTCACAGCTGGATCTAAATGTTTTCGTAAAATGAGAACGGAGTTTTCATTCACAAGTGAAGTTTTTTATTTATTTTTACATTCCTTTTACATTGATATCAGATGAAAAAAGGTAGAATGTAAAACCAGTCTTTTTATAGCAACCATAGATCATCAGTTTGAGATAGGCTCTCATATTCTTTTTTCCAGAATGATGAAGAAAAATATCTATGTTAGTACCAAACTCTGATATACTTCCTTCTTCTGCAGTTCACACAGTTCTGATAGGTCAACACTCTTAGATTCGGATTTTTTACAAATAGTAAAGTCGGACAAAAAAACTTAACCGCCAACTACTGACAGAAATTCGTGCATTATTGAAAAAGTACAAAAAAAAGTGAATTGCAGCAGTAGCTGTTGCTCGAGATATTCCTAAAATTTAGAGAGACAATTCCTTCTCTCTGTGCAGTATTGGTTTTAGCCTTAAAAGAAAGGTAAGACTGGGAAGTCCTCCTTCCTTGACCTAACTATTTAAAGAAAAATTTTCGAAGAAGAATAGATATAGGTCACTCTTCCGTTTTCAGGCAACCATCAGCACTTGACTTTGGAATGATGCCTAAAAGTTGTAGAACTATGTCGCTCGAATAGTCACCTCAGCAACAAAAGTTTAGTGTAAAAATCCAACTTGTTTTCATTTTATATAGTTAATTGTCCCTAAGAATGAAAGGTTGGTAAATTTGAACAACCCAAAAATTCAAAACAACAGTAGGTATTGCTAAACAGATCCGTGCCATTCTCGCCAAGTACTCTATTTAACCACCAGAGAAAATTGTTGAGTATAATGGAGCTTTGAACACACGCCGCATCTGAGAGTCTTTAAACTTTAATGAGGCGGAGTTAGAACCACTTCCTCACATTGCTTTTAAGACCAGATCTCGTTCCTCAGAATAGTTCTGATCCATGGCTCTTTCTTGCAGGGATAAATTTTACAACAGAACAAGGCGTAAGAGCTGAGAACTGTTTGTATTGAATTGTTTGAAAATTTATTTACTGACTTGACATCTTTACATTAGAGAATTTTTCGGGGAAAAAAGTCTTAATAACCAAAAACCTGAATATGACAAAATATTTCAATTTGGTTAAAAACTAGTTTAAAAGAAAATTATGAATATTATGACTTCAGTTTTGACATTGTCTAGATAATTATTCGTCCTTCTTCTTCTTCTTCTTCTTCTTCTTTTATTGTCATTATTATGTTATGAAGTACGGTTTCAGAACATTTACAAGCAAAAAAAATGAAATAAATAAAAAAGATGAAGAAAAAAGAAAATTAAGAAAACAGTTGTGTTTGTTTAATTTTATCCTCCACGTGCGGAACCACTTTGGAGTGCCAAGATGCGCTCTGTGCTGTCGAAAGGGAAGCTGATACAATAAAAAAAGTTGACAAAGGAGATGTTGTGTGACAGTGTTACATGGAAATTAGAATGATATAATGATATTTCGCACGTGTTATTCGTAAATGTTGTTTTTATCTTCTTTTTACATATTCTATTATATTAACATAGCTGTAAATAATAGTAAATTATAAACTTTTCACAATAAATGTCGATTCAATTAAACAGTAAATTGAACAGTAATGTACGACTTGCTTTACAATGTGATCAATTTTAACAATTAATAAGAAAAGCTTTTACTCGCCATAATTGTATCAGCACTTTATTCGTGGTAACTATAATATATTGTTCATCAAATCGAGCACTCATTCTGCAAAGCTCTTTCTGTTGAATCGGTCAGCTTTTAGCTTTATGTTGAGGCAGTTTACCATTTCAAGATTATAGAAATTTAATAGAACTTTGATAAAATACAAATAAAAAATCTGGTTTTAATTAAACGTCAGATAATTTATGGTGAGAAGATTTTTACCGGTATTAGAGAGAGAATGTCTTCGAGTCCAATTATTTTAATTTTATCTCCTGAAACGTCATCTTCATCAAGAGCTTCTAAAAATTTGTGACAAAAGAGATCGATAAGTAATAATTTACACTTTAAAGTATCAAAAAATTATTAAATGAATCATCAATGTAAGTTAGTTAACATAAATATTAAAGAAAGTAAAATTCAGAAAACAATTCAGTGATGGAAGAAATTGGAAGTACATAAATTCAATTCTTTCATTCAATACATAGTGCGAATACAATAATTAATTAACTTAAACTTCTTGAATGAAAACTAAATTCCAAATAAGAAAGAATCAAGGGACAGACATCATAATTGCAATTCAGTTGAACTGTGCCGGGGAACGGAACTTCTCAACAGATGACGATAAAAATCATTAGGATGTATTCCAAGGTCCTTTTATGCTGAAATTTTTATTATGTATTAACACACATTAATTACCTACCTTCCCATATTTTATTTTATTAATTCACATTTTATTTATTTTAGGTATTCTCTTAAGTCTTGAAGCATTAGAATAGTACGGATTTTACGATTTTGTTTATTTTTTCCTTCGAAAATATCCGTTTTACAGTCCCAAGAGAGCAAAAAGTGGCTTATATTCAACTGAGTATACTTTTATATTCACTTTGATGCCACCAGGGATGCGACAATAAGGTTTAGGTCAAAATTGAAAAAAACTTATAGGGAGAAATATCTAATTGATGAATTGATCTTTTACTTCTTTAAGGTTTCTTTTACAAAATACTCCAAAGAATTTCACTAAATTTGGAATTCATAAGTACAAAATATTTCTATAATTATTATTTTAAATAATTTTAAAGGAAAATTTGATAAAGGCAAGTTCTTTGGGAGCATTAGGGAGGAGAGACTCTCTCTGAAGTGCCATTTTTATTTTTAAGGACTTATCTGCCTGTTAGTAAAATTCTAAATAGAAGAAAATTGGCTGATAAGTCCCATTTACTGATTACATTTTCTCTCTCTCTTTTGAAAATGTACGATTAAAATGGACGAATATTTGTGTCAGTCACCTTAAGTACAAATTATAAATTTTGAAAAAAGTTAATTACATATAGTGCTATAAGTGAAGGTTGTATGAGTGTTCACATAACTTGTTTTTTTTTTTGCGATCTAGTCACCGAATTTCTAGCTTCATCTCGAACATTCTTCAAAATGCATAAATCTTTTGTATGAGCTAATAAGAAGCACAAAATGAAAGTAAAAGTGATACTTAACAAGAAACGTCTGATAATTGTCGCTGGTAAACCGTAAAAATTACGATAGAGAGATGAGAGAAGGAGGGAGAGAGATATTTGGTGTGAGACAGCGAAGGATCCGATATTTTTACACCTACAAGTTATTGAGAATCGAAAACATTCTTACAAAAATGATGAAATATACAGCAATTATAAGGAATCATTCTCTTAATTATAATAACATTGGGTCACCATGAAAAAAAGATATTAATCGACTTTATTAACATTAAAGGAAACAAAAAATACAACTGGATGTACCACAAAGCAGAAAATTAGAATTTTAAATAGCGACAAGGTTATACATATTTAGAAATAAGAACTGGGCCGCGTTACAACACCTAATTTTTTGGTGTTGCCCATAACGGAAAGAAAGTGAGCTTTTCCGTGATTATATTGGATAATTTGTATTTTCTATTTATTTTTTAAATTTCTTTAAATAGAATAGATTACATTATGAAATATCTTTGTGGCAAATTTAAAATTTATTTTTGCTGCAGTAGTCGCATAAATTGGATGTTTGAGTAAAAATTACCACCTCATTATTATTACCACCACATTTTGCTCTCTCAATGAAAGGCGCATAAAGACAGTCATCAAAGAGAAGCCAAGATGAGCTGCCTTGCCACAAGTTGGCAGATTTTGGCCGTTTTCACATAAATACCAAGAAACCGTCTCACTATTCGAGCCTTTTGCTTAATGAGAATGTGTCATTTTCTGGGGTAATTCTGTTCGCGTAAACGACGAGCTCAGCAAGGATCATCTCCACGAACAGAAACCACCCTAACTATCGTTAAATCTTACATGTGCAACTAAACGGCCAGATGCTAAAAATTGCGTCTCTTTCCGACCATGATAGGGACAAGTCCAAATACCTAGAGGAACGGCATTGTCGATAATAACTTATACTGTCTGAAATAAGGTGTTTATTTGTAGGGATGGGATTAGCTGAGTAGTTAGCGAATACGGGATTCCAACGCGGAGATCCTGGGTTCGAATCCAGTTGCTGGCCCTTAGATTTTCGCTTCCTAAGAGCTTCTTAAAGTTCACTATCTGGTAATGGACCATGTTATCTGTAACGAGAGAACACTGTCTGGAGGCCGATAGTGAAAAAAGCTCCGGGGGGGGCCAATAATATCAGATTAAAAGAAAAGGTATTCCAGTGAGATTTTATATGTTTTTGTTTTATTTAATCAACCTTTCATAATTAAACACTAGACTAGATAATTTAACTATAATTTTTTTTATAAATTAAATTTTTTATAAGGGTAGACGTCCAGAATACGGAATTTCCAAATTGGCAAGATTGTTTCACAACCAGAAAATTTTTCCGCGATATTTTGATTGTTATGTGGGGTCTCGTACCACAGATATTTTAAGTTGCCAGACCTGCCAACAAGAAGGTTATAGATAGATTCCCGTACCGGCTAGGTTGTTGTTGCAAGATTCGGTTACGTTATTAACTGATCATTTTAACTGTCCATTGTTAAGATAGATATTTTATTTATTGAATGCTTGAGCTCACCGATTTCGTACTTTGTATTTTGCTTATGTGATTCAAAATTGGCAATCATTTGTTACCTATCTTACCATAACCTCAAAGGTATTTATTCTTAAATGAAAACATTTTATAGTCTCAAAATATCCTCTTTATTTTGTTGATCGCAACCATTTATTATACCATATAGTTCCTATGGTATGTTGATCACTATCAAATTACAAGAACTTTTAGCAATGAAAATTTTTATTTTTGTCCTGAACTTAACAAGTTTTTCTTGTTTAAAACTAGAGAAACGTGTGGATGACTTTCGCAGATTGATAGGATGCCATTTTTTTACGTATTAATAAGAGTGTAATTATGGCACCCCTAACAGATATTTCCTGTAAAAACTGAATTTGATATGATCGCAATCTAAGTAAAGTTTAAGCTTTGAGAGAGAAAAAAAAATTGTGCAGTGAAAATCTATGCGTCAGTTGTAAGAATAGAAGAAAGGGATACTTGAATACTCTAACTACACTAAGTATTACCTACTTCAGTATCAATTGAATTAGACAATTAAACCTTGAATGTGAAAATTTAGGTCACTAAGGTGTTTGATAAGACTGATTTTTAGGATGGGGAGAGTGAGGGACTGAAAAAACAATCGTTAATTTGATGACGAGAAGGGGTGGGGTCACGGCCCGATGGGCCCCACACTAGACGCCCGTAGAGACAGTTAGGCACGTCAACTTGGCCACCAGCTACCGGAGAGGAGGGACCTCCTGGCAATGTCGGAACAAGAAGTCTGTTCCCATGGAAATGAGGGTAATCAGTTAGTGCTTGTACGATTCCGCTATACCATCCCAAATAGAGCGTAATTTTAACTCTACACAAATACTATTGTTTTAATTTCTGTTATTTCTCTATAATTGTTCTTTCTCCACCCCAAGGAGGACTTAACGATAAAGATTAATTAATAAATCAATGATGATTAAATTTTTTATCAAAATGCTATATCATAAATAACACACATTAGTTAGAAAATATATTTCATTCAAAAAGGTTTTCAGTTATACACATGTCAAAAACTTTTCTTTCAATCTAACGTTAATCAATTATCAAGTGCATCAACAATTGAATCATAAGATAACAAAATTGCTATAAACTCCATGAATGAAACCATGCAATTATATGAACCTCAAGAACTGGGTGAGGTTACTGTCCTAACATCACATCCATTTTTGGTGGGTATCTATTCAATAGTGACAATGATGGCATCGTTCAGAGAGTGAAAGA
Organism: Rhodnius prolixus; assembly: GCF_049639745.1. Taxonomy (NCBI): domain Eukaryota; kingdom Metazoa; phylum Arthropoda; class Insecta; order Hemiptera; family Reduviidae; genus Rhodnius; species Rhodnius prolixus. The sequence goes on along the minus strand of NW_027411603.1, from coordinate 9,814,548 downwards.
TTTACTGTACTGTAATGTAATGTGAAATAACATGTAAATACCAGAAATAATTATTGAGTCCGCTACTATTTCTGCTAGTGACGCATCACTGGTTACAGTAAATGGTGCAGACAACAAAAAACTGCATCTTCTGATTGTTTACAGTTTCTTGTGATAATTATGATTTTTCTTCTTCTTTTTCATTTATTTCTAATTAGTATTTTGAGTTGGTGCTTGTAGAGTTCACTTCGTCTGTGACTTTAACATTTTTTTCATCTGGTTTCTGTGAATTTATTCAAGTAAATTTGGCGAAGTTGAAGTTTTTAAGTGCTAAATGCAGAAGAATTCAAACAAATATCCAGCAGATTTATGGGAAAATTAAAATATAAAAAAAACAGTGCATATAGTTGGACTTAGGTGTAAATTTGTTTCAAGTATTCTTCAAAAGTCATAATATGGTAAATCTTTGAATTGCTTTAGTCGTACTTGTACTTATTAGGGTACGTATTTTTTCCCATAATTATTTTTTCAGTTATGTCAAGAAGACCGCCGGCCAATAAATAGATTAATTTTTGTGCTCCCGATTCTCCTATTTTGGTTTTCCGAAATAGTAGCAAATAAAATAGGTATGAAAAAGATGAACTTCGAAAGTGTGAATGACATCAATAATAGTTAAAACAAAAAAATTAGTTTAACGAATGAAGCTGGCAAAAGAGGAAATATTATTCCAGTAGTCATATAAAGGAAAATATTAATGCATTGAAAAATAGAAATTAACGGAGAATATTGTGTAAGTGTGCTACGTTATTAGGCTGAGATCTCAGAGACGCCAAGATCCCTGAAGAAGTGACTAGCCCATTTCTCCCTACGGGACTGGGGGATATCCCAACAGAACATAAGATTTCAGCATCTTGCAATTTTTCTTTTTTTAAGATTTTTTTTTGTGGTTTGCATTCACAGACCATTCTTACTGTATATATTTATGTATAAATCCTCCGAAGTCTATTTTGAAAGTTTGTCAGGATCTCACTACTTTCTCTTTCTAGGAGCAGAAAAAAAGGAATAACTCGAAAGCCGATTCCAAAAATTGTTTTTAATAGAGAATAAGTTGTAAAATCAATTACTGTAGTTGGGGAAAACGTTATTTGGCGGATCAACTTAAACCTGCCGACTTAAGATTTAATAAATATCATTAATTAAGCTCATTGTTGAATTTATTTGGTTTACAGGTAGTATACATAGGAGAGGGATATGTACCGATAAACACCCAGCTGAGATCTAGACCATTAGAACATGCGCTGTTAGACTGGAGAGCACAATCAGGACTGGAAACTTGGGATTCAAGAAGATACATAAATAATAAAACCAGAGTACAACGTAAGTACAGCCTTATGTTTTGAAAAATATCATATATCCCTCAGTATAAAATTAGAACAAGCATACATTAACTATTAAGAAAAGATTGGTGTTTAGATTAGCTGGGGATAAGCAGCAAATTGTCTCTTCATGCGCATAATAATAATTTGGGAGAAATATTATAGAATATGTTGAGATTATGTTCATGTCGAAAAACATCGGGTGTGAACACTTACGCGACTGTATCTCGCTACTATTCTCAAGGTTGTACCTCATTTTCTTGAAAATCTGAATTTTAGTTGTTGCTAACATAAAACTGTAAGGAATAAAGTAAATTATTTGATTTCTTAAAGATATTTTGTTTGCATTCACACAAACACGAGAAATTATCTAAGAACCGCTTTTTCGGATTCTGACGCTGATTCGGATTTTTCTGGATATTTCTGGGGAAAATGCAACATCGATAATTTAACGTGGAACGATATTATCCTTTCCTATCAGTTGTAAAAGAAAGTAAATATGCAATTCGAGGTGACCGATTAGATTTATCCTTCAGAGATGAAGAAACAGAGTAATGGAAGGTTCACTTTTGCCACTGTTTCTGATGGCAGCTAACAGTTCCTTATATGGTGAAAGGGGAACAGAGTTTTTGGAAAAATCTCTCTTCCTCTACCCACACTCTCTTTCAATTTTAGGATCCTTGATTAACCTCCTGGATTGGCCCAACTACTATCGATAATTGTAACACCATAACAGGATGTTAACATTTCATAATGAAAATAAATTCAAAGAGAAGATTAAAAGCTTGCCGATTGTGCCACTAATTCTGCCGCCTTTTTGAAATCCATTATATCACAGCATGCAATCTATTATGAAAATATATTATTCAGATTAAGATATTAAAAAAATAAAATACACAAGAAAACAAAGAAACGAACTAACAATAAGAACAAAGAGATAATATAAATACGCTACACTAAAGTTTACATATTACTGCAATAAATATACATCAGAATTTCATTTCCTGCCCCTGGACGGGTAGTTGCACATATTTTGCAAGCGACAATATAGATTTCGTTATTGTAACGCACAACCAAATGATTCACTTATTTCGTTTCATATCTGATAATTTTTCACGCAACTTGATTTTTAGCTTTATCGTATATTTTTTTTTTCAAGAAAAGTATTAATCTAGCCCAAGGATTTCCAACGATATTGTCGCTTTTGTTTCATTTACGCAAATGAAACACAGTATTCAAGGAAAATAACTAACTTACGATTTGAATTTAGGATTTATAAATTAAACTGTTTTGCCTCAATTCCTATATACGTATACGTAGTATCACTCTACCTTGGCAGAAAAGAGATACGTAGTGTATCAGGGTCTGTCAGAAGAGTTACATATTATGAAGGATTTGACGACTTTTGAGATGATAACTGAGGTCATTTCGATTTACGGTTTCGTCCCAACAGTATTGGACGTGTCCTTGTAAAGGATTGCCTCGAAAGAAGGCATTTTATTTACTATGAAGAAGGCTGATTGTCACTGCGCTTTTAGTGAGAATGCCTTATTATGTTAGTGAAACTCATAAAAAGTCGGCCGCGGGAAACCATGATGGTTTCAAGCGCTGATGACCTAACGGTTGACGCGCATAAATTCAAAGAATAAAAATTATTTATGAAATTACCATGAATGCAAAAACATTTTTTCATGAGTGTCGGTATATCCTATAAGTCATGAAAAAGACTTTTCATAGCTTGCTAAAGTTTTATAGGTATATCAAAAGAATTGCAATCTTTTTGGTTAATTTTAGTTTGAGGTTTTGCTAAATAAACATAGTAATAAATTCTATCGAGCGTTTTGTATACATAAAAACTTGAAATGAACACCACTGTTTTGAGGTAGTGCAAAAAAGGGCTCAAATATGTGTTGTCAAAATTCCAAATTAAAAGAAAGTTCCACTACAATGGATTCTAAATCTGAATTTTTTTTTTTTAATGATTTAAGGTGCGTCAGCATCTGAGGTTTTTAGCAGCCGGAGCTTTTTTAGTGCACTGCTGGCATTCGGACAGTATTCTCTCGTTACAGACAACACTGACCATCACCACTGACAGCACTGTAAGCTCCTAGAAAGAGAAAATCTAAGGGTCTAAGCAGCTGGATTCGAACCTGGGACCTCCGCGTGGTAATCCAATACGCTAACAGCATAGCTAATCCCTTCCCTATCTGAATTAATGTTTCATTTTTTTTAGTTTTTCGAAATTGGCTCAAATAATTTTCTTTAAATTATGTACAACTGTTAATAGACATAGTTTTCCAGGAAAACATTATTAAATCGACTTCAAGGAAAAGGGGTTGGTTGGCTTCCCTCCTTCAAAACACCATTTTAATATAATATACGGTCCTGTGTCTTATACATTTATCAAGGTTTAAATGTATTACTAAAAGACCGTAAGAACCATTTTAACGATTGGGTTTTATTTTGCTACTTGGCTATTTTCCCTAAACCCATTCGTCAATAATTACACACATACATACATTTACAAAAACATCTTTTTTAAATTGTTTTTATAGGAAATTATAGTAGGGATAAGCGTAGATTTCCTGTATAGTGGCATTTCGGTATAATCTGAAAAATTAAGATGTTTAAAAATTCATAGCGTTAAAAATGTAGTAATTAAAGATCTCGAGAATTGAAGCAAAAGAAAGTCGTGTGAGTGTTTTCGTTAGAAATTAGTGAATATCTCTTTGGCGAAAAATAATATGGTCATTTAATTGTCATGTCCATGAGGTAACCTTAGCACTAAACCTACCGACATTTATGCATAACTATTTCTACCATGACCGGTCAAATGACCGCACTTTAAAATCACTTAAATTTCTTATTTTAGAATGAAGATAATAATTAGTTAACAATGAAAAAGCATAGTTTCTTTTGTTTAAAAATAAATCTCGTAGATTTTACTTTTTTTTGCATCATTTTTTATAATTACAGGCTTCTCAATTGCAAATTTCCCGCATACTTACTTTTTACATTTTAGACAGCATTTTTTAGTCTTATTGCCTTTGCAGTATCTTATTTGGCTATTTTCCGACCATTTGTTCTTGTACTAGTATTTGTCATGCTTTTGCAATGGTAACGCAAATTTTGCCTTGAAATTTCACTTCCGGTAGTTTTTGATACAAAATCCATGCATTTATCCCGGGGCTAAGTCTAGGATATTGAAAACTATTTGTTGGGGCCATCTCCGAAATTTTCTACGGTTATATTTCTTCCACGAGCTGTATTCATTTCTGCTAATTTCAGAGCGACAAACTCCCCAAGCGGAACTGAAGGTTTCTCTGCTTTCACGTTTTTCCAAAAATGGAAAGCCTTTTATTGTATCGAACGCTAGCCAAGATTTGATACCAAATTTGTCCGGTTTATTTGGCATGTACTGAGTAAATCTGCATCTTGGCTTTGTTGGGAACAAACGTCCTTGGAAGAGATATATGCTCTTGGTTAGTACAGTTTTGACTGTTCTCTACGAATTTGTTCCAAAATTTAGAAATCAAAGCAAATTTATCGGTTTGTAAACGATTATTTCTTTGATCCACTCGAATAAACCTCGAAAATTTCCGTCTGTACATTTCTGCTCACAATGTTTGAGAAGAATGCTCGTCCCTATTTTTGTTCCAGTGAAAAAGGCAAAATCGTAAATTTTTCGCCTCATATGCACCACATGCAAACAATAATCCAATAAATGCATTATCAAATTGAGTTTGTGAGAGAATTCTGTTACAAAAATAAATAAATAAATAAAATAAAATATTAAATAATAAGTAAATAAAATGAAAATATTCAGCCGGTCAAATGACCGGTCGCGGTAGTTAAGAGGGACTACAATTTTTTCTCAAAAATCAAATATTAGGAAAAGAAGTGAATATTATAAAAACAATTGTATACACATTTTAGGAAAAGTCGTGAAGTTTAATGGCGGTATGATGACGCTGTAATTAGAAAATTTAAATCAAATTTAAAAAACAGTCAATTGACCGGTCGTGGTAGGTTTAGTGTTAGTAACCGTGTAAACATTCTAAATAAACTAAAGAAATCCAAATCTTTTTATAAAGGAATCTATATTGTAAGTTAGACTGTTGAGTTAGGTAGAAATTCTACTGGCGACGAGATTAAACTCAATGCTGAGATGGACATCACATCGAGTGTGTAAGGAATTTGATACAGTCCAAAAGCCTTTTTTTAGATATAACGATGGAAAAAAGCAGAAGCATATAACCGCTAATAATAATAGCGGTTGATAGAGAAATAATTTCGCCTACTCATCATTAACAATATTTATCCATAGTAAAAAAAAAAAAAAACTGGATGATTCATATATGTATTAGAGAATAGTACCTGAAGCTGGTCTTTTATAGAATGTTGTATAAAAATGAAATTTCTTCAATCAGAAAGATATACCAATCTTCCCTCCAAAAAAGAAAGGGGTTACCTCAGTGTTTAATGCACAAGGATTCCACTAGGAAATTCTGGATTTAACTGCCGTCAGAAATATACGCTTACAGCTCCCTACCCGATGTGATGAGAGAACACGGTTAGGAAACCGGCTGTGCTTCTAATAACTTCAGATGTTAACGCGCCTAAAATCAAACTCTTATGATCGTACAATATCAGAAATTTCTCTTACTATAATTCTCTATTTTCTAACTCTCCGTACCCTTCAAGCTATGAATTTTTGAAAACGCTCAAATATTACGTGAATGAGAGAATCGCGATACTATTGAACGATTGCCATTCTGCTGCTATAGGTGATTTAAATCCTATTGAAAGATGAAAAACTCGAAAAAATGGGTTTGTCTTAATTTTGAACGAGCGGCTAAAAATGTCATATTTGAGGTGTATTCTTCACTATATTTGCGCTTCAAAAAACTCCATTTTAGGATCGATTGCATGGCTTGTGATTAAAAGTGAACTCTTTACGTCTATAAGAAACATTCTGAACAAATCTAAGTCCTTCTAAACATGGATACTCTGCCTGTATGATAATAATACAATATATGAAAAACAAAGTACCAACATTGTAGAGAGTGATTGACCCGAAGTAAATATTAATTACGTTTTCCGAATTTTACGATTTTGCTAAAATGATTTACAATTATTGTTTGTAGTAAAGTAAAGTAATTGCCTATTTTTTCAGGCGGGCTTTATGTCCAACTATTACCAATTAGGTGTCGTGGACGGAGGTGACTAGTAAACCTACTTTTGATTACCCATTAAATAATATCCAAGGCCGGGAATCGAACCCAGTACCACAATACATATTAGCTTCACAGGTCTCGCCTCTAACCGCTCGGCTACCGTGGTACCCAATTATTGTTTGTACATTCGTATACATTTAGATATGTTACTTATAATCGAATCACTTTTCCAGAAAATGGAAATACTTAGTTTTTAAACGGAGTACTTAGGGTGTGATAAGTGCAGTTCTCCAATAATTTGCGGATTCAATATATTGTACGGTTAGAAAACCGTAGAACTATTTGATTAGACGTTTGGGTGTAAAAGAGGATATACCGTTTTCCGGTCACTTTCCAACCCTAATCACGTTTTTACTCAATTTCTGGGAGAGCCAGACGTCACTCATTTTACTATATAGTGATCATTTTTGGTATTGAAATTTGGTATTTATTAGTCACAAATAGTAAGTTTCAAGAAAACTTAAATATTTAAACAATTGAGTTGAGAGAAAATCGTGGAAGTATTCATACCAGCTTTTTGGTCATTATGAGACAGACTGTGAATTAAAGATTTTTTTTTCTCATAATAATATAAAAATCTGCAAAAACACAGTTCCTGTTGCAGCAGGAAGTAAGTAAAAAATAAATGCAAAAAGTTTATCGCTACGCATCTATGGCAACTTCCACTGTCAACATTAAGAATAACTGCTTTTGAAAGAAACGTCAATGATTGTTATGACATATCTGTTAGGTACATTATACTGCATACTTTTACGCTCTATTACCGGAAACAATATCTTCCCCAAAAGATGAATAGCAAAATAATAAGCAAAGAAAGAAATAAAAAAAAAAGAGTTTGGATCAAGAATAACTGAGATCCCACTCCGAAGGTCCGGTATTCAGTAGTTAATCTATCAACTGTAATGGCCAGACGATTTATTTATTTCTTTTCTTATTTCTCTTTTTGCATAATTATGGTATATTGGGACAAAGGAAAGTATAAGAAATCAGCAGGAAACATCCATTATAATGGTTAACTGTTTTGTATCGAGTCAATGGGAACGAAAGCAAATTAAAGGAAAAAAGAAAAACACCTTGGTACCGTTCCCTTATTTGAGACATTTCTTCTTCTTGTAACGTATTGGAATAGATTATACTGACTTTTCCGTTGTTGGATTTATTGCAGTACTTTTTTACTTCTGGAATGTTATAAAACGAGGAGGTATTATCGTGTCAGAAGTTTGAATTTGTGTTTGCACTGGAAATATTTGGATTGATGATTGCCACTGAAATAGTGAGGTTTTCTTTCTCCCTTCTGAAGCATGCACATGTGTGTTAGTGGCAGAATTGGAAAATCACAAGAGCAGATTTTATATTTCGAGTGCATGCTACTCCACGGTCTGTTCAACATGGTCTCTTTCTTTTTTTTTTTTTTTTAGAAGCCAAATCGATGATCTGAAACATTCCATTTGTCGAATTTATTTTTGAGTTTTCCGCTAGCTTAGTCGTCACTGGCTTTAAACTACATTTAATCACATCGTTGCTTTTTGGCATTATTTTGTAATTTTTTTCTTGTTTCTAGCGTTGGATAAAGATTACAATCAGTCTGTCAGTCTTATATATATGTTTAGCTTGTAATCGTTTAAATATCTGTATCAAGGCTTATCCTTGAATTAGATACATCAGAATAACCTACAAATATAATCAATATGTATCAATTATGTTTTGCGAAGAAACATTCAATGATGTATATCGTATATATTAATCTATTGGTCTTCCTTTTGGGGGTTACAAAGGTGTCTGGGCCCGTATGCATGCAGCCCCTGCATCAATTCTTGACTATGAAATCAGATTCATTTTACAAGAATATTAGATTTGCTGACAGCATAGCATTAGCTGCCTACCTAAAAGTTAAGTAATTAAAAAACTCTAATCAGATAATATGTTTTTTATGCCACTAGCTTCATTTCTAAATTGTTTTATCAGTTAGTTTAAAATTACCTTCCGTTCTCAAAAAGCGATTTACCAAATACATTTTTACAATTAATAAAATAGTAAGAGGTCAAACTAAAGTGACGTCTGAATGATATTAATTATCGATAAAAAGATTCCCTGTTGTCAAAATAATTAATTAAAACTCTACTTTTGCGTCTATTTCTGTAAAAATAATCACGCTAGAAAAGTAATACTGTAATAAATATTTTATTACTAAGAGATAAATATTTTGAGTAGTTCAGCCATGAAGCGTAATGAGAAGCTTCGTCGCCGTCATTTACAATGTTGAAAGAAAGTCATTTGTCCCATTTATCACTGAAAAACTGAAAAGTTTGGTTTAAATATAAGTTTAAAGAATCTAAGAAAAAAGTAATTGGCTACTAGACAATATAGATTGTAGAATCTATCATAAATATTAACTTAAAACATAAAACAGCAACTCCCACAATCTTATTAATTATATGATTGCTTTACTTCCATGTAAATATGTGAATGTGAAGTGAGAGTTAGAATAGTAATTATTTGCGGTGTGAATGCTTAGTTCCAACATGGTGAATCAATAATCCATAATAATATTGAAAAATCAACCAAGCGTAGAAAATAAGATGTTAAAGTAAGTTCGGTTACTTCCATACTTCTTTAAGTAAAACATATTAAAATTTAAACGGTATAATTGAATTATAGAATAATGGAAACAAGCAGTATATAAATGACAGGTGAGGGACAATAAAGAATCTGTGTGTAGCTCACACTGGTGTATATATTTGGTGGTGTGAGAGTGCCTTGACTGGGGCAAGGTAAGACTGGCAATTCTAAACACTTATATCTAACCGTCAAATCTTCACGTCCGAATGATACCGCTTTCCCCCGGCTAACATAACTTGTGCCAGTCCCTACTACATCTACATTGTCCAAATAGAATCTATTTTAAGAATTATCTAATTTATATCAAATTATAATTAGCTTTTTTTAAAAGAGTATTTATAAAATTATGGCAGCCAGTGGTTCTACATACAACTATAGCATTACATTTGTTTCCAATGTTACAAATTCTTGAAATGTGGGACGCTGCTACTAATTTCCAAATAAGCCTAACTACCCCTTCCCCGGAAGTGCTTTTAATCAAATTTTTCTTGGAAAATGTACCAAATAATAGTTGTATACTACCAAAGATAAAGTGTTAGCAAGTAGTTTTTAGAGAAAAATCGGAGCCATTTTCGAGAAAACCTCCAAAAAGTTAAAATCCCATCCTAGATTAGTTCTTCATTCTGGTTGAAGGATTTTAGTTGCTAGTTAACCACCGGTTTTCCTGTAGAGTGTAATCTTTATTTAAAATCCTTGCTATCCTAGCTCCTTGCTATCATTAGTTTTTGAGATATTTTCTTCTATTTCCTAAAAATGTTGCTATAACCAGATTATCGTTAAACTTTAGAATTGTTCTCGGACCACTTGAAGTATTTAGTCCTATGGATAGGTTTTTTTGGTTTAAAAATGAAAACAAGTCCAGTGAGGGCAACCCACCAGTCTGAGGTTGATGGCCGAAATACATACGCGTAGAATCTACTGCTCTTATGGTGATGATGACGATAGGCCTTGCGAATATTAGTTTAGTTTGAAATTGCAAAGTAATGAAAATGTGCTAAAAATTTCTATATTCAGTTAATTATAACCATATTAAAATATGATAAATTTAAAAGTTTTCAAGTAGTCAGTGTGTGCTTTGAGTAAGTAAAATAATAAATAAGTAATAATAAATTTCACTAATGAAGTACATAGTATTCATATAATCTGAATTTATAATTAAATGGGAATTATTTTATGGATTCATTGAGAAGAAAAGGTGGCTACATAAGGCTTAATTATTCTGGATAAATGCGTACCTGAAAACATTGCCAGAAAAGAAAACATTGTGATGTAAGAATACACAATACTAGTCAACAAGCATGAGATAACAAGCAACAAACTGCTTTGCTACTTCTTTTTAATCAATTTTTAAAGTGTTTTTTATCTTTTTATTTATTTATTTTAAACTATCGGCGCTCAGAATGAAATTTAATGAGACTTTTGCTGCATATAAAAAATATAAAAGTGTAAATCCTCGGGAACGGATTAGTTAGCGTGTTGAATTCCCACGCGGAGATCCAGCTGCTGGCCCTTAGATTTTCTAGTTCTGGGTTCACTGTCCGGTGATGGGCAGTGTTGTCTGTAACGAGAGAACACTGTCCGGAGTCCGATAATGTTCTATTTAATTTAATGTTCTACCGTACTTATCGTAAACTATAGCTCCGAAACCACCGCTACCGAATTTAACGAAGACAATAGAATAGTGAGGCGCTATTGCTACTGTGTTTGTTAAAAAATGTAGATTGCTGATATGAATCTGTTGCGCAAGTTTAGTCCAGGAAGCCCTAGCTTTTTGATTCAGCACTTCTGAAACAGCTATAGAAACAAATCCTTATACCAACCCAGAAGCCACAGAATTTTTTTTTTTTAATTTGGTGCCTCTCCTTTACAAAATACAAAAGAAATGAATTTTTTTGTTTTTGCTTTAAATTATAGCTGACCATCAGAAGGCTAGTCTCAAAAAGCTGCCCTAGTTGGTAAATTGTGAAGTGAAAAATGCATAGACCGTTGCATGTTCTTAACTATGTTGACTTTTTGTACTGAATGCAAAGATGCAAATAAATCATATTATATCATATCATAATCATATTGAACTAATGTTGTATTTTATATGACTGTTACAGATATAGAAGCAGAATGCCAAGACGATTACATGAAAATTCGTATTGGCTTTAATGGATCGTTTGGAGGACTATTATATTCGTCCGGTTATTCCTATGATCCTGATTGTGTTTATATAAATGGTACTGGACGGGATTACTACGAATTCTATATACAGTTGAACAGATGCGGCACATTGGGTAAAAATTCAAGACAGGAGGATGCTAGGAAAAATCCTGCAGTAAGTTAGACAATTTTACATTACTTTATCTAAAATTTACATTATTTATACATTTATACAACAGTTTTAGTAGAGGTGATTAGTTTTTGAATGTTTTCATTCTTATAAATTTTGTTTTAAACTCATGAGAGCAAATAGAGAGTTCCTTAGAGAGTACTGTACTCCGACCTGTTATGAAATAATTAACAGCATTCTTATTGCTGTTTACAGATTTTTTTAATTCTTGAGTGAAGTGGCCTCACTCACTAATATTAAAAAATCTGTATGCACCTTCACATACCTTCTTATATCGCCATTTATAAAAGAACTTTCGCTAATATCTAAACCTAAATATCTTACATCTATAAAATACAATATTCAAACTCAAAAGACAAGCCCAACATTCGTCACATAAATGATCGTAGAAAACCTTTTTCGTAGATATTGTATTCTTAAATATATTAAAGTAGCACTAGGACCACACAATATTCTAAAGAAGTAGTTCTGTTATGAAGTTAACTTCGCCGCTCCCAAAGAAACTCGCATAAATATTGTTTAAAAGTAAAAGGCCAAGTATTATATGTACAAAGTGTACATCGTTGATTTTATATCATAGTACTCATGTTTTTGCTATTTCTGACGAGTTTTATTTTTATCAGAAGTTTATTCATCAGTTTAGAATAGAGAATTTACTTCCAATTCTAATATTTCTGTCACATACTGCATTTGCTAAGTCTGATGTCTAAGTTTAATGAGATGAGATATTTGAGGGAAAGACCAGACAAGGCAGGGTGCGTAACGCAACCACTAAGGACTACCTCTGAAGCATACAGGATTTTCTTTAGTAAGAAAATATTAAAATTGAACGATGTGTAGTTCTTTCAGTCATTCATAACAGTAAATAATTCGTCAACCGTTCCAGACAGTTGACTAAAGATGGAATTGTGAATGTTTTATTTCTTAAGTAAACAATGCACCATTACAACTTGAATTCTATGTCAGCAATTTCCTGCTTCGTTGCGTCCTTATCACCATTATTGTTAAACTGCGTCAGTCAGGAATCTAGTGTTTTTATGACTACTTGTAAGTCCATAAATTTCGAAAACTAATTTGAAATAAAATATTCTGTTGACCTTCATTAATAATCAGTTCGCTTGAAGGGAATTGAAATTAAAGAATTCTTGCGATTTATTGAAAATAGTTTATATTTTACAAAATAATTATGCGTTTCTTAAATTAATTACAACAACCAGAACGTTTATAAGATTATATTGAAACGTGGGGTGGGCCCTGATCCCCAGGCATTGTAGCCAAACGAAGTTTATTGTTCCAACTCTGCTGAGAGTCTAATAAGTAATGATACACTAATTTTACCAGCAGCTGCACTTTTTTTTTAGTGGTTTCTGCGACATATTCTCCTCTAGACCCAAGATACAAAACTTCTTATATCATATTGTTAGGAGTCACACAGGCCATCTATACGTCTAAACTTCCTTTTGCTGACATAATCTGCGCAGGGGTTAATCCAAGCACTGTGTGCACACGTCACTAGACAGTTTCCTACCTTGTTTTAGTCTCCTCAGCCCTGCTTGGCAAAATTCTGGTCTCTAATATCGTTTATTTTCCGAGAAATCTATCGACGAGTGTCTCTGGATTTCCTCTTCAGATTCCAGCTTCTTGCTAAAGAACCTTTGGAACCATTTTGATCTATTGAAGTAAGTAATTTGTAGCTGTGTTTTAGTAGATTATTATCCCCAATCATGCTGATACGTTCTAGGTCCACTTTGAACAAGGTTAACACTAAAATATATGAAATAGTCGAGTGTAAACAATTTCAGGGTGATACCAACCGCATGAAAGCGAAACACAAAGTTTATATGGATCGTCTCTTTTAACTCAAAATTATTTGAGCTTTGGCGTTCCTGAATTTAATTATAGTTTTATTATAATATGTTCTGTTACTCATACAAGCGGCCGGTGGTCCCAGTTTAAAAAACATTAATCCAGCCCATTATAAGATTCTACAAAGTGAAGACAGCTAGCAGGTTTTCTTCCAGATTCCAGAAACACTCAATTCACTTACATTACTTCGCAAAAATGAAAAAAGAAGAAGAATACAACTTCTTCGAAACAAAATAATAACTTCTAGTACAGTCCCTATTTCTTTTCTCAGTTGAACAAATAAACTTGCTTAGTCATTCTTAAGTGTTATGTACTGAGTTAACGGTTTATAAAGATGATCTCAAAATTCATTTTCTTTTTACCCTCCAAACTAGTCGTAACAACTTTCATTCATACAATTGGGACGTATCTAAGTGATAATAATAACAATGGATATTTGTAGGAATGACTCGAGTAAGATTAAACCGTTTACCGTTTTCACGCACTATTTCAATCTTTTTTTTTTTATTTTGTTTACAAACGTTCAAATCCATTGTCTTCTCACAAAAATTGATGTCCAAACATTTAAATTTGTTTAATAACTTTTTAATAATGGATGGAAATGCAGTATGTTCTTCACCCTGGTATTCAACTCTATCCTTACATTTACACACTTCCCTATCTAATAAAAAAAAAATCCCATAACATTACATTTCAAACACCGAATTTTACCGACCTAACCTCAAACAGACCAGTTAGTCAATTCTCTTGCATCTTCAAGTTCATTTTGACACGAATCCAAATCCTTTCTTTGAGATAATTCCTCTCCCCCTTCAATCGATTTAGTTTTTAGCATCGTCATTTCACATCCTAACAGTGCTTCTCCCGCTTGTGCAAATGGTAGTTTTCGCCCCCCAGGCTTCATGCTTAAAAGGAGTGTATGCCGCTAATTTCATCTACAAAATTTAATTTATTTTATCTCACTTAAAATGTACATTTATCGTGTTTTGTTGTTTTTTTTTTCTAATTACTCATTGTTAAAGCGTCTGAAGGAAGACGTTGAACATAACAAACAGACATCCCTTCTGGCCCCTGCAGGTCCGGGGACAGAATAGGCCTGCTCCAGTCCAGGATGTCGTAAGAGGCGACTAAAGGACAACGCAGGGACGGCTGGCTTACAGCCGTATGGGCATAGCAAACCCACGGAACCCAAGCTCAATACCACGCCACATAACACATTCACACTCACACACACACACACACACACACACACACACACACCACACACACTCATGCACACACCCCTAAATCTCGGTTCCCGAGCCGGGAGGTTTTTGGGCGGGGGTATCGGCCCATGTATCGGTCCCACTGAGTACCAGGCCGATCTCAGTGAGTATGCAGGCCCTCTCTCCGGTAAGGGCGCACTGTCGGAGAGTGACCTATAGAACGTCCCAACTCGTGGGAACTATATGGAACCTACTTTTAAAACAAATTCAACAGGCTTAGTTAAGAATGGAGAGCAATCTTCATCCAAAAAAAAAAAATAAATTAAAAAAATTAGAACAAACGCAAGAATTAGCTGGCAATAAATCAGGCCAGCAATTTTTTATTATGACTTGTCAAGAGGAAGGAAAATCTTTTGAGCCATATTGGCCTTATAAGATGTTTGATTTTTTAAAAAAGATATGTCCGGGAACGAAAACCAAAAAATTGAGAAATGGTTCCCTTCTGATTGAGGCGAGAGCTAGTGAGAAAGCTAAATCACTGCTGGAGCTAGAAACGTTTGAAGATATGAAAATTAAGGTTGAGTTACATAAAACACTCAACTATTCTAAGGGGGTAGTAACAAGCTATGATCTAATCCATTGTAGTGAAGAAGAGATCTTAAATGAATCAAGATCACAGGGTGTTGTCGAAGTTAAGCGTCTTTATAAAAGACAATTTGGGGAGAGCAAGCCTACTCCAGCGCTTATTTTAACTTTCGAAGGTTCACAACCACCTGAAAAAATTACTGCCGGATTTGTATCATTGCCCGTGAGGCATTACATTCCAAGTCCTTTAAGGTGCTTCAAATGTTGGTCGCTGGGCCATATAGCGGGCAACTGCACCATCGGTGATCGTTGCAAGCTATGCTCTGCGCCAATTCACCAGAATGAATGTGTTACTCCGGCATTATGCATAAATTGCAATGGCTGCCACTCTTCAGTAGATTGTATAAAGTTCAAAAAAGAAAAAAGAGCTCAAGAAATAAAGGTTAAGGAATGTATAAGTTATAGAGAAGCATTAAGGAAAGTGAATGCCGAAACTAATAGACCTATATCGTACGCGCAGTGTGTCTCTGAAACACCAGCCGATAAGAAAAATCTGGAGGATCTAGTTACACGCCTTACTGCAGTGGTAGAAACTCTGGTTACAAGCGTAGGCAAAATAGAAGAAAATTATGATAGAATTATTAAGATTCTAGACATAGAAGGCAAGGAGAAAGAAGAAGAGATAAAAAGTAAAAAAAAAAAGAGAAGTTGAAAGGAAAAGTGATAGTGATCAAACAAAAGAGATGGAGGTAGTCATGGAAGATTCCGTGATACCACCCATCGCTCCTAAAAAACGACCCCAAACTCCGATTTCCCCAACCTCAAAAGTTGTCTACACTGCCTCACCACCCAGGAAAATACTGGGAGGAGTGGGCAAAAAAGTAGGACAGAAAACAGAGACCAAGAGAGAAATAGGAAGCAATGCTTCCTCAAATTCTTCTTTGGTAAGTGGTGAGGATAAGGATGTGGATCTCATGGATTTAGCAACCCTAGAGAAATATGTGTACAACCTTCGAAAAAAAGGAAGGGAGAAAAAGTTGACTACAAAATAGTTTAGGTTTAGTTTCTGTTTAGGGTGAGAGGAATATTGAGTACTCCACCCGAATTTTAGTTTAGTGCGTATATGTGTAATATGATTGTCCATTTTTAATGCGTGTATGTATTTATTTGCTTGGGAATATTTATTAGTATGAGCGCATTTAAGTATGTAAGTATTTATTGGTATGTTTGTCTGTATGAATGCGAAATCGTAAGTGTAAACCAGAGTAAATGTACATATTAGTTTTGCTTAGGCTATGATCCGTGAGGGGTGCGAGGAATAACAAGTACTCCACCCCAAGTAGGTATAGAAACAACATAGGTGCGATTTATTTATATGTTAGGACAGTTGTCGTTAGGTTTTCTTCGTTAGGTAACTAGTAGTTTAACATAATCAGTATAGTGTCCATCAGAAATAAGAAAACAGGTGCGAAGGACCTTAGATGTTGTGCACCTTTCAAATAACGAAAAAAAAAAAAAAAAGACATCCCTTCTCATTCTCATAATAAAAGCTCTTCATTTGCGGGCAAATTCCTTTTACTCTGAGACGATATAAACCTGGATATACCGACATCTAACCAAATCCGCCATCTGGGGCGTTTGAACTCACGTACCCGTCTTAAAAGTCTAGGTCAGGTTTCTCGAGCTTGTTAGAGCAGTAATTGCCAAACATCGCATCAATTTATATATTCTCTTCTGTAAAATTCTCCTTCAAAAAACCGCGTTATCAAGCGAATTACCGATGAAATTTTAATAGAAAAGCAGTAGTGTGCTTGTGGTGTAAAAAGGCGGTAAATAAGAAAGAGATATTTGGAGCTTTTTTGTTCCCAAGAAAGAGTTTCTTATCTCATTAAGAGCATCAAATTGTTGACTGTTAGTGGGGATCAAGTCTTGGAACAGAGGACCTCCGTTGGTGAGTAAGCAAACCATATTTGAATTGAAAGTTAAAAATGCACTCTGACTGTCCTCACCCTTAATTGGTTTAATTGGTAAATAAAAGTTACAAGTTCTAAAAATAATTCTTATTTTTGTTTGTTGAATTGTTTAGAAAAATTTAATGTGGAATACCGTAACAGTACAATATAATCCACTTATTGAAGAAGAATGGGATGAACATTTCAAGGTGACCTGTGAATACGGATATGATTTTTGGAAAACTGTAACATTTCCATTTCTAGATGTGGAGTAAGTTTACTTTTAATAAATTATTGCACATAAAATATTTTTAAAGAGGAAAGATGTTAATTATGGATATTTTGCAGGGTAGCTACAGGAAACCCCGTAGTGTTTACATTGTCCCCGCCTGAATGCTATATGGAAATTAGGTATGGTTTATAAAAAATTAGAGTGTGAACACTCATACGACTTTTGTTTACTGCAATAATTACAATTTAATCCAGCAACTTCAATTTTCAATTTTAGAGTCAATACCCTCGCTACCAGAAATTTATGAACCAAGATTTCTGAAAAATAAATAATTATTAAAAGATATTAAGATTGCAAAATGTGCAAGTTTAATGCATGCCTTTTCTACAAATAAAAAAATTCTATTCTGTAAAATCGTACTTTCGGTTGTTCAAATGAAAAAAGAATCTGAAAAATCTTCTAATTTTGTTGGGATAGATGCATATTATTACGCCCCCGGAAAAAGAATTTGACCACCGAGTTTATCTAGTTTTGATCCAGTTTTTATTAAAGGCAGGACAATCTAGAAGGTACGTCCCTGTTTGAATCTATGCTAGAAAACTGTAATTAATACCAAGAGAGCGTCTCAAGTGAAATGAAACAACCTTAACGTAAAGGCAAACAGTTCGATTGATAATATAAGGAGATTTTGGAGCTAACCTTCTTCCAAATGTTTTTTTAATTTTTGATATTTGTTTTTCACCATGAAAACTTACTAAATAGTAGGATAAGTATATTAATAAACTTTAAATCAAGGCAATCTCTTGTTTAAGAAACTTATAATTTAAATGAAGCACGTCTCAATAAAAACAAAAATAGAAGCTGCATTGATGTCTATGGAGGCTTCCAAAGTCTATTCTGAATTGAGTTGTATAACAGATCTTCTAACGGCGTAGTCATTAAAAACGCATTTTTTAACAGTGACCTCTTAAGAAATAACCCTGTGACGATGTTAAATCAGCGATCGTGCAGGCCAAAAACAAAAAAAAAAGAAAAAAGTGGACCACGATTACTGAACAACCTCTTCGTAAATATACAGTTGACTAATACTCCAAGAAACAAGAATTTTGTAGTAAGACTACTGTCTAACTGAAATGTACGATTTAACAACTTAATTATTCAAAAATATAATTTTAACTCATCCCAGGTTCTAGATTAAAAATATCCTTTATCCTCTGAATTTGTAAACATATTTAACTTTCATTGTATAATATAAACGATAGTTGCTTACATTGTACTTATAATAGCTATAAGAAGAAAGCGGAATCACTTCCTCCTTCAAAATACTCCTCGTTCCAAGTTTCCTTGGAAAAAGGTTCCAATAAAAGTTATGTATGCAATAGTAGTAGTATTGCTTAAAATCCAGTAATATAGGCGAGTAGCTAACACACTTTATTAATCATTTCTCTTATTAGTTAGTTAAATAAAATTCAAGGCATGAACCAAGCCTCAGTGCAGTTCGCGCCCCTAACTGCTTGGCTATGGTGGCACCAATTTACTTACTTTATTCTTACTACAAAGTACGAATTAACTCAGATCTGAATCCGGCCATTTTCGACAATATTTATTTCGACCAGTATATGCTCATGTCAATGCTCAGAGCTTACAATTTTAATAAATTAACTGTTCAAGCTCGGCGATTTTTCTATTTTTAGAAGCCTCTTACAGCTCACTGGTTTCGGTGAGACCTTACTTTCTGCAGTGCACTGAAAACATTGCGGGTGCCAATGACCTCAGATGTATGGGCCTTGAATTAATATACAATTAGTGGGGCTTAAATTAATGTAAATATATGGTGATGTACACGAACATATCGGACCCTCAGTATGTAATAGTGTAGCAAGATTAAGATTGTTCATACACACTCAGAGAGAAAGAGGGAAATCAATTTCAGACTCTGAAAACTTGAAGTCGAAAATTTGACAAAATGCTTAAAAGTAGACACTTTTATTTTCATCAAGTTTCTTTCAAGATTGATTCTATCCCTTCATGAAAACATAATTTGTTTTAGATATGGGTACGGCACCAATGGAAACAGAGTAGCTGGTCCAGTCAGAGTTGGAGATCCACTTACACTTATAATCTACATGAGAAGCAAATATGGTATATATATTTTTTATTTTATTTACAAATTTAAAATAATTCTTTCTTATTAAATAATAAAATTGCAAAATTTTGTTAAATTTAGATGGCTTCGATATAGTTGTAAATGATTGTTTTGCTCATAATGGAGCCAACAAAAGGATACAGTTGATTGATCAATACGGGTGAGAGAGTAGTTTTATTTTTATATGTCACAATAATTTATGAATTGCTTATTTTTATCTTAGGTAGAGTAATTAAAAACAATGATATCAATAATTCTAAGTAATGTAATTTAATTTTTCTAATCTATTTTTTGTTGTTTTAATTTACAGCTGTCCTGTGGATGACAAGCTAATCTCCAGATTTAGAGGCTCATGGTCAGAGGCTGGCGTCTTTGAAACACAAGTGTTTGCGTACATGAAAACTTTTCGATTTACTGGATCGCCTGCATTGTACATTGAATGTGATGTTAGAATGTGCCATGGAAGATGCCCAGTTAGTATAGTGTTGATTTTTTAATATATAAAATTGCTCGTTTTAATTGGTAGGCTTAAAATAAAATCGTTGAAAATCGGGAAAAAATAGAAAAAATAAAAAAATAAAAGCTTAGTACTATTTGTGTTTTTGGTTACCTAAAATTTTACAAATTCTAGTTTATTTTATCCCAAAATAATGGCCTGATTTTTTTTGGAAATCCATCCATCATCACCAGTTATGTTAGCTGGCATGTAATCATTTTCTGATTATATGACTGGCGCCGATTTTTTTTTTTTTTTTTTTACATGAACATTGAACATTTACATTAATTGAAACTTATGAAGTTGAAATTTTGGATCACGGGGTGGTTCCTGCTCTCTGGTCCTGGAGTATAAAGGAATTAGCTTTTGAACAGAAGAAGCGGTGGGCAGCTTTAATTTTGGAAGAGCTGGAGTCTAAAGTTGGGAAAAACTGTAATTGGGATATTGTCGGATTAACTAAATCAAGTGATTATACCACGAAACAATTTTTAATTTTATTCACCAGTTAAAATTTTTACGTAGGATTTTAGATTTTAGGAGCTACTAATGTGAGGAATACTAGAGAGCAGAGCAAATAGTTTTGTTATTTTTAAATTTGAGTTTACTCATTTCTTGTTATGTCTTCGTTAAAGAATTTTGCCTATATTTTTAAATAGGAAATTTTGAATTCAAATTATTTTTCTTTTCTTTTCTCTAAATTTAGAGTCAACCATGTCATTGGAGAAATGCTAAAGGACTGACCAAGAGATCTGTAGATGAAAAATCATCCCAGACGCCTCCTGTAGGAAATATCTCACAGAATATTTCGCTGTTTCAAAGCTTGAGAGTACTTCAAGAAGGACCTGAAGAATCTCCGCTCACAAACAGTTAGTAATCAGGCGCCTATCATATTTATTTTTTAGCAGAACCTAAATTGTTTGTGCCAGTTTAAAATAAATGAAAAAACTCATTTTCCAGGTACTGGTGCAAGATCTTTAGGCAACTCTGTATGTTTACGAAGCGGGCTTGTAGCATCCGTTTCGGCAGCTTTAGCCACTCTGGTCACTGTTCTTAGCGTAGCATTGGCTGCAATGTGCTGCCGTTTAAAACGATTATCTAAACAACCATTGTTATCTTCAGCTCCACAACTGTCAACAAGGCCACGATGCTTCATGAACCTCAAGTGATTCTTTTCTATACCTCGCTGCTACCAAATGTATTCCTTCGTTTTCATGGTCTTTCCTAAATAAATTTTATGAATGAAAGAGAATTGATGCAGTCGTAAGCCATATATTGTACTAATGCAATAATAATAATACTATAGAATTTGTTTCATGAATATTTTGAATGGTGGAATGTATACGTGCATAAGCGGGATTATAGTTACAGAAATAAATATTATAACATGCATAGATTGCTAGGTTTTTTATTTTCACAAACAAAAATTAGGTCACATTCTAGAAATTAGAGTTAACATGTTTTTTCATGAATACTATAAATCCATTTTAATTGAGTAAACGGAAGAAGACTGAACTAAATGAAACCTTCAATATTAGAATATTAAAAGAAGCTGGGTACGAGATTGATGGAAAGACCTCCCCCCAAAGCTCTGCTGTGATTTTTTTTAGAAGGGCGACAAGTTTAATATGTTGTTTCATAAACTTACTAAGCGCTCTCTCTGTAAACTTAAATTGTTCGTATAAGCCTCGCACTTTTTGAAAAAAGCTTAAACAATATTATGTCGTCTTCTCAAAAGGACAATTAACCTTTATTGTTTGTAAATAATTAATTATATCATTTTTCTCAAATTATATGGGAAAACCTATCTTCTGTGCACTGCTCCTATCTTATTTGTCTGAAAAAATTGTTCTGTGCTTCGAAAAATTTAGGAAATGAGTTGAATGTTTTTTTTGTTTTTTAAATAATATATTTATTAAGGGAACACTGCTTATTTTTTCATATTTAAATCATATTTAACTTCTTAAAAAGAAACTAAAATATTTACCTTCATAACAAAAAACGAAAAACTATATACATTGTACCTGAAGGATTTTTTATTAAGAAGATTAAATATAAATATGGAAAAATTTGGCCAAAATGTTCCCCCAATAATTTGCCAACAAATTTGTATATGTATTTATTTATTGTTTTATTTGTATTTTTAATTTCCAAAACTGGTTGAAAGATGGGACAAACATCTATGTAACACATTAACTACACTATCTTTTTCTTTTATGTGTAAACCTTATGCCTTATATAGATGTTTGGCCATCTGGCTGATTAAGATTCTAAGCAAAGAATCTATTTTATATTTTAGTTGCATAGTCTTATAGTTTTTAGCAAATTTCATGTAAATGTATAAGGATCTTTTTTTTAAAAAAAAAAAAAAAAAGAAAGAAATGTTTTTTAATTCGTAAATTTTGAATAAAAACGTAAACCCTTTCATTAATTTGTTCTAACATCTTCTGTCGCACCTGCTTGATAAAACACAGAGATCTCATTTTACTGTAATCCATTTAAAATGTTTTAATTCCTCCTTATGGTCTCTTTTATAGTGTTAATTTCATTGAAGCTCCGATTAACTTCGAGCAGCCTCAAGGTAACCTAGCAGTGTTATTTCTTGAAAGTTGAGAAGAATAATTTGAAGCCAGGGCAACACCAGCTTCCAGCCCAAGATGCCCCTAAACAGTTTATGGAGCTTAAATGTTAGAAAGCGAACTGAATACAAAAGTACCATTTGTATTGACAAGGAAATAATATACTGTTCTTTTTTTTTGTGGTAAATTGGAATGTTCAATCGATTTATTTCCAGGGAACATTTTAAGAACTATACGTTCAAAGTTTCAGAAGTGAGAGAAAGTAAACATTTTATCAGAAAAGTGGAAGTGTCAAACTACCACTTTATTGACTAGCCAGGCACATTTATCCACATAGGTGGTCCATTTTAAGAAGGTACGACTTTCTCCGGCTTTCATCGGTTATTAACCGCAATAAATTTCGATACCCAATGCAGTTGGTCGAAATATTTCAATGAAAAATACTGTTAAAATTTATCTTACTAATTTTTTCTCTATATATATTTCAAGAATTATGGAATCATGTAATGAAAATTTATCTCAAAAGCACCAAAAATAAAAATGTTTCTTACATCTTTTGTTTATTACTACTGATGTAAGCCAGAAGCAGAAAATTTAAGAACATACTTATTATATTTAAGAGGAATATTAGTATGTCCAAATAATCCGTTATTTTCTAAATCAGTATTCGTAGCGTATTTTGCAGTTCGTTATCCACTACTTGTTGAACACATTAAGAAAAAAAAATGGCAAGGTACTCGAAAATATATTCCAAACGAACTTTCGGAAAACTGATTTTATTTTAATCCGAAATCCCATAAAGTCCTGGTTTACCATGGCGTATTTTACTTGCTAGGGGAGGGGCAGCTTCATATTCCTGGCTCCCTGAAGAAGCCCATGGTTATATCATCTTGTACATTACTATATATAATGTTATAATAAATAGTAATAGGCGCTAATGACTAAGGTAACCAATACGCCAAAAAAAATACAATAATAATGAAATTATTGGGAAAATATTAAATATAAATTACACACATTACTTTTTTTAAAGTATTCATATTAGTTTATATCATCATTAACAACTTGATATCCTCTGTAAGTGAGGTTCCAGCCCATATGTAAAGAAATAGTGTATCCAGTACAAAGTTTAGTCACTGTAGCAGGGGTCTAAGCAGCACTTTAATAGTTTGTAGATTCTTTTCTAAACATTTTTTTTTTTTTTGAAAGTGTCCCCTGAGAAAGTGAAAAATCGCTGAAATATAGGGATCAATAAAAAATATTTAAAAAGGTCAGAGTACTATTTCAACTCCCATAAACTAAAATAATGTAATTATTATTGTTAAATAATACATTCAACCTAAAGGCCAACTATGAGAGATGAATTGCGATTTGTTTATTTACATATTTCATAGACTATTGTTTAAGTAGCTCTCCACTCTACATATTTGCTTACCTATCTTGAAGAATCATCATTTTATTATATCTTAAATTAAATACACTAATAACTCAAAATGCCAAGTGCTGTTGATAAGAAATAAAAGATATTTAAAACGAATGGAATATATTTTTTCTTTAAAAAAGGAACGTTGTAGAGGCCAAGTTTGCTAAATGTATAAATATGAAGTTCATACTTAATATTACAGTTGAACCAGTAATTTTTCTTTTGGCTTTTTCCAATGGATTTTCTGATAGTGGACAAGTGAATCTAATATTGGAGAAAGTTTGCAGAAGTGATTTGTGTAAAAATGCTATTTGTGAGAGACCCGAGAATTGCTTGCAACAATCTACTGGTAAGTGATTGAAATTAAGTATTGTGGTTACGATAGATGTAGAGTACAAACTGTCTCATTCCTCTTCATATTTATTCGAAAAAATATTTCTTATCAATATTAAAATGCAATAATTATTTTTGAAATTAGTGGGCACAATCAAATTTTTATATTCAAATTTGTTTTCATAAAATGTTTCTAGGTTTTAACACTTTGAGGAACACATTAAAGGCATGTTTACCAGTAATTCCTCTCTTATTCGCTGGCTATTGGAGAGACAAACATGGAAGAAATATTCCTCCTCTTTGCATATCAATTTCGGGTCAAATCTTTGGTACATTAGTTTGCTTGTTATCATCACTATTTTGGAAAGAATTTCCCATCTTACCAACAGTTTTACTTGAAGCGTTTGTAATTGGCTTGTCTGGTGGATTTCCTCTTTTACTAATGTCTGCTACATGTTTTATTACGGCTAGGACATCAGTAAAAGATCGTACTTACAGGTAAAGCTTACATGAAACTTATTACTATAATCAATATTTCCTTGAATGGAATGGAGATTCAGTTGCGTTCTTACTCCTATTATTAAAAAGTCATAATTAAAAAAACAGACGGTTAAGTGTGTTTCATAAGACCTCTGACTTGTTCATTTCAAGAACTTGATTGTTAACCATCTAAAATGTAGAATTTAATCGCCCTCCTCCATCGATTTTTTTGAATATTTATTTTAAATATTGAGATATTCAAAATTCTTTTACCATGAATTCTAATCTTTACGCCAGGAACCATAGATAGAACGGTACTAAGCCGACCCAATGTTTTAGCCTCTCGCAAGCAATTTACGTTCCTTCTACCACATCGTTCTTCAGGCTAAGTATAAAATTTAAAGAATTGGAAGGCATTGAACTCCCTTCTACATCCACCTTTTAGTCCGCAGTTAGCTCCTTCCCAACTCAAATTTATTCATAGTGTAGACATTACCCTTAATACAAGAAATAAATCGCGATTTCTTACATTGCGAAGGACTCAAAATAGGCAGAAAGATAGCTTGTTAAGAGATAAGTAATTAAGATTGTCAATAGATAAAGAATTGTTCATTTAAGAAAAAAAAAACACGAAATCTTAAAAAAATTATGTTGTATTGAAAAATTGTATTTATTTATTTTTTTTTACACTTTTAATACAATGTTTATTTTGAGTTAATGATGTACTGTATACATTGTTTGTTTTCATATTAGGTTATCATTAATTCTGGCAGCTTACGTGGGTGGAGTAACTATTGGTTTAATACTTGGCGGCTTAGTATTACAAAACTTTGGATTCGTAACACTTTATTTAATTGCAGCGACACTAGCTGTTATTTCACTAGTCTATACCTTGTTTTTTATTAATGAGGTTGCGGTACCATCAAAAAAACCTCTACCAATCTGGTTAATATTCAAGGCTGTTGTGAAAAAAAGGAAATACAATCAAAGACCAATGATACTTATGATGATTATTGTTCATTGCATCTTTGGCACTACAATAGTCTGTAAGTTATCATATGGAAAAGGAGATTAATCTTTCTTTTTAGATATAGACTACATCTTATTTCAGTTTTATAGCTATGGATTTTAAGTAGTTTTAAAGATGAGCAGCCATTATTTTATCGCGAAGGTATTTTGCACTTGAAATTTTGTAGTTAGTTGGTTGCTAACTCCCACAACTAAAATCAAATTTAGAAAAAAAAATTATACCGGCTTCCCTAAAATAAAAAAAAGTAAGCGAAAGGATTTTTCCGTGAGATATGCGCCTGGAGCTCGATAAATGTGTCGCGTAGGCTAGTTGCTGCGGTGATGTATATTTCCGGCTTAGTGTTCGATTGTAAAGCATAAGACAAATGAATAAATGGAGGGTACTCATTGCGAAAAAATTAATCTGCAATAACCCCTTCAGAAGGATCAAGTAGGTTTGTGGAAGCATAATCTCTACCCTTTTGAGCTTGAACTGTCTGATAGCATGCGCCATCGAAAGTTCTCCTCAATCTCCACACAAATACTGAAGGAATCGTCAATCACTGACAGCTTCTTTAAGAATCCTCCGAGTATATGGCATTCAACGAAACCCGTCCACTTGGTTAGCAAACCTGTTTTGGATTTTTATCCTTTATCGTGCAGATCAAAATTAATAAATGCGGAATAAATTTTTTAATTAAATAAATTAAATTCTTCTCCATAAAGAGTAAAGTAAAAAGATATAAGAAAGTATTTTTAGGGAAGTATTTAGCTCAGTAGTGTGCACTGAATTCCCTTGCGGTGATCTCGGGTACGAAACCAGCTTCATGTCCTCTTACAGCTCTGTGATTGGTGATAAGACAGCACTGTCTGGAGATCGGCTGTGCACTCGAAAAGGCTCCGGGCACTCATGTTGACTCACTTTAAATAAAAATTCAATAAACCTTAGTTTTTGAGAAACGAGCTGTAAAGAAATTAAAATTATAAGAATCAATTGCTAATTAATTGAGGGCAGAACCTGAATTCAGTAATGCTTTGAAATCTTAATAAGATGAACATTTAGTATCCATGTGCATTTATTTTCTTCGAAAAAATCTTACATTTTTATTTTTAATTGCAGGTGAAGGAAATATTTTTTTCTTTTTTATAGAAAAAAGTTTAAAATTCAGTGTTGCAGAAGCTGGAACTTATTCCGCTTATAGAACTGTAATATTTGCTCTAAGTAAGTGCAATTTCAATTTAGTTCTTATTCAGAAAAAATATTTGTTGCTTTTTTACGTTTTTGATTCACAAATTAATTAAGTGCCAGCTCACTAAGAGCTTGTAAGGCTTGTAAACACATTCCAAATGAAACAGAAAAAATAAAGTAACAATATTTTACAAAATTCGTCGAATACCCTTCTTTTTAAATTCATTAGTACTCAAGAATAAAGTATAGAAATTTGGATATGTAGACATTAAAAATAGAAATTAATGTAATCCTTTTATCGATTATCATAAATAATTCAACGGTTACTGGGTATAAATATGCACAGCCTGATTTTTTTATTTTTTTTAAATAAACATATTAGTTACCGAGTTGCATTGATGGGGAAGAACGTACGATAACATTAACATGGTACGATTTACGCTCAG
The DNA here is from genome assembly GCF_049639745.1 of Rhodnius prolixus. Lineage (NCBI taxonomy): Eukaryota > Metazoa > Arthropoda > Insecta > Hemiptera > Reduviidae > Rhodnius > Rhodnius prolixus. The sequence continues at coordinate 9,787,065 of NW_027411603.1, read as the reverse complement.
ATTTGCCAAAAAGTAAAGTTCCTAAATTTGGTTTTTGACATCTAACTGAATTTTTGGAACAGAAACAGAAGGCTTTCCTTCTGATAATACCGAAACATCGTGGTTAAGGAATGGAGGATTACACCTAAGGTTACGTTGTGGATGTAATCAATGTTTATTATTGTCCTGGGCGGCGAGGTGATGGTAGCACATGGAGGGAAAATCCGCTAAATTGCTGCTCGAAAATATTCAAAGCTTAGATTTGACGATGGTTCTAAGCGCTGGGCAATATATCAGCAGCTATGGAAACTTGGCAGAGGTTTTCTCCTCTCTTTGCGCAGCTGACTAAAAACAATTCAATGAAAGCATATTACAGATTAAATAGGTTTTGGGCAAAAAAGGCAATACGGTCATCCATCCGTTTATCGAGAGTTGCTGTTGCGAATCCCTGGGGCTATCTTCTTGTGATAGAGTGATGAAAACTTATATTTTTTTCCATTCTTATGGAAACGTTAACTTCATGGGAAATCTGTTTTAACAATGGGTCCGCCTGTTGTAATAACAGATTATTCTTTTACTCGTTCTAGAAGTAAACTGGAGCTGCGGGCTGTTTTAACACCAGGAATTTCGTGGTGAGTCTCTTGGAGAGTCAACTGTTACAGGCTAAAATTTATATGATTCTCTGTTTTTTTTTTTTTTATTTCGGATGAGCGGGCTTTCAATTCTTCACAAACTTCGGATAGTAAGACTGTGTTGAATTCAATAAAACAGTTAATACGCTTGCAACAGGGAATGGATTAGCTGAGTGGTTAGCGAATTAGTGGATTCCAACACGGTGATCACGGACTCGAATCCAGCTACTGGCCCCTTAGATTTTCTCTTCCTAGGAGCTTCTTACATCTCACTATCCGGTGATGGACATTGTTGTCTGTAACGAGAAAACACTGTCCAAAGGCCGGTAGTGAACTGGAAAAAGCTCTAGGAATAACCTCAGATATTGACACGCTTTTAAGAAAAATAAAAAAAAAGAAAGAAAGAAAAGCAAGCACCTTCAATCAAGCGATTACCTCAAATTCTAAATTTTAGGTACACATTTAATTCTCAAAAACATAATATACATTTTATAGTTATATATATATGGAATAATAAAGTATAATTATTTATATATATATATATATATAATAAAAACCATGAATTCTGCAAAAATAACATTCGAGAAATAACCCTAAATATCTTACCCGCCTAAAATGAGTGAAAGGAAGAGTTTCAAACAAAACTGAACAGTTTGAAACTCCATAGAATTTTTCCATTTTAAAAATGTATAATTTTTTCTATTTCTCTTCTTTTCAGGTACTTTTATTGTTATTCCAGTTTTATCTAAGTATTTTCAAATAAACGACGTTTCATTGGGAATCTTATCAGCAACCTGTAACTGTTTCAGCAGTTTGTTTTCAGCTTTTTCACGCACCAAACTTGCACTATCTTTGTGTATTTATTTATTTTGTAGCTTTAAAATTCTTTGCCTACATTATTATTATTATTATAAAGTATAATTATAGTAATGTTAAAAATCTTGTTTTTTTAGGCCCTCTTGCAGATCTGTTAAAAGGAGGTATTTTTGCAGTAGAGAAGTCTTTAATTACAAAATACGTTGGACCTAGTGAAATAGGTTATTAAAAAAAATATATATATGAAATATTTTTTAATGTTAAGAAAAAAAAATTGATAATGATTTCGTTTTCATAGGTCAAGTGCTAAGTGTAGAGTTTGTAGTAGAAGCCTGCTGCTTCTTGATGGTACTCCCATTGTATACACTTGTGTATAATAAAACTAGTGTAATATTTCCTGGAGCTTTCTTCTTCTTCACTGGAGTATTTTCATTAATTACACTCGTAATATTTTGGTAAGTTTATAATATATTATCTATACCTCGTTTAATTTTCTTTAATCTTCGGAATTTGCCGAAATTTTTGTTACCTTCAATATAAAGCTTTCACTCCCAATTAAGAGCTTTTGAAAATGGAAAATCTGATGTTAAGCATTTACATGACTTTTCCTTTTTCCAGAATTCTCATTTTTAAATAATATTAAAATAAGCAATTGCATTATTCAAATTTACCTTATGTTTTATTGTAATTTATTGAATATAAAACTTCGTTTACGTTACTTATACTCATAGTTGTAAAAGAGAAATTTTCTTCGGAATTTCTACTACATATGTATTTAATTGGCAGTAACATTATAGGGAGGTAGTAAACCTGTAGATTACACAAAAATGTCGCTTTAAAGGAACATGTTACCCTTAAATCGTTCTAAAATCAATTCTAATCAAAATTTTAAAGCAAAACTAAAAAGTCTCTTTCTGACAAGTTTGTATACAAAATTTAGAGTTCAGTTCCATTGGTTTTCGAGTTGACCTAAAAAAAAATTCAAGTAGGATTTTTTAGTTTTTTGTTCACAGCCACACACTATTTCGGAATCTGAGAACCACAAATCGAATATTTTCGTATTGGAAAATCTGTACCAAGGCAATACTTTTCCTTACCAAAATTAAGAGGCAGTAAGATTCTGATATGAACTCTTTAGAAACATATTTGATTCCTACAAATATTTCACAGTTCTCGTGATCAAAAAATAATTAAACAGAAATTTTCTGCATTATAGAGAGCTCCAATCTGATTGTACCATTTTTCAGAGAAGCATTAATTCACAAAGTATGCCGATCGATTTCGGCGTTCTTAAAGCTTATTTGCAAGACAGCAGGACCCTTTCAGTTCCCCCCTTGGAGAATAATAGTATCGGTTTGATTTAATGTCATGTAGTTGTAGTGAATAGAATGGAATCCTTATACTGTATTACGAAATATTATACCCATTAGCTGAGTTTGATGACAGGTCCTGATCGTAGAGGAGAAGGCCTTACAGAATGCTGCCTATCTTGAACCCTTTTTAAACCTGCTCACAAAAAATCAACCCATTAAATAGGATTATCGATGACAGAGGCCCAGCCGTTTTTCCCATTTATTAGTTTTACTTACAATTAAGCAGCTCGCTAAGTGTAATTTCCTGGAAGCTTCACAGGATCACTTAAAGAAATTAACAAATTGTTCTTAGGAAGCGGAAAATTTGAATTCTTTCAGAAAATTGAAGCACTACATAAGATGGCAGTGTCAAAGTTTAGAGTGCGGCTTCTCTGCTGCTAAGTCTTGAAGAGTGTGAAAGTACGTTCATGGGAATTAAAATCTGGAGCACAATGGCCTTACTTGTTAACCCCAATCTCATTTCTTTATTTTCGCAGTGTTGTCCTTTTCTCGTGAATAGAGAAGCGTAATTATTAGTGATTTATTTTGATAATTACTATTTATTACAATTATTACTATCATGAATATTTAATTTATACTAAACAGTGTATTTCAATATTTATGTAACTTTATGCATTTTCAGCACTGTTAAATACATTACAAAAAAAAATGACAAGCAAGCGGAATTGGATGATAGAATGGATATATTTGCTACACATTTGTGAATAAACGAAATTATTTTATACAAGTTTTGGAGGTAAGGCTATCATAATAGCATTTGGGTATCCAGGTGCAAGATTCTAAGAAGTACAAGATTCCATCCGCTTGTGCTTTGATATCTAAATATTGGGAACTTAAATCGAAATATTTCAAGTATTTGAAATATAATAAATAAAGAAGAAGCTATTGTAATACACTTCTTGGAGATACGTCGCAGGACCTACAGAGTTATATTAAATTTGTTCACTGATGCACTCTGGTGATTATTAATGTTATACAGTTTAAAAAACAAATTCAAAAAAGTTTTAAATTGTCGAAGTAAAAAAATAAAAAGACTGCTAAAAAGGGTGATACAGTATTTATAGAAGTAATGAAACTATCAGTATGAAAAGAAATTTAGAGAAATACCTTAGTAAGAAATTGTAGCAAATTATTTTCTGCAAATAAAAAAAAAATCTAAGATGTTTACTGTAGTAACTAGAAGTAGAAAATATTAAGTATTATAACAATTGCAATCTTAGAGCCTAAATTCACAGCTTAGTTTTAAGCATTGTAAAGCAGGCGAGTAATTGCAGAGGTCTGATAAGAAGAGACGAATACTATGAATTGTGGAAAACGTTTAGAATGCGTTTATCATTTACTTCAATCGGCAGTAAAAAAAAAACTGAAAAAATGAGTGAATACTTAACATTTTGCCCACAATCAACAATTAGTAGCACAATCAGAAAATCAAGGATTCTCTGTAAAATACCTAAAAAAATTGCCAAAGATCAGAGCTGTATTTATGCGAAACCGGTTCAGTTAATTTAATTTTTAGTTAATATTTAATTTTGCAGAAAAAAAAGCGTCTTTGTTGTGTATTAATATGTAAATTTTATTGCAAGGATGAATATAAAGTAATGCAATTACATAACACTAGACAAAAATAATAATAAATTCTTATAAAAGTAAAAAGGTCGAAATGATCCTTACAGTGATGATTTTGAAATCATTTCTCCCAAATCTGTTCATTTTTTATTTAATAAATCATTTTTGTTAGGCATAAATATTTTGAGCCATTGATTCCTTTGTATTTGTAATCAAAAACGCTTCTCCTAACAATTAAAACCATTAACTTTGTCTTAGCTGATTTGGTTTTACATTAACGTCTCGATAATGGTTCTCACTTATGAACCCCTAAAATACGTGCATATTTGCATAAGATGAAGATCAAATCATTATAGAATAAAGGTACAAATATTCGAATTTTCCAAACAATCTAGTTGGACATCAGGTATTCCGGAAATATTTTTGCCAAATATTTTGATGGAAGATTGGATGATTTATTTGCAAAAATGGTGATGGGTGATCATTACATAACGTATATTATTCTGGGTTATCTTTTTCTTATTGTTTATGAATATTTGCTGATAATAACCTACTAAATCGTAAATGTTTCTTTATATACATATTTGCACTGCACTTTAAGAATCTGAGACAAATACAAACTAATCAAATAAAAAAATCTAATCGGTTTTTCTTAGTCATCAAAACTTAGCGATAAGGATTTTTTGTACATTGTTTTTGATGAATTTTCACATCGTGAAAAGGATTAAATTTTAGTGCATCAGCGAAATTGAGTTAAAAAAATGAAGTCTCTAAAACTTGACATTACTATTGAACCAGCAATTTTTTTATTTGCTTTGTCAAATTCTTTTGCCTCAAGTGGCTTAATGAATTTAATGATGGCTAGAACATGTGCTCATGAACACAAAACAAGTAATAATTCTACAAATGTCAATTCCAGTGATTGCATAAAAAATTCTACAGGTAATATATATTATGATACTACTATATACAATATATATCGTACATATTATGATGAAAAATTCAAAAGAACTTTAACCATATAATTGGGGTATTTAATTATAATTTGTGCCATTTAGTAGTTGTTTTCCTGAAAATTTCTTTCTTCCGATATATCCAAAAATCCTGACACTTTTTGAAAAATGTGAGTCTAGTGAGCGATAGTTTTTGAGAAAGTAGAGGAAGCAACTATCTCTCTATAATGTTATCTTCCTGGCAATTTTATAAGCCAGATTAGAATTGCCCTGCTTAATCCACGTAGGATGAACTAATCATTCTTTAGTTCTTTTGGCGTTCAGCTCTTATTAGTTTAAAAAAAAACACTCAAATGTAATAATTTCATTAAAAACAGTCTTCTAGGCTGTTATCATAGGCTATCAATAGCAACATATAATCGAACCTGCTAAGCTAGTTGACGTGGGATTAGCTAATTCACAGTTAAGCTTACCTCATCACCCACATTCTTCATTTCATCTGAGACATTACTATATTCATATACTATTCATATTCACTATATCCATTTTGTGTATGACTTTTAACGGATCTTATAGGTCGCAGTGATTAAAATTTTATCTTCTTTTTGTTATATACCCTTCCAAAAATATTCTCAGCTAAATATTTCGGTGATAAATAATTCTGGTTAATTCACAGGAACATTAAACTAAGAAAAGTTTATTTCTAAGAACTGCATTTTTTAAGGTATCTTCCAGTTAACGTATTTTGCTTGTTGCAGAAATACCAGTAGTATTTAAGTTAAAAAAGTTAAATTTTGTTACGTTGTGCAACTTCCTTTCATTTTTGTTCAATGCAAGCTTTTTTTTTGGAGGTTCATTGTGGTTGCATTTTAAAATCACAAATTAATTAATTAAAAAGTTATAGATTTATCGGTAAAAGAAACTTCGAAAATATATGGAAATATTGATTTATTGATGAAATTATTACAGATAAAATCGGTTGCAATGATTACTAGAAATTCTTATTTTCCTGGAATATTAATTGGATTATGATCACATAACAAAAAAATTATTTAAAGATAAGTTTTCTCTTACCAGCCTAATTCACATTAACTATAGCTGAAACACAAATTCATTGTACATTTTACTTTTCGATAAATTCAAGTTTAAAAAAAAAACATTCAATAAGACATTTTGTCCAATTATGTTCATTTGTATAATCTTGAGGTCAACCAGCCGAGGATTGTTTTAAAAACTACAATTTATGAATGTCAATTGTAAGGGAGAAAAGAGGTATTCTATTTTTATGAAGCATCATGAGTAAAAAGAGCCTTCACTTTAGTAATGTGAGCTATTTTTAATCTACACTTTCGGTTATGGGTCTATTTACGAGCAGGAGTTATATTACAAAATGATAAATGATTTAAACCCTGTACTTTAGTTATTTATTGTGCAAAACTTGCAAAATAATGTTTTATTTTCTCCGCCCAAAGTTCAATTCAGGATTTACTTAAATTTCAATTAGCAGGATCTAATAGCAATAGTCTCAGAAAATGTACTATTCACTCTCACTTTCTGTTGTGATTCGACGGTCTTTAAAGGATTAATGCTTCCGATTACTTTTACCATCAAATGTGCTAGTAAGATTGATCCATTGTGGTTCAAAACAAAATAATTTTTATTGGATGAGTATGAGCATATTCAGATTAATAAATTGTATATATGTACATACATATGTAGGTTTTAAGTACAATTACTTTTTAGCTGTAGGTAACCAATAATATTGTGGATTCAATTCACAGAATTAAATTTAATAAAGGCAATGTTAAGAGAAGTTTTGCCAGTTTTTGCCCTATTAATTGCCGGATACTGGAGAGATAAACATGGAAGAAACTTGCCAATCTTTATTTATTCAGCCAGTGGTCAATTGTTAGGAACGATAGTGCTTTTATTGTCTGCAATATATCCGAATCAAATACCTATATTAGTTACAGTAATAGTTGAATCAACTATAACAGGCTTAGGAGGCTCTTTTCCCTTGCTTCTTATGACTGCCGCTTGCTTTATATCTGCGAGATCAGGCAATAAAAGCCGGACATCAAGGTAAGTTATTGTAATTATTTTCATTAATAATCAATAATAGATAGTATTTTTAGTAAACATGTAAAAAATAAACTTGACGATAGTTCTCATGGAGAATGCTTACAGTGAAAAAATAAACATTTTTATCATTGGATATAACAATTTATACGTAAATTCCTTGTTTTGTCCATTACTTATATCCTAAAATTATAATATCATATTCTTCTATCGCAGAATGTCTTTTATAATGGCATCTTATTTGATTGGAATGACAATTGGTTTTTTCGTGAGTGGGATAACCTTACAGAAATATGGATTTACGGCAATGTTTGGTGTGTCTCTTGGTTTGGCTATTCTGGTATTGCTCTATTTCTGTATTTTTATTCGTGAAAAACCAAAACCCTCAATTAAATATATGCCAATCTGGGTGGTCTTTAAAACCGTTTTCGGAAAAAGAGAAAATCATCTCAGACGAATAGTATTTCTGATGATCGCCGTACATTGCCTTTATGGCACTACTTTACGCTGTAGGTTTTTTAATGCTTTTTTATTTTGCTCATTACAACTTTGGCTTAGTCAAATAAATTTCTTATTTAATATCCAAATATTTATTACAGGTGAAGCAAATGTTTTTTTAATTTTTGTAGAAAAAAGTTTGCATTTAAACGTGGCAGAGGCTGGGATTTACTCTGCCTACAGGAGCATCATTTTATCAATAAGTAAATGAGTATTTAATTAAGAAATCAACAAGTTCAGATAATCAATTCTGATTAATAGTTTTGTGACACGTTGGTGTATACATATGTGTTTATTTATTTTAGGTACTTTTATTGTAATTCCATTTCTTTCAAGAGTTATAAAAGTGAAAGATACCTTATTAGGAATCATTTGTGCTGCTCTAAACTGTGCAAGTGGTATTTGGACTGCCTTTGCTAGAACAAAGATTCAGTTGTTCTTATGTAATAATTTATTATTAATTGGCATAGTAGTATTTAAGATAGATTAGATTCTTGATATTTAAGTTACATTAAAACTATTTATTTTCATCGTTTTATTTTATTTTATTGATCATTTTATAATTTCAGGTCCTCTAGGCGATTTATTGAGAGGCGGAATTTATGCCGTAGAAAAATCAATAGTGACCAAAAGTATTGGCGAAAATGAAACAGGTTTTTATGCTTAAAACTATTTATATAATTTTTTGTCATATTTTTCTTCGTAGTAGCTGGTTTACGTAGAGGATCAGCCTTGAGACCCACACTGTTAAATTAATGTGTAGTTGATCTCACAAATCTAAAACTTAAAATTAAGTGATCTTTAATTGTTAATGACAACTTTTTTTTGTATATCCATCTGGAGATTAAATACAATAGTCAGGCATCTATCTTTCTGTGTTTATCGGAAAAGTTTTTAATGCTTCAGTTAGTGCAGAATTGATCCAAATTAAAACTACCAAATTACAAATGATTAAAGTAAGTGCTGGACAAAAGTATATTCAGTCTTTATTTAAGTAAGAACTTTTACCAGCGTACAAAAAAAGTACTGAGTACTTGCTTGTGATATATTAGTCATTTTGCTAACGCATGCAAATAGATGCTTCTGATGTAACCTGTATTTCCACACCAACAGTCTAAGAAAAACAGTAATTCTAAAAGTGGGATGAAGTCCATGGTACCCTGTTGCTTGGTTTGCAACAGTGAATCTGAATCATATTAGATAAATGCTTGGAAGATAATAAAGTTGATTCCAATTAATTAGTGTAAAGAATAGGGCTTAAGTATTTGTTTTGTGATTGTTTTATTAATGCCAATGTTAACTATGATTTTTGTGCATAGTATTATATTTGCACATCAGACTCAGCTTAAGTTCCCTTAATTACAAAAAAATTTGTATGAAAGACAAACATCGTAATTTAGTACAGTGTATCTAGTTAGTTTAAAAATAATAAAAACTTTTTCGTTGCTTTTCAATTATAATTTCTTTATACAAAATTTAGAGTCGCTGAATAACTGTGGAGGGTATGAAGTAATTGAAGCCTAAAACCACTTTTTATTTTAATTGTTTCAAATATCTGTTTTATAAATTGTAAATAAATGTATAACCTACCTAAAAAGTTGCTTGCTTATTCGTTGCAGGCCAAGTGATCAGTGCGGAATATGTGATTGAAGCAGTTTGTCACATAATAGTCCTGCCATTGTACACATTTGTTTTCAATAAGTTCGCTTTAACTTTCCCTGGAGCTTTCTTCTTTATATCGGCTTTATTTTCATTTTGTACTTTCATCATCTTTTGGTAAGGCAATTTATTTTTCTTTTCAACTTAACTACAAAGTTTTTCATTGTATAGAGATATTTTTTCAAAGATTATTGATTTTCCTTCCAAATTTGGTTAAGTTATGCTTACAACTTAATTTGGTTATTAAAAGTTTGTGTACTATCTTAATGCAGTGTTCATATTTTTTGTATTGCTCTAATTCCAAGAAGAATATTTGAACAATGCAATATCATTTCGGCAAGAATATTTTGTGTGAAACAACTTTTGTGTTTTCTTTATAATCGTATTCAATATTAAAAAAAACAAAAACAAATTGCTTCGGCTTTTCCTAAAATCTTGTGAAATTTACACTTACCAATGTTTGCACATGTTGCAAACCTCCCGCATTGTATACAAACCACCATTGGTCGAAATTAAATTTTTTTTTTACTATAAATTGTTATACCATATTGGTATATCAATATACATGATAATTGGTATTGGTATATGACAGGCACTTAAATTATATTTTGTATAATTTTTCGTCACAAGATGCACTCCAATATTTGTGAAGTAGAAATAGAGAATAGAATGAACATCTGGAACAGAATGCTGTTGAGATTATCTACCAATTAAGCCACATTGTAGATTTTGTATGCGTACAATTTGCATTCTTAGCACAAGAAAGTTTATCTATAAACTTCGCTGTACTGTATATTCACATTTAAATTAAAAACTGTTTAAATCGTTTTTACGTAATTATATGAAATTAATATTTATTTCTATTTTCAGTATCACTCGTATTCTGACTCAAAATGAAGAAATAATTGCTGTGAATGATGAGGCCCAAGTTTCTAGTTCCTCCAGTAGTTGTTCCAGTAAAAAAGAAGGGTTGACTCCAAGACACAAACAAACAAAGAAGATTTGAGGGTACAGCATTTGGAATTGTATAATAAAATGAAGAACCGTATATGGTGAAATTTTGTAAATATTCTGTCTGAGATAAATCTCTAACATGTACATAAACTTGAATGTTGAAATTTTGAATAAAATTCAGGGTCTCTCTTGTGGCATTCTTAAGTTAATAGCAGATTATGTCCTAATGATTTTTATGTCAATAGGAGCTAAGGATATGCGGTATTGGATTATGATTATGGATTGCGCTTTGTATGAAAGTCCCTATATTTAGATCAGTCATAGAAAATTCATCTTTCATTAAAACCTTGCCCAGCCTAACAAATCCAACTGAATTCTGAAACTTACGACACATTTATTTCACTATTCTTGAAATAGGTATAAGAAACTTTCAATTTATTAATTTTACCATAAGTCAAACTGAGATAAGTCCTGACAAAGTAATTTAAAAGCTGATAATTCAGATTTTGGCTATAATAGAATATTGAAATATATGTCTATAATAAATATCTTCTTTTTTTTCCTTCTTGCCATTTATGTAAATCTCTTACTTTACAGAATTAAGACTGAAGTTCAAAATTTATTTTTATTTCTTATAAAATTTAGAAAAAGGAACTAATTTCTACAATTAGAAGTTTTGATCAGTACAAACTAGAACCAAAAACCCTCTCTTAAATTTAAATGTTTTAATTAAAAAACTTCAGTTAATTAACTCAAAGATTATTTAATTGCAATTCTTCTTAAAGAGTTAATTTTAAGAATTTACTCAAAAGTTGTATATTTTATGTAAAAAAAAAGAATAAAGAAAAACTTATAAATATATAAAAGTACTCATTTATTTCCTATTCTGCGCATACATATACGAAAAATTTTGAATAAAAAAAAAGAGAAAAACTCAGAAATTAATCACATGTAAGGGAACTAGAGAAATTGGTTTAAAAAAGTCAAAATTTAAAATAAAGTTCCATAAATTACTTAAAAAAAAGTTATAAATTTAAAAATATAGTCAGTGAAGAAATAAAAATAACATTTCAACGTTTAAAAATAGTCATTTACACTATCATATTTGAGAAAACTTCACGAAATGAAAAAATAAAAGTGCGTATACACCATCATAGTGATTGTTCTTTCATGTTAATTTCTTAAAATTTTACTTTAGGTGCATTATTTTTTCAGTTAATCGAATTACATATTTGTCTATCTTTAATCCTATAACAATTTATTTTAATTTTACATTTCCTATAACTAATGAAGGTGATGTTTTAGTGATTTCTGCTAAAGCGCGCCCCCTCAAGTAAAATACAATTCTAAAAAATTACCATATCAAAAAATACACATGCCTTAAATTCATAATAAATTTTATTAATTTCATTTTCCAATAAATGTTTTACAATTAGTAACATTTAAATTTAGCACATACATACCCAAAACACATGATATATCACCTTAAACAGATATGTAACCTTCTCACTCAGTCTGCAAGTGAGGTACGAGATTGAGTTAAATTAAACAAAAAAGTCATTAACCAAAGTATATTTAAACTGATTAATCAACGTCTGATGAAGGATAAAAATCTAAAATCGGTAAGGGATTATATAAGGCATGCATGGGCAACGTTAAAATTAAGGTTACTACATTTACATTTAAGTTATAAAAAGTGAATGGTAATGCTCAGTGATATTTCAAAATAATCATTTTCTGTGATATTTTTTTAAAAAATAATACTTTCTTTTATAAATGAAGGGTTCAAGTATACTCATTTTTTAAAATTGTTTTCATCGATTTTGTTGGTTAATGTTTCTGGATGTACACCTTGTGTGCTTTGTGGCCACAATGATAGATTAACTCAATTTTTTAATTTGACTGCTAAAAAATATTTAAAAATGTGTAAAAATAGAGAAAGTATTAGACAGCATAATTTATATTTTTGAACTAAGTGTCTGTATATTTATTTAAACCTGGCATGTGCAACTGACGGCCCAAGGGCCGAATCCGGCCAGTGTAGTGATTTTATATGGTCCGCGACGTCTTTTCCAAACATCATTGAATCTGGCCCGCTAACCCTAAGATAATGTCCGGTAAAAATAATTTTAATAGAGAAATAGGTATTTAGAATCACTCTATTTGGCAGTACCTCTAAATGAGAGCAACTTATTTCAAAGATGAACTTCATAAAATCCAAAACCAGAAAGAGAGTAGAAAACATGTTAGAGTTTCCACGTTCACAATATCACCTAATACGGATAATCTTGTATTTACCATGGAATCAACCATCGCATTAATAAATATTACATTAAATAATAAGTATTGTAACGTTTTCAGAAGTTCTAAGTCCAATTATACAAAGAAGTTAAAAAAATCTGGTTTTTATCGTTTTTATTTATTTATATTAATTAAAAGCACCATCCCTTGTCACGCCCACAGGAGTTTCCTTTAGCAGTTACAATCCATTAGTAGTGCGATTAGTAAGTACACTGATTTGCCGATTTAAACATTTCTTTGCTAGACCTATACATATAAATTTTGAGGTACTGCCCGCGTAATCTTTCTACTTTCTTATGTGGCCCAGAGTCCTGTAAAGGTTGTATATGCCTGATTTAAACCATAAGAATGAATATGTTTTATTGTTTAATAGTCTGCTGAAAATAACAGCGCAGAAGTAGAAGCTGCTGACAAGAGCGTTCTGTCTTTATTCAGTGCTTTGTGACACTTTGCCAGCTTGCTGACTATTAAAGCTAAGTTTCATCTCAAATATTTCTATGGGCCCATCTTCACATCCAGCAGCACGCCAGTAAATATTTGGAGTTACCCATCCTTTCTATTCTGGAGCACAAAGAAATCTACCTACTATTCTGTCAGTGTGGAACTGTTCTGGTAATCTTAACTAATATTTCATCCGTTCTAATTGTTTTAACATTAACAAAACTGTTTTTAAACTTAATGTTTAATTATTTTTAAAAAAAACTTCAATTTGATTGAAATATTCAAAGTTAAACGCACTTAGGAATGTCTTTGATTTTATTAATCCAGCACTACTCAACTTCCATAAACTGCCCTGTTTCCCATTAGTTTCAAATTTATTTAGTACTTCAGTTGTAGGACGTGCAATTTGAGACTTAAGTTTAGAGTCTAAAACAGAATAATGCGCTGTACTTGAAGTGTCAAATGATCCAAAATTAAAACTATCCGGTAGGACAGTTGTATAAGGGTTGATCATCAAAAAGTGCACGAAAAAGCGTAACGTTGAAAAACACCCAACTTTGGCAATTTTTTTCTCTATTTCTATAAAAGATAAAATTCCCAATTTTTCTTTATAATATCGTGCTAATCCTCCTTTACGACTGTAATTTTTTCGTAATGACATACGAGGGGGTACCCAAAAAAAACCGGAATTATTTTTTAAAAGCTATTTATTTACAAATTTTTTACAGAACAACCTTATCCCCTTCAAAATATTCTCCATTACAACTAATACATTTGTCCCACCGGTGCTTCCACTGTTCGAAACATTTTTTGTAGTCATCTTTAGAAATGGCTGACAGCTCCTTCTTCGTTTTTTTCTTGACCTCTTCAATGTTGTCAAATCGGTGACCTTTCATGCCCTTTTTCAAGCGTGGAAATAAGAAAAAGTCGCACGGAGCCAGGTCAGGCGAGTAAGGAGCGTGGGGCAGCGGAACCATGCCATTTTTAGCCAAAAACTGTGTAACAGAGATGGCTGTGTGTGCAGGTGCATTGTCGTGGTGGAAGAACCAGTCTCCTGTTTGCCACAAATCGGGTCTTTTTTGGCGAACACTATTGCGCAATCTTTTCAAAACTTCCAAATACAAGGTTTGATTGACGGTCTGACCTGGGGGGACAAACTCTGAATGGACTACGCCTTTGGCATCAAAAAAGCAAATCAGCATTGTTTTGATGTTTGACTTGACTTGACGATATTTTTTTGGTCGGGGTGAAGATGACGTCTTCCATTGGCTCGACTGTTGCTTTGTTTCTGGGTCATAACCATAGCACCATGACTCATCACCAGTAATGACCTTTGACAGAAAGTCTGGATCAGTTTCAAGCTGTTGTTTCAAAGCACGACATGTTTCAACTCGATGTTCTTTTTGATTGTCAGTCAGAACTCGAGGAACAAACTTGGCAGCAACCCTTTTCATCCCCAAATCTTCCGTTAAAATTCGCTGAACCGAGCTCCAAGATAACCCACTACTCTCTGACAGTTGATCAATTGTCTGTCGACGGTCTGTGAACACCAGCTCTCGAATTTTTTCAACATTTTCGTCGATTCGGGCAGTTGATGGACGTCCAGAACGAGGTTTGTCATCAATCGACATGTCGCCATTTTTAAACCGAGTAAACCACTCGTATACTTGAGTTTTTCCCATAGCGTCATCTTTGTAAGCTGTTTTCAACATTAAAACACTTTCAGCAGCATTTTTGCCGAGTAGAAAACAAAATTTCAGAGCTGCACGTTGTTCACTTAAACTTGTCATCATAAAAAACGAAAAAAGAACAAAACAGCGCTTGTAAAAACAATCACTGCAGATGAACAGAACAAGCCAGGCAGACAACACAGGCAGGATTGAACTGGCAAGGAATTGCGCTATACACGTCTAGCGGCAGAAATGCGTACTACATAAGCTCCATGCGCGGCAACGCAATTCCGGTTATTTTTGGGTACCCCCTCGTAGACCTGATGGATTTCTAGAAAAAAGTTAGTTAAATATTTTTTGGGTAATTCTAAATTTTACTTTAGGGGTCTCGACATTATACACGCTACAGGAGAGTTAGTTTCACCAATTAAAAGGGTTGTTATCAATAATTAAAACTGTCCGGTATAACTCTATAAATCTTGGCCCGATGTTGTTAAAATTTGGCAGAAAGAAGGGATTAGGGCCTCCCTATTTAATATTAAAGTGCCACCCTGCTCTTGCACCTACTAAGGAGAGAGATTGCAATCGTTTCTAATTTTCGTACCGGGAATTAAACTACATACTATATGATTTGAGATTGAATGTATAGATTTATCTTTTAGGTGTTGATGGAACAGAAGCTGTATTATATTAAAACTGTCCGGTAGGATGCAGTACACAATTGCTGATTTGTGTACTTTTTGTCGTTTAATCAACCCTTATACTTAATTTTTTAAACCGTAAGTTTTGTTAAGGTGATTCTATAGATAAGTAATTAATTTTCCTAACCATGACAAATTAAGTACTAGTTATTAAAATTTTCTTTCATCTACTTTCTGAGCATATCCAGGATCTGATAATCAATCCATCTCATGCTCAATATTATACCTGCTCAGAGCCTGTATAATACGAGGCACTTTCAATTATAGGTTCATTAAATGTAACACTATTATTTATTACTTGATTAAGTCAAGGAAATCTAACTACCATTCTGCAAGTTATTCAGGTTAGTTCATGTGTTAGAAATATTTTAATATTAAGTGAATCCTTTTTTAATCTTTTCCTTTTAATCTGAATAAATAATGTTTTATTTTTCTAAACAAAGCTAAAATTTGATTGAAATCTTCGAAAGTTAAACGAACTTGCGAATTTTATCCGTCGTGGAGATTCTTAAATATTTAAGTGTACTTAATAACCTTTTATCTTTAATCATCAAAGAAAACTATTATTTATCCAAATTATTCAGTACTTCCATTTCCAGTGCTTTCATCTCTGGGCTCTCCAACGTTATTCCAGCTGAAAACAGCACAGTAATGCTCATCTTTCATCTAAAATGATTATCTCTATTACATGCAGCAGCACGCCGGTAATTATAAGTCGATTTATCCTTTCTCCTCCGGAGTATAAAGAAGTCCAGGAAATCTACCTACCACTCTCTGCCTATGGACTGTTTTTCAGGTAGTCTTATTAATTGTATATTAGTTAACACACAGTGTTACAACAGAAACTAAAGCACTTTTTGTCACATAAATTAAATTTTTTCTATTAAATCTGAAAATGATGTTTTAATTTTTGTTGAAGGTAGGTTTTAATTTGATTGAAAGCTTCTAAATCAAACGTGCTTGAAAATTCAGAATATTTTTAGTTGGGCTTAACATTTTTTATGCCTAAACAGGTTTAGGTTCATTAAAATTATTTTGAAGTACATAATACTTTACCAAGAGTTTGAGATATAAGTAGTTCTTTAGTTTTCACTATTAAAATTAAATAATTTTTGACAAAATTGAGTTTTTTTTTTTAAGGAAATTAAATGAAAAATGGTTTATTTTAGCTGTAATAAACCAATGATTTATAAATTGATAGCAGTCAGTGTAATTTGACTAGGACAAGATTAGCACAAGAGTAAGGTTGCAAGGAAGGAGTAATTCAAATAATTTACTATTTTATTGCTATGTGTTCATTCTAAAATACTGATTTGTTTTCAAAATTTTAAATTTCATTTATGTTTTCAATTTTTCTTTTTTTTTCTTTATTTCCTGTAAGATAAAAATATATTTTTGAAAACGATTGAGTTTTGATGTATAGTATTTTTGGATAGAAGACCATAATTAATGACTAACTCTTATAAAAACTATATTTCATCGAATAATTATGATTTCCAGATTGAAACAGCCAACACTGTGGGTACTACCTTCAAAAATATTCATCAAAATGAAGTTGAAATGAAAAAAAGTTGAGGAAAATCCAATGGAATAAACAACTTTTGTTATAAATCAATTACTAAAGAAATGTATTATTCAGGTATTTGTAATTTGCATGTTTGTATCACAATCTTATTGATTATATAATTTTTTCATGAAAAAAAGGTGTTACTTACCAGTAGAATTAAGAAAAACGTTTAGAATAAAAACAAAAATCTATTTATTTCATACCAATTTTTTGTTACATAGTTTTACATTCTATGATATATTTAAAAATACATAAATAAATTAATACAATACAGAAAAAAGTGCTAAAAAACGTTTAAAACTAACAGAGAAACTTAAAAATAAAGAAATCCAGGTAAAAAAGAAAAATAAAAAATTAGTTCCAAAAAAATCCGCCAGAGAGCGCCACTTATCAGGCAGGTAAAAAATAGTTCACATATTTGCCACCAGGTATCACTGCTGTAACCTTCCCTATATATACAGCTGTCAAAGCAATTTCTCTTCAGTACGACTTAAGTAATGCAGGGGGGTAGATCGCTCGTCGCTCCAAACATATGTTATCTATCTAGTCTAGTCTAACATTCATCACCTCTCTCTCAAAGAATCATGAGGTGGGGAGATGTTGTCCCTTCGGCGGTTCTCCCCACCCTGCCCCGCCCTTCCAACGAACTTTGTTATATACCCATCAAGAGCAAGATGGCGGACACTTCACTCACCTGATCCAGTGGCCACTAGATCGCTCCAGCTGTCTATTGCTCTTAGCACACTCTCACGACTCTGCCGGCCATCTTTAACCTTCCTCTTTGGTTAGCTTTTTTACTTCTACCACTCTCCAGACTTTGTAACCTCCCTTTTAGGTTATCATTTTTATTTTTTACGCATTTTCTTTAGCATTTTTTAATATTAATCAAATATTACCAATTATTTTCGATTTATTTTTACTTTTTCATATTAATTAACACATTTAATGGAAAAATAAAATCATTTTTACTTTTAGTGTACTTTTTTTATTAAATATTTTTTAACATGCAATTTTTAAATCTTGATAAATACATGCATATTACGTATAATAACTACATACTTCTTTTTATAGATTCCTGACCAAATTTTTTGCTACATTCACATTGGATTCATCTTTTACGTCTTTTCACTTGGGCTTCCACTGATGTACACTTTTGCCAGTACTCTGGGTATCACCAGTATAGATTCTGAAAAGCATTATTTATTGTCATTTAAATAATTATAATGTTCAGTGAGTTTTACCTAGCATTAAGAAGTTACAGAAAAACATCTGTAACAATTTATGTATATTATAAAAGTTAAATAAAGGAGACTAATTAAACTAAAGAATTGACTATTTCATTCTTTAATGATCCTTTTCATTCAATGATAATGAAATATATTTTTGCAAAAAACACACTTCTTCTACATCAATATGAAAATGAAATATATTTCCACAAATACAGTTTACTTCCATATCAAGGAAGGATCTCCTTACACAACTTGGCGCCTCACAACACTTTCACTTATTCTTGAGTGTGTGAATGTATTTATTTACTTTACAGCAACAGTTTTGAAAACGAAAAATAATAATACATACTTCTTAAGGATATATTGTTTTTCATCTAACATTTATTTGCTTTGGAATAATTTTGGTATATAACACTTCTAATTTACACTGTTTTTAATCTTCACATAAATAAACAACGCAAGATATATATATATTATCTACAGAAACTGATTGATTAATGAATAAACATGCTACGAACAAATAATATCAGAAGAACTAAATTAAATAGAAGTGTTATATACCAAAATTCTTTGAAAACCAATTAATCAAATATTTTAGATTAAAAAACATTAATTTTGTATTATATATTCTTAATTTCCGTTTTTTACATTCATGTTGTAAAATAAATACATACACAAAAAGCTTAAAAAAACACAAAAACCCTCACCTGTATTATTAGATGCTTCCTTTGCTAGATAGATGTTTTACGTCTTTTACCACTTGGGCTTCTATTGATGAACTGTTTTGCAGGCAGTATTCTAGTGCCTAATCTGCAGTTTTTAATGAAAATCAACAATATTTAATGTAATTGAAATAAGTTTTTACTAACTATTATCTAGATTAAGAAGTTAGAGAAATACATTTATAACAACTGAAACATTTACATTTTATATACGAAAAGGCGCACATATCAAAGTTTCTTAATCGTAATGGAAATAATTAAATATTTTGTAAGAAATTAAAAACTAACATACCCATGCGATCTAGCGGAGGAACTAAGAACTAATAATTCTTGTGTAGTTAACGATCTTGCCATTAGAGCGCTCTTTACAGCAGTTTTTGTAGCTTTTTTTTAAAGTTGGAATAGTCCACATATTCATATCACTGTAATTCATTAAGATGCAAAACGTCATTAATTGTATGTAATTTCTTTTTATACACAATTTATATTAATAATGGCTTTGCCGCTATACAGAAAACAATAGAACATATAAAATCAAAAAAAGATTTAAGAAACAATTTATAAACTAAAATAATCAAAGAATGATTAAACTTGATTCATTTTTAACTTCGTAAATTTGAGTGCAAATTCTAGAAATTAAGAAACAATTTAAAATTAAATAAAGAAGACTAATTCATCTAGATTGATTATTGAATTCATCTAAATAAAGAATTGATTTTTTTGAAAACCTAAATCTTTTAAAATGAAAAACATGTATCACAATTTTTGTATATTATTGAAATTAAATAAACAAGATTGTAATTTAACTAAAGAATTTCATTCAATCATAATGAATGATATTTCCATAATATAACACACTTATTCCTTATGAATAAAATTAATTTTTATTAATTAAGAAAAATAAAATAACACACATAATCTACTAACATTAATATTATTATGAAATTATTTTTATGAAAAAATATTAAAAAATAATAAGCTAATCATGACTAAGGCTAATGATTAACACTAAAACATTTTGCCAACTGCTTACTTAGTCGTTGCTCTCGTGCCCAACTCTGCATGCATTAGACTAAAAATAAACATGCATATTACATATAATAAACTACATACTTGTTTTATTAATTGATTCCTGACAAAACTTGTATATGTTTAATGGAGAGATGTTTTACGTCTTTGTCACTTGGGCTTCCACTGACGAACACTTTTGCAGGCAGTACTCTAGTAAGGCAGGATTCATTCTGAAAATCAACATTATTTAATGTAATCAAAATTACTGAGTTTACTGAGTTTAATCTTGAATAAACAAAACAAGAGATAAACATCTCTAATAATTGAAAATATATTATTCTTAAACAATAAATAAATGTGTCTCCAATTGAACCTAAATGTATTAATATGTATATTTACCTAATTTTTTAAAGAACAAATCTTTTCATTCAATGAAAGTGAAATAAATTTCCAAAAAGTACAGTTATTATTAATCAATAAATTCAATTTGATTGAAATATACAATTAAATTAAATAATTCAATACTTAATTCGCGCACATATCAAAGTTTCTTAAAGATGCTGACAACATAATGGAAATAATTAAATATTTTGTAAGAAATTAATAACTAATTCTACATACCCATGCGATCTAGTGGAAGAACTGAGAACTAATAATTGTTGTGTAGTTAACGATCTTGCCATTAGAGCGCTCTTTACAGCAGTTTTTGTAGCTTTTTTTTAAAGTTGGAATAGTCCACAAATTCATATCCCTGTAATTCATTAAGATGCAAAACGTCATTAATTGTATTTAATTTTTTTATACTTATCTTATATTAATAATGGCTTTGCCACTATAAAGAACACAATAGACCATATAAAATCAAAAATTACTTGAAGGACAAGCAAAGCTGAAATTTTGTATCACTGTAAAGAAAAAAAAATAAGGATACTGAGTTTAGAAAAAATTTAAAAACTAAAATAATTAAAGAATGAATAAGCTTGAATCATTTTTGACTTCGTAAATTTGAGTGCAAATTCCAACAAACCAACTGCTAATATTTTCATTTTTCAATAATTTTTATGAAAAAAAAATACAAAATTTAAATGTACGTTTGATGCTGAATGTTTCAATCAAATTAAAACCTTCTTTCAACAAAAATTAATAACTTTTTTATTCAGAAAATACATCGAGAAAGACTTAATTACATTATACGAAAAAAATTAATATTACAAACGCACTATTTTTCTGTTAAACTAAACTTTTTTTCAAGAAAACTTAACTATTCTGCTCTCAACTACCTCAAAAATATAAAATTAATAATAATAATAATAATATAGTTCAAAACATTTACCAAAACTTTGAAAAAGACTAATCTACATGCAATTCTATAATAAACTAAATGAACGTGGTAGAAACAAACAAGGAGTTGATATGTCCTATTAAATATTTATTGTTACAATTTTTTTCAGTCAATAAATTTGATTTAAATCCTAAAAATTACTTTGTTTTATACTTAATTAGGTTCATATGTCTAAAAAATAGAACAAAAATGTTCAAATATTACAAGTTTTCTTCAACTTCAACCTTTCTTCTACGAAAGTGAAAGAATCAATTATCCCGATTCAAAACGAAAGATTAATCTTCATAATAAAGGTTTCAATTTATGATATAATACTTTGGACTTTTTAAAGAATGAATAAGATTACCTGAAGAGCATTTCCACAAGTGAAGTGTTATGAAGATTTCCTTAACTTTTCATTTTCCAGAATGGAATGGATGAGAACCAATATTTACCAACGTATTGCTGGATGTAAAGATATGTTTCATTTCATATTAAAGCTGAGCATTACAGGGTTGCAAGACAACACAAGGGATTTGAAAAGCCCTTAAAATTCATCAAGAATGCTGCATTAATAATTTGTCTGCAGTCTTACAAAAGGTGCGAACTAAATTCAAATCATTTGTAAGACTGCAGAAATAGGAGCTTTTTCTTTCAAAGTAAATCTTTTACCAGGAAGTTCAAGTATGTAGCTACCCAATTAAACCAATATGTATTCAATTTTCTAGAAATAAGTTTAATTTGGATCTAAAAGATTAAGTGTTTCCACTAAGCAATGACCTCACCTGGCAATACACATGCTGACTGAGTGAGGAAGGTTACATTATGTGTATGAGTGTTATTCAAAATAATGAATCGTAAATTTTTTTGTAAAAATAATGAAACCAGTACTTATTAAAGTTTGTAATATAATTATAACTATTTATAATGTTTTCAATTGGTAAAGTTTGAGTTGTATTTTATACTTCGTGGGGGGGGGGGTGAATTTAAGAAAAATTTACAGCTCTGTACTTATTTCGTTTGTACTGAGAAATTATTATTTCTGAATAAAATAATAATGAATACGAGATTCAAATAATATTACAAGTGCATAAACAAGAAAAATCTTAAAAAGAAAAAGAAAGTTCAGTTTGGCAATTTTGGTTCATGGAATTGAAAAAAGCCCCAATTCATGAGCCAAGATAATTTTTTTGTTATAAATTAAAAGTTGGATGATAAACTGCCCGAAAGATTATCACGATGTAAAAGAGGTTTTGTACAAAACTTACGTTTGAGCATTCTGCAATCCTGGAATAGTATCGTAATCCTAGGCAGAAATATGCATAAATTTAAATATGTACATTAGTACAAACCTGATAATTAGTTTCAAAATACTTTGAAAGACTTTCGTTTACAGATTGACGTTCTGTAAATATATGTTTTTCTTATAATTACTATCTTTCATTAGCGCTAACTTTTTAACTAGCAATAATCGCACCTCAGTTACTATAATCCTACTACGGAAGGTTTTAATAAAAGAATTAAATTGTAAAATATGCATGCTCCTTCACGCTCCGTCCACGACACCTTATTAGGAGTTGGACGTGAAACCGGCCTACTTATATTTTTTTTTTTCTAGCGCTAAGGACTCAACTACTATTTTCGATTTTACATTTGTTTTTAGAAGTGGTAAATGTGCAAGAGCATATGTGGATGAACAACTTATCTCAAAAAGTAAAAGATGCAGGAAATTCCACCTTTATTTATTTAGATTAAGGCCCCAGTATGGCCTAATCTACATAACTTAGCGATCTTAGAACTCCCTCAACTGGAAATACCAAAAAATGTATTTTTAAATTTTTTGAGATTTTCTGACAAAAAAGCTCAAACGTTTTTTTTATTAACTGTTTAAATACATTTCCCTTAACGTGGCAAAAAACGTTTATTTGAAACATTGCTCCAGAAAAATTTGATTAATGCACAGAAGCTTAGAGAAGTGAAGGAGATGGGGAGGGTGGGTGCTCTTTTTTTTAAAAATGTTTGGTTATATAATGTTTGGTTTGGTGTCCAATGATTATTTAAAAAACGTTAAATGTGTTGATAAACTTAGGAAGTTGAAAATTCTACAATCCTAATTACCATTTTACTGAGTGAATTAGTTACTCTTTTTACATTCATTACAATAAAGTTGATCTTATCTTTAAACAGAGACATCTTTTCAGTACAATATTATAATGGGTCACTCAAGAGAGAGGATGCGTATTCTTCCCTTTAAATTACAAATTGTATAGTGTCGTTAAGTTACCATACTTAACATCATAACAAACTGCGACAAGGTTGAATTAAATTTAACATAAAATTTAACAAGTACACATATAAAGTGTCGAACAAAAGTCTACATACACCACAATATTTCGGGAATTTTCAAAATAAAGAATTATTAGAGTAAAAATGTGATTTAAACATTTGTAACTATTGTTACTAAATATATACAGGGTGATCCATTTAAAACGCACCAATCGCTAAAAACTTCTTAGAAAAGCGTAATTTCGGAAAAACCCACGAAGTAAACTATATGTTTTTTTCGGTCTAGTTTTCAAATTTTCTGCTCATGATGCTGTATCTTTTATTTTTGGCAGAGTTACGGCCAAAAACCTGTTTGGGGTTTTATAAGGACCACTGATTTTGACAATGATTATGAAAACTACACAAAAAACTGTGAAAAATGACGTTGACCCCGTTTCGATATCTCTAATGTTGGTCGAGATATTTAAGATCAAAGTTACTATTTTATCTATTCGTGATCGGTTTTCGATATTAATTTTCCACCAGAAATACACGTTTTGGGAGGTCCTCTGACTGCAAAAAATGTTATTTGTGACGCAAAAATAATATTAATTGAAGATTTTAAAACATGTAGTGTAAAGTAATGGTTGTGGTTGAATCAGGATACATTTGTTTTATCATCAAATAAAAGCAATCATCACATCATTGTAATGTACCCTGTATGCGAGACTTCTTGACTATGAGCCGGACAGTGAGCTGTAAGAAGCTCCTAGGAAGAGAAAATCTAAGGGTCAGCAGCTGGATTCGAACCCGGGACCTCCGCGTAGGAGTCCAGTATGCTAACCTCATAGCTAATCCCTTCCCTATCTTCAATTATTATTATCATTTTTGTTCTTTGCGTCACCAGTAACATCTTTTGCAGTCAGAGAACCTCCCAAAACGTGTATTTCAGGTGAAAAATTAATATCGAAAACCGTTCACGAATAGATAAAATAGTAACTTTGATCTTAAATATCTCAACTAATATTAGGGATATCGAAACGGAGTTAACGTCATTTTTCAGTTTTTTTATGTAGTTTTCATAATCATAGTCAAAACCAGTGGTCCTTATGAAACCCCAATCGGGTTTTTAGCAGTAACTCCGCCAAAAATAAAGGTATAGCGTCGGGAGTGGAAAATTTAAAAACTAAACCAAAAAAAAACATGTAGTTTACTTCGTGGGTTTTTTCGAAATTCTGCTTTCTTAAAAAGTTATTAGCGATTGGTGCGTTTTAAATGGATCACCCTGTATATGAGAGATGAAAAGACCTCTGCCATCTCCCATTGCATATAAATAAAAAGATCGGAGTTCATGCCTGAACAAAAGTCCACATACACAATTGATAAATTAAATATTACAACCCTTATACAACTGTCCTACCGGACAGTTTTAATAATACTTACTAGTTAGGGTGGGTAAATCTTAATTTATTAGTTTTAGTTGAAACGTGAATATAGGCGGATTTAGTTAAGAATTTATTATTATTTAAAATGGTTCACCAAAGAAAGGAAATTGCTGTGTCAGAACGCAGATTAATAGTTAAATTAAATAATCAAGGATTTTCATATCGTAACATTGCAAACATTATTCAAAGAAGCCACGCGAGATATCCTTTCCGACCGAGATAAAAGACAAATTTTCAGGGTGTATGCAGACTTTTGTTCGGCACTGTAGGTATTTGATCGTAGGAATCATTATTCATTATTTTATTAATAATATTGTTAGGTTCACAGTACCGGATATCTTTGACTTTATACGTCGTAGCGGGCATATTTATTGTATTCCTGGCCGGTTTCGGAACTTTTTATCTACGATCAGATAGATCGTTTTTAGTAGTCAAGTACCTTGCGAGACGGTAACGTATTTGAAGTCAAACTGATTATTCTACCTCTGATGAAGGATTAAAGTCCCGAAACCGGTCAGGGATACAATAAACATGCATGCTATGACGGATGAAATCAAAGATGATTACGATAACTACTAAAAAATGAAACAAGTTTTTTTTAAACAATTTTTTAATAACACACATTAGATAAAATCTGTTTGTTTATTATTACTTTTGTTTTAATTAACAATAAGTCTTTTTTAAATAAATCCTTAAGCCCTGTTGATTTTCCTTAATAATTGTTTTGTCAAAAATGTTTTTTAAAAAAATAAAATAAAACGTTTTTCGCAACGATATGTTGAGCCTCAAATGCAGCACTGCACCCTTCTTCAGCTTCTTTTGCAGACAGTATTTAACGTTGAAAAATTGGAACTGTATTTCTTTATTACAATCCTACTTCATACAAAAAGGAACCTTGTTTCTTCAAAATCTGTATGTCGGGGCAACTAATAAAATTTTAGATTTAAGATTATCTATTTATCATAACTTTCGCAAGGAACTGGTAGAATTTCCCGGTAGTTCTAGATTCTAGCTACAAAAATTTAAACATTTTTAAATAAACTTTTCATTTTTAGGTAAACGTTTAATTTACTTTTTTTAAAATATTGGCTTTAGATAAAAGAAAAGTCAATACCAACTTTTCAGATTATGATTGCATGCTCGCATATAGATGAGTGTATAGTTAAGAGACTGAATTTACAATATGATTCCTTAATTAGAATTAAAGAAAACAAGCATACTATGATGAATAAAACCAAGAATAATATCAAATTCTACGGCTCCAAATAAATACATATGAATTATTTAAAAATTAATGCTTCAGAGAAAAAAGCTAATTTTCATTATCACAAAGAAAAAAATAATACCAGACAAACCAAAATAAGATTACCTCAGGAATTGCTTTATAATATAAATTGCATTATTATATAACAACTCGTTCACATTGGTGGCCCACATGAAGTCTATATGATTAAACTGATTAGATGGGACACGAAATAATCCAACTAAATTGGGAAGCATCCAGAACAGTTTCTTCACCTCCTAAAACAAAATTCAGAAACTCAATTGTTTTCTCTCAATATTTTTCATTTAAAAACTGATGCGAACATTTACAAGCAATTTATATAATTTTATTTGGAAATTATGCGAAAAAAATAGCAATAAGCGACATTATTCAGTAAAGTAACACTTCTGCTTTACCGATTTTCTTCAAATTAGAATTTTACTCTCACATTTAATTCATATTTAAATAATACCGATAATAAAACAAATTATACTTAAGTGATACTAAGGTTGGCAGATTGACCAAAAGCTTATTGCTTGTTTCCAAAACATAAAATTTGTACAAACAACTTTTTTCATACAAAGGGAGGGGACCTCAAAACGGAAAATTCTCTGAAAAATAAAAATTAAAACTCTGCTCAATTACAATAATTTCTCTTACCAGCAATAAGAGAAAGTAAACATTGAAATATAAGCGGATCTACTTGGTGCAAAGTAATCATCTAATACAAAAACCATCCAGTTTTTCAACAGCTGAAACCAAGTAGATACATACTCGGACATGCACAAGCACATGTTCCTGAGAGTTCACCTTTACTTAAAGGTTTAAGGAACCAGTTCAAAAAGTTTGACAAAAAATTCTGAGCAGCTGTGAGGTTTCGAAACACTGTAGCCTAGTTGCGATATATGAAGATGCACGTGTTTACATTTAGCTCAGGAGTCTCAATTTTTTTTTGCATCAGTAAAAATACTCGTATTTGACTTTGTTTCTCATTATTTATTTTGTTTCTTAAGGAATAAAAACTCCGGTAGGCACATACATTTTTGTTTTTTATTCACACAAAAATATTGCTATTTTTTGGCCACATAATTATGAGTAGCTATTACTCATTTTTCCAGTTGCACATATATTTCATAAATGTACAAGGCAACTATTGAAATACTTCAGAAAATTTCTAAATATTCTTCATGTTTTAAAATATCGAATACTTAAGCAATATAACAAAAAGCCCGGTATTCTAGATATATTAAACTAAACAATACAGAAGATAAAATGTAGTCAGCTACATTTTACTTCGTCAATACACGATTCACATGTTTCACATGAAAAGTGTAGCAGCATCGTTACGGCTCAAATTTCATGTTCATGAGATTAAAGTAACAATAACGGTGCCATTGTATACTTCAGGGATTTCATTCCAATAATTGTTTTTTAAGTCAATTTTAAAATAATTTAATCAAAAATTTGCCAAAGTGATAATAAATTAGAAGGTAGAGCCAAAAATAATAATAATAAATTGATTTACCGATGGCGTTGCAATATAGTCATTCGTAGAGTAATGAAGCACCACAGGAGTTGTTACAAGATTTAAATTGTACTCGGGAGGAGTAACAGAGTTATATTCTATCAAATTGCCTTTCGGACCATAATCAAACCAAGTAAACTTCCCACCTGCAAGTAAAATATTAATTTTGACTACTTTAGAGTAAAAGTTTCAATTAGCTAGATAAATTCCTTAAAAAAAAAAAAAAAAAAAAAATGAAAAATAAAAAAATATTAAAAAGAATTCTTTGAGTATGACAACTATAACAGAATGAAAATTTGCATTTCTTTTCTGATTAAATCGAGAGCTTTTCTTAAATTCTAACAATCAAAAGCTCTGTAGAAGCGTTGAACGTCAAAGAAAACTGTCTGAAATTTATTTTAAAACCGTGGAGCACCACCTTCCCTCAAAACAACAGTTTAATTGTAAAAACAATCGTTATCACCTTAAAACCAACCTTTAATATAAAATCGAAGTTTGACTAAACTTAAATGAAATAAATTATGTCACAAGAACGACGTATGAAAGTTCTCAACAGATTTTCATTAGAATCAAAGATAAATTTAACACATTTTTATGCATGATTTCTAATTAAAGAGTTTCATAACATCACTAGTGATCTGAGGAGAGCCTTTATCAACCATTAATTGTGACACAAATTAAATCATTGATGGCAAACATATGCTCTTAGAATAGTAATGACAACATTTGTGCTTACTGGTAAACTGAGAAAAGTGTTGCAGCTGCTTAACAGAGGCGCCAGTTGGGCAATAATCTGAAATTATGTGTACCAAATTCTAAAACCAAAAAAATAAGTCTTTTAAAAATTCAATTAATACAAATATATTTTATAAGTATAAATAATACATTAAATTAGTAAAAATACCTTATCAAGTTGTGGAGAATCAAAACCAACGATAGTAAAAAACCAGAATTTACAGACAGGAAGGAAAACAGAATTAGGGTAACACATTAGTCGATTTATTACAGGGATAAAGGTATAATGTTCTAATACTTCGTGAATGCCAAAAAAT
The DNA here is from genome assembly GCF_049639745.1 of Rhodnius prolixus. Lineage (NCBI taxonomy): Eukaryota > Metazoa > Arthropoda > Insecta > Hemiptera > Reduviidae > Rhodnius > Rhodnius prolixus. The sequence goes on along the minus strand of NW_027411603.1, from coordinate 9,758,042 downwards.
TTGGCAACATACTGTAAAAAAAAAATAAAATAAAATAAAGGATAGTAAAACAGAATAAACACAATCTAACTTTGGATAAATTAAATGTTAACTGCTGAATCTGTACATACCGTTAATGATTTGCTATAATGCGATAACTCTCCCACTAGACCGTGCATATTATTTAAGTACACTACTGGTGCCAGAGCACTCATCACCAAAATTTTTTTATTGTATTCCGGCAGAACAGACGTCAAGATGAAGAACTGTGTGGTTCCTTGAGAATGTCCCATGTATGTTATCTGTTTGTAACCCGTAGTGTTCAGCATGTAATCTATGATAGCTGGCAGATCTTTAGTCCCAAGCTCATGTATACTAAAAGAAAAGTAACAACATTAATTAGGTATTTTTGGCAACAATATGAAATTATATTGCTGAAGCACTTCCAATGTCAAATAGTTTAAAAACTAAAGAGTTTTTAATGAAATAAAGCAGATTGAGTATTCATTATATATTTTCGTTATATGCTTGTTTTCTTTCCTTCTCATCCATTTTAGAATTTGATCTATTTTCAAAGATGGATGAAAGCGTCTGTATGGAGAAATTGTGGAACATTACTTTTTTCTCTAAACAAACTTGACAATTTAATCTCTTAGGATAAATGAAAATCCGAAAAAAGTGAAAATTAAAAAAAACAACATAGTGTGGCAGTTAACATTGATATTGTCTTGTATTGCGTATCTACTCATTAAAGAATACCGTGACTATCAGGGATGGACTATTTAAAATGAATTGCAGAGATAAAACTATATTTTCCCAAGCAATTTTCTTAATTATTCTGTTTTCTGATAAGACATTTTATTGTAAATTTCCAGAAACTCTTGATGGACCCCAATTAGACATTGTCGAACATTTATTCGACGAATTACAAACGAATTGAAATTTAATTGAGTTATCTCAGTTGTTTATCTGCACTTTCAAAGATTGTTAATTCAATTTTGTACTGAATTACAGAAACTCTATTAAATATGCTATACGCTTTGTACAAAGATTATCAATAATTTGGCTGTAATTAAGACTCAACGAACAAAATTTACAACACAAATTGTATTACCTGAAATTCCAATATTGCGGACTGTCTATAGAAAGTGTTGTATGGTTTCTTGAATAGGTTGTTCCTCTGTTATTTCCAATCCAAACATCATATCCTTCATCAGCCAGGCGAAAACCTGTAGTATTTTAAGTTATTTAAATAAATAAATATTGTTTTTAGTAGAAGATAATAATGTTGCTCTAACCTCTAATTCTTTACAACTCTTCTCTATTTAAAAATAAAGTTGTTAGATGTGCAACAATAAATGTAAACAAAAAAAAATTTTCTATATATGAATGCTCCGGTCACAAAATAGACCTCATAACCATTCCAGTACTACTTTGTCAGGATTTTAACAGGTTTCACACTTCAGCAACCTGATCAGTTACACCCAACATCAAGATAATTATGTATAAAAATATGTAAATATTATTATGTGTCTACGCAATATATTTTGGTACATAAAGCATTATCAAACCTAGTGCCTTAGAAGGATCGCCTAGTGTCCAACAATCTGAACTGCAAAGAATGCCATGCTGTAACAATAGTGGTGGCCTAATCTTTTCATAATCTTTACGTGAGTCTTTTCTGCCATTTGGTATCCTGAATACTCTTAATATATATCCATCTTCGGTGACAATATCGTGAATTTCACACGAATAACCATTAGCAATTATTGTTTCGTCCTGAAATTTACCAATAATTAATAATTAAGTAAGCATATGTCCAAAAGACCTTTTAGATTGCAACATCTAATACCCCTTGCTTCCTTTAAACATTATCACTTTCTTTAAAAAAATAAAATAAAATAAACAGATTACTAGAAATAAATAATATTATTATTAGTTTTTTAATTAACAGCTTGTTTTTAATAGATTATTAAATTTCGTAACATCTAATAAGTGTGTTTATTCACCTATATGTTGTTATCAATAGGAAGTAGAAGTGAATTCGATTTTGTTTGTCTAATTGAAAAACGTAAGTGTACTTTTGTTATAATTAAACAATTTATCACTTAAATAAAAAAAAAGAAGAAAAAGAAGAAAACTACAATAGCTAATACTGACACCACAATCAGCTACACACACATATATATAATATATATTTCATTAAAAGAGAAAATCATTAGGATTTTGGATTGATAAAAGTTAAATCTATTCGAATAAACGATTGTAACTGAAGGATTTACAATTACTTTGTAATGATAATACAGTTTAATACTCGGCATAAAAACGAGCATATTATATTATTTTAATTTGAAATTGATCAATCTATTATTTTTTTTTTGGAGTAAATATAAACACAAAATAAATATAAAGGCATTAAGGTTGCCTTGCAAATCTACATATTTTTTAGATAACAATGGTGATCAGAGAATATGTTCATATATACATTATGAACGATCAGTATGTGTAACTGTAAGATTTGTAAGAGATGGAAAGCAAGAATTTGTCTGTGATAAGGTTAACTGTTTTTGCCCGCATCAATCACCTCAGCATGCCCTAAGTGTATTGTGTGAGTGTTGAGGTTTTTTGTGTATTAAGGTTTGAGGATAAAACAGCTCGCCAATATCCCTGAAGAAGAGGCTAGTCCACATCCCTCCTATGGGATATTAAAACAGACACACTGAAGCCACATGTTTTTTTAAAATTAACTTTGGTTATCACATTAATCGAAATGCTATATTCGAGATAGATCGAAACAAACATGATTAACTCTCCCAGAAAAATGAAAAACGTAACCGAGCAAAAATATCGGACAAGTAAGAACAGGTCTTTTGCTCCAAATCAAATCACATATTTATCAGTATAAAAAGAAATAAATAATAGGTTCATTGGCTTCCATGAAATAATTGAGTCACAGTCTAAGAAGAATTAATGAGTCACAGCCTAAGGAGAATGAAATAATACATATATCTATAAAATTATTAAAAAAAAATAAAATTAAAAAAAGTTAAAATTGTTCTGGAAATACTGATAATTTATTAAGTGTTGCATCAAACTAACAATAAGTGGTTGGATATTTGGATCAATTATATATATGCTTTTGTGTGTGAATGAGCGTGAGTGCGAGAGATGAGTGAGGGGGATATGTAACCGCGGTACGCACCTGATATTGGATGAATATCCAATTTTCAAAATAAATAAGACCATCAAAGTTCTACACTACATTTCCAACTTTATTTCTTCTTCTTATCAATTTAGTACCTTCTTATCAAAACAATAAAAATAGTAGTTGGATAAGTAAATACATGGCATTCAAAAAAATTACCAAGACTTCCACTAAATCTTATGGTTCAAACTTTCGTTTCAATTACTAATTTTTGAAACATTTTAATTCTTGTCAATGCTACAGTTTTTAAAACATTAGTCATTCACAAACGTCACTTTTGAGAGAAGCATTCGAGAGATATTAGTGCCGAAGTTACAGATCAATGAAAATGTAATGTACATACGATTTTTAAAGAAAATCATAAGGAATCTCTGTCAACAAACCACGAAAAAGTGGAGAGTCCTCAGTAATATGGAAGGTACTTTATTAGGGTGATGCATTTTTTCAAAGTTGGAGTTTGTTAGAATACATTAAATCCACTGTAATATTATATAGGAGATAAAACTGCAAACAGCACATAACACATATAATGATATTTTAAAAGAGAAAGAAAAGAGAGTGGTTGGTGGTCAACCTCCTCTTCCAAACGACTCCTATTTCGTGGGAAAATGTTTCAAATAAAACTTTTAGGTTGTATAGCACGCGAAAAAAAAATAAATAAATAAAAATTAAGACAACCATCTGTTAAGTGCAGCTTTGATCGCTGTTATTGTCATGGCCCATGGGGGTAACGTAAACAAAATTTAAGTTTAAACTTCCTTTTTCCGGATTTAAAGGACTTCAAAGTAGATATTTTTGGTGCAAAACTTGATACTGAAAATTAGATACGATTCGTTGCCTGTTTAAGAGAAAGCAAATAATAAAAATTAACCGCATACGAATAGATGTACTGGATAACAAGCCAGGAGAAAGAAATAATAAAAAATAAAAATAAACACTTACAGTCGTAGGTGGAGGTTTAATAATCTTCGTTTTCGACCGATTCTTAGTAAACAAAGGAAGATCAAAATAACCAAACTTGTTTCCTAAATGGGAACTGCTAAATTCATCTAACTTGATACCATTGAATAGATGATTTAATTCGATTTCTCTATTTTCATTGAAAGTTGATCCAAAATTACATACATACAATAATATTGTAAATAATAATGGGCAATTCTTATAATTCATCATGAACTAGCAGCCCCGAGATTCTTATCCCAATAGTAGAACGGCAGTGTGTGTTCGTCAAGATTATTAAATCGTAATACCACCCCACTATCGTCCATAATTGCTAGGAATATATCATGTCTTATCTTTCTGATTTCAACACAGTTATGCTATTAACAATGATGAACTATTAAAAAATAAAAAATGATTAGTGTACAAACTCGTCAACCAATCAATTGCCAAAATCATCAATCAATACAACATTTTGTGCTGTATAAAACTTGAAAAGGAAATGTATGCAACACTACATTCACGCATTTCAACCGCACCAAATTAATTACATGATATCAGAATTTTATCTCATCTTCATTAATGTCGAGAAAATTCTCGAATCTTTAAGAAAAATTATAAAGATTAATAGCTTGGAATTTATTATTACAGTGGTCGATTTAGTAACGAAATAATATTAAGCTTAATAATCTTATCAAATTAAATATCAAGTAGGATTATAAAATATGAGTATTTTGCTCAACATTTTCTCACTCTAGTTTAACTCTGCTAGCTAGTATAAAGGAAATGACTCGAGTCTACAAAGTCGTCCAATTAAAATATTTTATTTTTTTAAAAAGTATAAAAGCAAAGAATTGGTCTACTCACAAGATTGATGAAGAACCAGTAATCTCATTAGGTATGATTGAACGGCTACATTTCTCGCTCGAAGGCATCGCATTGTATGAAGCCTTAACAATTTCGCAAAACATATTAGCCGCTGTTTCAGATACTCGACGTGACAAGTTTGTCAGTTTTTATTTTAAGTCTTAGCTGAAACATAAAGAAACAAAAAACAAAAGTTGTTATATCCTTACGGCACTAGTTGTAATAAAAATGTGGGGTATTTTTATCAATCAAATTGACTCGCAGTTATTGAAGTACATTTGACAATTATATTGCGGAACTTAAAAAAAAATCAACCGGAATTTGAAAGGTTTGAAGTGAGAATTCATGACTAATTTGATGTTATAACTTTGAATAAGTTCTCAAAATGAATGTACCACACATCCAAAGTAAACTAGCAAGTCCCGTAGTTGAAAACAAGCTTAATTGTGGTTTTTAAAATTTTTGTAGTTCAGAAAGCGGATAAATACTTTTGTGTTTTACTATTTGGGTGATACATACATATATATTTTTTAAAAATGACGTAAATCTATAAATCATAAAGGCAAAAGTTCAACAATTCAGCTCAAACAAAAATATGAATATTGATTCTCACAAGAAAAAATCTAGATATCTTGGTGATAAACACAATGCCACTTATTATTTTAAAGCGATGCTTAATTAAGCCATCCACCTCCTCCCAGAAGTGCCTTAAGAAGGAGTTTCCAGAGAAAATGTTTTATATAAAAGTTATGGATCTACGAATGAGCGTAGTTTAATGTAAATCCCTATTCGAATATCAAATTTTGGACTTTCTTCTTTTTTTTTTATTTGACCTCACAATTTTTTTTTTTTTTTTTTGTCCAAGGGACCTTAGTAAGAATATTTTCAACTCAAGATCAAACCAGAAAATTAGCACGATCACACAGCCACTTCTACATTAGGTAAAAAAAAAGGAACTAAAATTAAAAAAAAAAGAAGATAAACTTATACCATTTCGTCGTGGAGTTAATAAGGATATTTAACCCTTTCCGGACCGAATTATTACACAGAGAGAGAGAAAAAAAAAACTTTTTTTACTGCAATAAATAATGCTTAAAATGAACAAATCAAATATTTTTTTCCATTTTGAATGTTTTGAACATTTTTTGGAAAATGATTCCATATGGCATCATTGGGCACCAGTTAGCAAGAATGAAAATAATTAAAACTTTATTTATTCCATCTAGGAATGGTTGAATTTTGTACAATTTATTGTAATTAGGGTGATTTGGATCAGAGATAAAGTTTGTATTGTCATTCACATGGAAAAATGTGCGAAGTTTGTCAAAACGATTTCTGCTCATTGCATCCGCAAGGATACCTGGTATCTCTGGCCCAATACATTCTATAGCTTGGCATTTTTACAATTCCGCTCATGATGTTTATACCCAAAAATTTTTTTATTTCATTAATTGTGGTGCCAATAGATTGGGTAGTCTTTTGAGCAGAATATAAATTAGATTGCTCCACAAAATTTTTTAAAATTTCATTCGAACAAAAGAGTTGAAAATAATTTATGGGCTTGTCACATCCATAAGTGATATTGTGTTTTTTATTGAAAGAAAAATTAGTACAATTCAAGTGAAAATCATCCCTAACTGGTACCCAACTAATGTTGTTCCCGCGTAATAATTTTGGAGGTTTCCTTTTTGCTTCAGGGGTTGGTAAAACAGGATCCTGCAAATCATTGGAAGGGTTTCCTGAAATATTTTCCGAACTAGCTGATCTTTCATCCTCAGTAAAAAAAACTCATCTTCATTTGGTAAAGTGGTATAATTAGAGTCTGTTTTTGGGGGTAAATTCGCGTTGGCATCAACTTCCCCAATTTGTTCATCTTCAGAATCTGAAGATTCTAAGTCAACATCTGACCAATTACCGTCTAATATAATCTTTATAGCTTCTTCGGGTGTATACATGCGCTCCATGTTAAAAAAAAACAGGTCAGAATATACCCTATGTAATAAAAAAAATAGAATGGTTAATAGTCAAGTTTTGCTCAAAGAGTCCATATGGACTCATTTTTAAAATTTCGATTATACAAATAAATATAAGTTAAATAAATTGAAACATACCTAATTCAAGATAAATAACACTTAGTTTCTACAAAAACAAATAATTAAGAAACAAAAAAGCTTTAAAAAATGCAAAAAAAAATTCACAAATACAACTGTAATGAAGACGATTTTCTGGTGGTTGACAACAATGAAATAAAAACATATTATATTTTCGCGGGCAAGAATTATGTAAAAATTACGACTTGTGCTGCCCCAACAGGCATGAAAGAAAACTAAAATGATGCCAATTGTATTATTTGGTCAAAATTAAGCAAGAAATAATACATTTTAAACTAGTGATGCCATATGGCATCATCGAGCTGGAAAGGGTTAAAAGACAGAAATGCAACAGATTTGACCCCTCTCTACTTATAAATTTCTAAAATGCTAGGAAAAATTTACCGGAGTGTACTCAACATCCATGATCGACTGGCACCAAGTAACCTTTAATGTGGTTATAGTAACCTATTTGATGGTTGTTAGCATCAATATAAACTGGATATATGTTGTTGAGAAATAAAATCTACAATTGATTTTTTCTAGATAACATTATAAATGGATTTAATTAATATCATGACTCAAAAGGAAGAACTTTAAATGTTGAAAAATGAAGAAGCCACCACAATACTATTATGTGAAATTTAAATTGTAAGCATAACTTTGTTTCCTAGACCTTGTATATTTTAGTTGACTCGAATTGGATTAAAATGTCAGTTGCATCATTTCTAAAGTTAGCAAGGCTATATCTTTGCCTTCAAAGCTAAGAAGTAATATAAGCAGCTTAGAAAGTCAGTCGTCCCTTGATTTTACAGAAGTTAATTTTATTCAAATATCCTACACTCTATTGCAGAAATGAGCCATGTGAAGCAGTTGAATGCAAAAGGTTGATCATTGAAGCTGTCAAAACATTATTTGGTGAGGTAAATATTTTAATGAAATTTATATTTTTTCAAGTGGAATCATCTAGTGCAGTTTCTTCCGTAGTGACCTTTTTATGACGAGCATTAGAAATAAGATAAAATAATATTGTGGGTTTTGCCCAATTAGAATAATCCAGGGTTATCATTTTTTGCCCGTGACCTATTTCCTAAGGTCAAAAGCTTTTTGTAACTTCCTCATGGGTGCACCTACTCGTCTAGCTACCGGTTTTCTATTTTTTTATTTTTATTTTGAGACGGTCTTCTTTTTCATCATTAGGAAGTGTTTGAATCTTTTGAAATGGTGTAACTTTGCCTGAGCGGGCACATTACTCTTGTACGTATCGGATTATTCTAAACTATACCCCTACACAATGTGTCTTCGTTCGTTAATTAATTGGTCCGGTAAAACCTCCCTTTTTTTTTTAGCTCAAACCAAAAATTCATCAATGGGGGGGGGGAATCGTCTCGTTATATAGTTCCGAAGCGTATTCCGTTTTCGCCACTCAGCGTTGCTAGGAAATTGTACAACCAGAATTTAGTTCAGCCACCTACCTACCTTTTGGATCTAGAGGTTTCCAGTTCAACTTAAACACTGATCTCTGCCAAGATTCATCCTTTGTTCCAAATTATCATTAATTATACAACTGTCGTAAATTGTTAGCACTATTTCAAGGAATTAGCAAATAATAAAATACTTTTTTACACTTTATACTTCTATCAAATGCTGCTTGAAATAATAATTTAGTATATACTATTAAATATGTACATTGTTAAAACACAGGTGGGTGCGTCCAGGCCATTCGATCTTGTACAATATTCAGACAAAGACAACAGTGGTGTGTTTCGAATTCCAAGTGGCTGGTTAGTTGAAGTACGTGCTGCGATAATGATTGATTCAAGATTTCAAATCCAGCGTGTCGCTACTACAGCACTTTCACTTGTAGCAAATTCGCGTACATACCAACACACCCAACAAGTAAGCCACCAAACAAGGAAGAGGAAACGAAGTGCTTCCACCTGAAAATGTATATCAGTTGTGTAAAATGTAATTGAAATAGTGGAAATAAAGGAGGGTTTACATTTTTTCACTATTCCAACGATTTTTTTCCCCCTTGGCCACATTTGGCGGAAAATTTGAATAGTGTGTAGGAGGAACCCAAATAAAAGTTTACACATGTTCAATGACATTGATGACGCAAATTTACTTTTCTGTATTATTAGTAGTTTGTAATTGATAATGAAATTTTGAGTGGATACGATTAGTTATCTTAATAAAACAAATATATGATTTTTTCTTATCATGATCCATCGACTTGCCCATGACAGGCTTTCCATGAAAGCAAAATGTTAAAAAAAAAATAATCATTTGCAAACAACATAAATATCGCCAGAATGTCTAGTGAACCAAATAAATAAATCTTGTAAGAACGAGTGACCAATAACTGTATCCGTTTCATTTAATTACTTATCAAATAAACACAAAATATTTCATTTATAGGGATAAAAATGCTGAAAAACTACAGTAAAATTAGAAAAAATATATAATAAGACAGTCTCCTTAAATTATTCATACCTATATTACCATCACAACATGCTCCTTACACCTGAGACAATTCGAAATTCTCAAAGAAAGGATAACCCACAATCTAATAATTGTCATTCACTCTTTCTATGAATACTCGCGAAATTGTTGAAACATGTAATCATGATATTAGAATTTAACTCTTCGCGGACGCGAAGACCTAACTACAGCAGTCACTAAAGCAAAATGACTTGAAGCTATAACATTCAAATTTGAAATGCATTATCGACGTTCAGTAGATACTATGTAGAGTCTATTTTTGTAATGGCTTGATTTATTAGAACAGTCAGATAATTTAACTACTAAACTAAATTTGGCGAAATGAGAACCTTTTTTCCTTTTGTTTTGTTGCACAAAGATACCTAAGATTTGATAAAACTGGTCATACATCTACTTTAGCAACGCCAAATTTGAACAGTTATCGCATGCCTGAACTGTGTACTAGAAACATCTGGACCATCGAAACTTTCAATCCAAATAATAGAGCAATGATTGTACATATATATTATGTAAACATGAATTTCGTTTTATTTTATTTTAACTATTGCTGAATGATAGTACGATTACGAGAACAAAAGTGTTTTATTTTTATCATTATCATCAACCATTGACCATAAATGCTATAACTATCACGTCTTCCACACGTCATCTTCAGAACAATTGAGAAATTGTTCTGTTTCGATCTGGATGCTGAGACATTTTGAGAATTTGGAAAAAAGTGTCTAATGAACTTAGTAATTAGTTCAACATATAAACGGTAGCCTCTAATTGCTACAAAATAGAATTGTTACTGTCCACGAACGTGTTAATTAGAAACCATGATGGTTAACTAGAATAATATTTGAAGAATACATACTTGGTAACATATTCCTCGTTGATTAGAAAAATAATAAAAATGTTAACAAGCTTTTAACTACTATATCGTACCAAGTACCGCTCCGAAATGCATTCCGAAACTTGGATAGGTTCCTGGCTTATAAAATTATAATAGTAAGTGGAGAATTTTAAAATCTGATATCCTTGTGACACATGTTATTAGATTTTATCGGATAAAATACAAAGTTTAGTTCTCAAATAATGTATGGAAGAACGATAAGACATTTAAGATCTTTCCAATAAAGGACTAATTTCATTTTAAGCTCTCTCTCTAAATCACTTTTATCACATAGAAACATTTTTTAAAAAGAATGGGCTGAATTAGTATGCCAGACTAACTGTACATTAAAATAAGACCCAAAATACTAAACTCGAACTGGACAAAGCAATCCCAGAATACGCGAAATTCGTAATAATTGTTCAATTAAGGCTAAAAATAAAGATTTTATTTTCTTTGTTAAAAATAATTTATTCACGGAACTTAGGCTTTACAATTGAACTTAACGGTTTCTGTAACTGATTAGAAGTAACTTACTTTTAATTACTTGCGATACTATCTTGTAAAATTAAGGGCAAAGGAGTAAGATTTAATTTCAAATATTTGTCGTTTGGTAGTTGAGAAAGTTAGTGATAGGAATCGCATTCTAATAAAAGTTAATAAAATATTAAGCTTACCTTCAAAGAGATCAATAAAAACTTAAAAACTGCATTATCCAAAAAACGATAAAACTTTATGTCGATATGTAAAATTAGTACAAACATCTATATGTGAACTTGATCCAGCTAAAGAAAGCATCTACAACAGAAAAATTAAAAGTAAAATTTAATAAAATGGTCCTTTTAAATTGTAAAAAAATTTATAAACAACTCACCTCATTTGGTTTGTCAATGTAAGCTGCAGAATATACAGCACAAGGAGATACATCAATTTTTGAAAGAATATCACCGGTGTAGCTGAGATGGTAAAAGTGGCTGTCATTACCTCCGGCCAATACACCATCTCCACGTAAATGTGCAACATGGATACCTGAATCTGTCATTTCTGAAAATGTTGTCATCATATCCAAGGTTCGCATGTGCCATAAAGATAATCGTGGACCACCACCACACACCTGTTAAATTTTATTGAGCTTTATTGAGAATAATGAAAATGAAAAGATAGGTTTACCGATAATAGACGGATATAATTGGATGCTGTTTTTTGCCAGTGACATAGATTACCTCGAATTCATGACCTTAACAAAAACTTACAGTTTAAAAAGTTAAGTATAAGGGTTGATTGAACGCCAAAAGGTACACAAATCAGCAAGTACCCAACATTTCATTTATACTTCATTGATATTATTTAAGTAATTTTACTGCATTAATTTTCATTCATATTTTTTAAAATTTATTAGATGTCACAGACCTTTATGCTGGCCTTTTCATCTACAAAATATTTGTTCAAGTAGCACTATAGATTGACTATAATATCTATTTATCTATAATAATCAAACTATTAATTACAGGTTAGAAAGAAAAACGTTATAGAAAATATGAGGCTAAAAAATTCAAATACTTTTTTTAAAAAAATGCTCACACCAACATATATTAATGATTTTGTTTATTTTATTTATTTATTTGTATTTTTAAATAAAAATTGTCGGTTTAAGTTCATTCTTCGATTAAAGTAATTGTCATTTTATGTAGTAGTCAAACGTTTATAATAATAGATAATAAATTAATCTGGCTTTATCATAAATAATATAGTTTTCTTCAATTACATTCTCAATCTAAGTTTTCTTCCCACAATGTTATATATGTAATATATATAAAATAAATAAGATATGCATATATTTAGGACAGCTAATTGTTCCAGTATTTTACTATAAGTAAAATTAGGGGGACTAAATTCAATTACAATTGAGAAATGAATAATTATTGTTGAATAATCTACTTGTTATTAACTGTGTGTTATTTGTGCTCACGAATATTTCGGTATGACGAATTCAAGACCGAAATATTGTTTTAAATCCAAAAACATTGATTCAAATTTAAACAGTAGCCGACTCATAGTCTTTTTCTACTTAAACATGCATTTATATGTGACTACTCAAAATAAAGGGCATATTAAAGATAAATCAGAAGAATAATTTGGAATAGAGTTAAAATAAAGTACCTATTTAATAACGAAGATATATTATACATTTTATCAAAATTATAACAAAAAAAATATAATGAATAAACTGGCCAGCATAAGGGTCTGTGACATCTAATAAATTTTAAAAAATATGAATGAAAATTAATGCAGTAAAATTACTTAAATAATATCAATGAAGTATAAATGAAATGTTGGGTACTTGCTGATTTGTGTACCTTTTGGCGTTCAATCAACCCTTATACTTAACTTTTTAAACTGTAAGTTTTTGTTAAGGAGATTTTTGTACCCTTTGGATAGATTTTTCTTTTTGTCTATTTTGCAAAGTTACATATCTGTTTTACAGATTTTTTTAAAAATTGGAATAAGCAATTCTATCATTATAACCTGATAAGGTGTTAAGTCGGAACCGTAACTACCACTGGAGAGATCTTTTTAAAGAACGATTATAGTTGCGGTGCCCAAACCATCCTCAATAACAAATTTTTTTTGAGAAAACGTTTTGAATAAAATAGGAAGGAATTTGTACTTAAGTAACAAAATTAAACTGCGATTTCAGTACTTCCTTTTAAGAGGAGTAAGAAAAATAAACTGCAATTACAGTACTGCTCCCTAAAAGGCAAAGAGGCAAAGATTTTGAATCAAACGACAATTCATTGGTGTAAATCGGTTCACTCATTGATAATTTTAACGATTGCAATACTTTCTCTTAGTAGGTGTAAGAGCATGATGGCACTTCACAGCCACGTAGAGGAGCTTTAACCACTTCTTCCTGCTAAATTTTATCAAAATCGGACAAAGCGTTATAGAAATATTAGTATTAATAGTTTTATAAAGGGCCTTACTTGGATAGGGCAAACTCCCCTCCTCATGAGGCATAGCGTCGAGACTTTTAAAGTGCAAATCTATACAAAATTTCGATTCGAATGACACTTCATTCATGAAAATCGGTTCACGTGTCGATAATTTTAAACGATTGCTATACTTCCCCTTAACAAGTGTAAGAGCTGATCGCCGCTTTATTGTTACGTAGGGGAGCCCTAACCCTATCATCCTTCCAAATTTTATCATAATCGTGCCAAGATTTACAGAGTAATTAGTAATAATAATTTTTGAGGGGCCTTACATAAAGGGGGCTAACTCCTCTCCCATTCGATGTGCAGCGTCGAGACCCCCAAAAGGCACATCTACATAAAATTCCGAATCGAATGACACCTCATTCATGAAAATCGGTTCGCGCGTTTAGGCTGTACGTTGTTTACAAAAAAGGTAACAACAAGAAGAACAACAACAACAAGAACAAGACCAATTTTTGAAAATGCTGTTTTTGCTCATTTTCAACAACTTTTTTCTCGAAATCTATTAGATCTGTGTTGTTGCAAAAAATTACAGTCATAAAGGAGGATTTGCCCTTTATTATAAAGAAAATTTGGGAATTTTATCTTTTATAGAAAAAGAGAAAAAAATTGTCAAAGTTGGGTGTTTTTCAACGTTACGCTTTTCCCTGCAGTTTTTGACGATCAACCCTTATACAACTGTCCTACCGGACAGTTTTAATAAGGAAATTATAATATGAATATATAAAATACTGGTGAGGTATTAATTATGGAAAAAAGACTACTTAAGAATTGTTACATTCCTTACTAAAGAATTTGTAGAGGACGGGTTAGTGACCGAAAGATTTTTTAAGAAACCCCATTTAAATCACATCCATTTTTACGAAAGGGCAATTTTGAACTGCAAAAGAGATACCGAAAAAAAGTGCAATTCATGTTAAAACAGTGAGAATAATGGTATTGATCTTTCAAACAGTACCTCTCTCGAAAAAATAAGTTTTTACTTCGCAGTTGTAAAGCCTCAGACGTATAAATATAAACGCTGCTGAGAATGAACCATAGAGACTGAAGTAGTGAAAAAAGATTTCATAAGATGGATCACAAGACAAGTGCTTAAAGGGAGTACAAAAAAAGAATGAGAGAAAATAATAAAACCAGACGTGCCATGGGACGTGTTAGGAAGAAGAGATGAGAGGAATATCCAGTCGAGTGAGAGAATAATTCCAGTACACTGGATGATGACTACAGTTGGTGAGTAGAAGCAATTAAAACAGTGAAGCTTTTGAAAATGCTATTCTCCAAGTTTAAAATTTAAACTTTTTACTATAAACTTACGAGCCAATCACTTGTGATGCTGACATCGCCGATCCATTTCCCTAAATGTGGTCTAGACGCTTTGTGCTCCTTAAATGGTTGAATCATGTTTGCCATGTTATTTTGTCTGAGGTCCCACAATTTGACACTGCCGTCTTCACTTGATGATGCCATTTGCCAATCTCTATTCATAGAAAGTTCAGATAAAAAAAGGAATAAAATGAAAATTAATGTTTAATTATTGTTACAATATGACTAACAAATTAAATATACTGTGAATGTAATCCTCATGCCCGTTAAATGATCTAATACTTTTTCCGTCTTCTAAACTGTACACATATATCATATTATCTCCACAACCTGCGTATAGAAGAGGTGACAATTCGTCCTGTTTCACAAATAATGAGTTAACATCAATTTTCTGAAGTGAATCACTAAAATAGACAAATAAACTGATTAGTTTTTTTAATTATTATATTTTATTTAATTAATTTAGTTGAAATTTGGATGTTGGATATGAAAAAAGTTTTTTCAAGGTAGATGGAAATGGTCATGTTCAGAGAAAGTACTGGTTCATGACAACATACGAAGTTGTACAAAGCCAAGTACAATGCGAACTACTAGATCTGATGCAATTCCCATAGATTTATAAAGTGTATGGGGAATGTATAATAGACTGCAGGAGTTATAAAAAAAATACTCGATATTAATGATATGTTAATGACAGACCCGCCGAGACACAATTTTTCAAGAAGTGGCTAATGCACTTTCTTTACTTGTGGAGAGTACTCTTGGTTGTAAAGCCTAACATTTCTATCCTAAAGGTTCACTGCTAGGACAGTGGCTTTTGAATAGCAGAGATCAACAGATGAATGTGTTAAAAGAAGAGTTTATCATTGACTACGGAAATGTTTTTATTCATTTCAAAGCTTCGTAGCACCCATAATGTAATTTCCAAAAAAAAACAGCAAATAGGGATCTAGACAAAAGTTCAGACCGACATCATCTCCTCGCAGTATTGTCCAAACAACTTTCTCTTATAATGAAAAAAAGTACCGTTTTCTTAAAGTAAATTTAAAAAAAAGTTTGTCTAATTCAATGAGTAACACTTTACCTAATTTGCAATGTACAACTTAAAATGAAATATCCTATCGGTACCTACCTTTTTATTTTAATAAAAAAACAATATTTGCCAAAAACATTTTAAAAAATTTACTCACCAAGAAACAGTCAAACTTATAGTCCATGAAACTTTTGGTGATTCATTTTTAATCGAATCCCAATCCCATCCGTAAATATTGCCTACTGTGCCAGAAATAAGAAATTTATTCGTAGAAGCCATACTGCATATTTGTTCCTTTTTTGGCGATGAAAATTTGCATTTTGGTTTTTTATCAATATTATCGTCATTTCCCAATATTTTCGATACCCTACGATACACAAAGCGAACAAAAAAATATTAATTAGTGAAAAAATTATTAAAACATGATGTAATTTATAATTCACTTACTCAAAAACTACTATATCACCATAAGTATTTCCACAGACTAATAATTCACCGCACGGTGAGAACACCTGTGACAATACACAATTATAAAAGTTTTTATCAACCATTTCTTACTAGAATTACAAAACAAACACTAAAAACCAATCTAACCTGGCATGTATAACCTCCACTTTAAGCGTGGTTTGCTCAATAGCTGACAAGCTGTTCACTTAATATGTAAGCGCGTGTACTTTGTTTAATTTGAGTTTTCGCAATTAATTAATTATTATTTATTTTTCCACAGCTTAACATAAATAAAATATTACACCTAATTTTCATACCTTAAATACGTACTGCTGTTTTGAATTAATTCTAGTTCTATTCTGAATTAAAAACGTTTCTAATATGATATGAGAATTTCTGACTAGATTAGGGATCAATCACTTTTTTTTAAAATCCTCATAAAACCCTTCTGACTCTTCACATGATGGTTCGCACTAGAATATTTGTATATACACGCTAGTTTTATTTACATAATATACATATATGTATATAAAATAAATGTTTGAACATAATTACAAATACCATCTTTGCGAAAACTCTATTCAATTTAGTGTTTAAAAAGTTCAAAATTACATATAGGGTGGCAAGTATTTTCAAAATATAATGCAGTTGCTACAGTTCCTTTAAAGAAATACAGGAAAAAGTACAACATAAAAAAAGGAATTTTGAAACTTAACCAAGTGATCGCTTTTAAAAACAATAATCCCGTTGTCGTCGGAAGCAAATAAAAGCAAAGTTGAAGAGACGTGTGTTAAGCTGTCTGTAGTGGTGGTCACTGGAGTACATCTCTGTAAAGTACTTTTTATACATATGAACTTGAAGAGTACAGAATGAGGTATTTTCCGGCTAGTTTGGCCTGAACAAAGACATGGCACTCACTGTACCCGGGCAGATTACGTATGGAGCCCCCTAATGGCCTACACTCGGCGGAAGGAACTGGCGACAGAGCACTTCAGACAACTGCATACTAAATGTTCCAATTACATTTCGGTGTGGATAATTTTTTTTGCTTTCTTTCACTCTTCATTTCACCACTTTAAGGATCCTCTTTGTGCCACTTCAAAATAATAATCTGAAATTAAAATGGTTCCAAATCTGAAAGTAACTGGTTAGTTGGAGGAATTATTTACTTGAAGATTTTCAAATTGTTTGAAATTTTATCGGAAATTGCTTCTTCAATTTTTATTAAACGTGGGGCCACTTGAAACATTTCCCGAAAAATAAAATAAAGAAATTAATTTTGTAGAGATTCTCTACCATTTAATACTTCATCTTTAATTTAGAGCTCACCGATTGCTGTTTCTGGTTGGACAAGGCACTTTATTTTCCGTTCAAACCTGCGCTTCTCATAAGTATTTAAAGTAAGTAGGAGGTATAAGTACTTTGCGCCTCTTTATGCTATTTGTACTTTATGTACACACGTCAAACTACCTCAGTATTCTAACACAATCACCATCTACGTCCATGACACGGACATCCTTTCACTAATCTCGCCATGAATATTGCCATCTATATTACCTCCTTAATATCCTTGAATCCTGGCTTCAGTAGTAAGATTTAAAGTTAACTAATCAAAATATTCGTAAAAAAAAACGAAAAATTTTCCCTACAAAATTCTAAGAACGTTCTTCATGAAATTCTATTACAAACTCTACAGGCCACTTAACAATCAAATAACTCTCAATACCAAACCCTCACAATCCACCGACACTTAAAATAAAAGTTTAGATCTCCATACATTAAATATAACAAGAGTTAACAGAAAAAATCAATTCAGTGAATGGTACTTACGGTTGATGAATTTTCTTCAAGTTCGAAATTTAAGTAACACATTTAGCATCCTCCTTAATAGTAGAGGAAAGTTCAAACACTTCGTTCCAAAAATTCTTAATAGAAATTTCCTAGAAAATTTCAAATAATCAAGATGAATATGATTATCAATTTAGAGATTAATCATTGCAGACTTTGAGATAACAAATAAGTGGTACTTCCGTATGAGAGAATTTCATCGCTACGTCCTACCAGATGAAATGGGGATACAGAAACGACATTTATGAGTATACCAAAAGTTCTGGGTTACTCAGTGACCGTTTTCTTAGGAGAAAAAAAAAATCTAATTACACCAGAAATTATAATTCGGAAATTCTTCTGTAGAAATTTGACATGAACGACATACTTCCTTCTCTTAAAGTGAAATAAAATTTTCGCACTTGGTGGTGTTACTGACTAAGGTGGTTAGTGATTCCAGTTTGAATTAACTTTCCGGCAAGTCTAATTTATGGTTGGCTCACATCACCTTGTTCCGGATGTAAATTAGTAGTACAATAATTGCCCTAAGAAAAAGTTGTGTGAGGGTTAATACTAGATCTTTTCCAAGAGAAGAAACTTATGCTCTTTCAACTAGGTACCCATTAACGCAATACAACCTGGAGGTCAAAGAGAAAAATAGAAGGAATTATAATAGAGATAAGCTACAGGAAGAAAAAAAAAAATGGCGTCAAAGCAATAAAAAATATAAAAGTAAGAAAGATATGTGGCGCGGCTGGGGAATGGATTTGTGCAAATGTAGAAGTGGGAGAGAGTGGAAACCTAAGAGTAGTGAATGAAGAACTAGTGAAGAAGAAGATCAAAGAGGAACCGATATGTGGCGCCTGCAGAGTCCCCTGTCGGCCGACAGATACAGCACATGCCTACATCTGTGTGTGAAGTGGTGCCACCAACAATACACACACATACAGATACACACCACCAGTCTGTATGGGGCATATTGTTTGTATGTGTGTTTAAGCACTACATTACCCCCTCCTACCCACACATACTTATGTTGCGAGAGAGCACACAGTACTGTTCCAGATAGGACAGACGTCCACTCTCGCTTCAACGCAGATCCGACTGTACATCCATTTACTTCTAACTACGCATACTTACTTGCAGATTGTAACATAGTTCAACCCTTAAACATCAACTTTATTGATTAAGTTGTTTCCTCCACAGACAAATAAATACACAACAAAGTTTGATCAACTAAGCAGGTTGAAAGTCCTCAATCGGATTATTATTATTATTACTAAGATTATTCCCTTTTCTACATTTTTATTCTGAACCAACCGTTGTTTATATCAAACAGTAACATTAAATATTTTTTCACTGTTTTAATATTACTTATTGTAATACATACACTTCTGGGTACAAGTTGCCAATTGTACTTTTTAAAAAACTATTATTTGAATAAAAGAAGTTATTTCAATATTTCTTTCTATTTAAATCACTAATAAGTAAAGCCTATAAATTTATTCATGATTAATTGTTGAATAATAAATATGATTGACAATAAATTAAACTTCATTCGCGATTCTTTATTAGTTATTTTAAATCATTATTTAGATACGGTTGTCATTACAGGTCCTAATGGTGAGGAAGAAAGAGCTGTTTCAGTAGGTACGCATTTAAGTAAATTCGAACACTAATCTCGACATTTATATTTTTTGCTAGGACATATCTATATTATATTAATTCTAAACCTTTTAAATTTGGCAATTAGAAATAAAAGGGAGAGAAAGTTGTGCGAGTGTTTTACATAAATTCAATTACACATATTTGACAAGAATACAATCATGCTACAAACCAGAAACTTGTATTGAGCAAAACATAACCCCTATATCGGCACTGCGTAGCAAATTCTTTTCCAATTTAAACAGAATATACAAAAGGAAAATGAACTAATAATTTCTAATTATTAAAAAAAAGTTAAATTTACCAGCAGTTGATAATAAAGATGCAATAATGAAGTTATACAGATTTATTCCCTTTCACAGTACAGAGAGACTAGTCCGGCCCGACAAAGCGGGCATATGGCTTACATTATAAGATCCAGCAAAGACGAACTAACTTCCATGAGATGGTCACATCCTGTGGACAAGATAATTAGTGTGGTGCCATTAACATTTGTACTGGTGACAATTTGCTGACTTTTCTTTATTTTCACACCAACAAGGTGTTTCCATTTCCCTATCCACATAACATTCGTAATTATATTTCCCATAAAATGAGAAGATATTGTTTCCAAGAAGCTGGAATATGTTAATAATTAAGTTCAATTCTTAAATCAAGAGCACAATGTAAAGTTTTACTATTTTGTAAAAGGATACTTTGAGTACTGATAGCGAAGTATTAACCAAGGAGTGGTTCACATGTTTTATACCGTAGTAGGAAGGATAAGTAAGACAAGCTACTTTTTCTGGATCTTAAAAACCACATTTATTAGGATAAATTCATTAGTTTGCAACAAGTTGTGGGAGTGGTAGTGATGAGAAAGAACCCAGACACCATTGCAGATTTACCAAATCTAAAATTTATTTTTTTTTACAAATTAATTGTTAACATACTGCTTGGTGGTTGGTGTGTTTATTTATAATATATATATATAATCATGCTACAAACCTCATATAATATATATATGAGGACCAAATTCATTATTCAAAACCCTTTTTTAAAAATAAAGAGTATGCGCCAACCATCGAAAAAATGTAAAAGTGGCTTACATTCCAGCGGAATAAGGCGCTAAGTTGTTGCAAAAGAGTAAAACAAACTGATTATTTTGTACGAAGTTGGAGTGATTATAATGTGTTTGCACAATGCAGTAATTTGAAAAATTATGTAAATAAAATAAATTGTGAATTATGTTATTTGCAGTCAGTTATTGACCTGTAAATCAGCAACACTTGGTTAAGAAAATGTTTTGACGAAACACTTAATCGAAAGTACTTAACTGTCGATAGAATACTAGTAATTAATCTTATTTAAGTAATGAACTAGAAGTTAAAGAGACTTTCAAAATTGTACGTTCTAATGATAGTGCAGAAATAATCCACAACAATCTTGTGCTTGTACACACTTTTTCTGTTCCAAATTTTATCTCCCGGGAAGACTGCCAATTAAAAAATTATATTTTATTAACAAATGATCTGCTTTTACTTTACTATTTACTTCTAATTGCTCTAGCAGACATCTACAAGTTATAATGCGTTGTAATTAGTTAATACATCGAAAATAATACTGTTCTCATAAGTAACAATTGTGAAAAGCTAATATTATGTTAGAAGTATTTTTATTTAAAATGAACCAGTATTAATACTGGTAAAATATAATAAAAATATAAATTTCTCTTCAGCAACTAAATTAGCTAACTCTATTTATATTATTTTTGCACTAACTTTATAACGCACGAGTTAGAAAGTCTTAGTTCATTACCTTAAATAAGATAAATTATGCATTCTATTAACATTTAAGTATGGTCCCTTTAGTATATTTGTAAATAAATGGTTAATTATTGAGATTATAAAAGTTCTGTATGGTAAACAGTTAGACTGACTACAAAATTATTACCTCGAGCATTTATTGTGGGCTCCCATGTCACTTGTCACCTAGATATGTCATGCAATCTAAAAGTTATTTAGTTTGAGAAGTTCTGATCATTTCTTCGCTTTATAATTTGCATTTTTAAATTTCATTCTAATATATTTATTCAAGACAGTCTCAGCTGGGGATTACTCAAGTAATCTCTACGAGGGTCGTTTGAAAAGTCCGTGCAAAAATAAAAACTACTTAATTTTTTGGGGTAAACCTTTTTTATTTTTCTACATAGTCTCCTTTTAGGCTTATACACTTCGTCCAACGCTGCTCTAGTTTGTTGATCCCTTCCGAATAATAGGATTTGTCCAAGTCTGAAAAATAGCCATTCGTTTCTGCAATCACCTCCTCGTTTGAATAAAATCTTTTTCCCGCCAGCCATTTCTTCATATTGGGGAACAAATAGTAGTCCGAGGGAGCCAAGTCTGGAGAATAGGGGGGATGTGAAACGAGTTGGAACCCTATTTCCATTAATTTTGCGACCACAACTGCTGAGGTGTGAGCTGGTGCGTTGTCGTGATGGAAAAGGACTTTCTTGTGGGCCAATCGTGGGCGTTTTTCTTGCAGCTCGGTTTTCAAACGGTCCAATAACGATGAATAATATACACCTGTAATAGTTTTACCCTTTTCCAGATAGTCGATGAGGATTATTCCTTGCGAATCCCAAAAGACAGTCGCCATAATCTTTCCGGCCGAAGGAACGGTCTTCGCCTTTTTTGGCGCAGTTTCCCCCTTGGTAACCCATTGTCTAGATTGTTCTTTGGTCTCAGGAGTGTAGTGATGTATCCATGTTTCATCCACAGTGACGAAACGACGCTTAAAGTCCTGCGGATTCTTCTGGAACAGCTGCAAACCGTCCTTGCAACACTTCACACGATTTCGTTTTTGGTCAAGCGTGAGCAATCGCGGCACCCATCTTGCGGATAGCTTTGTCATGTCCAAATGTTGATGCAAAATATTATGTACCCGTTCATTCGAGATGCCCACAGCACTAGCAATCTCACGCACCTTCACTCTTCTGTCATCCATCACCATATCATGGATTTTATCAATGATTTCTGGAGTAGTAACCTCAACAGGGCGTCCAGAACGTTCAGCGTCCCTTGTGCCCATATGGCCACTCCGAAAATTTTGAAACCACTTATAAACTGTTCTAATCGAAGGTGCAGAGTCACCATAATGTTTATCAAGCTTCTCTTTAGTCTCCTGAGGCGTTTTGCCTTTCATAAAGTAGTGTTTAATCAACACACGAAATTCTTTTTCGTCCATTTTTTGAAAATCACTCGACTTCTTAGATTCAAACGAATGCCAAACACAAAGAAATAGACCGATCTGGCTGAAACTTGGTGTGTGTTCTTCCAAGAGATGCTACTAACTAAACATAACCTCGATACGCGCCAGTGGTGCTATCTCTCTGACTTTGCACGGACTTTTCAAACGACCCTCGTACATATTTTAATTTCCCCAAACTTTTCTAGTCAGCTATCCGGCTCTACAAAAAAATTACTATCACTGAATTATGCGTCACTTATTTATTTAGAACTTAGGTCTGAAAAAAAAATAATCCGATTTCAATAATCATCACAATATGAATATTAAATGATTAGCAATTTAACAAAACAAAAGAACTAACATGAGCACTAAAAAAATCTTATTTCTTAATTTAACAACCCTATGCAAGCCAGTCATTGAAATTGTGTGAGTGAACAGAAGATCTCCAAAAAGAAAACCCAATCTTGGAGTTTCATTTAGGATTGCTGCTGTTCCAATACTAAATTGTTTCCGACGCGATTTTTTTAGTTTTTTACACTTTTTTCTAGAAAATTGTACTATTTTATTTTTAATTCGTGTATTATTCACCCAAACAACATAAGCGTCCCCAAAATAATAATTGTAATAACACGTTTTGGTAGTATATACAGAACATTGTATGCTAGGCTCCCGTGCTCAAGTCCAGCTAGCACTTACGGTTACAACTACCTTGGAGCATCTACAACTGCCCAGTCTTAGAACAGATTTAGAAGGCGAAATCTATTTTGTTCGTTCCATATTGTAGGTGAAATTCTCCTTATTCTTCGATTTCTAAACTGTTAGTAAACTAGGGACTGTGTGGGTAAGGTAAATTTATTTTGTCATTGTTACTACGATCTAACAGGATGAAACTGCGAACAAACTTAAACTTAACCTTTTGTTGAAAGAAGAAACAGAGTCACATAGTAAATAAAATGCATTTATGTAGATTTCAACTTCATTACAACGATAGCTTAGATATAGGGTCGTGAGAGGAAAACTGAATATGTTAGTGAAAACCAATTATTACCTACACTAACCCCTTAAAACTTCAAGTAATTTAATTTCATAAAACGTTTCGATGTTAAAAGAATTTCAAATCTGATTAAAGACAATCCAATACTAAGTAAACGACCGACCACAAATTGATTCCAACAAGCAAGATAAGAGATTCACACAAAAGCGTATAAAAACTTACTAATCCTTTTTAACATTTTGGAAATTCCAAATGATATTTAATGTAAACATGACGGTAAATATGGTTTGATAGTGATACAACGTTTGTAAACAAGATAAAAGCAAAGGAGTAAAAACAGCAGTCTATTGTACTTACCATTGTTGAATGGTCTTAATTATATATAGGATGTTATCTTAACGAAGTCCGAGCGAGATATCTTTCGCTTAGATTTTTGATAAACATGGGTTCACTGAAAACAAGAAAAGTATTAAATAGAAAGTTTGGTACAAAGGATTTTTAAGCGAGACCATGTAATTATTATTTAAAAATCAGAAAAATAAGCATTAGTTTCTCGAAAGAATACAAGCAAAAGATAAGAATGAATGGAAGATAACAACAAAGAGCAGTTGTCAGTACGAAAACAAGTTACAAAGGAGATTACAAATCAATGAGTCATCATTGTAGATAAAGATGAACCTTTTAAGTTCCGTTATGTGAAAACAAAAAGATATTGCACTCTTTCTCATATTTTTAAAAACTGCTTTAAACTTGATTTCCGTTCCTTCTAAAATATGGCTTTACTTAACTAACAATTGTGGAAGTAAAGTACACGTTACTTTTAAGCATTTTAGCTGGCATCATTTAAAGTGATTACTTGAATCCCTGTGAATTTGCAATCTAAAATGAATTCTTTAAAATCAATGTATCAAGCTTCTTGTATTTGGTTTCCAAAGTATACAGAAAATCGTTAATGGCAATGTCAAGAAACAATAATTAGAATTTTGAGTTAAACCTTCGCAATACACCAAGCAGATTGATCTACATTGGATACCAGCTTAAGTTTAAATTGAGCTTCTCGTAAATAATTTGAGATGCTCAAAATACCATACACAAGATAAAGAAAGTAATAGAACAATCTATGTATCTTTAAGTACGGTTCTATTTCATTATTATTATTATTATTATTATTTTGTTAATTACAATTATTTGGTTCACACACATAATATATGGTCAAAAAATCACTTTTTAGGAGAGGAACTTGGTATCTCACAACGTGCATTTCCAATCAAAACCCATATCGATTTAAAAAAAAGAAAAGAAGTAATATAACATTAGATAAAGAATAAACAATTCTATAAAAACTAGCATATATCTAAAACTGTATTAAAATTCAAAGGCAATTTCAAAGAACAGCCGGCAGTCTTTGGTACATAAATTTATTCACAGCTTTTATTTACAACTTACACAAGGAACATATTATAAATGAACAATATCATGAGAAAATGTTCAAATTTTATGTTTCCAAATATAAAATTAGTAGATTAACATTGAAGAAGCATTAACTGTGAACAATAAGCGTTTTGCGAATTCTGTCAAGGATGAGTTGTTTAAAAATGAAAGAGACAGATATTTACCCAGAGGTGTAATTACACGATGATTCTAAAGTACATATGTCTGTTTCTTCTTAACCTTTCATTGTTTCCATCCTTAACTAAAACACAGCAAATTCTGAAATTACAAAATGAAACAATGGATTAGTTGTTAATGTTCTTTAGTACAATTATTCTTTTTAAATAATGAAAAATGGGTTAAAAGAGGGTTCAAATTATATTTATGAGAACATTGGGACAGATCGACATCTTGACAAACATCTTCAACACGGTGCACCAATTTACTTGCAGATTTCTGTTTTTTTTGACTTTTTCTTGTTAACGGCTCATTAGATTTCCTTCACGTAATATTCGTACATTCATTACATGCATATCCAACCTCTCCAACTACTATTCAAAAGATTTCTGTAGGAACATTCGATTAGGGCTGGTTGGGAGTGATTGGAAGATTACATTTCCCTCTAAGTGTTAAGTACGGATTTATGTCTTGTATAATATTAACGAAGATAAAAGCGTAATTAAAATTCAGGTTCTGAAAAAAACGACATTACGAAAAGTTCGAAATTTCAGATTTAAAAAAAACAAACAAAAAATGTTTTACTATTTTTTGAAAATCTATGTAGTTTATTATTTATACAGTCTTTATTTATTAAAATAAAAATAAAATACATTCCTGGGTGTACAAAATAATTATAAAGACATCTGCCATGGTCAATGACCGTCGGCGGAAACTATGTAGTTGATACCCATTTTTATTTGAAACTTTTTTTGGGGAGATTGATTCAGGATTTCAGCGGGAGAAGATCTATAGTCCCTTCCGGGAATTCTACGGTTTAACCAATCATATATTGTTATTGCGAATTAATTATATACCGTGTTTGTTAAAAAGCCAAATATTATAGTTTACCTAGAGCTTAGAGAATTGTAGCGAGAGAAGATCGTATATAAGTTGCACAACAATTTTTCTTAAGATAAAAAAGGTATTGGTACTTCTCAATTCCTAACAGAAACATTCATTTTGAGGTCTCCACTGAAAAATGATTTTTGCTAATTCGTCTCGGCATGGGAGAGTATATAAGAGCGCATTACTCAAAAATGAATAACGCAGAAGTTTAATATTTAATATTTCGAATCCGTGTTACCATAGGACCCAGCAAAGAGCTTTAGACAAAATCTTTCAACAGAAAGTGCTATCTAGGAAATTCGATTTTTCAATATTATTACTTTATTTTTTTAACGGTACCAATGAATGTCTTTAAACATCGTATATGTAACTTACGAGTATATGTAGATATATAACTTATATACATATTTTAAACAGCAGAAGAGTATATTTAAAAAAGTAGAACATCGGGAAAACTATTGTTACTAAGGTAGACCTACCCTACCTACAGCACCATGTATGAATCTATTTCGACAATGTCTCGGCTTCTAATCTTTTTTGGTCGAAAAATGTATCGACTCATAAGACTCGAGAATTCTCGAACTAGCTTCTTCTAGGGCCTCAAGAAAAAAAAATTTAATCGAACATAACCCTAATTTTGCTCATTCTAATACTATTTCGTACTTTAAGAATAGTCCAATCCTATCAAGAGTTTACAGGGAGTTTTCTTGTATGATTTTCTATTTTTCCGATTCCGGCCTGCAGTTATCCTTAGTTTGTCTATCATAGAAGGGCTCCACTGCAACACTACACTGAATTCTTCTTTATTTCTGAGTTTAATTTGGAGAACTCATCTCTAAATATTCTGCAAGAACCTTGAAGAATGAATTGCCTAGCACATTTCACATAACATAAGGTATCGTTCGTTCAGCGTCAGTGATGTAAGGTCTGATGACTTCCCGAATAAAAGACAAGGTTCCTAAGAACTTCTGCTGTAACATAAATACGATATAACCGATATTTTAAGCCAAATCAGAAATTGTAAGCAAAAAAAAAGTGAACCGACTTTAGATGGTATAAAAATATAACATATATAATATATTCAATAAAAATTATATCATAGATTTTTTAAAACAGAAAGAAATCTTCAATAGAAGTGAACATTCAAGAATATTCACCATTACGAGGTCGTTTCTTACTACAAAAGGCCATTATCGCCACATTGAACAAAAATAATAAATGCCTGGTAAATTGTAAAAATAAAAGCGTAAATAATAAAAGAAAATTGGTAGTAAAAAATATAATTTGTAGGTGTGTGCGGCCGGAAAAGAGAATAAATTGTTTCTGACTTTGGAAGTTTAGTTTTTTATAATGAAGTATATAGACGTTTAGGGGACTAGAAATTACTGAGATTACTTGGAGGTCGCTTCAAACACTGTTATTACACTTTATGTCCATGCGTCTGGTAGTTTTTGTTTAGTTTTTTTGTTCAAAAAAAAGCTTTTAAAAAGTTGTCACAAAGTGAATATGGTAAGCAAAAAAGCGACAACTAATAAAAATAATAAAGTGGCCAATTTATTACATTCGGTTTTACAAGGTTTTCAATTTAAAAGATAAATACTATTCTTTAAAAAAAAAAATAATCCAAGGAGCGTCTTACAGTTTCACTGTCCGGTGATAGACGGTATTGTCTGTAACAACAGAACACTGTCCGGAGTGCTCTGAAAAAAAGCCCCGGGCGCCAATAACCTCAGATGTTGATGCGCCTTAAATTAAACAAAATAAACTGTTGTGAGAACTCACATGATCTTCTCTTTCTGCAGTTTACGTAATTAAATATTCTTGGAACATGGAATTAGTACTAAAAGCATAGGCTGCCTTCAATATCGCACATATTCACTTGCTTCATAACAATAAAATGGTTCTGCTGAAGGAAGCGTGACGTCGTAACTTCCCCGGAGTCAATATTTCCTGAAAGAAAGTTTAAAATAAAGTTTTAAGCCAAAAGTGACGGCTCTAAGATACTTAATGTCCTAATGGAAATAAAAATAGGAGACCTTTTATATAAAAAGTAAATTCAGAATTTATTTATGAGCTACGGTAAAGGATATTTGACAGAAGGTAGGTACAACGAGGTTAGATTCAGTCTTATATGTGAGTCGTTTAACAGTGATCAGTAAGGTAAGGAAGAACTAACAATAGTGAGAAGGGAAAAGTATTTTAAAGAAATAGTTTCTTCTATTTTCGAAGTTCAATCGACGAAGAAAATTAAGATAATATTTTGTTTCTCATTAGCTGAAAAATAGTAAAATGGATTTAAAGAACTTTGGAGTTTTGAGTAAGGTTAAGCAGTTGTCAAGATGAGGGTAATAGAGGGTAACTAGTTCTCGAAGACCTGTTGAGAAGTACTTACTATTATTTAATCGATGAGAATTTTATAAAATAGAATTTAAATTTCTTTTAAAACCTTTTTCTGTGCCAAGAAATGTGCAGAAGCATTAACATTCGGAACCTTAATTCATCATTTAATGAAGCAAAAGCTCGATGTTGTTCTATGAGAAGGTCAAGAGCAACTGCTTGCAACACTTGATGGCCATCCCACATGTATAAACTGAGTAAAATATACATCCCAATAAAGACCTGTAGGCCATTCCAGCAAGAGGTCCAGGGAGAGAAAGAGGAAGATAAAAAGAGACAGTGAGAAAGACTGTTCAGAAGAAATGAATGATCTGGCCCTTCACAAAACTATTAGAGATTACTTTGGTTGCTGGATGCATTGTATTCTTTAAAAGGCACTGCTAACTAGATATTTTCGTACGGTGGACAATTTGGAAAATACACTGTAGACAATCTTGGGATATAGTATTCCAGTATACTCACGTCAATACAGCACCCATTACATTTTCAAACAGATGTCAATGGAAGCGGCTGCTCTGTTTTATCCATCTACCTTAAGCAACCAATGTTACTTCAGTATTTGGAGCATACTTTTAAAGAAAATGCCGACGTTTGCAATAGCTCCTACTGGCCATTGTTCGCACTCTCCTACTCTCCTAGATCGGTCTAACAAGGCTAGAAATGACCAGTTAAAAATTACAAAATCAATTTTTCAGAGCGTTTCTCAAAACAAAACAAAAAAATGTAGATACTTAAAGTTAAAGTAAATCGTTGGAGTAGCTTCGATAAAAAATTGAACAAGTAAGAAATATGATACAAATCAGTGGATGATTTGTCCACAAGGTTACTCCTTACTCCCATCGCGCCAACTAAATCAAATATCAAATCTGAACGTTCAGCGATCTTTAGCTTCTAACTAAAATCACTATTTCGTAGGGAAAACTAAACAAGTGATAGGTGGAAATAAAAAATCTGTTACCATCGCAATCGTCTCATGAGGGAAAAGAGAAAGTTAGCTTGAAATGTAAGCTTCTTAAAAAGTGACAAAACGAACATTCCTAAAACTGTTCTAATACCCTCTAATTACATTTTAATTTAAGAAACGACCATAAAAATGCCCATTGCAATTGTGTCGTTTATTTTTACAAAATTATTAGCAAAATGTAATAATGTATACACATATAGCTATTTGTAAATATACATTGTTAACTAATGATGATGTAAATTTGGAGTTCACTAACAATTAACTAATTCTGTTTACCATTTAGGGAAAGTTTTATTTTACTAATATTATGTTAACATTAAATGTAAACTACAGCAATCAACGTTTTGTTCAGAACATGTTGTAACAAACATACAGCCAAGACGTCAATGTGGAATCTTTTTAAGTGGCGGATGTGCCGCGAAAATAACGTACGTACAGATAGCTTCTGCTGGACACTTCATACATCAGCGCCTTTCCCATTGGGCCCTCTTTTTAACATGTTATTTTGTGTCTGTTACTTCAGCACCGCCCTTGCTTCCTTTTCTGCATTTCCATGGTTGAAAGAAAGAAACTAACTATAGTAATTTTTGTGTCCATTTTTTTTTTAAATGTTCTACACATGTTTTACTTTGTTTTCATCAAATATGATGCTATAATTTCGAAATTGTAAAAAGTTAAAATATTCTTTTCTAGGAAATAGGAGAGGTTCTGGGACGCAAGATTCCCAAAAAGTACTTAAATTGTAGTGAACCTAATTGAAGCCAATATTTAGTAAAAATTCTAGGGATAAATAAAAACTTTTCTCATTGAAGTGATTGAAGTGTGCTTATAAGATTGTTTTACTATTTTCTCGAAAACGTTTTTATATAAATATTATAAATTCGAATGATAACTTCTTACATTACTGCTCACGATCTATCGGCTAAATATCGGCACTGGTAATCTAGCGACCAACACCCGAAGTTGACTCGCCATAAAAAACAATCCAGTTACAACGTTTCTCAAAACATTGTACAAAGCTTTCTTAAGATTACTGCTAGTAGAAGCAAGCTGTAAAAGGCAACTTTGAAATTAATATTTAGTTAAAATTAATTATTTGAATGTCTAATACCCAAAATTATTTCAAAAAAGATCAACCATTTATGCTCTATAATTTCAAGTAACTCAAACATGCAATACCAAGAATCGTAAAAATCAATTAGGTTTTGATAAGTATTTGGCCTGAATCAAGTTGCTTGATCATTGAAAATAACTAATTATCTTAAAGTTCAATGTTTTCCTATAATTTCACTCGATAGTTAACTAGTGCTAAGGAATATAATATAATATAAATTATAATGTATAAACCTACATTCATTCCCGGATTTTCCATATTGGCCATTTTCAGTCTGATCCTCTTGTCTGATACAATTTCTTTCTTCCCTCTCAGATGACATCTCTTCTTCCTCGTAAGCCACCTACCTGTCTACCTTCGTACCTGCGGCACCTTTTTAATTAATAAATTTATAATTATTTTTTTTTTAATTTAATTTGTAATAATATTTAAAACAAAATAGGAGGAATTTAATATATTTAAAATCAGTTCTCTAGTGTAGACAGAAGGCCAAGACTCCGTGATATTCAGAGGTAACTAAGTGAATTAAAAGAAGTTCTGCCGAAAATTAAGGAAAACAGTGAGTAGCGCAAAACAGTAAAGTCTTGAATGGAATGAAATAGTACTAAACTATTTTAGAAAGTCAAAAATCTAAGTAACCAACCTCTTTCATTACTCTCTGCACAGAAACTTTACTTTGGACGTAAAGTACTTGAGACTCACTTCTCTGGAGAGAGACAGAGCCTGGGCTGGTTACTAGGCTATTCAGATCGGTCAATTTCTTTCGATAGGAATGCAGACTGCCGAACTACTAGAACGCTGAAGGAACGAATTGTTTCAAATCTCATAAATCGCTCTCAAAAGAGATTCCGATGAATCCAAAAGCGTCAGTGTTCACTGTGAGGTCTCTAGATTACATTTAATACATTTTCTTTTCTCTCTCCAAAGAAATGTAGGAAGCTGCGACACCAGGAGTTCAGACTTCAAAAATTCTAAGCCTATTTTTCTAAAAATTGCTCTTAAAAATAGATAGGAGGGTCAGGTAAGTTCCGTAAAATGATTGAAGAAGTTTTCAATTAATAAACTCGAAGTGAACTGACTAAAATTTGCTATAATACATTTCATTTCAATAAAATTAATGCCTATTATGTTTCTGTTTAGAAATTAAACAATTTAATCATTACTAAAACATTTTGGAGGACCCGAATTTATTGAAGAAATTCATCTATTTTTAACACTGCAGCAGTTTTTTGCTCATCATGTAAAAGTTTCGAACTCAACAAATTAACTCCTTTTTATAGTTTACTTCTAGTTTTCAATTCAAGTGTTTAGTTTAATGCAAGGAGTGATTAAAACATGGCACTACTTAGTAATATTGATAAACAACTTGGTCGTGTTATCAGTAAAGATTTCTCGTCATCCAAACATTTTTACATTCAAAAACCGGAAAAGATCTGCTTGTATATTACGTAGTGATTTCAAAAAGAAGACACAGGTGTTTGAGTATGTACTCTTAACAGTTAGAAACCGTTTCCATGAACATGATTTGAGAGCCAGAAAACCTTCCACATATGGTGAAATTTAATAGCACTCCAAAAAAGTTGATTGGAATGGGCTCATGATCAGTACGTAAATGGAGCAATGAAGAATAGGACTTCTGTTTATTCGTTATAGCCTTTAATTATTAATGAGTCGCGATTCCATTTGGGCAGCTCAAATCGCCTTGGTGGTGCATGGAGAGTCCAACTACTGATGAAGCACCCAAAAAAAGACTTGTTTTAGACGGTTATTGGAAGAAGCGGTGTATTTATTTGAAGAAGTTTGAAGTTTGACGGGAAGAACATCCGGAGGAAGTGGCTGATTTAATTAAATTTGTTTTCCCCTTCTTCCTTCCAAAAGAGAAATATAAGAGACAACTAATGTGTACTTCCTGCCAACCAGGAAGTCGAGACTTGTTTTTCCAAGAATAGTTTGTAAATTTTAACCTTCACTTTTTAACTTCTTCAAATAAATCAATCTCTAACTCAACATCTGTTTTTTGGGTGCTTGAAATCTGCGACTGTACATTTTTTAAATGCTTAATATCGTAAAGTGATTTACAAATAGTTACCACAAGAATAGATTGTAGTCTATATGAAAACGAGCATGGTGGAACGATGTATTCTTTTACGAAGAGCTAACATGTACATATAAGTGATACCGGGTAAAAAAAAAAAAATACTGTTTTAAAGTACAGGTACGTGTGATTTCCAGGCGATAGGTTCTCCACCATGTTTTACTGGCGCCCAGTTGTAGGGATGTTGCGCCTTCATCCCGCCCAATAACCAACCAGAAACTTCGCAGTCATGTGACCCGATCCCCACTCTTCACGCCTACCCTGCCAAAAACATCTCTTACACTTCCCAAGTACGACAAGTCGTCACCCAATTCAGTCTGTGAGTGAGTGTCTCGCTGGTTAAATAAATTCTGAAGCTTAAGTTTTATTATTTACATTATTATAATTTAGTTATTTTTTGGTTTTTAATTACTAAATTGTACTGAATTCTACGAGAGACTTATTATTCATTACCGCACAGTAAGTTTATTCAATTATTAATTTAATTTTTTTTATAACTACTTTTTGTAGCACATTTATATTTTACAATTTTGATAGAATATACTAAACCCAGATTTTAGCATTGAAGGTCATGATGCCAACGAAAGAAATTAACTGGCTCTTTGTCAAATTCAATTTAAAGTTAATGTTTAAATAAAAAAGATGGCTTGAAAAACTGATTGCAACTGCTAAAATGCTAACTGAAATGCTGACTGCTTTCTGCTAAAATGCTCGACTGTAGCATATTTGCGATATGTTTTTTAAACAATTACCTTCCTCGGAGAATTCTTTTAAGTTTTATATTACTCATTAGTTACCGAGTTTATGTTGCTTATTGAAGGCTATTAACTGAATTAAACACAACTTTTAATAACAGTAGAAAGTATACAAATAAAGCAATTTGGATGAACTTGTGAAGAACTCGCGAACTTTGTAGCTCACTTTTTGTGATGGTTACGGGTTATACTTAATTTTAACTCTTGCGACCCTAGAGCAGTCGAAGTTGGTCACGGCGATCTCTTAGATCACTTTTTTAAAAAATGGATGGGTTTAAAATTGCTTTAACCTAAATAAGCGTGGGCTAAAAAAAGGTGCAGAATTTCTTGACTAGCTTTAGAAACTCCAGACATATATAAGTGATAAATGAGATATAGATTGTTTTATCAATTGGACGAACATCTTAAGTCTAAAACATTGCCGATTTCTTTACATCCTATGCCCACCGCAGCCTAAAAAAGAAGCCATTTAGCAACGTGCCGAGTAAAATTTACTTTTGCTCTAAATAATATTATCAATAATATATTGTATAATCTGAAAATTTAGGTTCTTGCAGCTCCTTCTACTCCGGGAGTAGATTAGCAGTTCTCCTTTCGTTTAATTTAATGGAATAATTTTCTTCCTTACCCTCTAGAAATTATTCACGACCTTTTCCTTGTTCTGTGTTACTCTGTACTGAACAGAATTGTCACTAGCAAGTTCTACATTTGTCCTCCATCCTGGAAAACATATCATTCTCTTTTTCGCCGAGTTCCAACATCTTGGCATTCTTAGCGGTTACTTCCACATTCAGCACTTCTCCCTTATTCTCTTTCAGCAACATTCTTAGTGATTCCTTCATATCTTTTTCTCGATAAAGATAATTTTTGTTTTTGTTTTAATCAGCAGTAAATCTGCAAAAGAAGAAGTAAGAATTAGTCTCGGTAAACAATTAGACCCAACATTTTTCTCTGGCTAATTAAATTAATTATAATTTGCATTAGCCGGTAGTGCTAATTCTCTCAATTTAAAGGAAAAATTAATTGATGGATAACCAATCTAGATCTGGAAGCTTAGATGTAGATTAGCATGGCTAAAAAATTAAATTCATTACGAAGTAAAAATATGTCTTGGTTTTATTAGGTGCGTTTGTTTAGGGCTTTGAACTTACGTTTTTATAAGAATTGTGTGTAAAATATTACATATTTATGGTTTTGAACCGAAATCTGGTTGTAGGTAATCATGTAAAGTCTCCTGTGACAGAGCTATGTAAGATTCAGAACTATTAGACTGGGATATCCATCTTTAAGGAGGCCTTCTATGTTTTCAAAAATGTTATGTCAAACACTCACTCTATTTTCTTTTACATATTTTCTTGGAGTGGGAAGTATTTATAACGTAATGACAATTTCATTTTAGTGAGGATCTGTTAACTAAGAGAAAGCCGAGTGTTTTTTCAATGAGTTTTTTTCTTTATTATCTTTTATTACTGAACACTTTCCTACAATTTGAATCCTTCTTTTCAAACATTAGAAACGACTTTAAAGACTGGGCATATTTTCTAATAATTCCTACTACGTAGTTGTTTCGATTGATTCGAAACTCCCTTTTTTTTGGAAGCCTTCTAAAACATGCAATGTCCTACGCGAAGGTGGTCATAAACCAACTATTTGTACGTCCTCAATGCCTAAAAACTTGTATTGCCGATGAAATTTCTGACTGAAATTCACTGTTTTTCGAAAGGTAAGAAAGTGAAAAGCTGGAGATGTTAGACAAGTAAGGAACATTCGTAATTAGACATAATCAACTAATAAATAAATACACAAGCTCTGTGATAAATAAATAGATTACCAACCACATTTACGTATATCATAAAATATAATACACGATAGTAAAAAAAAGGTTTTATCTACTTTTATCGCGGGTGACTTATCAAAGGCACTGACT
Source organism: Rhodnius prolixus (assembly GCF_049639745.1). Classification (NCBI taxonomy): domain Eukaryota; kingdom Metazoa; phylum Arthropoda; class Insecta; order Hemiptera; family Reduviidae; genus Rhodnius; species Rhodnius prolixus. The sequence goes on along the minus strand of NW_027411603.1, from coordinate 9,722,322 downwards.
GCTAGATGTGGAGGTTAGGATTAATCAAACGCGAACGCTCTTGTGATATGATGCCTACAAAATTGAGGGATTCATCTCACTATACACAATTATCCACATTTATTTTATTCTTAACGCACGGCTCAGGACCCTTTATCATTCAGAGCCTCAGCGGTCTTCCTCCAACAACTATAATTTGTACGTCTATAATTCTAAAGCCTCTTAGTTTCAAGTACTCCTGAACACTCACAATTTTTTAGCACATATAGTGATAAAGCCACACATTATGATGGCCCTTTCACCCTTTAGTAGGGAAGCCCATCTACTTGTCAGTTCCCAGAAGAGGGCCCTTAATAGAATTTTATCAGAAAAAATGTTTCCAATAAAAGTTGTAGATCTGAATGTGTGCAATATAAGTTTCAAATTTAATGAAAATCGTAAGGATAAATTTTCGAAAAAATACCATAAATTGGAAAATATCTTTAGCAAAGTTGCTAATTCCGGTTAAGAGAAGTTACAGTCGGTTCTCATGAGGAGGTACCACCAAAAAAAACAAATTTAAGCGATTTTTCTGTCATTTACACAAACACTCAATTTTCAAAATCCAGTTATTCCGACTCGGAAGATATCAAAAAATGTGTTTTTAGTTGAAAACTCCAAATCGAAACTGCATTTCTATTTAAATGTTTTTATTGAAACCGACAACAAATTCCTCCAAGGCAATAATCCAGTGTCAATTAATTGCTGATTTTAAAGAACTAATTTCTTTTATTGATGTGAATTTGGTGTATTTTTAATTTTATAAAAATTAAAAATTATTTAATAAATTTTTGCAAACATTTTTTTTTCAACCAAAAACTATTTTTGTCTTTTATTATTTGAAGTCTATGTGTTGAATGTATAATGTATATTTTTGTAATGTAATGTTTTTTATTTAATGACCATTTATGTAGAGTAGTAATGTTGTTTGTTTTTGTTTGTCGTTAGATGGAAAACAACACATAAATATAGCCTTTATATTCACTAAGCTTATTATTAACAATACTACTATTGTTGGGCTTTTGTAATAGTTTTTTATCTACAGTTTAAAATTGTTCTGAATTGAAGTTTTTATCTCTATACTTTTTTAAAGTCTAAATAAAAGAAAATTAATTCTTATTTACAAATAGAATGCTACTAAAAACTGTATGAATATTTTTTAATTAATATTTTTTCTTTAGCTTTTTTACGGTCCTTATTACTAATTCGTTTATACCAATAAATCTTTTTTATTTCAAAAATTGTTTTCAAGCCAATTTCGCTAAATAGCAATTGTTCCATAAGCTCTTCCTATTCTTCGACAATTTGGTCTGATATTTTTACTTAATATTGTCAAATTAAAAGGAAGTGTTAGAACCAACAAAGGGACAAGTGGTAATGAAGGGTAGACTGTAGATAGGAGATCCCCAGTTCGAATCCCGCACGTAGTTGGAAACAATTTCAAAGATTGATTCATCAGGTTCGTGAACAGAAATTCGAAGTCCATTTAAAAAATTAGTTGTTTCCACACTATCATTGATCACAGAATGTGGAAAAGCTACTCTAAAAGTAGAATTTTCTTTCACAAATCTGATGAGTAAATTTCTTTTTTTTTTATTTCAAGTGGATGAAAATCCGCAAACGACTGGTATATAAAACACTGGCATGCTATGACGCATGAAATAGCGGACATTATCCAGCATTGCGGATCCAACCATGAGTTAAACTAATTCTTGACATTCCTGAATAATTTGAATTGATAAATTTTAAAATTTATTTCATGGAAGAGTAAATTAAAAAGAACTGGTAGGGGTAGGCAACGTCTTAAGTACCATTCAAGTTCACACAATTGGTTTAATTTTTGCAATAATAATTAGAAATAATGATGTTCGAAAAAAAAGTTGCTAAATGAAAAAAGCGTTATGTAAAACGTCTTTTTAGACGCATAAACCGTCGGCCCAGACTATCCATTCACCGTTCTTTGTAATTCTTTTCATAATAATCTATTTTATTTAGAGATTCTGGGACATCATACTTTCCTAAAAAAGTTCTTACATTATAATAATAACCTGTATCGATTCCAACATTTAGTGAATAATCGAAATTTGAAGAAACCTTGGAAATTGTAGTAAGAGAATGTCGTGTGTTGGTTTTAAATCAAATCTTTTTTTTCTATTCATCGACAGGGGCGGTTGGTTTAGTGTTTTAAATAAGTTAACTTACAGTGGAAGTTATTAATATATCTTAGTATAAGAGGCACTAAACACCCCTTTCAAATCTGAAGTACTCAGGCGCCAGTTTCCTGTTAATTCTCCTTACTTTCATTACTAACTAGTAATACCGAATGGGGGGAGTTTAAGATAGTAATCATGCTAATTACTTTAACTCGATACAACTTCCTCAGTATTGTTATTACTTACTATCTTCAGCAATCGCTAATTTACTATGATATTGGACTATATAAAATATTAAAAGACAGTTAAATTCTTACAATATAAAATATTTTTGGTTGTATTATTTTATGTTAAGACCACTTTTTAGAAATTGAGATTTAAACTTAAATGTATTTATACACTGCTATCAGAAAAATCACGCTTTGTTTTCCTTATTACGCCCACACACATTAAAATTTATCTGATTTATAATTTCACTCTGTACTACGGTCATCGTTCAGTACGACGGTCGAGCCGTCTCACAGTATTGAGCTACCATAAAATTCGCAGATATAAGTCAAGCAATACTTGTTTAGAAACAAGTAGATTTGACCCGTAGATTCTGACGTAGAAAAGGAATAATGGTCATATTTTAACGAAGAAGGTGCACATTTTTGGTAGAAAGCTTATTCTAGATGAAATTAATTCGTTCCAAAATTGAATATTTATATAGAAAAATCACAAAAACAAAAATCTACTGGAAAATCAAATTTATACTTTTTGTAATTCTCTCCGCTATTGTCTTTTTTTGAGTTGGGAATCCTTTGCCTTTCCAATACTTGCTACAGTTTTGTCTAGCCACAGGAATGGTGAAAGGAAACCAAAAGCCCAAGGCAGGCGAACAAGTTAATTGTTTGTAACTCACCTTAGTTCACTAATATTCCATCAAGGTTGGGGTGGAAGTTCGAACAATCATAGACTACTTGGCAGACCACTCAGAATAGGAAATAGCAAATGAAACACGCCTTCAAAATTTGCGTTGGAGACCCTCAACGGACTTCGTTGTATTAAACAGGAGAGAGGAGGAGATGCTCTAACCATGATTGCCACAATAGACTCCCATGGTATATAACCAAATATCCTCTTGAGAGAGGGAGGTCCAAAGCTTTCAGCAGCTCAAAATGTAATCACTCCAGTGCTACTGGCTTCCAGAGTGTGAGGTTTAGCAAAGCCGCAGAACGCCATAATCACTGATTAAGTGGCTAAAAATAGCTAGGACTACTTTACCTATAACTTAATTAAATAGACTAGACTATTTGTTGTGTTTCCTACAATCTATGAACTCAAAAAAAGAAAAAGAAGAAGTTTAGCATGGTTCCTAATTCTTAACATGTTAAACAAATTAATCAATTTAGAAAAACAGTGTTAATTTGTTAAAAATAGCAAGGTGATATGCACAGATAGAAATAGCGTTCCATGAGTGTGTCATAGTTGGAAGGCCATTTCCGGTAGTTGTGACTCCCCTTGTGTGTCCAGTCAGCCGCACTAGGTAATTACGCTCATAATGGATATGTACGTTTAGCAGTAATTATACAGTTACATAGTTCAGCTACAACTTATAACTCCTAGAATAATAATAGTGAACGAGTGTAAGTCCGTCACCAAACTACTGGGTGCAACTCTTTTAGCCGATTCTTTCTTGCAGTCCATGCGTTCACTCACTACATCTTCTCACTGTTAACTGTACCATTTCTTTAGGCTACCATTATAACTTAAATACATCGTTTCCTGTTTTACGTTTACTGTCACTTTATAACCACATTTCTGTTATAAGTGATTTTAATTTAATGTTTTCTCTAATACAGTAAAATGAGAATTATTACCCAGAAATGATAATAAAATATTAAAAAAAAAAACAAAAACAAATTAGGACCCAAATTACTTTTTTGTAATTATTACATTGATTAGAATATGTATATCTAACGAGAAATTCATCTTTTAAATAACTGTCGGTTTACTTTTCTCTTATTTGTAATAGTAATTAAACAATTTAATAATATAACATAAATATTGGCAGATAATGACGGAGGATAAAGTAAAGAAAGAAGTGTTTCATCCTGCAATGTCTGACGTTAAAGTCACTCTGAAGAATGCACCTCTGTGGAAACAATTCTATAAGGAAGGAACAGAAATGATTATAACCAAATCTGGCCGGTAAGTTTTTAAAGCTATTTGATTAATTAATTCAAGTTTTCTATTAATTAAGCTTTTTGAATGAAATCATTTCATAAAAAGGGTAATTATCATCAGGAACATTATCAGGACATCTGAGGTTACCATAAATTGCATGTTTAAGCGGTTTCTCAAGAGCGGAGATCCCAAAGTTAAAGCCCAGTAGCCTGGTCCTTAGATTTTTCCAATTACTAAGAACCCATTACAGATTACTTTGCGAAGATGGACAGTGTTTTCTGAAACGCGAGTACACTGTCCTGATTGCCAGCAGTGAACTAATAAGGCTACGGGTGCCAATGTTGTGGCTAAATAATAATGCGAATACCGCAAAAGACGGTAGACATAATCACAGCTCGAGTGGCCAAAAATTATATTGAAAATGTTTTAGGGCGCAAATGGCCCAGCAATCAATGATCAGCTCAACCCAAAAAAATATAACAATAATAATAAAAAAACTCTAGCGATTAGCCAACATATATAAATATTGTGAACAAAATATTTTATGAAAATAAAATTGATCTGCATTGAGCTTTTTTGTTAAAAATATCCGCTTCGAGCGCCTGTGAGTCCAAAAATATATATTTTTTTTAATAAAAAAAAAGTGAGGAGCTGTCCGAAATATCTCAAGAACTATACATTGATTAAAATTGGTTATGTTACGCTTCTAGCACATCATCAGAGTACAACTAGGCGATTTGAATCCCTTAAACGAAAACGCCACTTTACTTAAAGAATTTTTGTTTTTGTTTTAAGGTTAATTAAAAAATAGCTTCAATATAATAAATAACTCCAAAATAATTCTTTGCACGTGATAAATGATGTAACTTTCTTGAAAATGGATCAGACTATTTATAAACTTCGCATGTACCTATTACTTACAATTACTACTAAAATATTAATTTATTTAAACGGGTTTTTATCTCTAACTACTCATCAGTATAATTACACAATATATGAAGGCATTGCACATTCATTTCAAACGTATTACTAAGAAAAATAATTTTTGAGGAGTTCTCTGAAGATACGGCAAGTAACGCTTCTCCAGCGAGCATAGTTCTCGTATAAAATGTATTTACATAATAATCGCAACCAAATAACATTCAGGGTTTTGATATTTACATTTTCTTTAAACTCGTAAAATTATAAACTGGAACTTTATGAACTGTAATAAGAGCGTTCATATCAGATTCCCTTATTTTTCAGCAATTCGTCAATAAGTTTCAAATGTCTGACTTACTTCTACAAATTCTGTAACAATTTCCTTAAAAATAGTTCTCAACAATCAATTATGAATTTAGGTTGAATATAAGTTGTCCGTAACAGTGTGTATAAAGTGAGAGGATATTTATGCTGTATTACATCAGATCCAACTAAAGAAACATCCAATTTCTTAGTTTAGTGATATGTCAGAAGGTAACTAACCAACTTGAGGTGCTTGGAGGGGTGAGATACATAAAAGAACAGTGCTAGTCTGTATCCGGATGTAGAGCACATTTCACGCTAAATGTATGAAGGTGTAGCCAAGAGGGGGAGCGAGTGTGTATTTAGTTTTGGGTGCGCCGTGTTGTTGAAAGATGGCGCCTAGTAAATTTACGACTACAGTGGACCGGTATTGTTACGGCTGACTATATAGTGAGGAGGTTCTCCCCAACCGTGTACGTTTGTGATCAGGACCGGCAACCCCACTTTTCTTATTTTTATTTACTCAGGACAAGAAAACACGACTCTTCACCTATCATTATACTTTTAAAGTAATCGATATATACTATCTCCCATTATTGTAAGGCATTAACGTTTTCACGTTAACGAATAATAATAATAAAAGATTTGGTTTGAACGCCCACACGATTTTCTCTTATTGCAACTCTCAAGGTTTTTAACTACTTCATTTTCTTGAAACTAAAAATCCAGAAACATATTTAATTACTAAAATTATACTTTGATGTAAAATCATGCTTACAGTGAATGTATCTCCTTCCTCTCCAGAATTGCCTTCGAAAAAGTATTTATCCAGAAACGTTTCAAAAAAAAAATAAATAATAATATGGAAACAGGTAGAAAGAATGTGCCGATCAACACAAACAATTTCGAAATTTTGGCACTGAATCTGATTCTTATGGATATATTCAAGATTATACGAATGTACGTCTTTGATATTATTACAACGTCTCACCTACCCAATATTAAAAAACATTTAAAAAAATATATACGTTTAAGCAAATGTCTTTACTGAAATTTCAAATTTCCTAAACTTTTTTAGTTTTTCGCGACTAAAAACGTTCGCTAAATTGATTTTAGATGGGTTTCCAGGGGTGAAGATATTTAACTTTCATTGCTATTTAAAAGAATTCGACAGATACAACCATCTACTGCAATGTAAATTAGTTGCAAAAATTTCGAGTTTGCCGATAATCCGCAATATATTGTCACTTAAACAGAAAAATCGAGTTCACTCCAGATTTCCTGATAGTAGAGAGAACTGAAAATTAATATTTAGAACTTTCAATTTTTTAAAAAATGCAATAAAATCTTACGTCTAAGAGAAACTCTTGCTTTTTACATACACTCAGGCAAGTTGGGTTTTGGGTATAGTTTTATGATAGTGGCAAATGTTAGCTTTTCATTCAGCATTTCATATGCCTGAAATATAGAGATATCTCCTGTCTACAGTTAGATATTGTATACGAATTCCAGAAACCATTACAACTTATTGTATTTAATTTTTAATTAATATCGTTCAATGTGTTTTAACTACTCTTGCAACTGGGAAATATAATTTTTGAAAAAGCTATTCTTACCATTGTTACATGCATTATAATTATTTGTGTGATTAAAATGACCTACTTCTACTAAGGCCATTTGTCATCACCCCATTTATTTCCTAAGGGAAGTTTTATTGCTACGGAGATGACAATAGTTCCTTTTAGTATGCGCACAATAGGAAAAGGAAAAGAAAGGACCAGGTAATCCCGGTTGGGAGAAACACTAGGAAGACGATCTAGCACTAGGATTATCTACCTAAGTATTCAGTCACCACAAATCAAGGTTCTGCTCGTCCTATTGTTCCTGCCATTATTTGCTACCATTACCAAAACCAATAATTGAAGTCAATCACCTTTTTTATTGAGAAAACAAATCCCATTCACTTTTTTAATTTTTCAAAGAGTTTAGCTTGGCTTTATTTTCATGGTAAAGTGATTATACTTTTTTGGGGAATTCTCCACAATATAGTTATTCATATTGTCGACGATAGTCTTATAAATTAATGCTTTAAATTCTAGCAGAAATATTCAGTGAATGACTTACAACTTTGTTGCAATTTAATGGCGCCTTTATGCTTTGTCTCCCCGTCTTCTACGCTGCAATAACTGTTGCTCTCCGCTGATGAAGTCAAGGAGTTCAGTATTTCATCCGCTTTAGCCCTTATATTTGTTTAATAAAAACTAATTCATCGAAAGATTATGTTTTTTGCCTTACATCACAACAACGAATATTACCTAAAAACAAATTGAAATCATTATAATACTATTACACTGCTTATTTTAAAATAAATTTATTGTCTTTTTGATATTTTCCAACAATTCTTAAACTGTTAAGTAAAAAATCTAATGGTCAATAATATGCAGGATTACTTAATTTCTAATTTTACTGTATAATTCTGTGTATCGGCACTAGAAGAAAATCATGTTTAAGAGACTGTGTATTTTCGTCGAAAAATTCAAATATTAATTCGGTACGATTGCAATACTTCCTCTTAGCATAAGCGTGTGAAAAATAAGCAACACTTTAAATCTCTAAAAAGTGATAATGAATCGCGCCCATCTCGTTTTCAGACTCTTAAAATCTAAAAACTTGTTGCATCCTTAATCGAATGAGTTTAAGAGGTCCCTTTTTTTTTCTTAATTTATATATCCAACTTCAATTTTTTAAATGTAAATGTATAGCCTGTTAATACGAAATAATTGGCGATCGGAGCAATTTCCAGTATAGTGCCATCCTACTGACAGTGTTCTTTCATTTGACAACACTATGTAATCCCAATATTGTGCTGTACGGGGCTTCACGTGAAAAAGTAATGTATTAGCCACTGAGCTAACTAACCTTTTCACACTCAATAATTTATTGCTTTGATTTAAAAAAACTGGATTATACGTAATTAATGTTTACTAGAAAAGAAATTTATAACTTTATGTCAAAAGAATAGGCTTATTATTTTTCATTTTTTGCTCAAAAGTAAAAAGACTTAAAAATAAAATATTCCAGTCTAATTGAAATTACTACAAATGACACATTGTATAAAAATGGTTAAGTAAATTAAAGCAACCGATTTAATAAAATGTCACAGACGTAATAATTTGATAAGTGGTTAGAACGAAGAGGAAGAGGAGTAGACAGTAGAACATTTTTAGTTAATGGAAGTTTTGAGTGAGGTTGTTTTAAAGATTTTTCCCTAAACACACATTGAAAAATAATTTGCAGTTAACCATCAAGTGAAGAGTAGTGCCGCTGGCGACAACCTCTTCTTGCTAAAAGGTTTGGAGACGTACATAGTATTTTCGTCTGGCGTATCCTATGTGTAATGTACACACACTTCTACTCCATAGTGTATCTTTTTTCTCTCTTGTAATATTTTGTAATGGCTTAAACTTTCCCCTTCTCACTAAATCTAATATCTCTTTTTTCTGTATTAAGGCATTTTTGTGATCACAGATTAGCTCATCTTTAATACTTATTACAAATCCTGAAACAAGTGCTCACTATTATTATAATTCCTCAAGGTACAATAATATCTTTATTGCTGAGTAACAATATCATATTGGGAAATTCTAGTAATTTATGTAATGCTTTTGGAAAGGTCAATACCCCAATTTTCACCCAAAGGTTTAGACTGATTTTTAATCAAGAAAATTAGGCAACGCTCAACTTCCATGTAATAAGGAATAATTATAGCAATTTAAAAAACAACTTATACAAATTTATAATCACTAATCTAGTTAATTACTGGACAAAAATTTGTAATTCATAATTGAAAGAAACAGCATTTTATTAGACCATTTTATAAGGACAGAGGATTCCAAATATTCTGATTTTTAACCAAAATGTTTTTGCTGGTGGCTTTTCTCAAGTTATTTACATAAATAAACACATAAAGAAGAAAGAAAAAGGAAGCTTTAATAAAACAGTTTAAAAAACAAAACAAAATAGTCATAATAAACTAACCTGATTTTCTTTGAAAATAATAGGCTGTAAAGATTATTAATTCTGATCAGTTAATATTTAAATTCTAAACTGACGTAACACAAATGATAGTTGTGTAAAGAAACTTCCATCCCATCTACTACTATAACCATAATGAGAACCTACCACTGTATTACGTGCAAAATTCGATTTTCTCTCATTACATTTAACACAATTTTTAGTGTAACGATCACTTGCTTTCTAATGGTTAAACATAAATATGGAAGTGTTGGCAGACATATGTATGTCCTCACCAATTTTATGAAAGTACATAAGAGCCTGTCATAACTTAAACCACCATATCCCTGCAGAGAAAATTCCAAATACATACATATATTGGAAACCTACTCTCTAACATAGCAATTCCAATTAATCAATTTTCCTAGAGCTTGAAATTGCATTAATACTCTCTAATAATTACATAGGATAGTAAAGATACAGAACAGACATTCTTCTGAAGAAACATACTTTCGAGGGAAGAAAATTGCAGTCCAAAAAATGGTGCAAAAATTATTCTTTAGGAGAAAATTTTTCACGAAAAAATATAATCAGAAAATTGAGAACATAAAAAAATAAACTTAAGTAAAGTCATAGTTCCGATAGGCCGATACCAAGTTCCAGCGATTTCGACATCGGTTCTCAAACCGTAATAATATTTTAAGCTTTACTTTTTTGGGATATTCAGCTAATACATTCCTTACTCTAAAAACTTTTTTTATGGCATTCACTTTCGTACCTTAACAAAAATTAAAAACTAGATAAAGGGAAAAACAAGATAGGTTTTAAGTTTCTTAAATACAATTTACAAATAAATGCTAAATGATTAGCTCGATGGCGGAAAAGATAAAAGAAATGCCACGAAAGGGATGTGTACGACTGAACAGTAATAATGTATCAACTGAATACTAATAATGTATCACTTACGTGCATTAACCCTCATGTGCCAAACGCAAAAGAAATCTAAAGTAAAATTACATTTTCTCTTTAATTCTTGCATAAATAATCAACCTTATTGGTGACAGCTTTTGCTTTAAAAGCCAAAAACAGGGAAGCAAACATGAATTGATCATTTTTTGATGTTTTTTAGCTTGTTTTTTTATTGTAAAATGTACACACACTTATTATTTTCGTTTAACTTAAATTTAGATAATCATGTATGCCATGTTTTATCAATTCTATTACATCGATTGCGTTTCAAAGAAACTTATTTTACAGCTTAGATATATGTAGGAGGGTGTATGTGAGGTGTACATGTTTGTTATTAGTGGGCATCCTTAATAGTTAGCAGTTAATATTTTCCCAACATAGTAAAGACACTCGGCTAGTTCATTAATGGTTTGAGCCGACTTTCTGGGCGAGGCCCAATGGTACCCGGCGCCAATGTCTCCTCACTATTTACAGACGCGCCAACCGCAATAGTCTCACATCAGTTTGCTTAAGGGTCTTCCATTTTCTCTCTCTCTCTCACTCAACAAGTTTTGCAAAAACAAAGAGCACATCTGTTTAGTTATGAGTAAATATTGCCAAGACTTTTAAACTTCCGAGTTTTTAAAAACACCATAAGTGACATAATTGGGACTCTGCACCTATCTCAAATGAACAATAAAAGAAAGTTGGTACCATAAGTCCAAAAAACTGAAGTACTGAAACCAAAGACATGGAAGTGGCTTGGAAATATATTATTTCTAAACAAGTTTTAAAATTAATCTTCTTCAGATAATACAGGAAAGGTTTACTTGAAAAGTATTAAATTATTCAATTTATTGCTTCCAATTAAATCATTTAGTGTTTCTAGTAGTACCTTTCACCCAAAAACTAATCACTTTCGATGTAAAAACGGAACTTGTTCTAAAGATTATATAGTTCCATTGCTTGTCTTTTTTTTCAACGTGGGAGTCCGGCTTTTTCATGAAGTCGTGTGAATGGCTTTCCATGGCCGTATGAGTCAAGACCAAAAGACACTGAACTGTTCGCTTGGATACCCTAATAATGTAAAGTTGTTTATTCACTAGCCAAAAGAGCGAAATATTTACCTAAAATTTTTTGTCAGAGATAACGGCTATCCTGGGGATTCTTTCCTAAGCCAAGACATTGCTGGATAACTTTCGCAGACCTGGATCTCCATACTCGAAGCATAGAAAATGGTTTGATGCACAATTTCTCGTAAGATGATATCAGAAATTCAACAAACTTATTCTTTTTCAAATCTTTGACACAGGTAAATTTTAGCTCTTATTGGCAAAACGGAAGTTCATTGCTCTACTGTTTCATTAAATGTTTATGAAAAAGATTTATTTACTTTACTGGATAAATTTTTCACTAAAATATTATTTGAAATTGGTCACATTGAGTGACCAATAAGTCTGACCTTTTTACCTAAAACGACATCTGTTATCATTTGTTTCCTTAATTGAAATTATTTACTACTTTGTTTTTAAATATAAACGGAGAATTTCATCCTGTACATTTCTTTGGAGTAGGATATTGCAGTACATGAACACGTAAAGACATACCCGCACAGACCAAATTGTGAAACCACTCTTTTGGAGGTTCAGGCGTCCATAAAACGGATGCTTTTTGGTAAAACTCAATTTAGAAAATTTATCACGATAGCTTTACTTTCCTAGGAATGGAAGAGAAAGTAAAAAAAAAAACAGATACTTAATTCCAAAATATTTCTAAAATTCATAAACTAAGTAACGCCAAAATAAATGACTGTTCCATAAGTAGCGTACAGTGAATATTTTAGTACAAAACTGCTTTTGAGGAACACATCGCAGATTGGGGGACACATCAAAAGTAAAATTTTTCAATTAGCTGATAGAAATAATGAGGGAAACGTTTTTTGAAATGACAAATTTTACACCTTGCTTCCTAAAGATTAGGTTATGATGTATGTTTTCTATAGCCTATCTGTAGGACATGCCACTTTTTTCTCACATCTGAATGAGTAAATAAATTCAGAGATGCCTTTAAAATATTTGCTAAATTTCTGTTCCCAATTAAAGCCATTTGTAGACAACTTATGATTAATAATCATTGAAAACTGAATAATTCAAGATAATTTTGATTTCTTACCTGTAACTTCAACCCTTAAATTTGAATCACACACGTAAAAATATTACATATTAATTTATTATTTGCACGGTCCTCTGATTAAAAATAGCAAAGAACTTAGATTTCTCCATTCAAAATACCTGCATGATATTCTTTATGAGGCTCGCCCTTATGGAGGAGTCGAAGAGCCCTCTGTAATTGCATACTTTTTTGGAAATTAATCTCACAGAAGTTGACACAGAACTGTGTCCATGAGGCTGAGCTGGCAAACATCCTTGGATTTAGATTAGGGCTTCGTTTAATCGTACAACAAGCAATTCTAAATTATGATCGAAACGCACACGTTTATGCATTTGTGAGCTGCAATATGGTTATTCACAGTAATTAAAGTAATTTTTATTTTTCGAAAAATGTATTTACTAGGCACTTAGCCTAGTATTGATTAGGAAGCCACGCTACAGCAATTTAGTGATAATTTCCTTAAATAAAAATGAGAGTACTTTTGTTAGTGTTTCGAGTTTTTCGGATCCGACAATTTCGAAAATTCCTATTCACCAAATTTAGTCAAAATCTAAAATTGTGGGATGTAGCAAAAAACAGGACTGCTTGCTTCTTCTCCCATAAAAGTAGTACCAATAAATAAATGCAATGATATTTCAAAATAAATTAGAAAAAAGGCTGCAGGTATTTAATATACAATAAAAATGTTACGTTCAACGCATTGTTTTATAAACACTATGTGCCATTTTAAGTACTTTATAGCCTATCTTAAGCGCAGAAACGCACATTGTATTTTCGCAATACGTTTGTTGTATGTTGTGTACTACTGCAATTCGTAACGCTTCACAAGAATCTTTCAAAACTACTACATTTAATAAGACACAACAAGATTTACAAAGACTTAGTATTGTTGACCACAATGCTGGAGTAATGCTGTTTTGTGTACAGTTTAAAAAGAAAAAGAAAGATGAGACAAAACAGTTCATGCGCAAGTGGAATATAAAGAAAAATAGGTTTTTGCTTGCACACACGGGTGATGTAGAATTCTGTTGCTGATACTAGTATACCTGTATTTGTAATAGGACTGGTGTTTAAGACTTGTAAGGGGATCTGGATGTTACTTAGCGCCGCCATTCGTCACCGAGCGAACTATGTACCTTCCTTCCAGGCTGATATTTCGTCACGGTTTCTTCCAGCTTCCCCTTTTTATAACCTTTCTTCCTCTGAAGAAATTCTCATTTATTTTAATTTTTTTTTTTTTTATGACTATAACATAACGTAGAGAAGAAGTAAGACCAGGGGAAAAAAAAGATACTGTGAAGACAAGACTGTGACGATATTATCTATCCGGTATCTGTATCCCAGATGGGACAAGATAGTGAGGTATACAGTTTTTGAATGTCAAAGATCGTATTGCCGGCTGAAGCAGAGGAGAGGTTACAGTCTTTAACAGAGGCGGTCTTGTCTGAAGATGAACCCGGCCACACAAGGGGCGCCACAAGGCGGCACTACACTAGGGCGCCTGCCTCATTACTTCAACACACTGCGCACGCCACACTCACACAAACATAACATCTTTTACCACTATTTATTTGTCCATATCAGTGTAGTAGAGTAGGGGACACTCTTCAAGACCAACTTTGTATTCTACATGGTTAATATAAAAGATATACATTAAAAATAAAAATATTTACACTCAACACTAGTAGTCGTAGAATTACACTTTAAAATAATTGGTGTCTTATACATAATATATGTATGTAAGCACATAAATTTCTGTAAGCAAAATAAAACACTGTATTTATGCATTAATGAAAAGTTCCTGTTCATTTTTTTTTAAATTTCGCTACATTTAACCTCTGATATTTAAAAACATAAAAATAAATGCTAGCTATTCATGCAAAATGTTAATGACATTTTAACTTATTAATTTTTTTTAATTTACTTTTTTATTGTGTGTATGTGTGTGCGCGTCGTGAAAAGGTCTTTAAAATAGTTACTAAGTTCAGGGGACTCCGACATTTGAAGTGAAACGTTTTTCTCGGTACAGTCCCTGAGACTGCCTAGCTTCCTTAAATGCTTGTTAAAAATGATGAAATAATGTTTTCTCGCATTTTCAGTCAATTTATTATATATTCTTATTCCTAGTTCCGGAAGCTGTACTCTTGGTAATTCGGAACAATTTTATGTGCTTACTTATATTATGTAAAAGGCACTAATTATTTTACTTTTACTTTTTTTGTATTATTCGAAAATAATCTTATTTTTGAGATACAGGGTAATAAAATTTTAAATGTTTTTAATGAGAGAGATAAAATAATTTAGAAAGGGCACAAACTATGTCTTCCCTTTTATATTGCCGCAAGTTCTGATAATATAACCAATCCAACACTAAATAAAATAAAATGAGTCAATCACCTCAATAAACGGAAGTGTGACGTTATAGTTTGATTTCCAGTTCTGACGTAGAATGTATCCTTCTAATTCAAATGAGGTGTAGGCTTCCACTTCGTCGGAGAAAGAAAGAGAGATTGTTAGAGTTAGTGAGAGAGGAGTTGCTAAGTTTGATGAAAGGTGTCAGAAGTAAGTTTCGGGATGTACAGGTGGAGGGTTTAATTGCACTTAATCTTGCAGCAAAATTAAGTGCATACACTTTTTCTAAGCTGTTATTAAAAATGCTCGATAGATTTTTTTGACTTTAACTGTTGGTGAACTCTAGAATTTCCTAATTTCGTAGGCCTTATTCTATTGTTTAAAGGTCGCGAGTTAGTGTAAATCTTATTTGTGAAGTTAGGAGAGGATATCCCACTAAAAATCAAGTGACTTATTCAAAATCGATAAACAAAAATTAACCTGTGCAAATGAGGAAGTCTTCGCTCATTCAGGAGAAAAACAGTACTCCTTCTTCAGCTAGTGTCAAGCAAAAGCTCTTTCGCTAATTTAATCAGATATGATGGAAGTCACATTAATTGAATAAAAAAAATACTCCCGGACAGTTATCTGAAAAATAAAATAAAAATACTTTAATGGCATTGTAATTTTAATTTTGCATCACAATATATAACGTAACATAATACAACTGAATCAACATTACATCATAATTAAATTATCTAAACCGAAAGTACTTTTTTTTGTTATCATTGTTAACAAGATCTCTTTCTGACAGGACTTAGATAATTTCGGGGGGCATTAGATGATAAATGATATTTCCAACAAGTTAAAAGATAATTGATAACCATAAAACAGACTAGTTATCAACGCCATCTAAAATGATGGTGATTATATTTTTGTACGTAGGTATATACCAACATTGTTGTCATGAACTGCTAAAAAACAAACAATAATTTAGAATTTTTTTCTCTAGAAGATAGTTTTTGAGAAGGGTAGGGGTAGAAGGGACGAGAGGGGAAAAAATGAAAAGGAAAGTAAAAAAAACACACAGGGAAGACAGAAGTGAAGTCAATTAGCAGTATGTTGAGGATGTTGGTGGCTGTACGGGGGGAGCTCGAAGGGTGGTCCAGTGGCGCCTCATGCAGCTCGCCTCTCTGGCTTCATCTCACCAACAATACAACAATTATTCTTCACCCTGCTTCATCCGCTTCAACTGCTTAGTGTGCTTGCCCTGCGGCTCCAACAGCTTTCACCTCCCACCCTTCTTACTCCAACTTCTTTCTCTTCACTACAAGCGTTTAGGTTTTTTTTTTTCTTATTTCCTTGATGAATATTTTAAACCCATAGAACATATCTATGGCTGAATTACCAGTTTTGTTTGATTGATTTCCCTCATTTAAACAAAAAATTATTCATTAATTTCCGGTTAACTTTTGTTTTGTAATTCCAATTTTAATTGCATTACACAACGGTAATGCATATGGCTTTTAATTTAAGACTTTAAACATCCTCCTATTGACTTAGTGGAACCATACCTAAATGTATATAGTAAATACCTAATACCTAACAGGGACTACTTGGATTGAAACCAATGTCTGACATGGAAGAAGAGATCCACACTGGCAAAACTACTAGAACTAAACCACTGACCTGGAGATTGATACTTTTAAGGACGACGAGACTAACGCCACTTACCAGCAAACTATCAATTTATGGATGAATTGTATCAAGATAGGGAGGAGCAGCTAAAAGATCAAATACAGCTTGTTTGCTAGCAATGAAGTTTATATAAATAAAGTTTAACGAGACGCCTTAAAACTGATTTCCTTCAAAAATTACGAAATCAAAATACCTAATTTGAACTTTCTAATTATTGTATTAATGCTATTTCTGTGTCTAGGCAAATATTTGTCTGAAATACTAAAACTATGTACAGGTAGGTATTAGCTACGATCTCCTTCACGTGGCTTATCAAGTAGACTAGGTGAATAATATAAAATATTGCATCTTTCGTTGGAGCAAGATTTAACTAAAGATCAAGCTCGGTACCCTTGGTATCATCCATTCTAGCCCGCTTATTCCGCCTTTGGTGTTAATATGGCCTGACCATTTTTTTAAAAAACCACGTTTTTGTGGATCAGGAGAACTCAAAACTTAACTCCCCGGTGAAAAGATGATATCAAATTTATGCACGATCGCTATAATTCTTTTATGAGGAACAAGCAGAAGATGTAATAAAAAATATGCTATGTGATAAGTTTTCAGAATTGCAAAGGTATCTATGATAATTAATGTGGAAGGTAGAGTGGAAGGTAAAGGATTTCATTAGCACTACAATGAATATTTAAAACAGATCATAAAATAATAGAAATAAATCAAACAAGGTAATCTCGCTGTTAAGTTTTATTATGTGAAATTAAAAGATCTACCTTTCAGTAGTGGGGATAAATATTATATAACAAGAGAAACAAAGTGTTGTCATCACAATGTTAAATAGGTGTAATGGTCAAGACGTTTCTGTCTGAATTCTTTCGTGTCTAACAGAGTGATTCAAATACAATGATGTTAGCTCTATCTCACGCACACACACTCAGGCTAACAATACACACTGATCAGACAGTTTAGTCATGTATGTGTGTATGTCTGATGTAGAAGAGTGTAATGAAGGTGTTAGCATGGACTTGAGACTACCTGGTGCCCCCATCTATCACTATGGAGCATGTTTACCCTGGGGGGTCTCTCTCTCTACTTGATTATACACATTAGCTTGCCCACACTCATCCGTATACTTTATTTCGCTCCCTTCTCCTCCCTAACAGTTTGTGTTTGTTTTACAAGGCGAGACGAGAGACCATCAAACTAAGGAAGTAGAAGCAAGAGGCTAGTTCAGCCGTCTCCAGTCATACTACACAATCTAATGGGAGGTCCCTCCTATAACACCGTTCTATTTTCGCAATTACCACACAAAAACAGCAGGTGGTCCAAAGCCAAACCTTCTTCAATCATTGTTTTACATCTAGTTTGGGGGTCCATCCCAACACTAGACTATCATCCTATTATATCATCTCCTCTAGGTTCTTTCCTTTTCTAATTTTTTTTTTTTTACTTCGTCTGTTCACAACTACTACTAACTATACAATCTTTTCACTAACTACATACTTGTTGCCCCAATCACCGTCATCATCTACAGCGCCTCCTGCAGCATTCTGTCTTTTATTATATAATTGAAGCTTGTTATTGTATGAGATCCACACGGTTGATGATTCAATTCTTACATATTTATGACTAAAGAAACATGATTCATAATTTTCACTTAATTTGCCCCCCTCCATTATTTATATAAATTAAAAGTCTGGTGTGAAACATTCATACAGTTTTCTGTAATGGTAATTATTTTCACGGTTCTAATAGCCCCAATTGAGAGGTTTGCAGTAGGTCCATCACAAGGGTTGGGCCTAGGGGATGGCATCAAGGCGTGGATTTGGAAAGCCAATCGCCTAAAACTTTTTTTAAACTAGATTTTGATGAAAATAAAATAACCAGTATCTTTATTTTGCGTAAATTAGATAATTTAATATAGCTATTTACTTCTAATGTCAAGAGACTCCGTTGGTAAAGCCAAGAGAATTATAAACATTTAATAAAGTGGAATCTGCAGAAATTTCGGCCAAAATTAGAACATGACTTTATTAATAATAAAAAAGTACTTACTTGATTATGGATACATAATGGGAAACGCAAAAGGAATAATATTGACCGTTACAATGTCCAACACAAGTTACAATTCGTCGTATGACTGAATCGTTCAGAAAATCGTTTGCTGCGTTGAGCGAACAATTTATTTTTCTACCACATAACTATCAAATAACAAAAACTCCAATTTCGTTCAAATAATATTCGTTTTTACCCTTGCTATAGAATTTTTCCTTCTTTAAGGCTAAAGACAAATGATTTATGATCTTACGTTTCTCTTTGTCTTAAAAATAGAAAATTTATCAGGAAAGAACATTATTTGAGCAAAAAAGACAAACTATACATATAAAATCTTACTAACTTTTTTTTTTTTTTTAATTTATAGAAGAATGTTTCCATCACTAAGACTTGGTCTTTCTGGGTTGGAGGAAGATGGCCGTTACTTTGTTCTCTTGGAGACTGCTTTATCGGATGGCCATCGATATAAATTTTCCACGTCTGAATGGTCAATTGTTGGTACCGCAGAACCTCAAACACATTCATCCACAAGGCTTTACATTCATCCGGATTCTCCAGCAACTGGAACCACATGGATGTCACAGGATGTTCTGTTCCATAGAGTTAAACTCACCAACAATACCTTAGATAGATCTGGAAATGTAAGTAGTGTTTATTTAATGATTTTTGCAGCGTAAAATGTGATTTAAATAGGGCATACTAGGCGATTTCTTTAGCTTCAATTGAATAAATTAACATAATTAATATAATTGATAATACATGCAAACTTATTAACAAAAGAAAAGTGCCCTTATGAAAAACCACTCTTACCCTCTTTGAGGGGCGTTCTTCATTAAATAGAGAACAACTTTAGGCGCCTAGTTCGAGAAATCTTCACAACAGTACATAGTTTTTATATAAATGTACCCTTAATTCGAGTAAATAATTTTCCTCATAAATTTAAATTAGCATTAATATTAAACATTAACTTAGCATTTACCTAAAAGAAAAAAAAACTTTGAAGTATAATATCCCATTATTCATTTACTCTTTGATACCATTAGCGTTCTTGGGAGGCAAAGACTTCAATTCGAACTTCTTTCGCGACTTCTCTTCCGTAGTTAAGTCTACCAGCAAAAAATGACTAGTATAAAACATAAAACTTGGTGTTACGTGGTACCTGATGTTAGTTTTAGAAGAAACTGTATTTGTTACTGATATTTTGAGTAAACATGATATAAATTTATGGATATATAAATACATATATATAATTTTTGTTTTGTTTTCAGTTGGTACTAACATCAATGCATAAATACCAACCTAGGATACACATAATAAAAGCATCTGATATTCTTGCGCTACACTGGAGTCCCACCGTTACCTTCACATTTCCTGAAACAGAATTTATAGCTGTCACTGCTTATCAGGTATAATTATAGTTAAATAAGTAGTTTAATTTTAATCATTTTACTATGAAATAGATGTTTTTCTTCTGGAATAAATTCACCAACAACAAGGAACTCTATTATGCTTCCTTGCAATTGTGTTTGACATCTGAATAACAAATTGATTGAGTAAATCAGATCCACTAAGATCTAAAATATTTGACGTGGTTATCTCAAATGTATACACACCAATTACTTCTGCGGTTCAGAATAATCGTTCGTACTAGTAGGCAGGGGGATTAATCAAGGGACTATGAAGAAGTGTTTATTCCATATCCATACATGGTGCTAATCACACTTACCCTTAGCAAGAAGTAGAAGTAGAAAGGCAGGTTGTGATTGGTTGGTAGTCTGCGGGCTATTGGTTGCGTGATGTGCTAATATCCATAACATGTGTCAGCGAACAACCAACTACGTACAACCTAGTACAAGAATTATTTAATAGTATTACTGCTTTTTCGGAAAAGTAATTTGTACTCATTGTTTTTTTTTTCTTACAGAATGAAAAAATCACCAAATTGAAGATTGACAACAATCCTTTTGCGAAAGGATTTAGAGAGAATGGTCAGGCCAGAACAAAGAGAAAGATGCAAACACTAGAGAACTCAGACATTAAGAAGGCTCAAACTTATGCGGAAGATGACTGCCATCTATCTGAGTCAAAAAAACACTGTGAACCTTCAAACAACCACGATAGTGACAGTGGAGTATCCGTGGGTTCAGTGACTCCACCATTAGAAGAACCTAGTCAACAACAGGACTGCAATAAAAATAGCAGAGAACGATGTCCTACAATTAGTATTTCCGAAGTACCTCAGCCAACTTTCTACCATCCACACACCTTTTGGCCGGTTACTCCTCTACTATTTCAGTCGTATCCACCGTCACCTTATCATCACCATCATCCGTCGCAGACCTACCCAGTGTATCCTCCCCCTCCGCTCACGATCCCAGTTCCTTTCTCCTACCATCATCCTCATCCAGCCGACACTGGTCTTATTGATCTCAGTATTAGATCGACTGAGTATTCATCTCGCAGAAAACATTAGGCCTTCAGATTATATTTTCGGTTACCAAAGAAGTAAAAAATTATCTATATAAATTGTAAATAATTTATTATGTAAATTAATGTAAATTTTATTTTATAAGAAGAGATATATATATTTTTGTTTTTCTATATTTATATATATAGTATTTATTTTTCTTCCTCAATCCAGTAAAAGTTATTAAATTCCTATAATTCCTTACAACGGCCTAGAGAAAAAATAGCGGAAGAATTAAGTCATTAAAAAACGCAATAAAGTCATATCCATTTCACACCAGACAAAATATATATTTGGAGCGTTTCAAGATGCAATGAACATCTTCTCATCAGTTCTAATTCACACTAAAATATTATTTAACCCTAAAAGAAAAAAATTAAGTCGCATTCTCTTAAAGTAAGCCTCACCTTAACACTCAAAAATGATTTCCTTCTGTTTAAAAAAAAAAATAACGAATTCTTTCCATTCTTAGTGCACTATTAATACGTAGGTGGTAAGTAAACACTCAGCGGCACTCTGAGTATGTGCTCAGAGAGAAACACGTTCTGAATTACCAGAGTCAATTTTCTCTAAAATAAATATAATTGATGGGCTTACTACATTGATTATTAAAAGATTAAAGTATTATTTTAGAAAAGAAATCTGGTATGAACAGTCACACAACTTTCTCTAATTGCAATATTAAAATTTAATTGATTAATTATCGACTAATTAATATAGATAATCCATCAACTTTCTACTAACATTACACTTGCTGAACGCTCGGTTGTCCTTAACTAGGTAGTGTAAGCCTAAATTACATCAGGTATAAAGTGGCTAGGGTGGATGTACAAACTGACGCCACTTGCCATTCTACCATCAAACCGGAAAGAATGATTCCAGCTAAAGAGATATACTTCTGTACTCTAGAACTAGCAGCGGCTCCGCAGGTAACATGTCTCTCCACCTACAATTGACATTTAAGGCATTATTAATTTAGTGCTTAGTTCCAGTCAAATATCTGAATTCTTAGGTGCTTTTTATAGAATAATATAATAAGCAATAAAATTGTACTAAAAATTAATAGCTTATTACTCACCTGTTTCGTTAACATTACTTTTGACTGCAGGGCGCGAAGCCCAAGTGAAAAGTTAAGAACGAATTCATTTAACTCTGCCTTCTTTAAGTCTAGCTGGTTTTACACTGCTGGCTCACTCGTAGAACAGGTTAATTCAAGCCCAGTAACATTTCTCGCTCTTGTCATATTTAATCATTCAGCTTTTGATTTTCAATCATTTCGTTACTGATTATTAAGAAATTTTTAAAGAAAACAGCAAATTGTTTTACAAATTCGCATTCTGAAGTTAAGTTTCAGTTGAAAAGAACTTTTGATGGCATTAATTAAAAAATAAATAAATAAATTTAAAATAAAAACACCTATGCATTATTTCCAAATAACTCTTTACACATTTTTTACAACTTCACTTTTTTACGCTACTTACTTCTTAGACAGGCGTCACAGCAAATAAACCGAAAAAACCCAAGTTTTAGAAGCGTCAACGCTAGAAAAAGTTTTTACGTGTTTTGAGCTTTCTACTTTTCGTTTTTGAGGCAGTTGAACTAGACCTGATCGCAATAGTTTCTCTAACAGAAAAAATCAATAATACAATTCCAGTAGGTGGACCTTAATCCTTCTAGTAGCGTTCTTCGACAATCTGATATCAATGAAATTTCCTTTTTTTTTATTAGACCTACATACTGTTATGCCGTCCTATATTACTCGTAAATAAACGTTAATTCATAAATAACGTTATAAAGTAAACTTAAATGGAATTAAGATAAAAAATACAAAGAGTTAAATGATTGTTAAAGCAAAAATTCTTCTATATTAATACATCATATGTACCACTCAAACATCAAATACAATAATTCACGAGCTTCTTCCAGTCTTAAGTAGTACTTCATCATTGTTTTAAAAATAAGTATTATTTCTTCATTATTATAGCTGAAGCAGATGACAAAAAAATCCAATCAAAAAAATGGATTCTCTTTGTTGAAGCAAAAATCCTCAAAATTTGTGCTTTCTCTGGGGGTATATCTTTCTTCAACTGCTGCATCTTGAAATTCATCACCTGTAATTATTCAATAAATAAAAATACAATACAGAAGTATTATACATTTAGAATAAATTTTGAAATCTAACCTGACAGAGGAGGACTTGGAGATATTTCATGAACATTATGAGTCATTGGAAAGCCTAAATTGCCCGATATTGATTCAAATGTTGGTAGGTATTCTTCAGCCTTCGGTGAATTTTCTATATCGTTAGTAAATTGAAACTGAACCAAGTTTTCTTTTTCACTTGTACCAAACATGGACATCGGCCCTCTTAGAGAACTTGACTGGCTAATAGCATTGTCAAATGATGAATACATCTGGGATGGATGTGAATAACTCATCTGATCTGGTTGCCGATTAGTTATCTTCTTTCCTAATAATGGATAACGAGACCTTTCTGAAGGCTCTCCCAGAACTGATCCACAAGGTTGCATTCGTCTTCTGTAATCTTGACTCTCAACAGCTACACTATTTCTTTGACTTAAATTACCAGCCTTTTGCAGAACGGTTGAATTTCTAGTTCCTTGTTGGATGTCAATGTAAGGCGATCTGTTAGATCTGTTGCTAGATGACGTGCAAACAGGGAATTTTCGAAAATTCTTCCACCTTGTATCGTATCTTGGTCTGTATTTTCTGAAGTAAGGCTGGAATGTCGGCAGCTTAATTTGTGAAATGTCTGCCTTCTGTGAAAACACCGAATTTTGATTGTTCGACTGATTTTCAATAAATAAGTATTCACCATAACTTTTCTGAGAATTACAGGGAGAATATTGCCTTTCTACATTTACGTTAGCATTTCTCAAATTATGAAGGCTCTGTTGAGAAGATGAACAGTTATTAACCGATGAAAGAGGTTTTCGGCAGGGTACATTTGTGGCCCAATTAGGGACAGAAGAAGAAGATGCCAAAGGCCAAGATGGCGTCCCAAAGCTATGAACAGCAGTATCTGGCCCGGATTCCCGAATAAACGATTGAGAAGGTCTACTCCTATTAAGATCTGACTCTTGCATCTCGTAGCAGCTTCTAGATGATACACCGAATTCATTGTACATAAGCAAACTAGGTTTTTTATTACGCGTGTTAGTTTGTTCAACATGTTTTTCCTCTACAGTCATTTTATTCAGAGCAGATGATGGATAAATTGGAGCAAAAGGATCTCCATAGCCATCCCTTAAATAGTTTTGTTCGCCAATCCTGTCCAAATCACGTTCATCATCATTCAACTCCACAGACGTACCGGTTGCTTGCGACTGATATAAAAACGATTCATTTCCAAACGCTTGTCCATATATTTTATTATTAACACGATACATTCCACTTTCAATATAACTCCTGGCTGACCAGTAATTATTGACTGGTAGTAAATTTTCTTTGTTTGAAACCATCTTAATTCTAAAAGAATAGTTTGAGAACTATTAATTAATAAATTAATAAAGAAATAAAGAAAAGAAATTAATAAATTAAAATCAAATAAATCGATAGCACATAAATACTGATAATGCCGCATAGCAGAACTTAATTAGTAAACTTACCTATCTGCTTTGCTCACTCTGATGTCATCGTTACCAAATTGATAAGGAATTTTACTCCGTTCATTTTTAAATAGCTGCTTTCTTTTAAGTATATCCGTTTTTTTAACGATATGTGGATTAATCAAATTCAAATTATCATCATGCGCTCTTAAAAAAAAACATTTATATAAAATAGAATAAAATAAATATCTTGTTAATCAGTAATTACTATTACACGATTAAAGAAACTAGATGGAGTCGCTATCGAGGAAATAGGAAAACTGAAAAATGTTCTGAATTAACCATTTGTTTTATCTAAAAAAACGAAAATCGCTATACATACAATTTATTGTTTTCCAACTGGAAAAGTTCTTCTTCGTTAGGAGCAGAGCTTAAGGACGAAGATATTTTCTCTTTTCCTTCATCCTTCGGTGACTGATCTAGGAGCTCGTCCACATCGAACCTATTAAAAACATTTATGAAGAACACTTCATTAAATAAACAGAAGTTTGCGTAAGAAATTTAAGATTATAGGCACAAATACTGCATTTTATTATTGTGATGCAAATACAAGAATATCAAAGTTATAAAAATTTCAAGCCCAGATTAAACAACATAATCAAATCGCTCTACCGATTATGAAGTGTTTCAGAGATTCCAAAAATTTTCTCTTCCTTGTTCAGTTTGCCTTTCTTAACATCACCTTGTGAATGATTCCTTCTCCCGTTGCTTCTAATGAGTTTCTTAACCTGCCTTTGGTTCTTTCGACGAGTTTCTTTTCTTTAGAAACCATTCTCGTGAAACAGGTCGAATCCAATCTGGCAGATGTCCAAACGTCACAGTCTGCACTATTCAACCATATCGATGGCCAGACATACATCAAGGCTGATCCTAACTTATTAAAGTATTTCTAACACTTTTCTCTTTTTGTAGGCAATTCAAATCCACTGCCTAAATCTTTCTGTTTTTCTTTTCTTTGTTAGTGTTCAGGACTCTGAGAAATTAAAAATTAGAATGAAGGTTGAATTGTAAACAGCAATTTTTGTCTTTCTGGTCACTTCTTGCAGATTTTAAATGCCTCTCCTAACTTCTTTAGGAAGAAGTTTTGTTACAAGCATAACTCTCCAGTTATTTAAAAGTGTGAACACGTTCAATTTCGCTTGAAAAGTTTATTACTCTCATTATTCATTTGGTTTTTTCTAATCCTAACCATTTTAGATTTTCTACAGTCCCCGTTGATCTTCTGCAACGCCTCTTCCAATATTCATATTCAATTATCATTATTCGCCAGAATCACTAAATTGTAGTAAATATCAACATAGATAAGACACACAATATCAAATACAAATAGCTCTTTTCACGATTTTCTTGGCTTGATTTGTGGCCGTCTATACAAAAATAAATAACAAGGAGCTCTCAAACTGCACCCTTGAAGATTGCCTTTTGTGAATGCGAATTTTCTAAGTATTGTTCACGAATCTGGTGTCCATTTCTACAATTATCTCTTTTTCTTCCAGAGCATAGGGAAAGCGCTATTTAAAATTCTGAGAATGTTTTAATTCAACAAAACAGAAGGAAAATTCTCTTTATTTTGCGGGAATAACAAATCTTAAATGTTAGTTGGGTGCAAAAAACATCACTTCACTTTCCTTTTTATACCTCTGAACAATAAGAGTTCTTTATTTCGGATGCACCTACGAACCAGCGAGCGATCACAGGCAAGTAGGCATCACTCCGCTACGAAGAAACATCACTTTATTGGCTGTCGCGTAACTTATTGTATTTTTCAAGTCCACTAGCAATTTTTTTTATTTTTTATTTTTTGACGCATCAACTGCGTGGTCATTAGCGCCAAATTCTGACATTATAATCAACTTTACTCCCACAAATTGCATTATAAACTGTATTTCTTAAAAGAAACTTTATAGTCCTGAACTATCGAATTCATAACATCCGCAATAAAGTAGTTTTTAATGACATTTCAATTTCTATTAATGGTTAAAATGATCTTAATACTTTTAAATAATTTTCAATAGTGTGTACATTACCCTAAATTTTGTGAAGAATGCATCCGTACTTCCTGAATGGCTTTATTTTCCTTCTTTAAATTATTATTGCAGTTTAGCTTACTGCTACGGGAGAATTTATCAGGTAATTCTACTTCGGCACGTGGTTTTGAATCAATATTACTACTAAATTTGCTATTTAGTTGCAACTCCTCAAAATTAGAATTTGCTTCATAGTTATTTACGTTAAATTGATCCTGCTTCTCTGCAAATCATACAACTTAATTCAAATTGAATGCAAATTTACAAAAATAAATTTAATTATAGTTACAATGGCATACCTATTTCTGAAGGAATTCCATCAAAACTTGGGTTTTCTAACTTATTTTCATTATTTTTGTCACATGCTTTTCCATTTAGTGAGGAGCTTTTAACATTTTGGACAGTCTTGCTTTTTAATGAAATTTTTCCGACTTCATTGCTAGTGTTGTCTTTATTCTTAATTTCTTCAACATCAA
Organism: Rhodnius prolixus; assembly: GCF_049639745.1. Classification (NCBI taxonomy): domain Eukaryota; kingdom Metazoa; phylum Arthropoda; class Insecta; order Hemiptera; family Reduviidae; genus Rhodnius; species Rhodnius prolixus. Next base: position 9,694,944 of record NW_027411603.1, on the reverse strand, counting down.
TATCATCTGATGATATATCACCAAGTGACAATTCTAAATCGATATTTAACAATAAATCTTCATCCAAAAGTTCATCACTATTTTCTGTTTTATCTATAGATTGCTCTAAAAATAAAAAAGTTTGTTGATTGACTTTTTAACACTAGAAAGTACTAGAACACACTTAAAGAAAATAATTTGAGTGATTCAATCAATCAAAGACACAATTTGAAACATTATTTGAGAAACAGCTATTCTTCCAAGTTTATCGTTTTAATTTTTCCTTCCATCGTATAGGGAAACATTTAAAACAACAAATGGTTAATGGGTTAAATGGATGCCCTATTCATCTCAGATCAATGAATTATAATAATGAGGCCAATTTTGCATCCTAGGTGCAAACATATTTTAGACGAAATCCTCAAGCAAATAAAAGACAATACTCCTTTTCTAAGGATTTGTAAGATTTGTAAGTTCAAATCCCGCGTGTAGCTACTATTAAGCAAATTAAAGGCAATACTCCTTTTCTAAGGATTTGTAAGATTTGTAAGTTAAAATCCCGCGTGTAGCTACTATTTATTTATTATCAAAAATGTTAATGTATGTGCTTCCCGTTTTGCCCGTAACACCTAATCGCCTATTAATTGTACGTTAAGCTCTGCCAGAAAAAATAGCGATTTCTTTACTTTTTCTTTACTTATATCTATAAACAAATACACATTAACAGGATTAATAATAATACTTCTTAAAAAATTATCGAAACTAGTAGTTTAATGGCGAAAGTTTTCAAAATGCACGCTACCATCAATCTTTTGCTACTGCAAGAGTGAGCAAAACGCGGCCCCCGAATAATACACAATTTCAAGCCCAACCCGGAAAATTCCCATGCGGGGAAGAATTAGCGTTTCTTTAGAGTACAAGGCCTTGCTACAAGATAATCTAACCTAGCCACATACAACACCCCGAACATTACAATATATATAGGACCAGAAGAGATAGTTTATAGCCAACAGACGAAATCCAGCTAGCTTCAATCCAGAAAGATGGATCCAGAATCTTGACTAATAAAGGAATGGTCATTTGATTTCCTTATATAAACTTTAAAGATACCAATTGTGGACTCTCTATTAGGAGGAGAAGGCTTACTTCGCACCGAAGTGTTGTAACCGCCTATTTCCACATATCTTCCTAGATCTTTACTAGAAAACCTGGGAGAATTATTTTATCGCCTGGAGTGCTCAAGAATAACTATTTAAAAAGAAAAAGTGTGTCAAAAAATTAATAATAACATTACCTCCAAGTTCATTATTTCCGATTACAATCCTCGACACTTCCTGAATTTCGCCAGTAATATGCTCACTTTCTTCAGTCATTTTCTCTTGATTTTGTTGTGAATGAGAAAGATCAACTTTACTGGCATTTTTATCGTGAGTTTCTCTGTTTTCTACGTTACGGTTTTCCATGTTTTTTTCTATGTTTGCATTTCCTTCTTTGCATATTTCTGGAATAATCTTCTGCTGATAATTACATTCTGTAAAACCTTGATTTTTTTCAACACGTGCAAGAGTGGTTTCATCACTACTGTTTTCTACTAAAATTTCTCTAGTTTCGAAGCCAAATGGCATAAAAAGTGGATAAAAACATTTTTTATTCTTAGTAGTTTTTTCTTCTTCAGCAAGTTCAACCTGGTCGTTAAAAGTACTATTTGGCGACAGCGTGATCGGTTCCCTTTGAAATAATCTTTTACTTTCTTCTTTGAATTCACTTCCGAATACATTACTAGTTCCCTTGTAACGGGGCTGTGGTTCTACTTTTGCCTGAGTAATGGTTTTATTAACTGGATCCTCTTGTTTATAACTATTCCTAGATATCACACTTCTATTAAACGATGAAATACCTGAGTCTGTCCAACCTTCGCTATCACTATCCACAACTTCGTAATAATATTCCCCTTTAGTCTGAGCGATATTCGTACAAGATGGATCCACTTGTTTAGTATTGTTACCAAACATCATACAACCATTAAACGAAGAGTCTGTCCAACCTTCACCGTCATAATCACTAATCGTCGTCTCAGACTGCTGGGTTATGGCCAATTCTGTATTCATTTCATGTGTTGGTGCATAATCACAAGAAAAATAATGTGATCTGTGAACATCTTGGGTACTAGTAACTTCATTTTCTTCGTTTAGGGTAGGATTATTACTTGATTGATGCAATAATTTTCCTCTTTTTGGTACAAAAGAATACTGTTCTAAACTACATTGAATCTGTTTTTTAATTGGCTAGAAAAATAATAATTATTATTATAAAGATACTAATTTTAAATGGAATACTTTATTTTATGTTATTTTATTAAAAGAAAACTACCTTATTTTCTTTGGCAGTCCTTTTGTTGCTCACATTACTGGTTTTATTGGCATTTCCCCTGCTACTTGCTTTATTTGATTTAAGCTAACAACAAACAATGCATTTAACCATTAGAGATGGTTCAGAATCCTGCTATTTTCGTAAGAATCTAGTAAGCTATGCACTGAGCTAATCCCTTCCCTAATTTTTTATTATGTTTATTATTTATTTAATTTACTTTTTTCAGTACATATTGAATGAAAAAACTATTCCACGATTTTTTTTTAATAATCAAAAAAAAGTAAAAAGATTTATTAATTAAAATGAAAACAAATTTATCGTACTTCTTTGGATGGTCCTTCATTATTTTTTGGCTGGCAAATAGATCGTTGCTTTACCGCAGCACCTCCAATGATTTTATAAGTGTGTTTAACATCAATGCCGACTAATTGAAAGTAATATTATTAAAAATCTACCTTCGAATAATCATGCTATACATATTAAAAAGAAGACTCAAATTCTCACTCACCTAATGAATCACTAATTAAATGAACAATAAATTCATTAAAATTTTCTTGGTGTCTTATAAAGACAGAAAACTGAAATTCACCACAATGAGCAAGTATTGCTTGATCACTAGAGACAGACAACAAATACTATTAATATTGATCATTCAAATTGAAGAAAGAATTTAATTCATTAACAAGAAAGTAAAAAAATAACTACCAGATTTTCTCTTTTTTCAATAAGGTATTATTGTCAGCAACTAGTAAACTACATCTGTGTAAGGTGTTTCCATATTGTACCTCAAAAGCGTTCAATATTTTAAGTATTATTGTAATCTTTTTATCACTACTACCGTAGGAAACTTCAACTTCATATTGTGGAATTTTCGCAGCTGCCTCTAGTAGCTGGTTTCCCATGGGTGGTTTTCGATTTATAATCTATTAATTGAACAAATAAAAAAATAACAGATAACTCTAAACGATGGTCAAAATTGCCAGGTGCTTTTAAATTAATGAATCATCTAATCCAAAGCAAAACATTAAGTGATGATTTGAAAAATGTATAAACAGAAGTCTGGAAGACATTATATTCTCCACCAACATTTATGTGCTTAAGTCGATAGCAGAGCTAGCAATGAAATATGAATGTATTTAAAAGCTATAGCCGAATTAGAATGAATGGAAGAAAATGCTTAGAGAAGGATTACGTGATTTTAATTTTGGTTAAGCTATAAGGATGGCAGGAGCACAGAGTGCTGCTCCATCCATTAGCAGTAGTTTATGTAAATAGCGGTATATAGTAGAATGATGAATGTGTGAAGCGAATGTATTTGTAGGTAAGAATGGAGAGTGAGTGATATTCTAGTGATAAGCACCTAGACGATGCTGGCTGTATGGCGGAAGCCAATGCCAAAAAAAAAAAAAAGTCTGGAAGAAGAGTGATAAAAAAGCGATCTATTTCATTTGAAATTACTGTCTTCTTGAGCATACTATTTATACTAACCACATTATTAACCTGGTAGAAGGTACCCTTACCTAATCTACAAAATCATATTTTACTTGCCACTCGTTTTGAAATTTCTACAGACATTTCAAATCTGATGAACAAAGATTTATCTCTATATTTCCCCGAATTTGCATCCTTTTTATCCAAAATGACAACATATAACAATCAAGAATGCCACAGAATACACACAAAACTCATCTGAATTCCTTTCAGAAACCTGCACGCCAAGCAGATACTAATATCGTGGTAAAAAAATGAAGATTGTTTAGTTTTATTGATCTACTTTTACAATAGCTAAAAATTAGAAACATTATGTATTGCATAACTAATTGCATCAATGCATCAATTTTGCCGAATACATAGCTCCTATATTAACTTGTAGAAGATACTAGGAAACTTTGTTATAATATATTAATAATTTACCCTTTCTAAATCTCGAGGATTACTTTCCAAAATCGCTTGGAATGTAGTCTTATTAGCTGATACAAGTAATGATGCCAATGTAGGTCCAATTCCAGGTAACTGACGACTAACATATGGAGAATTTTCCCATAATCTAGCATGTACACATTTATTTAATATCAGAGTACTAGCCAACGCTTGATAGAAATTATTTTGCCATAGAAAAAGTGATAAACCTAAAAATGAATAATTCATATTATAATTTAATTGTATTTTAGAAAAATCATAGATTAAAAATTAAACTGGAATAATTTTTATATTCACCGTTTAACAGTCTTTGGGCTAATCTCATAATTTTTACAGTTTCTTGTTTAAGTGAAATGTCAGAAATTTGGAGCGTCCCTAACACTGATTGGATCAAGCTGTAACAACAAATACTGGATACACACAATACAGAACGGTCTCTAGTTGAGAGGTAATGAAATACAAGTCAGAACTTATGAACAATTTGGAATTGTTCACCTTAGAGGATTGTGGTAATAATATGCTACATATAAATAATAATCAAACTGATTACCAAGCCTGAGTGAAACAAAGAGCTGAAAAAATTCGGTAAACTGAAGCGAAGTACTTAATAAGCGTAAGATTAATTATTAAAAACTTCCTTAATTTCATCAAAATAGAAATCATTTTTATGTTTTTTTTCTTATTTGAAATAAATATTACCAATTAGTTTTCATTTGCCTTGTTTTAACTTTGCCCTGCAATGGAAATCTAATGAATTCTTGTTCTTTATGACTGTTCATCAAGTTTAATGCACTTTTCTCATTCCTTCTCAACTGTATATCTTCAAATTCATGACACTGTGCAAGAAGTTCCAGCATTTCCGACAAATTTTCTGTTCCTTTGACCTGTAAACATATTTAAGAAACTATGTTATTATATTTCTCAGATCATAAACAATGAAACAATTGAAAAAACTGTGTAGTTTATTAAAGTGCCGCTAGATGGCAAAAGTGCTTAAAATCTGTAATTCAAGGCTTTTTTTTATTTTTTATTTGTTTAAAGAAATATATTTCATATACTCCATTATTCAATATAGGTGTTTTAAGAAAACCATTATTACGATTACCTTTCTACTTTGTTAACTTTTCGACTCGTCAACATCTGAGGTTACTGGCTCAATTAACATTATTACATATTGGATTATAAGTAAAATATCAAATAATTACCTTCATAAATATTTTCATAGTCTCAAATGCTATGTAATATTTGGCCATAAGTTTTCCACTTTCTGTCGGTTCCACATTATAAGCCATTTCGGTTGTTATAATTAACTGATAATTTTCTAAAGCATGAAGTTCTCTGAGGCACATATCTAAATGAATCATAATAGCACAATAATAAAGCATAAGAACATAATTTTTATGATCTTCGCAAAGTCGGAAACCTAATATAATAAAATAATGTTTTTTAATTGTTAATTGACTTTATAGTTCAATACATCTTCAATCTAGGAGAAACTAAAACCTCAAACGTTCCTTACCTTGTAAACGTGCTTCTACTTCTTTTGATGACAGACCAGCTGGTATGCCATAATGTTTCGGATTTTTAAGTGCTCTTACATAAAGGTAAGTTGATTTAATCCAATTCATGGCCACTGCAATATCGGTTATAGTGCCCAAAACTATTTCAGCGTTTAAATGCTCCACTAAATGACGATGTAAAGTGCTTTCAATCAACTCTTGTCCATGTACCAATTTTTCATATTTCTCCTAAAAAATAATGTATTGGTTAGATGCGTATTAATTCCTTAGGTTTCTACATAGTGGGTAGAATGTGCATCTTCTTTTATACAAGTAATTAATGCAATAAAGTGCTTCTTTAATTGGACCAACTGTTATTTTTCCAGGGTTACCTGAGCAGCGCAGGTCCTGAGACTAATTCACTATTCTTAGGTTTTTACATAAGTGGGTGGGTATTTGGCCCCAATCCTCAAAGCAAAAAAGACCGCAAAAAGGCAATTCTTCAATACTGGGAGCTTTGGAAGTAGTCTTACTTCTAAAGCTTCCAAGCTTACCCTTGAGAGTATTCTAATCCCAAGCACACCAAATCAGGTAATGGGTACACTGACATAATTAATGGAGTGTTTCTTAGAACTGATGGTCCTACCTACTTTGTGGGTACACTGGCAACCAGAGCTGCCCAGTAATTACACTAATCAAAACATCTTTTGCATTCTATTCAAAGAGAAAAGGAATGTCGCATTTCCCTGCTTAATTTTTTTTATAAAACTTTTAGACTTCAATCTTTTGAAGAATTTATGCCTCCTAAAAAATACAACCTTCTAAACACCTCCCTTCTCATTATTTATCTACCTATCACAAAACTGCTTCGAAACGAAAACCACTAACTCGGAATAGAACAGAAAAGAGAATCTCAACCTCGTACATTTTCTCATTGCCTTTCTCTCCGGTAATCCTATGTAACACTTTACTAATTACAGATTATAATATTAATTAATTAGTATGATATCACTTTAAATATGTAGTAATTGTTTGGCGAATAGCATCTCAAGTGACATTGAGAAAGTGTGCAATTCCAATTTTAATCCGGTCTTCAGACACGTCAGTAACCTGGGTGCCGAGGAATATTATCTTAAATTAAATGGCCCCATTCAAAAAATTAGGGTGATCTTGCAGTTACGACTAAGCGGGACTGAGAGAATACATTTTTATATAAATGGTCATTCTTACTTCATCGATGCCACATTATTGTGCACTGTCTGTAACCTACATGAGCTGGAGACGTTAGAACACATCCTCTTGAAATGCCCTATTTATGCACCTGTCAGGAGCACCTATCCAAATACATCCAAGGCGAAGTTGATTGTAATACACTAATTGATGTTTTGCAGGTGGACAGTCTTCGGAAGTTGAATGGCATCTTCTGTTACATTGCGAGCGTCGTGAGGCTGAGGTCCTTCGCGCTCGACGAATGAAGTTATTTTTATGTTCTATATTTTTTAATTTTTGGTTATTCGTTGGGTGCGAACGATCTTGCTTTCTTGGCGCCGCTGTTGTGGAGTGTCTTTTGACTTTGGGAGCTGCCCTCTGGCTAGATTTTCCGTTTGGGGGTTGACTGAGGCAGACTATTTTTCACTGTACCTCTTAATTGACTACAGGTTATGTTGGGTTTATTGAATTGCTACTAAATTTAAAACATTGAAATATTTGATTTAAATATTATTTAATTAAAGTATTTGTATTATTATTTAAAATATTAAAATTATGTTCAATCTAGTTTCGTCTGGTGATATTTAATTGGCTTTGTATAACTAATTTTGAGTTCAATTAATTTTGTATTTTGTTTTAAACAGATTATGTTATATGTTATTTGAAATTGTACCCTACTCCTTGCTACAAGGAATTCCCTTATAAGCAATAAAGTTTATTATTATTATATTATTGTTTGGTAAAAAGTTTTTTTTTTTTAAATCTATGTGAGAAGAAAATTTGGCAGTGGAATTTGAGAAATGAGGGGAAAAGTAGTTTTAAAAAATAAAAAGATAATAAAAATTGAACGAATAATAATAAATTCTGAATTCTAATACAGTTAAGTAATAATCTTACTGTCTCAATTTTAACAATTGACAGATAATGACATATTCATTTCAAAAGATTTTATACTCCATCTAAAACGGATAGATTATTTACAAATGCAAAAATAAATCAACAACAAAAATGCAATAACAATAGTGATTTTTGAAAATGTTTACGGAATGAGTTTAGATTATACTGATTAGCTATTGTTTATATGCGCCACTTTTATTTTTCTATAAAATTAACATAACTGTCATGAACAGTCAATACATCTGGGTTGAACTCTCCACAATGATCTTGGTTTATAATCTTTTATAATCCTTCATAAATAGAGTTTCAACATTTCGAATAACTTATGTATTTAAAATTATTGTCACTTTTAGTGAATACTGGCGATGTATTCTGACGTGAAATCTTATTTCCACTCCAAAAATTAGCCCACCACAATGTAAATTTGTAAATTAATAAATGGTAGTGTAACAAAACGTCCCATCTCACCTACCAGAACTATGATTCTGGCGAAAGTGATGATGATTTGAATTTTAAAATTTACTTGGTGAAAAATAGGATTTTTAAAACAACGTACTCATAACTTTAAGCTGAAGTTTTAGAAACGAAGGAATTATTTCAATTAAACATTGGCAGAAGAGAATGAAACTAGATTGTCAGTAACACTTCAAGATTCTCCAAAACAAATCGTTAAGATTATTTGAATTTGACCAAATATTTAGATCTAATCGCAAGATGGTGGTAAAGATGGTATATATTGTTTAGTAAAGGAATAATTTTTTTAAACCCATCAAGAATTAGAATAAAATAATAAATAAACTGATAAACAAATTAATTAAAATTAACAAATTTAATGATGAAATCTTCGCCTTTACAGTTCACTAGAAAGTTGATAATAAAATTAACCACAATCCAGTAGTGAGGTTGCATTTAAAGATGTATTGCTTCACTGTAAACAATAATCTAAATGGGAGAATTAATTCTTCATAATAAACTTTTGCACTTCTCTTCATAATAAACTTCTCTTATGCACTTTCCTAATAAGGTTTATTGCAGTATGATGATTAGCTTAGCAAAGTGCAGATTAATTAATGCTATTAGGATAGCTTTCTCAATGTTTAATTTGGTTCAAGAAGGCAAAGTGAAATATTGTGCTTATCGAAAATTTAAATACAGATTTCCTCGGCAGAAAAAAAAATTGGTATTAATTTGAATAAAGATTTTCCTAAATTAGAATGTCCTTTCTCTGTAACTTTACAAGATTTTCTTCAAATTTTGGATTTTTACCAAAATGAAATCGATCAAGAGATTTAAACTTATGCTAAAGGATTTTCTTTAAATTGAAATCATATTAAATCTCATATTTATTGAATAGGGTTTGTCGGTAAAATTCAGTAAAATTGCGACTTAGAGGACCTACCTTCTACCCACTGATAGAAATGTCAATAATTTTCCCTGAAACTAATTTCCAGGCGTATGTTATAGCATTTTTCTTGAGACTAAGTTTATAGAAATCAACCGAAGCGAAAATAAGACAAAATGGAATTTTCTTTAACCTAGAATTTTAACGACTTATTTAATGCTTGTTTAAAAAAAATAAAAAATGATAGAAATGAAGTGCACCTTAGAGGGAAGACAAACTCTCACCTCTCGTACAGGTATTTTTAATATTTTCTTGGGGAAAGTCTAATAAGTTCTACAAGTTTTATGAACATCTCAAAAAACTGAAAAATTCATTAGTAAAATGGTACTTCCATTTGGAAATATAGTCAGTAGTTGAGTAATCCCCAATGTTACCTTAATGCAATAAGTACACGGTTTCACCAACATAGGATTTTTCGTTCACAATCGCTGTACTCATATTTGAATAAACTGCCTAAGCATCAACGATGAAATGACTAGCATCTGTAGATTAAATGTCAGCCACGCATTACAGAAAACGAGCTACTTCATCGTATAGCAAAAGAAGGTGCGGCAAACTCTGAGCTAATTTAACTATTAATTTCTTACAATTGGAGACATCTGTCAAATAAGACTATAGAAGTGACATTCCTTTGTTCTGACCAACAGGATCGTGAATAAAATGGCTTAATTAGTATAAAATATAAGTTCAGACATTAGCTCTCTAGGTAGCGCGGGGCACTAGTAAAGGAAGACCCCAAGATCAAATCCAGGGGTCCGAAGCCTTAGAAAGAGACATTAAGCGATAAGAATTTGGAACTACACCTGACCGACCACCATCTTTAAAAACAGAATCTTTTGCTTTAAAATTGAATTCTTAGTCAAAACAGAAGTGATTTGCTCCATTAATACGCATTTGAGACGGTAAGCATTTTTCTATTTCATTCAAATCTAAGATAAATTTTATTTCTTGATGTACTTTAAAACTAAGAAAGAAAACTGAATTCTGAATAACAGATTAAATGATTAAACATTAAACTGAGGTTACTAAAGGTTACAGTGTACAATAGGCAATTTATATTTAACAGGATGTTAAAAAAGACTACTTTTACCAAGAAATGTTTTGAATTACAATATTAGAACTCTTGACTCTCAAGTAAATGTATTCATGTATGCAAGGAATTTAATATTGTTGAAAGAAGAAGAGAACGTCCTCACCTTGGCCAATGATAACTACTGTTCAGTTGAGACACTCTACGAAATAAATGCAACTTTTAAACACGAAGCACCCATGTACACTAGCAGACTAGTCAGGAACTATCTTCTAGCCGGTCAGATATTGTGAGGGGATATTCCTTCTAATCTACAGTGTATGGTTTAAACAAGGGTTCCACTTAGGTAAGAGCAATAACATAAAAACGTTTTTACATAAAGATTTTTCTAGAAGTTTAAATTGTGTAAGAAATACAATGATTTAGATTTTATATTGTACTTTCTAGGTTTATGAAATCCACCTTTATGATTGGTAAGAGAATCTTTTCAGTCGTGATAAATTTTTAAAATATCAGTTTGACAGAAATAACTGATTGAAATCAGAAAAATTGATTTTGACTTTCACATTAAGGTAAGGGGAAGGCATAAGTCTCTTGTGGCAGCGGTGCCGTAAGGCATAGGTCCCGTCCCGTTTCTAATCTTACCTTTTTCTTCTTCACATTAGCCTAAAATTTTCGAAACTGTGCTACCACTGAACTTATACGTTTTTAGCAGCCAACATACTCACAGTACCGACTCCTTAAACTCTGTATTATTTTGTCTCCTCCACAAACTTTAACACATCCTTGTTTATTTTTTAGAGTGGAGTTTTTGGAATCAGTATTCTTCTTTTACTAGAATTTTGGTACTTAAGTGCCTCAAGAATAAGAGAAATTCATCGCAAGTTTTCTTAAAGTCCAGGTCTGTTTTCACTGCTGTCGTTTTTACATTATCATCTCTTATTTTGCCATAAGCTGGACCAAATATAAGAGGCTGACTTTACTTTGAGGTCTTGCCTTTATCTAGGGCATCAATGCAATCTCACTAATGACAGACTTCCACAGTCCTTCGCCTCTCGTCTTAAGGTATTAGTCTAAACCTTTGCGTCAACCTCCATCAGTTGTAGCTTCTCAGATTCATGTATATAATTTGAGGTGTCAGTGTAGTGATTGTTTTGTTAGGCTAGGATCCTTGCAGTAGCCAAGATCTCTGAAGAAGTAACTACTCTACGTCCCGCTAAGATGATAACTAAGAAAGAAAAAATGTTTTAAGTATATGGTTACGTGGAATAACCGTGTAGTCATAAAAGAGTGGGAAAGGAATAACAAAAAATAAAATTAAAATAAACCTCAATACTTAAGTTCCATTTTGATATTAATGTCCCTTCCGAACCGTTTTTCATTTCAAACTTTGAGATTTCAATCTTACATAAGTAACACATGACTTTTTCAAATATTTATACCTTAATTTCGTTCACAAAATTACTTCAGGGATGTCTGAGATATGTAGAGGATATATTCTGCCCTCAAGAAGAGGCCGAAACGCCACTTGGCAATCAGTCTGCCAGGCAAGATAAGGTCCAACAAATATATTACCACATTTATTTCTCTATTAAGTATTCTTTTACTAGTGGAACTATTTTGTAATAGTTATCTTAGTTTAGGGAGAGGTAAGTGAGAGAGATATTGCACTGAGCAAACCGATAAAGCCCCTTCGTGTTTACATTTCATGTGTAGAACATGGCCAGCTGTTTTGTCTGTGGCCGCTCGTTTTACAGCTGTTCTCTGCGCTTTTTTATTTAGAAGTTTTGAAATAACCCGTGAGTATATGTTTTTATGTGTTTCACAATGTCAAGATTAATCGGAAGATGATTAACATTTAATAAAATACTTCTAGTAATACTATTGATTCGAATAGCTCAGAATCGAATCCAGTTGACTGTCTTTAGATTTTCTCTTCCTAGGAGCCTCTTACAGCACGTTGTAAAAGGCATAGGGTGATTAAAATAATAATAATAATAATTAATTGAATAAATTGTGAGCATCGGACATTCAAGTGAAGTTCATAGTTAGAATAGCCAAGCCATCAAGCTCAAACGCAGATACGGGAGGAGGAAGTGAGACTGAGTACCTTGAAGAAGTCTTCATATACTGGCAACAGGTGCCAAGACAGGGTATAAATGACATCAGATAAAATCCCAAAGAATGAGTGGAGGTAGGTGGAAACAGAAGAGACTGAGGGGTACCTTATGCAGTCTAGGGAGGATCTAACTGAAGAGGTTTGAGACAGTGGGCTAAGATTACTGGGATCGTTAGATACCTCTTGATCGCTAGATGAAGTGATTAAGACATATATGAAGTCAAGAAAGAAGAAATAATAAGAATTATGTTGTGCACGAATCATTTTAATTACTTCTCAGAAAACTTCAGAAAATGCAATTCCTATAAAAATTCCATTTCAAAACGCAACGAAATTGCAATTCACAAGTGTTATAAAGAATAATGAAAAATTTATATAGTTTGTTTGTCAATAGAGACAGATGAAGTCCTAAAATTCCTATCGCTAGTAAATAGAATGTGGGAGAACTTAACATTAAAAAATCTCATTTAATTAAAAAAAAGATACGATAGCGATCAAAATTCATAATGAGGGTAGAGGGAGTGTCTCTAAGAGGAGAGAGTAGAGTATGACAAAATAGAAGCATTAAGAGGCGAAATCATAAACAATTATGTTTTTACAAATCAAGAGATGCTACTATACCATCTTTTATTAAGGAAAAAACACAAATTACGACACAGTCACGTGTGTATTTACTGTTGGTGCGCGTGCGAATGAATTTTGTATACCTATAAGTTTGAAGTGTCCTTCAGCCAAGGAGAATCGTGTGTTCTTTATAAATACAAGACAACATAACCTCCTGCACTGCCGCGGAGAGGTTAGCTTCGGCGACTAAGAGTATTACTTTTATATTTAAGAACAGCTTCCAATTACCTTGCCCTAACACTCTCAAGACCTAACAAGGAAGGCTAGAGTGGTGTCTTTCTTTTTTAGACATTCACGAACAATCAACTGTATTACAAAAAAAAAAGAACAAAAAGTGTAATCACTTTTAAAATACTAAGGTCGTTGGCTAAATTATTTTACGGCAATGATGCGAATAGTTAATAACTTAGACTATTGTTTTTAAATTAATAATCTGTTGTGAAATTCAGTCTACTTTCTCTTACTGTAGTTGTCATAGTTTAATACTACAGCAATTTTCTTTACCAAGGGTTTTTGCTCATGGAAACCAGATCAATAGGACTGACAAAGAAATGGCAATCTGATTCACCGGACATGTTTAAAGATGTGTCATAAGGCTGACGGATTTCCAGATTTTTGAAATGCGAACTTCAGCCACGCTAAATAAAGACTGTAGTCGGGATGATCATGTATTGTGAGACATTGAAGGACAATAGTTGAAATAAGCTCAATTCTCAACGACTTGTGAGATGATGCAGCAACACCATTGCTATTATCTCTGCAGAGGCTGCATGAAAAGGATTCTGATGCAAATGCGCTTTCATTTACTCGTGTACACTACAAGCCAAAAGCACGTCACATCATTTGCGCTATACAGTTCCTTAATAGGATGGTGATTCACGTTCGACTTCCATTATCCCGGCTTCTTATTTCTGGAGTGCAGTGACAAACTCTTCAACTGCGTTGCAACAATTTTTTTGCTTGCAGTGGAATTGGCTGCTTTGGACTTCTAGGTACAAGTTCTTGTTGGAAGGTCTGCCTCTACGATACCGGTGAGACCTCAAATCGCTAGCACCTGCTGCAGGGCTCTCATTCTTATTCACATTTTATTTTATTTACACCCTCTCTTACACAGAAGACATTTTATTACTGTTTGAAATATTAGTAGCAAAGGCAGCTACGAAATCAGTAAAAATTATTATTCCATTTCCAAACAGCCGCATTTAAATGAAAAGCCGCTTCTTCTTTTTCATAATTACCTGGCTCCAACATCAGGAAAAGGCTGCTGAAAACTTCAATACAATCACCCCTGATTTAGACATTATATACTATTAGTATTATGTACAGCCAATATTTCTTGAAAACTTTGTATCAACAGATCCTAACGCAACATATTTTAGTTCATAATTATGGGTAATGGTCTTTCTTCTAGGAAGATCTAGTTTGGTTGGATTTTCATATTATATTCAAGGCAAGCAAAGTGGTAGAGGTAGTTTCCACCTTAATTAATAACAGTTCAGACCAATATATGACCGCATAATCAAAATTCAATCACCAAAGAAGCGCAACAGCAGTCAACGATTGAGTACACTAATGTTATGTAGCACACACCTCTGAGTGACAGTCAGCCACTGATTGAAGACATACATCCATGACGAAATTTTTGAAAACCAGTTTTCTAGTCCTACACTAATTAAGAAAATCAAAAAAGTTGAAAAACAAAACAAAGAAATAAAAGACCCACAATTAAACAATTCTCCTACTTTATTAACGTCAAGTCAAAATATCTTCCTATACAAAAATAAAGTTAAAATATTAAACTAAATAGTCAGCAACAGAAAGTCGTGTGAGTGATCATTTCAGATTTTAAAAATCAGATCCGTATTTTACTGGAGAAAAAGACAACAGTGTAATCAAAGCTGTTTTTTTAAAAATTATTTTCATGTGATTATTCTCGTAATAAAAATGGAGGCCCTTACAACTCCGTTAAATAAACTCAATGGCAATGACTGTTTCATAATATAATTTTTAAATGCTTTTGATGAGTTTTCTCAGATAGTGTTAAAGGGGGGAGCCTTCCCATCCAAATACGTTAAAACCTTGATCTTCACTTCCTGCCTTCTTTTTTTTTAAATGTTCTTAAATAGTTAGTATTTGTATTCTTCAAATTCACTTATTAAAAAAAGGAAATCTTATTAAATGCTATCTGTAATTTTAGATCTTGAATTTGATCAAGATCGAGATATTTTTACTTTATTGGAGAGAATTGGTATGACATGGCAGTTAACTGGTTAAAGGAACTAGAAAAATAACCAGGATCATAATGTAAAAAATGCATAAGCATTGACTTTCATTTTTGCGCATAATGGACTTGAGATCCAACCACCGATCAGATAACGACAGAGGCATTTAACTAATACACTTTTATGCATTTCTTTTCAAATAATTAAATAAGATCAAAGACCAATACCGAGAATAGAACGCAAGACCACAATACATCTTAGTCAAGCAGTACGTGCCTATAACCCGCTCAGATCGAGGCACCTATAACGTTTTGTTATGTACTTATGATTTTGAAGAAGTCAACTAGAGCTGTAAATGAAAGTTTGGCTTTTTTCAACCAGCTAACTAGGTTTTTTTTCCTAGGTACGTTGGTAATTGTAGATTAGGTGCGGATGAAGATAATTATAAAATGATACTAACACTTCTCAGAGATTCATGAAATCAATTATAACCGACTTAGTAATAAACACCTTCCTTCGCTGCTTTGAAACACTAAATGTTACCTTCCTAGCAGAATAGACACAACAGTGTCACCAACGCCACAGATCTGAATACCCAAGCATTAGGCAATTATTACACCATTTATGTAAGAACGGGAGCCCACCTAAAATAATCTGCACACCCTTCTTGTATCAATTTTTTATTTATTTATTTTTATTTTTTTAGATTACTGCTCCTAATAAACAATTAATTAGAGTTGATGGATCAAAAAAGTGAAAATAATCAATTTAGGTTACTTATGACTATGAGCAATTTATATAGACTTTTACACAAACTAAACACCACAATCAAAACTTATATAATCTAAAAGAAATATCCTTGATTATGTTCACACTTCAGAACACATCACACATACGAATTCTTTAACGTCTACATGGTAAATCGTATTGGATATAATAATGTCAATACCCATTCCCTTTCAACGTACTTCATGCAATCCATTCATTTAAAACAGACTGCACTTCTTTACACCGACATTGTAATTATAACTTCACAGTGACAAAAGCCTGACATGCAATCCGTATAAAAGAATCTAAATGTCAAGAACTAAAGAAATATTAAAGTGACTATATGAATGATGTAGAAAACTACAATCATTAACCAACAAAAAACAGATATAAAAGTCCCTAGTGATACGAATTTGACTTGCGAACTTGAAATCTAGGTTCAGCGAAGCTTAGATGTCTTCAACTAATAAAATCTAGTGGCTGGCTAATCTCAATATTCATTAAACGGAATTTGATAAGCATTTCCAAAAATAAATTTCTAATAGTTTGCAAATTTCTTTTCTTCAAATTACATTTAATGATGTACTCCGTTATTAATTATGCTCCCCACTTATCGTATCTTCGTATTCGCTTTTATCTTAAGAAAATATGCAATAGAATGGAATGAACCACAACATATTGTATAAAATTTGATTAGCCATATCAATTTCCTAAACTTATATCAACACTTAATGACAGTCAGCTCATTTCACGAGATAATTCCAGAAGCTGTCAGAATATCAACGGGAAGCACTGATCGATATAACTTATGTTTGGACAAAACATTTCATCTTAAATCATTTTTATGGAAATATATATACAGTATATATATTTATATATTTTATATACCTACTGTTACACTTCCATTAGACATGGAGATGAGATATTATGAAGTGGAATGAATTTTTTTTAGAGAACAATGACTCTGGTGCGGTAAGAAAAAGTCGTATGAGTCTTATTACTAGAAACAGTTACATAGAAATCGTGGTTACGTTAAAAGACAAACAAACAAAAATTCTGAAACAACAGGCAATTTAAATACACTAATTTGTGTTAGGAACAATAGCATTTTTGTAATGGAAACAAATACTAGTTGCAAAATTTAAGAAATTGCTAAGATTAACTAAATAAATTCACAAAAAAACATTAACAGAAAGTAAGAAGTATAATTATTACGAAATAGTTATTATCTATGTGTTTAGTTTGACATTCAAACTGACAGATAAATCTCATGTCTTTATGATCTTTCTCAAGCAATGAAAATTTATCATCAATAATCTGACTGTAGGGGATCAAAACAACAACAAATATTTCTTGTAGCAGCTATTGCTTATTAAGCTTTTTCAAATAACAAAAAACATAAATGTCCTTACTGCCCTTTGGAAACCCTTATTATATTTGCCCTTCCAAACAGGTTCTCCAAATCCGCTAGTACCCATGTTCTAATCTAATTTGTTATTTAAAATAACATTATTTAATGAAATGATAAGACATCTAAACTGTAATTATTAAAACGTATATGTAGTCACTTATATTGAATTATCCATAGTGAGGTTAGTTATTGTAATTGGTAAGTGTTAATAAATCAAGGATGTTCAACCTTCAGCGTTTCATTTGAAGGTCTGGTTTTTTATTATTATTATTTGTAATTTCAGTTTGCGTTAATTTTATAAGTTGTACTCTTAATTGTATATCATACTTTAATTAATGATAATAAAAGTCAAAGAATAGTGGAATTTATAGGTGAAAAGGAAAAATAGTGTTTAATTTATTGCAACATCATCACAACATGATGTCATTACTGATGTTCATCAGTCACTTGCATCAAACTAGCTAATATTATTATTGGTTATTTCAGATAGATAGTTAATTTTTATTCATAAAATTGTTTTAGCTAATTACAGTTGTTTGAAGGCTTAAACATTTTCTCCAACATTCTATCGATAAAATGTATGAAGCTAACGCGGCGATTACGATGTACAATAGTCGCACAATGGGCCTTATAGTATTACATGATATCTAACAGTCGACCTCTGCCCTTTTTTTATTTTATTTTGGTTTTAAATGCGTTTTAGCGTATGTATTTTCAATCATTGTTTACCTTCTCCTACTTCTATTAAAAGGCAGTACTGCAATCGAAACAAATTTTCCAGGTTTTTAGCCTAGGTAATGAGTAAGCTTAGATAATTTTTACTAATTGTGAGTTGGAATCGTTGTCTGAAAGGTGACGCTGCGAGATTCCTGGAATAAAGTGAAATGTGTCCAAGGTGTACAAAGAGAATCGTTGTTGACTTAGGGCGTTTTCTTGTGGCATTCGTGTCCTCATCTGGTGGTAACAAGGGCAGTAAAAGAAAGTAAAAACAGATTAACAACTACTCTAGTTATCTGATAATTATGATTCTATTTTGCTGCTAAGTAATTAGTAGCACCGCACTCTGCTCGTGTATATGTGAGAAATACACAATACTGTAATATAATGTATAATGAAATATGTGGAGCGCAATATCAGATCTACTTTTATTTCATTTATTAATACATACGAACTTTATCAAAGATATATTATTGAAGTCAATGTAAAGAATTGTACTTTAGACGAGCCAAGAATGTGATTAAAATAAAATAAAAAAAGAATGAGGTGTAAATAAAGGACACAATAATATCAAAGAAAATAAAGAAGATGAGCCAGTATTTACAATGAATACATATAAATATACTGTATTATTTATTAAAAATAAATACCCGTAATTTATATATTAAAATGTAAAGTTTTTTGATTTAATTAGTTACTTTTCCATCGGAAACTTGAGAGGGCCCCGCAAACAAAGAATGGCTAGTGAAATATTGGGAATAATGACGTGTGAAATATAACATATTATTTCCTTTTGTTAGCAAATAATCGTGTGCCAACCTTGTATAAATTCGCATTATTCAAGGTGCCTAACGTTTTAAATAATATTTAGTTTGTGCGCAACTAGTAAGCTTTATAAAGTAAATTATTATTACTTTCTCTGAAAGTAAGAAAGAGTAAAGTCAAAATCTCTACACCAAACTAATTAATCTCTAATGATGTATCTATCTCTGATAATGGATAAAAGTCGAAAACAGTTAGGGGTACCAACACGCGGATGAAATCAACGATATGAATCACTTTGTACCATCCTAGGGATTAAGGTGAAAAAAATCCAGCTGAAGTAAGTTCTCACAAATGAGAGTACCTGCAAGTGCCATATAAAAAAAGAATGCATGACGATTCTGAAGAAATTAATTCAATAAATAAATGGGTTGACAAATACGCCATAAAAAACACAGCATCTTATAGTATAAGCCAATTAAATCGTGGTATGAAGGGAAGTACATACAAATTTTCTTCTCGCTTCAGGAAGAACTTGCATATCATTTTTGAAAGGACTTCGACGAAGCTATTTCTGGACAAATATATCAGGCGACGCTTAAAGAGTTAATAGTAGTGAAGACGATTCCAGCAGAGCCAGGAGAAAATGAATAGCAGGAAAAACCGCAGTATAGGCGTAAGAGAAAAGGTAGCAACAATATGTAGGCACCAAGACCCAAATGGGAAAATTAAATGTGAATTCGGACGAGTTGTCGCGCGATACGATGTCTTCGCGTGGCATTGAAAGAGTGGAAGACAGACGACCTCTAAATCAAATAGGCGAATGAGCCAAAACTATATGTATTCTACCAATACGAGTTACATAGGCTTTTTTTTATCATATATCTGAAAAGAACTTAGTTCATGTCTTAATAAAAGCGAACAGGGGGTGGGTTCAGTCATTTATACTAAAATTACAACATTTAAATTGTTTGTTTCCACGGTTTAAACAAGTTTTTCTTTTTTTAAATAATAAAAAAAGGAGATTAAAAAGATTAATTTCAAGATTACACTGCAAGCTATTGTGAATCTGCTAATTAAGAATTCAGCCTTAACTAATTTGCTGTTCAACTGACTAATTAAACAAAATTTAAAAACAAATCAAAAGGAGATTTCTCTATAGGCTAATTTTATAGACACAAACTCTTGAGTAAAAATCTATAATCCTTATGTAATACTGCTATAAATGTGGATATTGCAGATTGTAAAACTAAAGAAATCTTTAGCAAATATCCTCTTTTTGAAACGCATCGTATAGTAACTTTCAAGAATTTATGAACGTAATCTTACTTAATTTATTATTTGGAATTAAATTCCCGCAACCAATTTTTAAGAAATTTCAAAATACAATCAGTCCTCTATTAATCTTGTAGATGAAATGACAATAATGATTTTCATTGATTCCCTAGATGTTTATTACTTTTTAATTGCTTTCCTATTGCTAAACTAAAAATTCAAAACAAAAAATGAATATGATGAAACATTTTTTTCTTTCTAAAATCCTCAAAGCTTTCTTTAAACTTCCATCTTTGCCACTAATATTGATTCACCAAAGCAGAAATAAAAAAAAAAAAAAGGTTTTGAGGGTAGGGTGGCATCCATGTTCCACCTAAAAGTGTTAAGAAAATTTCTTTTTTTGAAGCTAAATTTTTTGGCATTGAATATACATAAAAAAGTAGATTTCGAATAGATTAGAGTATGTTGATTGGATAGTGGAAGAGATTCCAAGGAGTTCTGAGGAAGGACATAGAGGTGGTAGTCGTTTACAAGGACGGCTATGTATGAGATGACTGGACTATGTGGAGAGTGATCAGACTACTTTGAGTTGTTGTAGAGGCTCTCAAAGGCAGACGACAGAAACCTATAGTTAAAGATTGTAAAGAAAACCTGATTCCTCTTAGGCTGGAGCAGTGCTAGAAGAAATAGTCTTTCGAGACCAGAAACCCCTAGCATTGCCTAAAACCCAAAAGAAGCCTAAAATATAAACCTAAAATACATCAGTTACGAGAACTAAAATTAAAATATACTCTATAAATGAATATTTTTCCATATATTGTCACTTGAATATTTTTGTACATAATTTTATATCTGTTGATAATATATTGGTAAGTACTGATTATCACTATGCACGCCTATAAGAATGCATATATAAATAGTGTTTTGCAATGGATGTTCACTGAAGATTGTGTATGGCCAATAGGTGAAGGTGAAGATGGTTGCGAAAAAGGAGACATTAGTTTTAATGAAGAACTGATATGCACGCACGTGAAATACAAAAGGTAATGCAGATAATTGAGGCAATCTTTATTATTATTTTAATACATTATGTATACAAATATGTATACATTGGTGGCTTTATTGTTTTATGTATTTTTAAGTAAACGGTTAATGAACAAAACAATGTTTTTAATTAGTGCTGTTGAAAGTATAAGAAACTGTCAACTGGTGATTCATGTCAATTTGCGTAACCCTCTCCCAGCTAAAATTTATCCCTTTATTTCCGTGACTGTAAAGGCGTCCTGAAAAGGTACAGTCGACTCTCGATAAATCGAAATCCAAGGGACTACAGGAAAAATTCGAATTAACGAGACTTCGAATTATCAAGAAGGGGGAAAAAAATCGAATTATTAAGAGTTTTTATTATGTATATATGTATGTACATACGTATATTGAAAATACGTACGAGCTTACCTAAGTTTTAGACATATATAGCCTCAAGTAAAAAAGTAAAAATAATGAAAACGACAAAAAAGAACAAAAAAATTACATATGTATTAACATTTCAATAACTAATAATATACATATGTACCTAATTAAAAAAATGAAGGACAGTTTTTTTTTTAATGTGGCTTGACTTAGTCAAGTGACTTGGAATTGTTGATAATGGAATATTGAAAGTTTTGGCGATATATTTTTTTTTTCGAACCGCTTTTCAGGCCGCAATAATTTTATTTTTGTCGGACACAGTAAGGGAGACGTGCTTCCCATCTGACAAACTAAGAAAGAGAATTGGAAAGTTAAACTGGGCTGAATGGAGGGAAACATTACGCAGGAAATGAACAATAAGCGTAAACATTACTAGGGAAAATTCGAATTATAAATAGGGGAAGCGGCCTCGTTCGAATTATAGAGCCTTCTCTACCCCTGTTGTTAAGAAAAGGATTTCGAATTATCGAGCTTATCTAAATACACTGCATTTTTTCGATTTACCGAAGTTAACAGCTGTAGCGTTCGAATTATCGAAAAATTCGAATTATCGAGTTTCGAATTATCGAGAGTCGACTGTAGTAGGAACTTAGTTTTCTAGAGTGGGGTTCTACCTAATTTAGAGTCGATTTGAGAGCCACATGTACGATTATTGGGCCTTGAGCATCTATTACGGCAATCCATCTGGCCGACAAGGTGATAACACAGTGCTGCGGTCGACAATTTCTATACGGAAAAGGTTTAGACCCCTATTCAGATGTACCGTCCAATGAGCCTCCTGACATTTTATACCCGAGAATTTTTATTTATTTTATTATAGTTATGTGGAACTGTACTTTGTTTAGTCATCATTTGTTAACTTTCATTTTTAAATAATAGAGTAAAACATCAATTTCTTTTGACAACCCTTATACAACTGTTCACCGGACAGTTTTAATTACAACGGTCTTAGACCTAGACTATACATTTTGATAATAATTCGTGATGCGTCGAAGAGTGAAGGAAATATTTTGAGATTTTATCTCGTTCAGTTTTATAGCCCATTTGTTTTAACCATTGAGGTGAGTTGGGACTGAAGGTTTCTATGAGCTATTATTGGATCTACATTAGTAGATAAGATGGCAGTATCATCAACATAAATGAGAAGAGTAGTCTAAGGATGAGTTGGTATGTCTGAAGGGTAGATAGTGTGCAGAACGGGGCCTAGAATGCTGCCTTGCGGAACTCCAGCTTCAGCAAGACTGAATGGAGAAAGAATAGTTCCTACTTTCACTCTAAAATGTCTGTCAGTTAAGTATGATTTCAAAATCAGAAAATAGGTGGCTGGAAGGATGCTCTTGAGCTTCCAGAGAAGTCCAGTGTGTCCCACCCGATCGAATGCCTGCTTCAAATCAAGGAACACTCCAGAACAACACTCCTTCTTATTAAGGGTGGTGGAGATTACATCTACAACTCGATGGCAATGCTGTATGGTGGAATGATGTCGCCTGAATCCAAATTGGTGGTGCGGGGAAATTAAATAAATAAATAAACCAAAATCCTACATTGTTTGTGGTACCACTTTAAGTGTTTGAAAAATAACAAAAACACAAGTTTTTGAAGCTTTGAGGGGTTTTAGGGGTATTTTGTTTGTCAGAAAGAGAAAATATTTTTGTATTCAACATGAAAAAACGTTAAAACAGAAGCTTAACTTTATTATTTTAAGCTAGAAAAAACATTCTGACAATAAACGAAAGGATGTTCAATTTACAAATAAATATTATTTTCCGAGTACAGAAAACCTATTGGTTGGAACATCGGGATGTCATTCAGCATAAAATCAGAAAAATAAAATTAAATAGAAAAATATTTTGTGTTCCCACTTTTTTAATTTGGATCAACATGTCAGAAACGAAAAAGCAATCAAGATAATGGGTGTAAACCAAACTTTTCTGATAATATAAAAATTATTGGTCATCTCGCAAAAGCTAATACTGGCCAACATTTGTTCTGATCGATGATGCCTAAATTGTAGATATTAGTAAAAAATAAACTTTCATCACGACAAAGCAGCCACGCCCCACGTAGGAGCCTTAGAAATGGAAAATCAGACCTATATCTGGTATACCTAGCCTATTCAGATTTGGCATCCTCCGACTTCCGCCTATTCCTAAATCTATAAACATCCATGGCCAAAATTTTTTCACCTTGTCTAAGTACAAGTAAACGAAATTTTAGGGTGAAATTTGAATTAAATGGTAATAAATGTCATCTATCAGTGGCAGCGGTCATATCTCTCATTTTCTAGAGTATTATTACGCGTAAAAAAAAAAAAAAAAACTAAAATATAAATTTAACAAACTATGTGCACCCAACAAGCCAAGACATTGATGTGGTCATCATCTCCCACCATTGTTGTAGCCAGATACGGAAATGCCTTTGCAATTAATAAATGGAAGATTATCACATTTTTACAATAAAAACAAACGCTATCGTCAGCTATTATTTTATATGGCAATAAAGTTAGCTCAGCCTCGTGAAGCGGATTGGACCCTAGCAATCCCCTGCATGGAGTGAAGAGTTTTTTATATTTCCTCAAACCCCATTGAGTTGCCCTCATCACAAAATAAAATAATTAAAAATGTGGTGTAAAGTCCGCAGTGCTGGATAATATCTTTTATTTCATCCGTTATATTACGCATGTTTATTGAAACCCTGTGACCAGTTACGGACTCAACAAGTGTTGTGCGTGACGGAATCATAAGTGGACGTTAAAATTTCTATCCCGAACAGATAACTCTACCTCTGATGATGGGTGGAAGTTCAAAACGATCAGGGATACAGCAAACATAAGAGTTACGGCGGATAAAAATCAAAGAAAATAATAAAAATTCCATGTAAAATTGCAATGATTTTTTTTTTCTAAATAAATCTTTAAAACAAAAAATAAAGGAAGTTACTGATGTCGCCCATTAATCAATTCCATTTTTACTTAAACATGACTTAAAATTTTATTACAGTAATATAACTATTACAACAACTAATGTTAGTAAACCAAAAGCATATCTTTATGAAAAGGAATGACTAAGGGTAATTTTTTTTTTTGCATTATCACTTTTTTAAATTTTATTTTAAACAATCTGATGGGAACAATCGCCAGATTTTCTCTTACTGCAAATCCCAAAGTTCTCGTCCACACTTTTTAATCAAATTCATTTTATTTTCACATTATAAATGGAAAAGCTTAAACACAAAGAAGAAGGCACTACCAGATGTAAACAGAGGGTTTAAAGAAAATCATTTGTGACATTTGCAAAGAAGAATTAAAAAAAAAATAAAAGCTGCAAATGTTTTTATTTTGGTGTGATTTCAAGCTATTTATGAGGAATAAAGGTTGCACTTCTCTACCAGCCGCAATTGCATTTCTGAAAGCACTCTCGGGACCTCTTCCTCCTCAAAATAAAATTTTACAATATCTCTTGATTGGAATCTGATGTACTGGTACGTTTGACATTCTCGGGTCTGGAAAATTCAGCGGGGTGCCGCAGATTGCGCATAGCTGCATTTGAGGGAAGTCTACTACTATCACTACCCAAAATAAATTCTTCTAGAAAAATTATTCTAATAAAAGTTATAGCCTATGTACAAAGAATATAAAGTCTAGGAACATAGCATATAAAGTCGAAAGGAGGTAACTCCTTTACTTCTTTCCGGGTCAATTATCACTATCCTCAGTCATATACGAGTTCTGGAAATTAAATAATGAGACTGATTTTTTAAAAAAAAATTATTCAAAAAGAATTACAATTCTATATTGTCACCTTCAAAATAACTGCCTTCTGAAGCCACACGGCGCTGGAGACGTTTCTTCGACTCCTCATAGCAGTGCTCGAACTCCGATACTGGAATAGCCTTCAGCTGGTCGGTTACAGCCGTTTGAATGTTTTCGACTGTCCAAAAGTGAGTTCCCTTGAGGTGATTTTTCAACTTCGGGAAGAGAAAAAAGTCACAAGGACTTTTCAAGTCAGGCGAATAAGGAGGCTGAAGAGCCACAGGAATATTTTTACTGGCCAAAAACTCGTTTATTGAAATTGCTGTGTGACAAGTAGCATTATCGTGATGCAACACCCACTTGTTCTTGATGTTTCAATAAACGAGCTGAAGGCTATTCCAGTATCGGAGTTCGAGCACTGCTATAAGGAGTGGAAGAAACGTCTCCAGCGCTGTGGCTTCAGAAGGAAGTTATTCTGAAGATGACAATATAGAATTGTAATTCTTTTTGAATAAATTTTTTTAAAAAATCAGTTTCATTACTTAATTTACAGACCTCGTACTTCATTTTCTCGAACTTATTCTCCTCTATTTATTTTTATTTGAATTAATCAAAGAAAGACACAGTAAGCTTGGTGAATAACAACTGTGATTCCTTTATATGTATTTCAGCACAAAGAAAAGGATGAGCTAATTAATGAATGCGCTTGGATACAAAAGGATATAATACATTTCAACTTCCATAGACACGGTAACTTTACTAACTGTAATTATAGATCTGCAAGATGATTTCGTTAGATTAGAAAGAGAAAGAGATGTTTGTGCCGTGAAATATATATAAGAAGAAGTTAATTGTATGTAAATTGTACATGTGTAACCTTGTAAAAACGTTTGGATGCTCAAATATACACCAGGACATCACTCATTAACATTTTCTTATTTTAAGTATGGATATGCTGATATATCTCCAGCCATCACTTCAATTACCGATGCTATCTATGTGCGAGTCTAATTATCTATTTTGTAATATAAAGTGGATACATAAGAAAATTGACTGTGAATATTAATTACTACATTCGACAAGATCAATACCTTTTACAAATAATTTAGTTATTCTAATAACTACGAATATGTATGTTCATTAAGTAATGAGTAAGTAAAACAACATATATAGTTTTAAGAGTGAGTAATATCTAAGACTACTGCTTCTAGTTACTCTTTCTGCACTAAAGAAAAATTAGTGAAATGGAATTTTCACTTAAAGTAATCGTTCTGAGGTTTTGCGGAAATCGAAAAAAGGGTTTTTAGAAAATATTCGGTTTGCACATAAAACAAAGTTTCTAGGAAGCAGTGGTATAGCTCAATCAAACGACATTCCGTACGTGATGTTGACAATAAGATAGTAAGGTGATAAAGCTTTCACCTTCAAAAATATGACTTAATAAAAATAAACGAGTTTTACTTCTCGATTCCAAAGGCCATTAGTATCTCACCTCAAGCTCTTAACAAAAACGGTTCCATGGAACGTCTAACCCTCTTTTAGCAAGGAAGCGGACTAGACCACTTATTGAATGAACAGTTAAATCTCTAAATCACTTACTAATCTAGTCTTTATCTATCAATTCTTGTATAAGGCCAGTAATTAAAATAACCAGGAGATTTAAAAGAAAAACAGTAAACACCAATAACACATAAATTACATGTTTTGTTTACCACGGATACGATAATTGACCTTAATGAATTCTCTTCGCTATGAAATATGAAAATTGTGATTATTATTATATTTAGCGTAGGAAATACACCTATTAGTAATAGCAATATTTTAGCCTAATAATGGCTATATTTAACTAAAATCGTCATAATAATTTTGAGTAAACACTTAGTGATTAATTAAAACAAAAATAGCGATGAAAATTAACAATGCATCAAGAATATTCAGTGCTAAAAGTTTTAATATCACTTCTTGTTTACAAACTACTTTATTAGCTTAGAGTCGTTATTAGGAGGAAGGGCGGGTAGAATGCCAACTGTAAAATAAGCAATCTCAATAAGCAATCTGTAAAATAAACCTATAATTATAACCTCAAATTGCAAATATTTTTTCCCTCGACTAAAGCATCAAGTAAAATTTTTTAAAAGGAGTCCTTGCCCACAATATGCGAAGAAATAAGAAAAAATTGCAGGAACTCACATGTTGCAATACTAATACCCAACCGATAACATCCAATCACTCAAAAACCTCTGTAAATCGAGTCTCTTAAACTTAAACGTTTTACACACTTAAATGGTAAATGTCCTTCTAATACTGAATATTACAGTAATTATTTAATATTACTTAGGAAATTAGTTATATCTGCCATGAATTACTCTACACGAAAAGAAATGCGAAGTTATACTTCCCATTAATTTTCTATGTAGTCTCAAGTTTTATCCTCTCTCCCAAAAATTCCTTAACATATTTTTTCCCCGGAAAATGTATAAGTGAAGATTTATAGAAGTCAAAGAACCCTCCTTAAGTACAAAATGATTTGTAAATTCTAATTTGGAGCACTTAAAAAGGAGAGATAGTTACTCAGAGCGAGCACTTGCTGCTTACAAGTTCATCTTATTAGCCTCAGCTGGTCAAGAAACATCGCACACCTCTTAACGGTCCGACCTAAATGACCCAGTGCGTTTTCACAAGCGTCTAGCACATAGAAAAGGTCTCATTAGGATAGAGCGATCAATACACAGACTCGGTGTAAATTAAAGTCAAAGCCCAGCCACTTTATATGCAGAAGAGAAAACAGTTTGATTTTAGTGTAATCACACTAGTTAAGGAGATATGACATCTTAGACCAAAGATTATATCGCAAGAAAGAAAAGTCGAACCATTTCATTTTAAGAGAGCAGTTTCCTCTTAGACCAACAAGAGTTAGGTGTAAGGGTCTTTTTTAATGCAGTTACTTTTTTTTTAAATGTAGTTTACATGGATAACCAACCCAAATCAAAGCATTCTGTTTTTTAGTTTTTGCCATACCAAATACAAAAAAAAAATTGTACAAAAAATCCTCAGGAACAGCTAAAAAAATTTGTTGATTCTCGAAAAAAAATCATATTTCGAAAATAAACTT
Organism: Rhodnius prolixus; assembly: GCF_049639745.1. Taxonomy (NCBI): domain Eukaryota; kingdom Metazoa; phylum Arthropoda; class Insecta; order Hemiptera; family Reduviidae; genus Rhodnius; species Rhodnius prolixus. The sequence goes on along the minus strand of NW_027411603.1, from coordinate 9,666,407 downwards.
GGAGCAAATTTGACATGATGGCAATAGTTTTTCTGACCAACAACGAGAAAATAAAAACACCGAATTACTTGGATAATAAAGTAGGTTAAGATCCGGCATAAAAGTAAAATGGGCAAGTTTATACCTAACGTGATTGCCAACTATTGCAAATTATGTTAGAAGTGAGTTGTAACATGTTACATGTCACACTATAGAAAAAAAAGGATGATATTCTAAAAAAAAAAAAAGATAGACAAACCAACTCTTAAAGATTCAACCGGTCAACCTTATTTCTTCAACACTACACGTTCACATGAACTTTAAGCAAAATTGTTTCTATAATACAAATGTAAATAACGCTACTCTAACAATGTTGAAACCGTGAAGCAAATCATGCTATCTTACTTCTCGGAATTTTTCCTACGAGATTAATTTTATTGATCAAAATAAAAAATCTGCAAAAATTCTTCAAATAAATTTTTAAGTTTAAGCCTTCTACGTCTTTTCTTTTTATTCTTATATTCTTTTCTGGCCCTAATAAAAACCATGCATTTATTTATTATAAAAATCAATTTCTTTATAACAATGGATTTTTCCAATTAGTCCAGCTGTAGTTTTTGTTGATAAAAAGCTTTGACAAATATTAAAGATTCAATTAGTAAAGAATCGTTCCAGAACAAAAAACAAAACAAGGCCATCTTTAGCCAAACGTTTCGACAAATTTATTGCCTTCTTCAGGGCATGGCTATGCGGATTGGTTGAGTTACAGAAAACACTCAATTTGCAATAAATTAAATTGTTGTGCAGCGATTCCTCGTTAATTGAATCCTTAATATAAACATGTTTACGGTCACTAAAAGCTAATACAAATTCAGCTTTGAATAATTAAAAAAGAAACTTTTTAATTATTAGGTACACAATACAACATTGACCACAACAAAATAGTACCAGAACAGTTTCTTCGTTTACGTCAAAAACAAAAATATTACGAAGGTAACTTAATTTTGAAAATTTTATACAATCTCAGTACAACTCTTTTGCAGGGAGGAAATGAAAGTAAATTAATAAATAATTATTAATTAATTAATCCTAATCCAGTGGGGTCTTATAATTTTATTTGTTTTTAGGAGCCTCTTACCGCTCCTCGTCAGGTGATGGGCAGCGTTGACTGAACAGATGTGGCGGGAATGCGCCGAAAAGGGCTTCGAATGCCAACGACTTCAGAGTAAAAAAAATAAATGCTAAAAATAGATCTTTAAGCGTAGATGGAATTACTAATTATGTATTAAAGACCACGAAAGGAAAAATAAATTTTAATACAGAATCATTTTCCAATAAGGAGAGTGTGATCCGCTTAATACACACTAACTAAATAAGAGGGTGCTTTAGTGGGGGAGGTGCAACTATAAGAGCTTTCTTATGTCCTTGGCTTCAGAGCGCGTAGATATATATACACAGAGGGGCAACCGTTCTGGGTTATACAGTAACCAACCACCCTCACCAACAGGTAAGACTACCTAGTCATCTAGGATTCTTTGGGATTTACTAGACACAACAATCAGTGATATTCAAATTGTGCTTTTATTTTTATTACTTTCTTTTTAAAGGGAATTTTAAATTCAAATTCAGTTGTGATTTTTGTGCGTTCTACACGAAACATGGCTACACATCTAATATTTTTGTTCACCTTTTGTCTCGTTTTTACAACTTTGGTTAGTGGCGCTCCTCAAGGACCTCCTCCAGATGAAAAGCCAGAACCAGTAAGTGTTTTTTAAAAGTATTTTTACACTTTTTCGGATAAAGAACTTCATGAATCATGTAAGAAATAATCGTGAAAAGTTAATCCAAATTGAAGCAGTATTCATTTATATTTCAAAAGAGTTTGCGTTATTTTACTTTATTTTTTTAATTAAGTCGTCTAAAGTAATATGGCTCCTAGAACCTCCATCGGTTGGATGGTGTTCTCTCGTTAGAGACAATACTTTCCAATATCGGTCACAGAACTGAATTGATTGTAAGAAAAATATAACAATTTCCAATTCGAAGACCTAGCAAAAAATAAAAGTTGCCTTAACTAACAATTAGTAAATAAAAATGCCAACAATAATTAAATATGATAATAACAATAGAAAAACAAATAATTCAATAATTATTTATCTATTCTTTTGTCAAATATTTATATAGGACTAAAGTTCTGAATTCTATTACTTATTCTGCAGTACGAGTACAGCTACAAAGTGGAAGATCCACCTATAAACCTCTACTTTGGCGCAAATGAAGCTGGAAATGAAGTAGGCCGAGTGGAAGGTTCGTATTATGTTTTGCTGCCGGATGGACGTATGATGACAATCACCTATTATGTGGATGGTGAAAGTGGATTTGTACCAAAGATCTCCTTCCAGGAAAACGCAAATCCAACAGCTGGACGGTAATCAACGATTAACAAAAATTGGCAATTTCGAACGATTCAATAATATATGAGCAATGTATTTATGGACGAATAAACATTAAAAAGAAAGGAAAATATCGATTTGAAAACTAAGAAAAAGAAAAATTTTAGTTCTATTAAATAAAAAAAATATATATTGAAACTGTACAAAAACTAAGTTTATTTTTACTGAAAAGACATGATATTTTATGTAATACTATTTTTTTTTATACCTCAGTTATCTTGATAATTTTGAACAAAATGTAAAATATATTTATTTTGTAATTAAACCATTTTTTCATTGATTTTATTAAGGTGTCGTTTTTAATTAAATAACCCGCTGAAAGTTATAAAAACAAAGCAAAACAAAAAGCTAATGTACACAGACGTTTGTTTTCCCACAATTGCATCATTTCCATTCACGTAGGAGTGTTAAAATTTTGTAATTATGCAAGGCCAAAAGTAATAAAATTTACTCTCAACAGTTTTAATTTTACAGCAAATGCTTATTATTACTATCATTATTATTATTATTATTTTTTTTTTTTTTTTTTTTGGCGCATCAACAGCTGAGGTCATTAGCGCCCGGAGCTTTTTCCAGTGCACTGCCGGCCTCCGGACAGTGTTCTCTCGTTACAGACAACACTGTCCATCACCGGTCAGTGAGCTGTAAGAAGCTCCTAGGAAGAGAAAATCTAAGGGTCAGCTGCTGGATTCGAACCCGGGACCTCCGCGTGGGAGTCCAGTATGCTAACCTCATAGCTAATCCCTTCCCTATTATTATTATTATTATTATTATTATTATTATTATTATTATTAGTACTATTTGTATTTATTAGTATTATTTGAAACGATTACCATACTTTCCCTTAATAGGTGTAAGAGCAGAACGTCGCTTTAATATTACTTAGGGGAGCCCTAACCCTGCCAAATTTTATCAATATCGGGCTAAGAATTAAAGAGTTTATTATTAGTAATAATAATTTTGGAGGAGACCTTACATACATGGGGCTAACTCCTCTCCCATTCGATGTAAATCAAGACCCCCAAAAGGTACATCTACCTCATTCATGAAAATCGGTTCACGCGATTGTCATGGTTACAACCAGAACAAGAACATTTTATAAACATGCAAAAAAAAAAAAAAAAAAATTACAGTTATAAATGAAGAATTACCTTATTTTTTTAAAAGAAAATTTGGGATTTTATCTTTTATAGAAAAAGAAAAAATGGTCAAAATTGGGTGTTTTTCAACGTTACGCTTGTTCGTGCACTACTGGACAGTTTTAATTATTATTATTATTATCTTACGCGGCAAGCAATTGAGTTTGTTGAAAATAATTAAACACCAAAATCGCTCTGTGCACTTCAAGTAAGACTTGAGAAAAGATATGTGGCCTTCTGTACAGTATGTATTGTAAAAAAAATAGGATAATTCTTTTACTAAAACTTTTAAACATTCAGACAATTCACGAAATGGGTACAGAGTGCAACTATTTGAAGTTAGAATATCCTCAGAATAGATGCACAATAGAATACATACATTTCCGAACAAAAGTCTACATACACCACAATATTTCGGGAATTTTCAAAATAAAGAATTATTAGAGTAAAAATGTGATTTAAACATTTGTAACTATTGTTACTAAATATATATATATGAGAGATGAAAAGACCTCTGCCATCTCCCATTGCATACGATATAAATAAAAAGATCGGAGTTCATGCCTGAACAAAAGTCCACATACACAATTGATAAATTCAATATTATAATAATACTTACTAGTTAGAGTAAATCTTAATATTTACAAATTTATTAGTTTTAGTTGAAACGTGAATATAAGCGGATCTGAGTTATTTAAGAATTTATTATTATTTAAAATGGTTCACCAAAGAAAGGAAATTCCTGTATCAGAACGCATATTAATAGTTAAATTAAATAATCAAGGATTTTCATATCGTAACATTGAAAACATTATTCAAAGAAGCCACGCGAGATATCCTTTCCGACCGAGATAAAAGACAAATTTTAAGGGTGTATGCAGACTTTTGTTCGGCACTGTACATGCACTTACGTACACGTAACATTCGAAACGTGAAGCTTATGTCCCCTGAACAAGCACTACACTTTAAGGAGCTAAAATAAATCTTATAGGTGCAGTCGATTTAGCTTACTATCACTTCTTTTACAATCTTCAAAAAGGAATGGTAACGACGAACTGAGTATCAATCAAGATTAAGCTTCTTGTTTTGTTTTAGATATTTTATTCTTGAAAGATCTTGAGGGGGCAATGGGGCATTTTTTTAATGTAATAAATTTGAAAGCACAACATATCTTGACATTAAGGAAAACGTTCGGCATGACAGATAAAATCTGTGTGAGGGATTATTCTTACATGACCACATACAATGTTATGGTATGTCCGCAATCTTTACGTTCTACACAAAAAGTTTGACTAATCAAAGTATGCCTGAACTAAATCCATGAGAAAATATCAATCGGTTAGACACATCTATAATGATCTGGATATAAAAACAATATAACAAGAATTTTGGAAGCAAAAGTTATCAGTTTGTCTATAGTATAAGAACAAAGGCACTAATTACTGCATCAGTTCACTCAACTGGAATGATGTTTTAATTACGTGGGCAATTAGAATCTATCTTTAAAATTTATTGCTGTAGTAAAAATATGCACTCCAAAGTTATTCTCAAATTATTGAACACAAATATTGTCACGCGGATATTAGATAGGGCATAATTGCTTTTAAAACAAAGATATCCTGGTGCCAAGATTTTAAAATAAAAACAATCACTACCCTCTACATTATTTAACATGTGTAAAATCTTCCTTAATAAAATAAGTACATATGTATGTTAGAAGGTTGATTACGGAGTCAAGAAACACCAAATTTCTCTAATTTCCAGAGAATGCGAAGGCCATTGTGATTTCTTTGTTCTCAGGTAGGTGACTAAAGCAAAACAATACACATTTGCACAAGGATTTTTTTTAACGTGTTTTCGTTTTTCTTCATTTTTAAAAACTACACTTGGGTGAAAAAAAATGAAAAGGAAACCTTGATTATAGGTTTAATAACTTTCTCTTAATTACTGTTTTGTTTTTTTTCATTTATCACTTCCAAGGACTAGTGCTACTTATCCGACATACTTTTAATTTCGTTCTCTTTTAGGGATTATTGTAAGAAATGAGACAATGAACCCTTAGAAACTCAAGTGTCACTCAGCTAAGAACAATCTACAAGAGAAATGTAAAACATCTAATGATTGGTTTATTCGGATGACAAATAATTTTACGTTTATCCGCTGAAGTTCAACACCGTCTTCAAGCAGTGGCTTATTTACAAGAATTCAGAAATACCGAGCCATTGTGCAATTGTTTCTAAACAAGCATAGGAGAAGTATGGGATAGTAAAGATTATTTAACGCCAAGAGTAGAAATAATAGGCTTGATCATTTACAAGGAGGACCATGAAATTCAGATCGTTTCAATTTTCTGGGATCGCTTTTTATATGTTTTTAAACTGCTGAATAATTAGCAGAACGCTTCTCGACATTTACAATGTTTGGATGAGTAGTTGGACTGTACGAAGAATATTGAAAAAAGCTGGTTTGAGCACGACGAGAACTTTCAGGGTGTGGAAAGTCTCAAATATCATTAAACAACTCAATCAAAAGTACAATCAACCTGAGCTATCTAGTCAAATCTACACAAAATAACTGAGACGCCATTTCTCATGGAACCCCATCCGGCCTTCAGTCAACAGCGAACTAGATAGAGCTGTGGAGAGATATGTAGCTGTTCCTTTAACTATTTCCCTAGAGCAAAGTGCAAATTATGGCAAGCGCTGCGACTAGTTTAAAAATTGTATTTATTTTTAAGTCTTTTAAAAGTTCATAAAACCATTTACTAATATAAACAAAAGAAACTTAATATGTACAGGTATTTTTCCTTATTATTTTGTTGAACATCTAATGTTTATGGTAATCTAATTTCGACATCAGATATATTATCTGAAGGTATCTAATGTGGCATATGAGTAGTGAGAAAGTGACTCTTTAGCTAATAAAGATCGTCAATCCAGCCCAAGAATCTCTTCTGAGGCAGAGTTAGCAATATTTCAAATATGAAATTGTCCAATTTTCTATTTGTAACTTAAAATAAAAATAAATAAACAATAATTTGGGTTACCTTGTTCACTTCTTTTGTCAAAATTATAGCAGCAGCAGAATTTCCATATTGCGGCCGGCCGGCACGTCCAACCATTTGTAGAATTTGTCCTTCTGAATACTCCTGCCAACCTCCACAAACGTATTGTTCGGTTGATTTTATTATAACTAGATTGGCTGGTAAATTTACCCCCATTGCTAGAAACAAGTAGAATATAGTTGATTAAGGTTTGAAAACAAAATTATGTAACTTCTGTTTAATTTAAAAGTTTTCCTAACTCCGCTACTGCTTTCTGGGAATCCCTTAAAATGATTTTATCCTAATATAATTACATTTTTTTAGCGTTTATATCAACTTTAATATTTCGATCAGCCTAATTAAAGAGATCACGCGCCGCGTGCCGACGACTGGATGCGTACCATCTAGGAAGAATGTTGCGGAGTGTGCACGAGATATCCTTGACTATACTACGAGTCCATCCTCAGAACATCTGGAAAGCATTTAGAAGAGGGATGGCTGAGTATGTTGCACCAAAATATTCGCCCGTAATTGCCGACTCCCCGCCTCAGTATTTACCATCCTCTGTCTTTGATTTGGGTCAGCTTTCTTTACAATATTTTGGGAGCAAATTTTGGGAGAAGGGATAGTTGGCACCAAGACGTTTTTATCCCTATCTGATGCCCCTTCTCCTAGAACTTCTAAAGTCCGTATAAAGTTTTAATAAATAACATCATTACTTTTTTTATTGCTGCTTTTAAAAAAGTGAAAATAAGAAACGAAAAAATGAGCAATAAAACGTTTATTACAAAACATAAGATGTCAGCTACCGTTAGAGATTTGCAAATTAATTAGTAAACTCAATTTAATGTTTATCTCAGGTAGAAGAGTATGCGTTGATCCGCCCCTAGGTTTTTCGCTACTAGGACAATATTACTTCGCCCACATCAGGATGTTCGGTGACCTTCCAAGCTACCCTTCATCAGCAAATTAATTAGCATGCTTCCTAGACTAGAGAGCTACTTTTAAATACTGCAGCCTGCTTGCTACCACACCGATACACCTAGAAAATCACGTAAGTGAAAAAAAAACTTTTTCTTACTTTCCGCCAGTCAACAGCAAAAAACAAAATAATATCAAAAATGAACGGAGTAAAGGAAATACGACGGTAATATGGAAAAAACAGGTTGGTTCGGAAATAAGGTTTAGTTTATTAACAGAAACATAACTAACAGATAATAGCTACCTAATGTACTAGTAGAGACAAGAACTGGTAAATATCCGGAACGGAAAAGTTCTTCAATATAATGTCGATCCGAGACCACAAGCCCAGCATGATGATAAGCGATTCCCCGTTTCACCATCTCTGTAATAATAAATTTTAATTTTCAAAACCAAATTAATGGTATCGGGTGATTACATTATTCAAATAAATTCGAAATACTTGATAGTTCAAATTTCAAAAACGTGACTCAAATAAAAAAAAAAAAAAGGCAATGGATGAATTTAACCATTGTTCAAATCTGACGCAATCAACAATAAATTTGTTGGCTTCTAACTCCATAAAACTTAAGGTTGCAAGATACTTAGTTTTTATTTTTGTTTCTTCTGTAGTTTATGAGTCAGTGACATCATACAGAATTAAAATGTTGTAAATTAATTTTATGCAAACATTAACGTAAACAAATTTAGAAAAAATACTTTCTACCAAGTTTTTATAAAATTTAACCAGCTTTCTGACTGTGGTTGCTCCAGATCGACCGTTTGGAAAGGGACAGTTTCCAAGTAAGGCGTTCGATAGAAGAATAGCAGATCCAGCAAGGTCTTTATCTTACAAAAAAGTTTTGAGAGCTTAATACAAAAAATTTTGTCGTTAATCAACACTACGTAATTACTGTCAACATCAGGATGCAATAATATTGATAAGGATGATTCTGTAACGACTGTTTGGAATGTGAAGAGATTGGAAGTAAAATCCCACGTTAATGTTTTGTACGATTATAAAATGTACTTCTCATTTTGAAGTTTTGAATAAGTTCTTCATTCGCATTGCACTATGAAAACCAGTAAGAATAATGATAAATATGCAATAAAGTATGTTTTTCTACCTCACAAATAATTTTTTTTAAAAATGTGAACATTCTCGCGATCTCCTCCAACACAAAAGTTTGAATTTAACTGACACATTTGTAATAACACTGATTTTTATTCAATTTTAGTTCTAAGATATCAGCACTGAGCAGAACTTACGCTCTACAATACAATATAATTGGAAGGTTATACCAGGAAGGTAGTGAACATTACCTTAAAAAGTCTTAATTAAAATAATGGAACCAACCTTTCAATTTGTTTTCTAATAAACATTCAGATACTGACACAATATTTGCTACTTGGTCTGATGTAAAATGAAAAGAAATTTGTTCACATAAAACATTTGCAGTCATTAGCACACTCTTTCGGGTACTGCAAAAAATCTGTTGAAAATCAATCTATGAATATTTTATAAAAAATTACAAAAGTCAATAAGGTATTATATAATCTATGTTATAAAGTAAAATAAAAATAACCAATGTGGGTTTTCCTTCAGAATATTGCATTATTATTTGTTTTAATTTATAATTTAAAGATAAATCAAATTTGTAGCCAATTGTCCTTTCATCTTTACAAGGATAAGCTTTGACAATTCTTTTTAAATGTACAGGGCGCATTTCTTCACCGAACCTAGAAGTGATTTCAAATAAATCAATAAATTATAATCTAATCTAAACTTTACTATAACAAATATATTTACTTGAAAAATTTAGCTGCCTTTGGTTTTAAACTTAACCAAGCTGCAATATCCTCAATGTTTGGTATGGTTGCAGAAACTGCAATAAATCGTATCCAATCATCACCAGTTTCATTATAGTCCAAAGATTCTTGTACAGTTTTCATTCTTGAAACAACAGCCTCCAGTGTCGGCCCTCTTCTTTCTTCGTTTAGTAGATGTACCTTAAAAAAAAAAAAAAATTACTATTTTGACTTACTCCTATAACCAATTATACAAATTAATTTTCCTTAACTTTGAGTTTTTACGTGGGAAAAAATATATTGTCTACAGCAGAATGGACGGCACACCAAACTAAGAAAAAAAACGTTTAAGAAGTACACGCTTCCAGTCTGAAAATTCTCTTTAAAATCAAAAATTGATTGTACCTGAATCCTTTTGCTTTATTATAGGGTGCTAGCCATTAGAAATCCAAAGCCGAGAAGCGTATTACAAATTCCTAATGTACGCTAAGTAAAAGCAGTTATCATCACTTTGGTTTCATCCAAACTCATTTAAAAACTAATTTTTGGAGGAGGAATCGTCCCCTTCTAGCCAGTGGTGATATTTTATTAGTAGCAGAGTAGAGAGAATGATTAGAAGCAGCACTGTACCTCATAGACCGAATAAAATTCACGAGAAACGTTAGAACCTGTATTAATGATATAGGTTCAAACGTTTTATTTTTTTTAAATATACAAAATTTGAATCCTAAGTTTGAGATCAGTTCTTTTTTTTTTTTTGCCTGCATTTGAACTATTTTTTTTAATTATTTTTTTGAATAAGTATTCATGTATTCTTCATTTACCTCATCAATTAGAAATAATTTTATCATTTGAATAAGTGAAGTATGATCTTTCCATTTTCTTGTCAGCGCATCCCATTTTTCTGGGGTTGTCAGAATTAAATTAAAATGCTGAATTGTTAGGAGATCCGAATTATCTGAATCACCAGTTATTTCTACTGCTCTAATGCCAAGTGAGGTAAATTTGTTATCCCATTCCTTAAATTTTTCAGTACACAATGCTTTTATTGGTGCCACTGTAATTTAAAAAAAAAGTCATTAAAATGTAAATATGAAATTATTAACTTGGTGATAAGCATGCACAGGTAGAGAGAAGGAAAATTCGCAATCTTTATCTGTCTAAAACTGAGCCATTCCAAAATGAAAGGGTAACTTGTTCGAAAGAGTTTTGAAACACTTTGGTTGCCTATTTCAAAAATCCTCTAAGAATTATTAGAATTCAAGATCATTGGTTGATGATCCCATTAATCCTTAATTATGTCTAAATTTATATGGAATAAAATTATCAAATAAGAGAGGTGGTTGTATGGTTCATATTTCCCTTGTCCAGTATTTCTGGATTCATGTTCTACCTACTCCTCAGGGCTTGGTACTTGAGTCTATGCCTTTATTCTCCCAATACTTTTAACTCCAACAAGGCGCGCCACATTGTGATCACAGATCTGACCAAAAAAAATCTAACCTCTTAATAATGTAGCAGCTATTTTTCAGGAAAATAATTACTTTATAATCTGATCTAGTTCTTTAAGTTTCCTAAAAGAATAGCAAGGACATTATTAAGTGGTCAGATTTTTTAAAAGCCAGAACTGTTAGTCCATTGCGGCGCGCCGTGTTGGAGTTAAAAGTATTGGGAGAATAAAGGCATAGACTCAAGTACCAAGCCCCGAGCAGTAGGTAGAACATGAATCCAGAAATACTGGACAAGAGAAACATGAGTAATGGACGAGTTTGCTAGAATGGGATCATTGACTCGATCCAGGGTCGCCGAAAATAAACAATTTTGTGTTAGGGACATTAAGGAGTAGAGGATGTTTGGGTTAGATCAACATTGGAGAGACATGTAGCCTCAAGGTTTATAAAAAAGGTTGGAAAGGAGGTAAAGAAGTGAAGTTTCTACTCTCCCTGGATCCCTATTGAGGACTTTGGCAGATTTGTTCGCTTGAGAGTTTAAGTGGCAGTAGATGAGCAGAAAGTTCAGCCTGGACTGCAGGACTTGTAATGAGTAGGTGAGTAGGTTATGAAGGCAGTTTCGCATTATTTTGGTCAACGCTAGTTGATCAAACCAGGTATACTCGCTTGGGAAATAAGGAGTTCAGCGATTATCTTGAGATATTGTAGGCAGATCGGGAAGCTGGTTTTGATGTAGATACCTTTACTTTTTTTCCATTCTCGACATCCTAATTGATAGTAATTTTCTTAAAAGTGATCGGTTCATATTTTTTTTTTTTTAAGATCAGAGAAATAAATATTTAAAATCACCAGAAATTTGAATAGACAAGCTGCTACGCTTTTTAAGTTCTTTAAAATAAATAAATAAATAAATAAAATATTGATAAGTCAATTATATTAAAACCAAATAATTTAAGAAAGTATTAACGATTTTTAAAACCTACTATAAACTATCTTTTGTTCTTTGTCATCTTCGTCTGAATGTTCCCACATTTCCAGAAGTTTGATGATGGCAATCTCAAATAAGGTAGTCTTTCCAGATCCAGTAGGTGCAGAAACAACAACGGAAATATCTAATATAAATTCATTATTATCAAATTAAAGTAGGTCAACAATAAATTATCTTGAGAGAGGAGTTAATTGACATTATGTCAAATAATGGAATTAATAATATTAAGGAAAATTTTTGAAATCCCTATTTTTTTTTAATTGAAGGTGCGCCAACAGCTAAGGTCATTGGCACCCTTTTTCTCAGTGCAGTATCGGTTTCGGATTGGTAACTCAATCGAGAGTGACAGAATTCATGTTTTTTAAGTTAAAATTGTACATAGCAAACTATTAGATCTAGTAAGAACTCACTAAATTAATCATATGTTCGAATAATAAATTAATAATTTTCGACTTATAGTTCGACAAGGTTGTTATTACACGGATTCACTAATGCTATAATTTGCCTTAATTAATAGAATTTAAGCAATGAGATAATACGCAGAATGTTACCTGTATTCATCAAAAAATCCATCAGAGCTGACTGTATGAAATTAAAAGTTGTAAACTCGTGGAAAACATGATGATAACGCTCAGCTAAATGTAGATTAAGTACAATAAAACTTTTTGAATAACGAATCACAATATAAGTACATACATAAATCATGGATGTAGTAACATTATAGACTTTAAAAATGGATTAAAAAAAGAAGAAAAGTAAAAAAAAAGAATTTAGCGTGGTTATAATAAATAGTATTCCTTACAATTTGTATAGCTTTCGAATTCAATATGTATTTGTTAAGAACATGGTAACACACAAAGGATACGAAGTTCTGAGACAAATCTCAGTCGCTGCATTTTTTCGTTTTAATTTCCTTCCGTAGTTTACCTGAATGATTTACAATTTAAGTTTTGTATATAATCTTTTAAATTCTAAAATTTATTACCTACTATCGGCAACCTACTTCTTTATTTAATTTATTTTGTATAAAAGAAAAAAAGAATGTCATTTGAACCCAAGAGCTGTAGTGATTTAACTTGAAGCAGAAGTTATTAGATTCGGCGAATTCAATTATTAAAGTGGCCATGTGAATAATTTTGTACACTCTTACATAAAAAATCTCATTGATAAATTTAGTAATTTAATAAATATATTTTTTTTTGCATGCAGCAAACAAATGAAATAAAATTGTAATAATCCTTATTTAATTTTATTAAAATGTTATAGACTTATACGTTTAATACCATCCTCAAACAAATCTTATTTGCACGAATTTTATGAGGAAGTTTGCAACATGGTTATCGTTCAAATTTGTTTTAGATTTGCGTAGTACGCGTTTACTCTCGGAGAGTTTTTCATAAGTTTATTATCAATGCTAATGAATTCAATTTGTAACAGAGCTTGATGTAGGAAGAGACCAAATAAAAGGACGTTATTTTTGTAATAAGCAAATTAGCATAAATTCTGGAAATACTCTTTGAACTTTATAAATTACTTTCATTAATTCAGTTAAATTTTAATTTAATTACAATTTAATGTTAAAAATTACTTCAAAACTGTAAACTTTAAAAATGGCATATTCAATAGAAACTTGTTGGTGTCAAACAGCAATATATCTTAGTGCCCGACTAAACGGAGCTGGTGAACCCTAAGTTCGGTAGTAAAATTTAATATCTTCATTTATTAAACCAAAATAAAGCTCATATCAAGTGTTCATTGTTTGCTAATGGTACATTCTCCCTTTTTGACAAACAACTTACACAGGATTTGCCCAAATTTTACTATTTCAAATGACAAATTAAACCAAATAACTTCAAAAGAGAAGTATTTTATTGACGCCAAGAAGATTATAATGGACTACTTTGTTGAAATTTAAAGAAACCCCAAAAACTTGGCCAAAGATACATTCAAAACTAGTACACAAAACGGTATTATCCAACTCAGGCATAGAAGTGGAATGTTAGAAGAAGAAACTAAGGAATTCCTAGTAAAACTACCTTTATTTTCTGAACTTCTACTTCCAAAACTAGCCCTTCTAATGTGTTCGATCAAGTCTTGGCTTAAGAATAGAATTTCGGAAATAAAAAACAATTGATCATCTACTAAAACTAGAAATTATTTACCATTTTGTAAACCTGTACATTCACAAAAAGAAAATATAATGTGCATTATCCAGATCTGGCATAACAGTAACTGGTAAGAATTCCTATATATCGTGATATTTCTATATATTCCTATATATTTTCTAGCTTTTTTCAAAACCTCTAAATTCAAAACTAGCAGACGTATGGGGTATTATCCAATCCAAGCAAAGAAATGGAATGTTAGAAGGAGAAACTTAGAATTTCTAGTAAATCTAGTACAGATTTTCAATTTGCCCTTTTTTATTTTTTATGAACTTCAAGGTGTATTATTCAACTCCATAATTTACAAAGATTGTTAGAAGGAGAAAATAAGGAATTTCTGATAAAACTAGCTAGATTTTTATTTTAACCTTTTTTCTGAACTTATACATCAAAAACTATCCAACTTAATAATTATGATCAATTATAAGTTGAATTATAGAAATGGAAAATAAAGAATTTCTAGTAAAACAGGTGAAGAATGTGCTTTTTTTTTTTTACACCTCTACTTACAAAATTAGCAGAAGTAAGGTGTATTACCTAAATTCACAAAGAATGTTCGAAGGAGAAGATAAGGAATTTACAGTAGAATAAACGTAGAATTTCTGTTTTATTTTTATGAAACTATGTATCCATAGATATCCGACCAGTTGTGTACAACCCAGATCTGGCATAAAAAATTAGTAATAGCGGAAAATTATTAGTAAACGGAAGGATTTTCATCTTCTTTTATCACTTAGCAGACACAAGATGTGCTGCCCATCCCAGATTGAAAAAGAATGTTTAAAAGAGAACAAAGAATTTCTAGAAAATAAGACTAGAATTTCAAGATCCCAATTTTTTCAGAATCTAAATTTAAAGTTAGAAGAGATTAAATGTGCATGATCTAACCCTGGCATAGAAACAGAATGCAAGAGCGAGAAATTAAGGAAATTTTGGTAAAACCATCCAAAATTTTCCGTTTATTCCCTTTTTTATGAACTGGTATTACCAAAACAGGCTGACCTAATGTGGATGATCTGGTCCCGGCATAGAAATATAATATAAGAGCTAGAAAATTAGAAAACTCTAGTAAAACTATGAAAGATATTGTATTTCTTTCCTTTTTTACAAACTACAACGTCGTTTACTGGCCGACTTAATGTGTGCGGTCTATCCCTAGCCTATAATTAGAATGTAATAGCGAGAAAATAAGGAATTTCTAGTAAAACCATAACAGATTTTGTATTTCTTCCCTTTTTAATGAACTGGTACTTCCAAAATAAGTGGTCCTAATGTGTATGTTCTTGCCCTGGCATATAAATAGAATATAATAGCGAGAAAATAGGGAAATTATTGTAAAACCAGTCATGATATTCCATTTTATCTTTATTTTTGAGTAAATTCTGGTAAAATTAGTAAAGATTTCCCATTCTTCCCTTTTTTATGAACTGGTACTTCCAAAACTGGCCAACCTAATCTATGACCTTCCCTGGCATAGAAATAGAATGTAAGAGCTAGAAAATTAAGTAATTCTGGATATTGTATTTATTTATTTTTCTCTTTTCCGAGAACTTCAGTTTCCAAATCTAGTCTAGAAAATAAGCAGTTTCTAGCAAATGTTATAATCATTTTATATATATATTTTTTTTTAGAATTTTCGCGTTCAAAATTAGCTTTTTATTCCTTGATTTTTGAAGCATAAAATGAGGAATTTTCAGTCAAATTAACAATAACTTACCTTTTAGAAATTTTTCTAAACCTCTACATCCGAAACTAGCAGACGCAAAGGTGAGTTATCAAACCCAAGCATAAAAATAGAAGAAGAAACTATGGAATTTCTAGTAAAACAAATGAAGACTTCATTTTTTTTTTTCTAATCCTGGCATAGAAGCAGAAAGTTAGAAGACAAAACTAAGGAATTTCTTGTGAAACTAATGAAGATTTTCCATTTTTTTTGTGAAACAATCCGACTAAATATGTACAATCTAGCTCTGGCATACGAATGGAATGCGGTTTGTAGAAAATTTGAACATTCTAGTGAAACTGGTCAAGAGTTTCTAACTTTACTGAAATGTTGCTCTGGATTACTAAATCTAGTTTTAGGATTCAAGTTCCTTAATCAGTGATATTCGTACAGGGAATTTGCACCTCATTCTAACAGGATTTATAAGAAAAACTATCAATATTTTAAAAAAATTATTAGTTTAATCTAATAAAATACAATTATCACATAGCATACATTATTTACTGCGTAAGCTTGTTAATCGAAGGCAATATATCGCAGAATTTATAATTTATATATAAAAATTAAAGAATTTTGTGTTATTTAAATAAATATACAAAAATACATAGTTCATTTTTTCTGGTTTTGTGTTTTAAATTAATAATCACATTCGAATCACATATACACGTATTATTACAAATTTAAAAGCTTATATTTATACTTATTTACAAATAACAGAGGCATGTTTGTGAAGGCACCATGAATACTGGCCTGCACTTTTCTAGTAGTGAAATAGTTTTTGAGAAGACAATTTTCAAATAAGATATACAAATTCACTGCTTGTACTAAATAGGAAAGAGGAAAAAATTAAAACTCTTAACTTAAGTGCAACTAAGAGTACTTTTCGAACTGAGATCTTGTACTAGTTTTTTAACACTTAAGTCCGGTTCGTTTATTTCGTTCCTTGGCATCCCAAAGATCAAAAGCAGCCTGCATTAGGCTGCCTGACATTGGTGAATTGATAACTTTTGGGGTCATTATTTCTTCATCATCGATCTCACCTTGCTCGCCCAACGATCCACGAAGTTGCGCTTTCTTCTTAGAGTATCGTTTTCCGATGTGGCTATTTCCGATTGGTCGTCCATCATAGATTGTTGCGGTTCTATTTGTTGAGCACTGATTGCACGTTGAACCGGGCCCTGGGATGGTGAGGGGGGTGAATCGAGTAGCGCCTCTACGCTTTGCGAGCGAGGAGGTGCAGCTGCCGTTGCCGCCCGCGTACGACGGCTCCTGCTTTTGGGGCTGGTGGGCGGACGCCAGGCATTCCCCATTGGACTCGCTGATTTGCGGCGCCTGTTAACAATAAACAATAATAAAAAATATTTCAATTCAAGAAGTAATTATAAACAATATTAGAATTGATAAACTAGTAGTTTAACAACTATCCCAGTGTTACTTTTTAACTAATCTTTATTTCAAATTCAATATCTAGACTTTTTCAAAATAATTCCTTACCTTTTTTTTAACTAATTCACGAACAGAAAGACATGAAACGAGTAAAAAAGAAAATACAATTCTTTGTTTTTGTAACAAATTCACTGTAAATATTCAATGCTCAATTACACTGAGTATATCTGTCAATATTTTAAATTACAGATTTAAAGAAAATCAGTCGACTAGAAGTGCCACTTACGTTAATGATACATACTTAATTCTTGGATGAATATATATTCTTGGATGTGGATGCAAAATTGTTGAGATGAATCCAACATTCACAACTGTGTGCTCAATCTAAAAGATTTATGGGTAAAGGTAATCGTAAAGTTCTTGGGCGTACAAAGTGTCTGCAAAGTGGAGGGAATAAAAGAAACGATGGCTCACATCGTAGGAGAATTTCGTGCAATTAAGACCGAATATTGATATTGGATGTAATAAAAAAGGCGTGTTCAAGGATTTGTCCCTGATCAATCAGGTAAGATGTATGGCGGAATCTTTTTTCAATTTCTGAGGTATGAAAAAGAAGTTTTGAATTACAGTCTTTTTTTAAAATTGAATTTTCTCAATTATTTTAATGATACTGGGTATTTAACGTCAATTGTAGGATATGCTGTAATAACATTAATAAAGGTTACGAGGCTATTTTTGTCTTCACGTTACCTTATATGTTCTTAAAAAGCATCTTTTAAGAAAAATAGAGATTGTGGTAGCAAAACTACTATTAACCCTTAGAATTGAGTAAATTACCTGGCGTGCCCTTCTAGTCAATCCTTGCTTCCGTCTGATCCATCTGCACTCATGTTGGAGTGATTGCGTTGGAAAGCTGGTTTTTGGACGATTGATGGTGTCCCGGGAGTGCAGTCGCCCTTCCCACTCCCGCTCATTCCCCCCACTCGACTTCCTGGGCTATCTCCTCTTAAAAACCTTTCCAGTTTGTCAACGCAAGCATCCTGATAATCATGAATCCACCTAATAGCAAGAAAAAAACAAAAAACAAAAATCGTCATAAAATAGAAACAGAATTGAGAAATGTCTTGCTAAGTAGTTAAGGATTTTGATTTCTCAAAAACTGATATTTTTGTTTTAAGTAGAGAATGACTTGAAGTTAAGAAAGAATATTTATTATGTGAATTTATTATTCATTATTCCCGACGAGACGCCTGTCTTCTTCAAAAACTATCATCTTTCTTGTACAGGCCTTGTATGCTACCTTCGGTTCTTCAAAGAAAAACGCCTCACTTGTAACCCACTTACAATGCAAGCAGGTACGACAAAACGCGCAAAAACTTCAGAAAGGAGATAGAATACTGACAATTTCAGCCAATATTTCTTTAATTTTTACCGAGCTTTTGGCCTAGCGACATCTTAGGACTGTACAACATATACAGTAGAGTTATAATGTACATTGATTTGGACATTCTAGGACGACGCTCCAAATTGCATATAGAACTTCAGCAATTGATATAATTTTGATTAGAGTGGAGGAGTTCAACCAAAACTACAAGATTTGGATTTCCAATCTAAACAACTCAGACAAATCTCGCTCTTTACAATGACATCAGCATCCCAAACATTCAACAACTTGCAAGCCCAGCCAAATATCACAAGTTCCACACATAGATATACCTTAAAAAGTGCTACCGTGGTAGTTTCTCTCTCTCCTCCTGCTTTTCAATCTCCATTTATATCACTACTTATATTTACTTATTATATGGATTCATATTTAGATTTTCAAATACTAAATAAATTAAAACAATAAAAAAATCATTAAACATACATTACTCCATTGAAGTGACATACGGCTCTCATGTCATCAGGAAGTTTCTCTGGATCTGGCCATTTGAAATTATCTGTGATTGGGATGATGTTACAGGAAGCCTGTAGAGCTGCTACAATTTCCTAATAAATAAACAAAGATTAATTTCTTGGAATTTTTATTGAAACAATCAGCAAATGCTATGAGGAATAAGATCAATAAAGTTCTCAATCAATAACCCAGTTATCAACGTTCACTCGTTAATGAACTTACGGCGTCTTTATCTATAATAAACTATTTTATTTCATTAATATTAACTCTTACTCACCCTGTGTACCCAATCTTTACATTCATCGTCATCAATACAACGATCAAGTGCCTGTGGAGTGAGTACTAATAGAAAATGTTTGGCTTGTCGAATACTTTGTAGTAAATTATTGTCAAATTTTCCAGCTTCTAATCTTTCCACATCAATGAATACTGAGAAACCTCTTAGTTGAAGGTGTACTTTCAACAAACTAAAATAAAAGAGCGATGATGAGAATTTAATATATTTTTTTTTTGAATCAGTAAAAAACTTAATTTACTAAAAAAGATATATATTGAAAATTACAAAAATTGCAATTTTAATATACGAATTATGAGTTTGAAACATTACTTTCTCTTTTACCATAAGCACTTATAAATTTTGTCAATTGAGAAATTTTCCGTCTAAAAGTTGACAAGAGCGGTGGTAAGGTAAGATCCTTGTTTATGTAAGAATTAAACAAGACCACAAACACAATAAACAAATAACACGTAAGAATTAAGATAAGGGCTGCTTATTGGCAAATAATACTTTAAATACATTTTTAGAAAAATTTAGCAAATAAAATTAAATTTTCAAAATTCAAAATTGCAAAAAAAAAATAAATAAATTAGGTGCCATGTACAGTTGACTTTACACAAATTAAGAAAGAAATATACTATAATTTTTTTATAACGCCGATTACTGCAGTATTTTACTAATTTTCTCTATGTTGAAATAAAAACTTTGCAAGTAACACATTTGCCCTTCTTTATTTTTGTTTTACACAATTCAGCTCTTTTTAAATTTAAGTAATTATTAAAGTAATTTTACCTAATCTTAAGCATGAGTAAGTAAAGACAAAAATATTGCAATGGTGTCGATTTAATATTTTGTTTTTTTCTATGAAAATTTAAGTTTTGAGGTCACTTGTACCTAAATCATTTCTTAAAGAATATGGTCAGAGCATACTATCTAACCAATCAAATAAAAAATGAAAAATCGCGGTAGGGTCGACCATTATATTTTGCCTTGATCCTTCAGGGAACCAGATTTTAACTTAAAGAAATCTTAAGAATGTCAACCGCTTTATTGAATGAATAGATTTTTTCGAAAATGGCTCCTTCGATTTTATTTAACAGCAAGTTAACTAATTGCACTCGGTAGTCCTACACTTATCTTTGGAAAAAAATAAAATAAAATAAAAAAATAAATAAAATAGATATGAGCTCTGTGAAAAAGAAGCAGTTGTCTTATCCTCGAATTTTAGTGGAACTATGTCTTATATAATACTGATGAATACTAAATTACCGAGTGAAATACAAATTTGTAGAAACCATCATCACTCCCCCGGGTAAAAGTTGGTAAAGGGAAGAGAAAGACGTGCGAGCATTTCAGTATGGATTTTTCTTTAAAATAAAATTACTAAATTACCTGGCTAATTGAGATCCATTGGAACGACGGTAACTAACGAACACATCTAACGATTTGTCTATATTTTCTTCAAATGATGTTCCTAATGTATTTTCATGAGCTGAAAAAAAGTATCCGCTGAATTTCTACTTTGTAAAATTTGATATTAAATACTACAACTTAAATTCCATGAATAAAAATAAATTTTTATTTTTCTGAATGAATTTTAAAATCAACTACTTGTTTTCTTTCTTTAAGTAAATGAATAATTTTATTTTCTTTAAAAATTTATTTTTAAAAAAACTATCCCAAAGGATTATAAAAACAAAAATATGAAATTTATTTTTATTTATTAAAATAATTACATTTTACACTGTAAACAAAAAATTATTTTTTACCTCTTATAGAATCTAGCATACGATATCTGTGTATGCTGTTTGTAATACCGCACTCATTTAATAACTGATCTTCAGACAAACACCTGTTACAATAAAGCAAATAAAACAATCACAAAAACAAATCTAACAACAAACACAAAATAGACAACACCGTTCCACAATAATGCTATATTGCAATTTTTATTCACCTCAAAGTTTCTTTGTCTACTCCAGCATTTAGCATAGAATATGTATAAATACAAAATTCTGGGCCTATATTGGATAGGAATGCATTAAGATTGCTCACATCTCGACTACTATAATCGGCCATCTTTTTCAGATTTTGTAGTTCTCTGGTAAATCTGCAAAAGTAACAATATAAATTAAGAACATAGGACATGATAAAGTGTGCATTGTGACAAAAGTCTGCTGTTTTTTTTTTTATCAGTTGAATGAACAGATTATGTATTCAGTAAATAACAGTATTACAGACGAATTGAGTTGAATTATAAAATTGATAGAGAAGCGTTACTTTAAAAAAAAAAAAATTTCTGCAATTGCTACAGCACGAGAACTTTGTAAAGTTGAAGGGGGCTGATGCTTTGTTAATTCTGAAGGCATAGTACTGGTTTAAAACTATCATGAAAGGAGATATGATTACTCTTAAAAGTGTGCCAAAATCGGTGAATCCTCGGTCGCTTGGCCCAACTTTTTAAGAGAAGATGCAAGAAATACTCGAAGAAAGCTTTGTAGAGGAGTTATGCATTTCAAGTTGGTTCCCGTTGGGCTAGCGATCACATATGAACTCTTCAGCCCAATTGGATTGGGTCCATGCCGATCTGTCCTAAAAGTATCCCTCTTCAGTCAATAAAAAAAGTTCTTCTCCAACATCATAATGCAAGACCACACATTTCGCACTCGTAAGTAGCGCGTTTTTTCTGTAAATTCTTAGTCGCTCATCAAAGAGTTTAAATAATTGGGTTTGCAACTTTTTCTTAAGAGATTTTGTTTCTAGTGGGACTGTCTTCATCTGTATCATTTTATTACAGAGATCTTGTATTATAATGGTGAACTACGATGCGAGTGACAGATTTTGTTTTTCTATATTCCAAGATATTTACCTTTTCCTTCGAATTCCATTAGTAATTCCTATATCATTTTTTAGATTTTCTTCATTTAATTGGAGCAAGAGATCACCATCAACTCTACTGTCGCTGAAGTTAGGAGCACATTCTGCGAAACCAATCTGGAAAAAAATAAGAAAAATTTAAGAATACACTAGCAATGTTTGCAGTGATATATATATATATATATTTCCGATTAGAAAAACAATTCTAATAAAAGTATTTATATATTAGCTAAATATTTTAAACAAATGTGGGCATTAGTTTTCGATATGCATAATGTTGCAAAGGAGGAATTACAACGCCACTGCAATTGTGTGAGACAACGTTTCTTACTTGGAGACGGCACAAACCCAAGGGTCAATCAAAACTTGAGAAAGGAAATAACAAACTATCTGCAATTCTTATATTTAATGTTAATTAAAACTGTAAGTTTTAAGAAAGCATAAACGTCATGCAAAATAAAGATATTTTTTTAATTACGAGATCTACCGTTTCAAAACTAATGGAAGATACTTGGCTAATGAAGATAGGCCCTCGGAGCCTGGGCCCTTGCTCAAAATTCTAAGCCCCAATACTTCAGAGGGACTTCGCCCCGTCCGTGTACCTCATCATTGCCAGCTCTTTTAAAAGGTATTAGAGATTTTTTAATGTAATTTTACTATACAATTACTGACTAGTAATATAAATTTACCTGTTTCACCCATTCTCTGACGTCTTCAGTGCTCCATAAAGGTACTTGTTGACTTAGTTTATGAGGAATTTCTTCACCGATTAACCTTAACGCTTGGGCGGCGAATTTAGAAGCAATTGCATTTGGACAACTAGCAACTTTCTTCAAAGGTTCAATAGCGCCAATATCCATAAACAGTTCTGTATTTCCTTGTTGCTTCTTGATTCCCGCTTCCATACAAAAATGAAAAGCAGCCAAATTTCTAGCTTCTTCTCGCTTGGAACTTAAAACCGGTACCAACTTTTGCAACCAGTGTTTACTTTGGCCGTGGGCGTGTGCTAGATTGGAATTAGCAAATTCTGATGGATTATGTGTAGTTATAAAAGGTTCTACTAGATCTAAGGTACCAGATTTTAGGACGGCAGCTTCAATTTCTGTATTTGCCACCAAGGCAGCTATGGCTAAACACGCATAATATTTTATATTGTCGTCATTGTGAAATGCAAGTGGAAACAACCACATTGGTACTTTTCTTTTAATCATGGCCTCATGATTTTCAGCACCTCCGTACAATGATAGATTAGCCAATGCACCAGCACAATGCCTTAACGTTTCCACATCGTTTTTCCTACACTCAAATAAAACTGAATCAAGTCCACCTAATCGTATAACGTCACTGCACGTTGTTTCACTGTGTTTGAACAAATGTTCCAAAATTCCTGTACCCACTCTTGAGTGATCAACTGAATTGGAATTTTTCGTACATACACAGGCCGATGTTACAACCATTTCGAGACCATTAGCCACCACATAGTCTCTGTTTTCGGTGGTCAGACATTGTTCTAATAATTTCGCACTCGCAAATTGTTGTTCATCGTCGCTATTATTAGTCAATAGGAAATCTAGTCCTCCACTGGTTCTCAGGGCATTACATAATGATGTTCCCAGTTCATGTCCATGCGTTGGAACTTCCCACGCTTTGCGAATCATCTCGTTTAACCGATTCAGTATTGATGGAACTTGTTTACTACCCTCTCCTTTAATTCCTTTAATTTTTTTAATAGCTTTTTCCAACAAATTTTTATACTTTTCTTTGGCCTTTTCTACCTCTTGTGGAGAAGATTTTGCACAAAGATTTTCAAGATCATCAAAGGACGCTGGTAGTATATCACCTTCGATCATTTTAATGTTTTGGCCGTTCATTATCTGACTCGACTGCAAAGAAATGAAAAATTATAATACACGAAACTTTTCTTCAAAATAGTTAGAAAAAGAGAAGGAAATTAGAACAAAGGAAGAAATTGTGGAAACTTTATGTTTTTTCCTTCAAGAAATTGAATAAGGAAACTAATGACTTAAAAAGGGGAGTCTGCATACAACTGTTTGAAAGAATGAACCATATTAACAAAATTTTGCTTATTCCTCGAACTCATCGTTAAAGCATTTTCACTCAATGGAAATAGTAATGAATTATTGTAAAGCCTATTAGTTCCTTGAAAAAAATGAACAAAGTATATGCTAAGCGTTGGAAGAATTTGGACAGTAACATCCACTTTTAACTCTACCTGACTGGTCGGGCGATTATATTTTCACTAAAATATAATCCCCTCTCTTCCACTCTAATGTCTCACTTTATAAAATTTACTAAATACATGGGAACTAAAAACAAAGTAACTTGAAACTTTTTGCGTTTATGACTCCCAGGTTCGAATAATGATGGCCTGGGTTTAGAAGTTGGCCTGTTGATTGATAAACCCACATATGTAGAACAAAATTTCTAACATATTTTAGATCGTTTTTTTCCCTTCTAAAAGTATCTGAGTTGGGGACTTATTTAGTTATTTAAAAAATGGTCAATACTAAAAATAAATCAATAAAGGCACGTTAATTAAACATATAGCTATGCATACTTCATTAAGAAAAATTAAAATAATGGAGATATATACCTGAGATGATACAATTGTTTTAGTGCTCAACCCTTTAGAAAAGGTAATATTTTGATGCGATGATTGCGCCAAATGTTGATTAATTACACCAGTCGAAGTGATTGTTTGACTTTGTTGTTGAGCGGCCATTGTATTCTGTGCAAATACACAAAATAAAATAGGTAAAAAAAAAGAAGAAGAAGAAGAAATTAATTAGACATTTTACCTCTCCAACAAAAACAGGAAAGGTTCTAATTATAATATCCTTGGATGAATAGTTCTAGCCTTTTTTCTTCTACAGACTACATTGTTTTCCTTATGCGCACATAAAATAATATAATGGTAATTTTTACCTTTTCCGTTGTAAAAGATTCAGTCTGCAATCTCATGGTTGCTGCACTTCTATTTTGTGTTTCATGCTGAGTTACTTCACCAGATTTCAATGATCTCTGTTCCTGAAAGAAATAAAATTAAAATAAATTACAAGATTATGGTAATCGTTATCATAATCTTTTATTTCTATTATTACAGTGATTATTTTTCCACTCATGTGATATGAAATTCCACTGCAGGAGAGAAATCCAACCATTTTTAGGAAATATTTATCTTTTTCAGTACTGTTTAGGAGATTAAAAACTTTATACGATTTAAACACGGACCGAGAAACACTACCAGTCATCCTTATTTATATCAGCTCACAGGAATTTACCTAAGTGTTGAAATTATTGGAAAGATTATTATTAGTGGTGTAATGTCTCTTCTTACGGACAAATGAAGCCTTATTACTGAGGCTCTTTCAGTTAATACATTAAGATAATATCATGCATGGATTAAATGGATTCTAGAACAAACTGGTTTGTCAGAATATATTGTTGTGAAATAAACCGTCATCTTTTTTTGTCTCGCCATTACTGTGTACAATTTACCCACATTTTATTACTACTATTATTATCATTTAAATTTCGAGTTGATCAAAAATATCCAAAATGTAATTTTTTAAAGTCAATTGTTGTTGAAAAACACATTTTTCGGTTTAGAGAGCCTTCGAGGCAAGAAATTTAAGAGCAAGACCCAGATGGTTTTGTTTCAAACTAAGCAAATCCCATCTCTTGCAATAGTAAGAACAAACAGCTAAATAATAATCATAAAAATAAAATAATCTGATCGGGGATTTACTCTTATCAAATTAAGTGCACCGGGAAATGGTCGGCTTGGAGAGAGAGGTGTTTGTTGATGATGCAGCCAAATGCGAGAGAGAAATGGCGCAAGAGTTGCTCAGCACATTTATACCAAATTCTTGTCCCTTTTACTTGACAGATAAGGGCACTTGCAGCTTGGTGGGGGACCAAATCCTTTTATGTTGGAAAAGAAAACTCAACTGTCTTCCTTCATGACGGCGATCGTAAACTACCGAAAATATATCTTTTGGAGATTAAAAGTTGAAGATGTGTGAAAACCGTCGAATAAATTAACGTGTTTACTGAGTCAAGCTAAGAGGAAGAACTTAGTAGCCATTGATTTGCTTATTGATATTTAGCAGGTAAGCTCTCTTCTATCTTGATTAACAGTTCAGTAATACTAGGAAAATTATTCACCCAAGCTGATATGAGACTATCTATCAATATTAACTTAAGATATGAGCAAAGAATTAAAATCATTTGATTAATTCGCTTTTGCAATTGTAATTGATTATTTATTTATTTTTTTTTAATAATTGGAATGTTCTACTCAACAATCAAAATCGAAATTGTATTAAAAAATGTGGTTCATTTATTATTTCAATTTATAAATGTTAAACTTGTAATTATGTAACACTAATATTTAAATATCTTGGCCGTATAATTGTCATTGGCATGTTAAAAATTTATATCTTCAGTTGAATAACATACATAACTGAATTACATAACTACTAAAAAATTATTCTATCAAGGTTCGTTATCAACTATCTGACTTTCTGTAATGAAAATATTTCAAATATTTATTCTAAGTACCACCTCCAATTGGAACTTTTTTTTTTCAACCCTTCGGGATTGACAGATATAAATTAAAGTAAGCTTTCCTTTAAAGAAAGTATGAGTTCAATATAAAATCAATAATGATTAAGGTCTGCCAAAAAAGGTCCCTAACTGGTACGATAGCGTCGGTTTTTTTTGGCAGGATAGGGAGATATTGTTTTTATTAAATCTATTGTACATATTTGGATAATTTTAACTTAGGCTTAACTTTAAACCGAACTTAAGGAAATGCATTGCCATACAATACCTTCTTACTTCCTTCTTTAAATTTATGAGTAAAATTGCGGCAGGAGAAAGTCAAAAAATACTTTACAATACGAGAGTGATAGAAAAATGATTTTAACTACAAGAGAACTGGTATTTTTAAATAACTTCAACTCCAAAACAACAAAATGTGATAACAGTCAAACGACATCCCCAAGGTCGTATGAATATATACTCCGAATTTCAGAAACACATCAAATTTACAAAATAATTATACTGTTCGTAAAACCAAATAACAATTTCAAATAGCACTTTAGAGTTGACCTAACACTCACACCAATCCTCAGAAGAGGTAAGATCTTATAGTTTTTCAAAATTAGCTTCTCATTAATTTTTTCTAACTTACGACTTCAACGTGTTATACATGTTAATTTTATTTAAAAATTATAACTATCTTTATTAATTTTCAGTGTTATCGTGGCAATGAATACTACAGACATTCCTCTAAAGTGATATCTCAAATTATTATCGATAAAAAATATCATTATTCTATTGTTTTTCACTATCAACTTTGGTTTAATTGCATCAGGCAAAAAATGAAATCGAAGAAAGATAACTTTGTCTGTGTCCTTGTGAGTTTCCGAAAAGTAATTCAAATATTTTATATTGTACGTGATGTGGATAAGGATAAGAAAGTTTCGACCTCTCAACTTTGGAAACCTAGAACATACCTTTTTTGAAAGTATAGTTGTACATAGAAAGTTATTGTCATGCCAATTAAAAGTCAGAGAGAGCTGAGGGAGGGTAAAGAAATGCAATCATAAAAAAATCTGCAATATTAATCGGTAAAAAAACCCCAGATTCAGAGACTTTATGCTTGAACGCACATACCTTGAAAGGAAAGGTGATGGAGGTAATTTCAAACTGAGGAGAGTAAACCCAAATGAGAGTACAGCTTTTAAAATTCTCTATTACATGAAGTTATGTGAGACCACTTTTACCAGATATAGATAGGTCTTTCAGACTTAATCAGGGGGTTTCCATAAACATTTAAAATTTTATGTCAAGTCAATCAATTTAAAAGATGGTTGATACAAAATCTTACAGACTTTAAAAATTCAAATAAAGCAATTTTAATATTATTAACAAGAATATTATTATAAATTCAGTATAATCAAATATGTTTGGTTGAATTATGTTCTAGATTTTATTATTAATTTTATTTGACACAATTTTGCCTTTTTTTATCAAATATAATCCACCTAGTCTATCTAATATTTTGAAAAAGTTTTAAATAGTATACTTTAAGGATGCTGCTTTTAAGAAACTTTGAAATCCCTGCAGTAAGAATTATCACGCAATAAAAGAAAGATCAGTTAACTAAGGCGAGTTAACATCTGAGGCAATTTGCCCTAAGCCTGTTTAGCTCATTGCCGAACTCTGGACAAAGTTTCTCTTATCACAGAAGGGACATTAAGTTAAGAGAACAGTAAACAGAAATAATGTAAGCGCACCAGTCAGGGCCTGTACTCGAAACTGGGACCTCCACAGCCCATCCCGCTTTGAACTCCACTTTTACGATTGAAATAATTATTTCTTAAAAACAAAAACAAAAAACTTACAATAATCACATCTTTAGAGCCTTTGCGAAACATTTTGATAGTTGATTGCTGTTGCAATACTGTTGAAGATGATTCAGTGATTAGAATTACCATGGATCTGTGTGGGGAACCACACACTCATACACCAAACAAAACAACACTACACACGTTACAACATATCATCAAGGGAGCACGACGTTCTGCCGGCAATTGAATAAAATATTACTAACCACCCGCGTATAAAAGCATAAGAGATATGAAGCCACAATACTTAAGATAACGAACACTTTATCACTTATCTATACGTACAACTTGTTATCACATTTCATACGTATTTATATATAATGTACAGTACACATGTACAGGAAAAAATAGTGTAACTTGTTCATTTGCGTTAACTGATAGAAAATAGTTTTTAAATGTGACAGGTAGATAAACTGGAATTCAACTAGCAGATCTTAGCCTTCTCTCACACTTTATAAAAAAAAAAGTACTATTGGTTGCTGTTAAAAAAAAGTGACGTCAGAGATTTACAACTAAAAATATCAATGTTTACTGTGCCAGCCAAGGGCGGCTAATAAATACATGCTCAGATGTCCTGTTTTCTCAATCACCAATGCACAAAACATCTTCATCACTACTGGCAGCCAGCTCTTTACCATATTAGCGTTAATAAATAGCTGAATACCCACTCTATTACCACCGCATGCGCAGTTTTTTTTTTTTTTTTTATTAATGTTCACTTTTTCCTTTTTTTACAAATCATTTATGACGTAACCAATTTTTTCTCACCTGTTAAAACAAGACAAACTCATAATTATTTTTAACATTTTTATTCCCAATTCCTGCGTCAAAAGACTATTAGAAATGATTAAAAATATTCTCATGCATAGAAATCGCTCACGAGTATTTATTATTTTTTTATTTAGTGCATATCCAGAATTATTGGTATAAATTGGTTCAAATTTTCAAAGTAGATGGTGAAATCTTCTGGGAGAGTTTTTCGCAAAGCACTAAATTGGAACCAGTCATTAACCTCTTCAATAGAATCGGCTCATTGGAAGTCAGCCACTGGTATAAATTTGATTTTTATTTTCTCCAAAAACTCACGATTTACTTTAAACTCTCAGTTGCAGAAAAAAACCTATAGATTATGAGGGTTTTATTTTAATTTTTGCAGGTTTTTCCTCCTTTTTCCCTGCGTTCCAATCCTCCTCACCTAACTTTTCTCTTACTTCACTCAGTTAAGAAGGTTGAAATGTTTTTATACATTTATACTTCTTTATTTATTTTATGTATTGCATATATTTATTATAATAAATATTTATTCTTATTATTTTAATTTTCTTATACGTTTTAAAAATATATATAAATTTTGGAAATTAGTTTAACCCGTTCTATCCCAAGAAGTGCCATAAAATGAAATTCCTTGAAAAAAAAAAAATCAAAGTTAGTGCAATGAACGCAACACGTATTAAGAAAATCGTTAGTGAAAACTTCAAGAAAATTTAAATAAAAAAGATACTTCAAGAGGAGATTGTTTAGTTTAGCAATGTTCATCGCTCGGTTACTATCCAGGGCTCCCAATTGAGATGTTATGATTGGTGTGATTTTTTCCAACTTTTCACACTTTTTCTAAAAGCAACTTTTGCGGAATAAGGGTCCTCAAAACGTAGTAACTTCCCCTAACTCCAGCAGTAAGAGAATAAAAAAAAAATATCAAATTTCAATAGTGATAGGAATTGATTAAAACAGAATACATACCCCATTGAAACTACTTGGTGACAGACAAGGAAAAAAAATCTAACCTCATCAAAAGCTTTGAATCTGATGTTTAACGTTGTAAAGTTAATGCGTAACTGAGAAGATTTGCATAAAGGGAAAACCACTAAATTTATATTACAACATATGTACAAGCCATTAAAAAATAAAAATAAAAGAATTATGCATCATCACGTGGATGGATAATCCCCCTTCTACAACAACTGTGAAAATTCACTAAACATTGAACAAGTATTTATTAGGAGTAAACATTATTTATTTATCAATAAAAAAAGGTACTAATTTCTTATGCGATACAGCATTTATTTTAATTTATATGATTAATTCAATAATTATATATATATATAATAAAATAAAAGAAGACAGTGAAATGAAATGTGCAACTACTTGAAAAAGTAAAAGTACTAATGGGGCCTCGAAAAAATATTTGAATAGAATGGTAATGCTTAGCATGCTTCTTATTTATACTATTATTATCCAAATTTTCTTTCGCAATGTGAGTTTGTAACAAAAAAGCAACCTGCGGGCTAAAGATGCCAAAATGGTCTGTCTCGCCTTTTTTATTATTATGAAAAAAAACCTTTGCTTGTACACATATCTTTGTTACACATGTTATTGTTATATTCACAATATGTAATTCACATACTGTTCATATGATAGTGGGTTTAATTAGTACATTCAACATTCTTATTAATACCATGCGCTTATAAATGTTTAACCAGTTAAGCGTGGAATTTAGTTTTAAAAAAACCTCCCACAGTGTGCGGAATTAAAATCAGACAATGACAATGTATACACGTCGATCACAGGGCAAAACAACCAAAAGTTTACAATGCCATAATAATCACTGCAAGCACTCTTTCTGCAATTTCTGGAGCTTGAGATTACAGAGCATTCTGGTGCATTTTAAAATCTTGCACCGCTTCATGTATGCATTGCTCCTAGGTAACTAGGGACGCAAGAGCTTTTACAAGGAAGAAAAGAGCTTTGAATTGTGTGCAAAATGAAATCATGCTCGTACTGAGGTCTGAAACTCTATCTAAGGTAAAAACGGCATTGCACAAGGGTTGAGAGCTTCTATTCGTGTGCGTAATTCCCCAATCTCTAATGCGGAGACCAAACATATACCAACCAATTCATCATTTGGCTGACTCCCACCATCCCCCTCCGTATAAAATACTTGGCAGTTCTATTGGTAAGATAAAGGAAACATCCCACCAAATAATATTCTTATTGTATTTTATTAAAATTTCGGGTTTTTATAGTTAATGGAAATTTTATATTTTTCACAACGAGTATACACGTCGTACGCACCGTAACAGAGATTTGGTTTGACGTGTATACGTCAACTGGTTAAGGAACATATGTACACCATGGAATGTGGGCAAAATAGTTTCATAGGGGTACTGCTGGATGAAAACCACGATTTATACTTCCAACTCGACACTTGTGTAACAGATAAAGGTAAAAAACAGATGTTAGAGCCCTAGTATAAACTGCACTCTACGGGAAAGCTTAATTTCGCCACTCTATTCCCGCTTAAATGACGGCATTTGCCATTAAAGAATTTTCAAATTAGAAATCTTATTTACATTTGTCATTCCTATTCACGATTTTTAACCACTGATTGACAGTAAAGACGCATTAAAATAGCACTATTTATTAAAATAAAAAATTTGAATTACTTCTTACAAGAGTAAAAAATGATAAAAAAAATTACTATTTTTGCTTCGTTCAAGGATACATTATTTATTCCCTGTCACCAATCAAATTAATAATGGTTTGCAAGCCAGTCAATGTTAACCTCATAGCCCACATCTTTTATTTTCTAGGAAGTTATAAATTCTGAAATATAAATACAATATGGACAGATCAGTTTCATTACACTGGATTACGAAGAGGAGTCTGAGAGATTTCAGATTTTTTTTTATTTACCACTGACATCTAATCTTAAGCTAGGTATCTTGCACACGTATAAATAATTTCATTCATTTTATAATTTCACATGTGCTACTAATATGATGTGTGCTACATTGCTTTAGTTTTATAGACAAGGCGTTTCTTTTTATTTCACTCTCTTTTGACGAACATCTTTATGCCGAATGATGATTTTAATTTAATACGTTCAAAAAAAAATCAGTATGAAACAACAAGTACACAGCTTATCTCTTATAGGGAAAATATTGGTAAATCTAAAAACTTTCTTGGACAATTAAACATTTTAAACAAGTTTTTAAAAACGTTCGCAGGTTCTGTGCCTTTTAGTAAAAATAGCATTAATTATATATCTATCTCCTTAACAAAAACTTACAGTTTAAAAAGTTAAGTATAAGGGTTGATTAAACGCCAAAAGGTACACAAATCAGCAAGTACCCAACATTTCATTCAAGCTTAGTTGATATAATTTAAGTAATTTTGCTGCATTAACTTTTCCTTCACATTTTTTAGAATTTATTAGATGTCACAGACCCTTATGCTGGCCAGTTCGTTCATAATATTATTTGGTTATAATTATGATAAAATGTATATTATATCTTCGTTTTTAAATAGGTACTTTATTTTAACTCTATTCCAAATTATTCTTCTGATTTATCTTTAATATGCCCTTTATTCTGAAGTTGTCACATCTTATACATGCATGTTAAAGTAGAAAAAGACAAAGTTAGAGTCGGCTACTGTTTAAATTTGAATCACGGAGGATTTAAAACAATATTTCAGACTTGAATTCGTCTTACCGAAATATTCGTGAGCACAAATAACACACAGTTAATAACAAGTAGATTATTCAACAACAATTATTCATTTCTCAATTGTAATTTAATTTTACTTACAGTAAAATACTGGAATAATTAGCTGTCCTAAAAGTATGCAATACTTATTTATTTTATATTACATAACATATATATAACATTGTGAGAAGAACAGCTACATTGAGAGTGTGATTGAAGAAAACTATATTATTTTCTATAATGCCAGATAATTATTACCTATTATTATAAACGTTTGACTACTACATAAAATAACAATTACTTTAATCGAAGAATAAACTTAAACAGACGATTTTTATTAAAAATAAAATAATCGAAATCATTGATGTATGTTGGTGTAAGCATTTTTTTAAAAAAGTTTTTAAATTTTGTAGCCTCGTATTTTTTTTTATTTTTTATAACGTTTTCTTTTTAACCTGTAATTAATAGTTTGATTATTATAGATTAATAGATATTACAGTCAATCTACAGTGCTACTTGAACAAATTTTTTGTAGATGAAAATGGCCAGCATAAGGGTCTGTGACATCTAATAAATTCTAAAAAATGTGAAGGAAAAGTTAATGCAGCAAAATTACTTAAATTATATCAACTAAGCTTGAATGAAATGTTGGGTACTTGCTGATTTGTGTACCTTTTGGCGTTTAATCAACCCTTATACTTAACTTTTTAAACTGTAAGTTTTTGTTAAGGAGATTTTTGTACCTTTTGGATAGATTTTCATTTTTGTCTATTTTGCTAAGTTACATATCTGCTTTACTGTTTTTTTAAATTTGGAATAAGCAATTCTATCATTATAACCTGATAAGGTGTTAAGTAGGAACCGTAACTACCACTGGAGAGATCTTTTTAAAGAATGATTATAGTTGCGGTCCCCAAACCATCCTCAATAACAATTTTTTTGAGAAAGCCTTTTTATATAAAATAGGAAGGTATTTGTACGTAAAAAGCAAATTTAAACTGCGATTTCAGACCTTCCTTTTAAGAGGAGTAAGAAAAATAAACGGGCGATTACAGTACTTCTCCCTAAAAGGCAAAGAGGCAAAGATTTTGAATCGAACGACAATTCATTAATGTAAATAGTTTCACCCATTGATAATTTTAACGATTTCAGTACTTCCTCTTAGTAGGTGTAAGAGCATGATGGCACTTCACAGCCATGTAGAGGAGCTTTAATCACTTCTTCGTGCTAAATTTTATCAAAATCGGACAAAGCGTTATAGAAATATTGGTAATAATAGTTTTAGAAACGGCCTTACTTGGGTGGGGCAAACTCCCCTCCATATAAGGCGTAGCGACGAGACTTTTAAAGTGCAAATCTGTACAAAATTTCGATTCGAATGACACTTCATTCATGAAAATCAGTTCACTTGTCGATAATTTGAAACGATTGCTATACTTCCCCTTAACTAGTGTAAGAGCAGATCGCCGCTTTAATGTTACGTAGGGGAGCCCTAACTCTATCATCCTACCAAATTTTATCAAAATCGGGCTAAGATTTACAGAGTAATTAGTAATAATAATTTTGAAGGGGGCCTTACATACAGGGGGCTAACTCCTCTCTAATTCGGTGTACAGCGTCGAGACCCCCAAAAGGCACATCTACATAAAATTCCGAATCGAATGTCACCTCATTCATGAAAATCGGTTCTTGCGTTTAGGCGCTACGTAGTTTACAAAAAAGGTAACAACAACAACAACAACAAGAAGAAGAAGAAGAAGAAGAAGAAGAAGAAGAAGAAGAAGAAGAACAACAATTTCTGAAAATGCCGTTTTTGCTCATTTTCGGCGACTTTTTTCTCGAAATCTATTAGGTCTGGGGGGTTGCAAAAAAAATTACAGTTATAAAGGAGGGTTTGCCCTATATTTTAAAGAAAATTTGGGAATTTTATCTTTTATAGAAAAAGAGAAAAAAATTGTCAAAGTTGGGTGTTTTTTAACGTTACGCTTTTTCGTGCACTTTTTGACGATCAATCCTTATACAACTGTCCTACCGGACAGTTTTAATTTATTAAATTCTAGATTAAAACATTTGGGGATTTCTTTGGTAATACGCGAAGAAATTAAATATTTTGGCTGCATACTATTCCATTACGAGAGAATAGGTTACTTGGCAGCACTTCGTACAAATGAACGTTCAAATTTTTTCAAAAGAATACGTTTCAAAAGCAAAAATGACCAAATCAAAAATTCAACTATAACATAGTGCCGGAGGAATCACGCACTTCTATGTCACCCTGTCTTATTCTATTCATTTTAATTTGGGATTAGTGTCATTTCTGTTAGAGCATTATGGAGTTCGATAAATTTTCAGTGCTTAAAATAAAAACTCAGAATATAGGTTTTTGTTCAATTAAAATTACAAATAAAATAAATTATACAAATGACTGTTATAAAATAAACTCACAGAATGGAGGCCACCACTTGTCTGTTAAAAACCTAACCCGTCTTAGTAAATCTCTCAGTTCAGGCCAGAGTTCCGATCGATTAAAACTCTGCAGAAGTATACGCTATATTTGGATATAACTTAATTCTCAAATATTTTCTCATTATGGATTATTCTAGTCTGGTAAGAAATATACTCCTTTAGAAATAATAATAATATTAATTATTTCATCATATGATTACTCTAAAGAAGACATTCGATTTTACTATAAATGGTGATAGATATTTTTAACTCTCAAGCCCTCGAAGGTATAATTGAATAATTAGTGAATTTTTTACACGAAAGGTTTGTGGTGCACGAAAAATACAACCATACAATTAGTGTAATATTAAAATAGAAGTTAATTGCTAAAATAAACAATATATCATGTAATATGTGTAATTATTAATAAGCACGATTCATTTATTCAAATGAATTTATTAAAACCACTTCTTCACAGGTCCAGTAACAAGACTTCTGATAAGGGCCTCATTTTTAGAGTTTATACAACAAGACATTCTCAAATAATTACATAATGCAGTTCCCAAGGGAGCAGCAAGCAGATTAACACTTTATCAGGGACTTAGGTCTTCCCATACTATTAAGAAGAATAAATACAATTGCTCCTAAAACGTAAACCATCCAAACTCATCACAGAATACACTCAAAGAGCCCGAGCAGTTGATATGCCAATTTCTTGAGGTTTGGCAAACCGAAAAGCAATCCCGTATTCGCGTCACGATCGTACATATATGCACAGTGCAACTCTCTATTCACAAGTTGAGGATTACAATTTTTTTTTTTTCATATAGAATATAACTGATTTTTTTACCGTTTAGGGCACAGGGATGCTTTCGATAGGTAGCTAGGGCTTGGTTTCTTTCCACAAGCGAATAATACGAATAAAATAATATAGTTAATGATTAGAAAATTATAAGAAGGTTAGAGAGGAAGTATAGCAGTGCACATACTTTGCAGAGTCCAAATCCAAGTGGCTGCCCTTAGATTTTCTTAACTACAGCTAACTGAGCAGTGTTAGCATACAGTCTGTTATGAGCGAACATTCCAAAACCATTTCCCCTCAGTAATTTATTTTTAATAAACAAAAAAAGCAATATCATTGGAGCCCGGAGCCGGCATCTGAACAGCGTTTTCTTGTCAGTTAATCATCGCACAGTGAATTGTAAGAGGCGCCTAGGAAGCTGGATTCGAAGTCGGGGTTCTCCGCGTGGGAGTCCAGTGCTTTAAACAATCACCTAAGCAATTTCCTTATATCAGTTACATTTAAATTATTATTAGAGAAAGAAACAAGAAATTTTAGGTAAATGGTCACTGCTGAATCTGTTTGCACAACAAATAGGAATTCCTATTTAATATAAAATCCAAAGGAACAGATGTAGGGATTCTCATAAATGACAACACTGGCCGAAAAGATACGGTAGTATCAAGAAATGGCAGTAAAATAAAAATTATGTATCAGCTGGTAGAATTAAGGACAATCACGTTTGTCAGCTTCGCAAATGACCATATACTGGAGATGCTGGACATGAATGATATGCGAATCCATAAAAATGACTTATCTACTTCTTCAGTGAAGTTGGCAACCCAGCTGATATATTGGTATAACACTGAAATTTCGAAAACTTAAATGAAGGTCCCCCCAAAGATACTTGATGTGGGCAAATATTTACTACGGGCAAATTATAAGCCTTGGTATATAACCTTGTACATATTTGCACATTCTACTTCCAGATCCTACATTCTACGGGAAACACCGATCGATAAAGGGAACACAATAGATCTTTAAAAATAAAAACGGTGAACCTTGGTTTCGTCTCCAAGGAAACTACAAAACATGAATTACCAGTGAAAACGCAATTTCGAGGCTGGATATCTATTCTAGCTCTACAAGAAAAAATATCTATAGCAACTATTGCCTAAATTGGGGGGGGGGGGGTAAAAACAAACAATAAAACTTGCCTTATCAATAAATTCGGACGAGAATCTTCTAATCAATGGACGCGAGGTCCGTGCGAGTCGTATAAATAGATGGCCCATGGCCCCCCAGTCGACTGGTCTTTGCGAGCCAGCACCAGACGACGATGTTTCTGCCGTGCCATGCGCCATACTATCCACTATAGCAATGCTTGTATACTGGCTGCCCCCGATCTAACTCCACGGCAGGGTTCACTGCAGTAGTCTATAATAGCACAGATACCGCCCCCAGCTGTGCAACTACACTCTAATGCTAGTTTTATATTTTCCTGTTATAAGAAAACTTTTCTCTAACTCAACAACGTATTCCTTTCAATTTTTTCTTCTTGATCCGCTCTAAAAATTGATTATCTACCGTAAGACTACAATTTTTATAAATTTGGAAATTTCTGAAGAATATAAATTAAAACTATAGTTTTAAAATGATCGTAATAAAAAAAAAAGAAAACTCATGTAACGCAGTTTTGGTTTCCTTTAAAACTATAAGGAAGTTATTAACAAGTTTTTAGACATGAAAAAGTGATTATTTTTTAAGGAAAAACTTTGTAAAGTACCCACTCTCTTCAAAGCTACAAAGGTTTTACTTTACGCATTCCTCCCTCAACTTAAGGGTCGTGAAGTTTCTTTCGAACATATTACCATTCAATATCGTCCCGATATAGACATAGCGAAGAGAGTCAAATACCTAAGTGAACATCGCTTTGGGTTTCCGCTCCGATAATATAGCTTCTAAATAATCCAACTTCTTCCTATTCTTCATAGTTTTGATTCCAAATTAAGAGGAGGCTTGAAAGCGAGGACTCTGTTTGATAAAGACGATACTAAGTCAGAGAAAGGACTGTAAGACTAACAGCACTCTATGAACGCTACCTAAAATAATTACACATCACAGATTATTTGAAAAATAAACGAAAGTAAGATAGGCAGAAGAAATGTAAACAATTGTGTATTGAAAAGGAAAAATAAAATTTTAATGGAGGAAAAATTTCTAAAATCTATTAAGCAGTAAACTGGCAAAGAAAAAAAATGACCATCATTTATTTAAAAAAAATTCAACAGTAGTAGTGAGCCAATCGATATCTGGAATACTGTTGCTATTTTAGCAATGGATCAAATATGTGTTTCGAAGAATTGTCAATACTTAAAATAGAATTCCAATGCCCTACATTTTAGTCTAATAAATAAACAAACATTCATTACACAATGCTGCAATGGTCAATCAATTTTTCTAAAGACATGAGCTGCCAAAAAACTATTCTACTCGTAGTTAAAACCATCAAAATCAGATCTTTAGGTAAGACATTTCAATAGAATTAACTCATGATTTTTAAAAAGGCACTTCATGAAGGTTTTCTTTTCCAAGCTTGTTTGATGATGGCAATAGCCATTCCCCTACTGTTGAAAGAACTCATTAGAAAATATTTAGGTAATTAAAATTTTGAATTACCTAAATGGATAGTTCTTATCCATTTTTAAAATCGTAACAGTCAAGAAAAGTTGAAATTTCTAATTAATTTAGAAAAACAATTTAACAATACTATTAATTATCCTCTCCTCCAGTTTGCTATACTATAATATAGTGTAAGGGATGCCTGATTCCAGGCAGTGGCTATCTATAATTGTCAGCTACCAACTTGCTTTAAGCTCTCAGCATCTGAGAGTTTAAAGATAACCTCGCTAGAACACTTTTGTCCGGCTGTCAGAGAGCTTAGAGGTGATGGGTGTAAATGAATGGACACTAGATCCCTGACTATTCGACTACCCACTCTTTGTACACTAACCTGGAGGAAATGATTCCCCATAATTGTGGGAATCATCCTATAAACCTCAAGGCAAGTGAAGGTGACGTGAGTTGCACTAGGCAGAGGCTATCCCTAAAAGCCGACTCAACGCTCTTTTCGAGAACCTGGTGATTACCAGGAGTTGAAGGATAGTAAAACCATACATAGAGTTCGCCCAGTTAGTTTTAAATAGGGAAAGGGGTCAATTCTTCTTCAGAATATTTAGGGCGGAATGTGTTTCTCACAGGAAGACCATTTAGCCGGTTTCCTAGAACTTAATAACTTTCCTAGAGATCCTGAATAAGTTGTTTCTTTTATCTAAGTTTGTTTTTTTCACTATACTGTTTATATTTCTTTGTTTTATTCCCTAGGAAGTACTGATAGAAACTGCAAAAACATGGTTATCCCGTTTGGTCTACAACCTCTTATACAGATAACTATTTTATTTAAAAAAAAAATTATTTATTGCAAGAAAGTAAACTCCAGTCAATATTTTTTAATAATTCTTTTATTGTCTTTTTTTAGTAACTAGGTCTTACGATTAAAATATCGAACACTGATTTATTATACGATACAACCATCAATGCGGGCCATCTTTTGTGACCTATTTAATGGCTGCTAAGATTAAGGTTTTGATAAGTTTAAACTTTGATTCATCATGTTCATTTTTTTTATAACAGACAATAATTGATAAGCCTGATTATCATTATCATCATAAAGGACCTGTCTGTGGGCACTAGAAACGAGTGAAAAGCAATTTTTAATGAACCTTCGATAAAGGAAGCCTAACGATGTCTACATAGACAATAATAAATTCAACTCAGCGTCATGAGCGAATGATGCTGCTACTCTTTTTACCCTAGCGGAGCTTTAAACAAAACTATTTTCGCTAATTATCTTGTAGAAGACACTACATGTAGGACATGTAGGTTCTGTAAGATAGAAGAAGAAAGGCACGATATGCATACTTTGAAGGGCTATCAAGATGCAGTTCGGAAGGAAAAAGGAAGTCTCACCTGGTTACACTTTTCCCAAGAACTTCACCAATATCCCGTCTAATTCTACAGCTTTCCCGGATAATGTGATTTACAAGACTAATGAACTTCAGGGTCGTAGTAGCCGATAGCTTCCTGGCCAATAACCACAAAATCATCATCTGCACTCTGAATCGAGAGAGGTAGAGGGAAAAAATGTTCTTCTAAAACATTAAACCTTAAGATGTAATTAAAACTATTACCATATATATTTTTAGCAAATTAATATAAACCATTACACAACAAAATCAAAAAGGTATTGCCACGTCGTACATCAGGTATGATGCGTTGCGCAATTAATATGCATAACAATATCATAACAAACAGCATGTTTAAAATTCCTTTTGACATCTTAGAAATAGTTGCATAACATCAGAATTTTGTCAAATCATAACCTAGCAAGTTTGTTATCAACGTTAATATAACAGAAAGTTTTCCAAATATAACGGTGGAGTTTACTTCCGAAAATATATATGTTTTGCTATTTATTATTTGAGATTTTCCCATATTTCTGGGCCAGCAGAATGGTTAGGCTTCCTCTAAAGGGGTATTTTTGAGTAACGTTGTCACTTAATATACTAACAGTAATTATAAATGATGATTTTTTTTAAGAAACCAAAACAATTCTAAAATACGAACCAAGCCAAACTTTATTTTTACCCAGTTCAATATACTTGTTTCTCACTTTGAACTACAATATTACGTAGAACTATTTTTGAAAAGGTCAAAATAATGAATACAAATTACTGTATTACAACTTCATTTTCTTATTAAGTTTTAATTAAATTTATTTTTAATTTTTTTCTGTAAATCAGCACATGAAGAAACATTTATCATCTTTGCTAATTTTCTACTTTCTCTTAATTCTAGTGAGGGAGTATTGCGATCGTGCGCAATTTTTGATTTTCAGTTTTTACCGGATCTGGTGGAATACAAATGCAAGGAGTTCGTCGATTGTGTTCTTGATCAGAAAATCATGTTGAGAAAAAAACAAATTTGAGGAAATCATTAAATAGCGAAACTAAAATTATAGGAGGTTTAAAAGAAAAGAAGATATACCTAAATATTAGTAACAGATAAAAAAGAAATTAGAAATTTGCTTTGAACATTCTAGCAAATAAACAATATTTTAATGAAACTTTTTTGTTTCTAGGGAAATAAAATAAAAGTAAGTTGAAGCAAATTTCCTGTACGGAGCCTAATCAAATATCACATAAGAGAAAATTTAAAAAACCAAAGAGATGAGTTTCAAGGACTGTCTTAATGGTAAGTTCTTAGCTGGGTTTAATAAACTATATGAATATTTTCAGAAAAGTGACAAAATGTCATTAAGAAATTACTCAATGGAACAGTTATGTCACTGGTTACAGTTGATTTTAGATTACATAGTTAATTAATTTTTATTTTCTTAATCATTACTAATAAATTGATTTTACAATTACAGCAATAACAATTTTTCATTAAAAAGAAAGTACACGATCCCATTCATAGAACTTAAAATATTAAAAATGTTTAATCATGTTTATTAAAGCGAAAAAAAGCCATTAAAACTGGGCGTGTTTTAAGCATGAATGATTAAAAAAACTGAGAACTCAATATTTTATGAGGACCACTCCTACATATATTTGTACTAGATAACAAGTTTTAAGGCCCTGTGTGTGATTCATCTAACCGATAATTATCTTCCTGGTAGGTCTATTTAAATTATTATTTAATAAGACATATTATTGGTAAAAGTTTTTAAGTTCATCAACTGAAAATAATGAGTTTTATGAGTTTTTTGTTCAAAAGTAACTAAAATAATTAATGGAACATCTAATGTTTACTGGCCACAAATTAATTTCTATCTTGTTACCAAGATCAGTGGATTTATACAAACTTCACTTGTACTTGAATGATCATATGTATTCAGTAGATCTGACGGAATCACGATTCTTTCGATAATGGATAAATATTTGTATTTAAGGTAAATAAGCTAATAGATTTGGTAAAATAAAAGAGCTATCATCTCCCGCTTGTCCCCCAAATAGACTTATTGAACTACGGTTGTGTTTCAATCACGGCAACGCCTTGAGTGATTTTTTCGTATCACAATTGCAATATCTGATAGAATTGATGAGACAGGTAGATGAGATCTGAATTAATACTTTCATTTAAACAATGAGCCACGTGCTCACCGCAACAAATAGCTCTAGCCATCTAAATGATCATTCATTATTCCTTGAAAAAAATTATAAACGATAATAAATGAGAAGGGTTTTAATGGAAAACGGTGATGGCCGAAAGTGTATAGGTTAAGAGAACAATAACACCGATAAAGTACAAACTATTAATTTTAATTAACTGTTTTCTCCCGCCAGCATGCATTTCTGAAGCTATAGTGTTCGTAATCTTTTCATAGTGTGGTGACTATTTTATTTCTTTGAGGAGTTTATTCCACCACAAGTAAAGTGTTTTTACTGTAACTGTTTCCTATAATTACTATAAATCCCTACCAAACTTTTTTTCTTTAGAATCTAGGGATATGTGAAATTATCTCCTCATAACCCTCTATTCTATTCCATTTAGTCGCTTTCTGGATCTGAGAAATTTATTCCAGGGTTTTCTGATTTGATACTTCTTCAAATCCCCAAAAATAAATAGTCATTTAAAAACAAATCCGTAAAGATGTTTAAATTTTCTTTAAGCAATACGAGGGTCGTTTGAAAAGTCCGTGCAAAAATAAAAACTACTTAATTTTTGGGGGTAAACCTTTTTTATTTTTCAACATAGTCTCCTTTTAGACTTATACACTTCGTCCAACGCTGCTCTAGTTTGTTGATCCCTTCCGAATAATAGGATTTGTCCAAGTCTGAAAAATAGCCATTCGTTTCTGCAATCACCTCCTCGTTTGAATAAAATCTTTTTCCCGCCAGCCATTTCTTCATATTGGGGAACAAATAGTAGTCCGAGGGAGCCAAGTCTGGAGAATAGGGGGGATGTGAAACGAGTTGGAACCCTATTTCCATTAATTTTGCGACCACAACTGCTGAGGTGTGAGGTGGTGCGTTGTCGTGATGGAAAAGGACTTTTTTGTGGGCCAATCGTGGGC
Organism: Rhodnius prolixus; assembly: GCF_049639745.1. NCBI lineage: Eukaryota > Metazoa > Arthropoda > Insecta > Hemiptera > Reduviidae > Rhodnius > Rhodnius prolixus. The sequence goes on along the minus strand of NW_027411603.1, from coordinate 9,622,972 downwards.
GTTTTTCTTGCAGCTCGGTTTTCAAACGGTCCAATAACGATAAATAATATGCACCTGTAATAGTTTTACCCATTTCCAGATAGTCGATGAGGATTATTCCTTGCGAATCCCAAAAGACAGTCGCCATAATCTTGCCGGCCGAAGGAACGGTCTTCGCCTTTTTTGGCGCAGATTCCCCCTTGGTAATCCATTGTTTAGATTGTTCTTTGGTCTCAGGAGTGTAGTGATGTATCCATGTTTCATCCACAGTGACTAAACGACGCTTAAAGTCCTGCGGATTCTTCTGGAACAGCTGCAAACCGTCCTTGCAACACTTCACACGATTTCGTTTTTGGTCAAGCGTGAGCAATCGCGGCACCCATCTTGCGGATAGCTTTGTCATGTCCAAATGTTGATGCAAAATATTATGTACCCGTTCATTCGAGATGCCCACAGCACTAGCAATCTCACGCACTTTCACTCTTCTGTCATCCATCACCATATCATGGATTTTATCAATGATTTCTGGAGTAGTAACCTCAACAGGGCGTCCAGAACGTTCAGCGTCCCTTGTGCCCATATGGCCACTCCGAAAATTTTGAAACCACTTATAAACTGTTCTAATCGAAGGTGCAGAGTCACCATAATGTTTATCAAGCTTCTCTTTAGTCTCCTGAGGCGTTTTGCCTTTCATAAAGTAGTGTTTAATCAACACACGAAATTCTTTTTCGTCCATTTTTTGAAAATCACTCGACTTCCTCGATTCAAACGAATGCCAAACACAAAGAAATAGACCGATCTGGCTGAAACTTGGTGCATGTTCTTCCAAGAGATGCTACTAACTAAACATAACCTCGATACGCGCCAGTGGTGCTATCTCTCTGACTTTGCACGGACTTTTCAAACGACCCTCGTAGATATATGTAAAATATTTCCTCAACAGGTGAAAGTGTAGTAATGAATCAATGAATTAAAAAAAAAAAGAATGAATCTCCCAGTGATGACTCACACGAATAATTCCTTTAAGGTGAGTCAGTATAATGGTTGTTTTTATTAATGTTGCCCGTTCTATCTGTAACAGGTCAGAGTATGAAAAGAATTTCTTAAAACAATTTAGTTGTGCACGTTCTGTTTTTATTTTTATTATATTTCGTGCGCAAAAATAATAAATCACTTCCTTATTAACTTAATTATTCGCGTTTTATGAATCTATTAAAATAATGTAAATCTATAAACATACATACAGCAAATATTTTATCTCCACTGAAAAGAAAAATTACCTTACATTATAAAGACTTTTTCTTACAACTATATTGATAAATTTGCATCAAAGTTTTGTTTTCCTCATCTATTGCCGGCGTTATCGCGTCTACATCATTAATCAAAACACTTGAGAAGAAAAACAATAAAGCACTGCGATTGATAACTGGTTGCTGACGATTAAGCCGATAGTAACTTTTATCAGGAACGAACCTGATTAAAACCTAAAAGAATATTTGAGCATTAATGAACGGGAACTCGCTCCATCTGTTGGCCGAACCGAAAAGAAGCGTTTCAGAGACTCATCACGCAAGTTACATCAAAAAAAGCAAGCTTTTCCAAGTAACGACAAATGCTGGTGTCCATCTAGGAACTAACGCTTTGTCTAGAGCTGGACCAAGTCGAATGCCTATCTATACACAATAGGCTCAGTGACCTAAACTCTTGATTGTGAAGCTAGTTTGCAATTTGAGACCTCTGGCAATTTAAGACGAAAGCAAATCAAATGCAAAGAATTTGTGGCAAACCCTAGACCTAGTAAAAAGAGACGTTTCTTCTACCAGAACCCCAGTGAGCTGGAACTTCAAAGCCTTTTTTGGCTTTAGTGCGTAGGGAACAACCCCGTCCTTATATTCTAATCAAAGATAGGCGCATAGGCGCTTCAGTTTAAAAAAGGAAAGTGAGTGTAAAAATGTAACCTTTTTTTTTTTCAAGTTAACATAAAATTTCAAAATGAAATGCCAGATCATAAGGGAAGTGAACAAAACGAGATGTATGACTGGATCGGAGTTTATTGAGGAGATCGCACATTGATTGGCGAATTCAATATAAATAAATAAGAGTAGACTGAAATTTAAAAAGTAAAAACACCCTACCTCTTTTGTTACTTTGGTATAAAATCTTAAAGAAGGCTTCCACTTTTTACTCATTTTCTTTTAAACAGCAGATGGCAGCAATAACTCACCAATTACCACTTAAAAATATAACTAAATATTATTAAAAGATTTCACTAAATATATACTGAATTTAAAACAATAACTTGTTAAAATGATATCACATTAAATTATAGCATAAAACATCGTGATAACGGATTTACACCTCCTTCCATTAAGTAATTATGTAGTTGAGATTTGTATTGCTAATTAAATATTTGTTCCTTTCATTTTTATTCATATTTTCTAATGTCGACCACAAATATGTATTGAACGAACTCTCAGTAACGCGGGTATGCAATTATTTATAGATATAAAAAAAAGTTATTTGCACACACATGACTTTCTATTACAAATATTAAAAATTAACTTTCCTTAAAACGTTGAAGTTTTACTAAAATAATAATTGACTTCAATATTATTCAAGCTATCCATATAAATTGATACTGTTGAAGAAAACATGAAGTTAAATCACTCCAGTTTAACACTAAATCCAATATAGTTTTAAGCCAAAATAACAGAGAGGTCTTAACATTACATGAATTGTCCGGTTCCCTTTGGCGACTACCTAGACCTAGACCATTTCAGAATACTTGGAAAAACCGTTCTGTGTAAAAGCACTTCAGATGGATTGATATTCTTCCATCTCGTACTTTTGGCGTTTGACATTTCAGGCTTCTATATATTATACAAGTGACAAAAATATATTTCATATTAAAACGGCACTTTAGAACACAGCTTAACTTTACTCCTTTCTAAAAACCTAGCTCGCAGGAAAACAATTAAACCGACTTAAATGTGCAGAGCGTATACAAAAATTATAGAAAATCACTATAACCATTTTTGAAAAAAAGGTAAAAACTAAAAAACGTGGCACTTCCTATCATCAAATGATTGGCTTCAAATTTAGAATTTGTCATTTCGAATTTCTAAAATAATATGCAGGAAATTGAACCGCAATGGCACATTACACCGAAATAGCATTTAGATAGCTCAACCTCATTTCGAGAGTTAATTAAATTCTAACATTCCATATTCATATGCAAATATTATTTAATTAAAACACTAACATTTAAGTAAAACAAACAAAGTTGGGAGATAAAGAAATACTGTAATGAAGGAATGAATTATTTAAAATTCATAATTGCATAGAAAATTGTTTAAATAAATAAAAGAAGAAGCCGCCTCTGTCCGTTCCGTCAAAAAGCCATAACTCACGCTAATAAATAGAATTCGAAGAAATAGCCATTATTATTGAAGATATAAAATATCTTATTAACTAAGATAAAAGACCACAAATTTATTCACATAGGGGCGCCTAATCAATCATTTAATAACTCGTGATTTAAATTACAATTAAATAAAAGGAATTCTTAAAATATTTTTTTAAGTAAAAGAAATTTTAAAACTGCCGATATTTCAAGGCGTGTAAATAAGAACCTTTATCCAAACCATTTTTAAAGTGATATCTTGTTAAAGTGAACTAATTATTTTCCTGTTTTTAATAGAACATTAACAATCATTATGAGATAATTATTAGTGCATTTTTTTTTAATCGTGCCTAACAATACATTTTAACTGAATGATGGTAATAGAAAATAGTAACAGAATAGTTAATCATATGAATGATAAAAAACAAAAACAAACTGCGAATTTCTCTTAAATATAAATGTTGGAATTATACTAAGAAGTAGTATGAATGAAAACGGAATATTATTATTGATACTGCATAAGAATAAGAGTGATATCTAATCTAGACAATATTCAAGAGAAGGATACTCACATTTATAAGGAGTTCTCGGTAATCTTTGTTTACTTTCAAAAAATAATTACTCTCCTCTGACCTCAATTTATCAAATTAATATATTACTTATTTCTTTTAAATAATACTTGATCTACTTTACTTCACTGAAATGTATGAACGGAATTATTTCTAATTTTCTCATTACAGTTATCAAATGTTGGTTGTTTCTTAAAAAGCGGGAGGTTACATTAGAGCAGAAGGGCAATTTTGAGCGGAGTTGTACTGCACATTGGGGAAAGGTTATTCCTAACTACCGGCACTTCTTTACTCCATAGAAATTCCCTGCATAAATACTTTCTATTCGCCAATTTAATTTAACAGTTTAATTAAGAGTATAGACCAATTAAATATAACAAATAAACTTTTATTGAATTCAATCTAACATTAATTTAATCAGAAATGAATATCTCCAGGAAATATAATATAAATTACTCATTTTCAATTAGTGCTGAAATTTATTTAACAGCCACAGTTAATACATTTATTTATGTATTCTGTAAATAAATTCATATCAAATTTATCATATTTATATGAATGAGAGGAGATAGCAACTCATTAACATTATTTCAACGAGTGATTGATTTTCTACGTTAGAAATAAATAATGATGTTACAGTACATATTATTTATATGTTTAAATTAAAAATAAACAAAAATATTATGTTTCTTATATTATTTATTACGTTACTTGAAATGCCTATGTCATTAGCCAGCCAACGCGCGGCATGGGTCTGAAATGACTAGAAGCATTTCTCTATTACACTAATATGGCATAGTTAAGAACCCACCACAGAATCTACTTATCAAACTGATGCATTTATTTACTTTTTGGCCAGCATCTAGGCCAACTCACTGCCTGAAATATCAAACGTTCCATGTTCCATGGTACCACAGTCGGGTAAGAATGCTGAATAGATCTTTACAGCTTTCCACAAGGAAGCTGGGGTCCAGCAGAAGTTTTGCTCTTGATTTAAACTCGGTAGCAGCTCAGATTTATTAGGTCTTGATAGAAGTGGGTTTTACGTATATCCACGTAAATGTTAAGTGGATGCTGTTATATCCATGATTCTTATTATGTAATTGTTAAATTTTCTCATAAATATTTTAAATTACTGAATATATTGGTGTTTATAGTTTCTGATAGCCTAATTTTTAATTTGTAAAATGTAAATTTAATATACCAAGATTCCTTAAAAGAAATAATGATTTCAGCAATAATTTTTTCTCGTTTTGAAATGTCAAATTTAAGGAAAACTTCAAATAAATCAAACCAAAATCAAGAAAAAAATAAGATCGTCCAAATTGCTGGGTGTATTTTGACAACTGTAATATTACGGGAGCTATTAGAAAGTCGCGTGCTCACAGATCGTCTAATGGGAGAGCACTAGGCTTCTCTTTTTTAGTCACGCTATTTGGCTATTTCTGAGTTTGTTTAAAGCTTATTTTTCTGGTAACTTGTTCAAAGTAATTTCAACGTAAATCTTTCAAAGAAATATTTCTCGACTTTTTTATTCTTAATGACGAATTTTTGAAATGCAACATTTAGGAGGAGGCAATTAGCTTGATCCAGCAATGGATTTTGCCATCTAAATTTAAGATGTTTCTACCGTTTCGAGCCCAAGGAATCCAACCAGTTTTGTATAAACAATAAAAAAATTATTACACTTCCACTGTTCCCCACTACAAGCCATAAAAACCAAATGAAGATCTTTGAATTTAGTATTGACATAAATTGTTCAATTATGCTTGATTATAAATATTAAAAATACATTTAATCTCACCTTCAAAACATTTAATGATTTTTCAGCGGTTACTCCATCAATTTCCAGTCTTGCCCTTCTTTGCGCTTGTGCTTGACTCTCTGTATATGACATATCACCAGTCTGGACACTTTTCAATTCGGCATGATTAGCACTAGCTTCTTCTGACCGGAAGCCATCCGATGAAGCTACTACTTTAGTTTTAGACGCTGAACAGATTCTCTTCTGTTCGAATTTTAAACGATCTGCACTCAACACAGGTGAGCCCATATTCAACACTGGTGCTGGTGGTGGACTATCTGAATCCGGAAATGTTATCAACGGTTCACCAGTTCCTCCGCCTCCACCTTCGTCTTCTTCAATCTAATACAGAATTATAGAGTTACACCATAAATATATGAAATTCTGTTCATAGTAAGAGGGAGCTAATTAAAATGAATGCGTAATATATGTAATCAATCTTACGATCGAGATTTATACGAAAACAAAAAACCTTGCCAAACAAATAAATTCTTATTTGACTCTTCTGCGATATTTGCTTATTTTTAAAATAAAGAAAATATTTTGGAGCATCACCAATTTAGCCTCGGTACTTTCCATACCAAACTGAAATTCTTCGTACCACCATCTAGGTTCATTCCTTACTTGGATTGCCATTACCTATTATTACCTTACCTACTAAAGCTACACACCGAAGGAAGGTTATGTTAAGAGATTAAAATGTACTTACATATCCATTAAAAGTCATAAGTATAGTTTCATAAATTTCATATAGTGTATAGTAATTATAAATTCTTTTAAAAATATAATATCAATTTTTTTTAAGAACATATTTTTTAATTTAATAAATTAATGTTTAAAAAATAAATTCGTACAAAGTTGGTGGCATTGTGATTGTGCATCCAATTCGTTTTCCTACATTTAAGTAGATATAATAGAAAATTTATCAATTACTTTTTCTCTTCTTCGGAAAAGTTAAGTTTAATTGTCTTTCCTATTTTTAAAAAAATTTAGAGGTTAGGAAAATCAAAACTCAAATGTTCTAAAAGGAATTGATCTAAATTCAACTGAAATATTAAAATCATTAGATTGCAAATGTGAGTATATTAACTATATCATAATTTGAATTTTTAATCAGTTATTTTTAAGATATATTTTAAGTGTTTAAACTCTAAATTGGCAAGAAAATATTGGATTCATATCATTTAAGTGTGAATATTTCGTTTAAGGTTATGATTCAAAGCATATTCTAGACAAGCAATGTGACAATCTGCATTAAATTCATTATGAGTAGGGTATCAGAGCCTATCTTCAGTTATCTCTATATTTCACTTTTTTTTAAAACACTAAATCTTTAAGTGAGTTATCAGTAGCTGATTGTATTTTTGACGAGAATTTTAATAGATTTTACTTTCAAATAATTCGTTATTTAAACAACTTTTATACATATGTACATATGTCATAGAAACATCCCTAATCCGTATTGATTCACCGTTCTGGAAAGGGTTTTTAATTTTTGTCTGAAAAGATTTTTATCAGCATTATTGATAATTTTTTACCAAAGTACAGAAAAAATGAAACCTTTTTGAGAAAATGTATGAAATTATCCGTAGAAAGTTGAGATTTTCTTTTGAGAAAGCCAGATATGATTATGTTGCGAAAATTTCGCCAAACAGAATGCACTTTTTATAGTTCAAGTCGACAACTTTTTCAAATTTAAAAGTTTTTCCCATAAATTATAATTTAAAACACTAATATTTTACAAGGAGCAACTTAGAAATTTCAACGATAAGTCTAATGCAGGTTTAAATTTCTCATTTTTAATATAAAATAATTTTAAATTCGAGACGGAAGTTGTTTTGAAGCAAAATATAAAAACAGGAAAAACGTATTCTATTGACTTTTTTTTTCTAATTTTTACTCTTATTTCTCTTACTCGTGATAAAGGTTATTGTGTCAAATTTTAATTGAGTTGATACCAGAAATACATGTCTCGATCTAGAAAATAGAAGTCTTTAAGAGTTTCTTCATGCATGTGTGTAACAGAAATCTCTGAAATGAAGGATGCGCCAAAAACTTAAACTTGGTTTTACAAAATAAGTTAAGTATTTTTTTGTTTTTCGTAAACAGCTGCAACATTTTTATTACATTTGAAATGCTAAGTTCAACTGTGATGAACCATTACTTTCATTTGAAACCAGGAACAAATTATTTTCGTATGTTTTAGGGGCGATAAATGTAACGAAAAAACACTTCCGAATTCGATAGCCTGAGCGATACTTAAATAACTAAACAATTTCAGTAAAATTGAGTATCATTTTGCAATTGGAAATGAATAAAGATGTAATTAATTGTAATAATTGGAATGAGAGATAATTTATGAGTGTCAGCAGTCGATTTTTAACAGAGAATTTGGAATATTTAACAGATAAGACATTTCGCAATATTCCTTTTATGCTATAAAAACACCAACTCATTAAAACTTTCTTTAAAATCTCTCAATTTAGCAATCCAAAAAACTCAATTTTGTTCTCACGATTACAAAATTGGGAAGTGTGCAGCTAGAGATTGCTAGCATTTAACAAAATATATTATTTACCTCTACAAGATTTTCCACAGAAGATCGTAGTTTGTTGAATGTGGTGTTTGACAAATTCTTCATCTCAGAGATACTAGATTTTAATTCAGACAGATCAGACTTGATTGATGATGCTTTCATCTCACTACTGGACATGATTCTCTGCGAAGTTTTCGCCACTCTTGAACTAGTAGTTGTGGTCGTTGTACTGCTAGACATCTGAAAATAATCATACAAAATCTATGTATATACTCATACGCGTAGTTAGAATCTTTTCTTCTTCACACTCCACACGCAAAAACGCACAAATAAACACCCACTGGTGAGAATTCAGTGCCAAGATATTAGCTCATCGGTTTAACTTTTAGCTTTTGACTAGGGAATAGTATGAATCAAGGAAGCGGGCAAACATTTTACAAGTATTTCTACACTAGTTTGTTTATTTTTAATCCTACTACGTAACCCAAAGGGGGTGCATATTTAAGTTTCGTACTGAGCCACCGAATAATTATTTCGTCGTTCTGCTACACTGATATTGCAGCTTATACCTAAAAATAAATTTTGTAGGATAATGCGAGCTCATCAAGGTCACTTTTTGTTTACACTGCGTTGTCGATACGCTTACGAAAATCTATCGACGTATTTTTGTTGGATACGGTAGAATTAGCTAACTTATCTAAATGCTGCTATGGAGGGAGAGCAGGGACTAGATTTTTTAAAGTTGGATTTCTAATCTGGGACTGTCGCTACGAATGTATGTGACGTAGGAGTCATCTTCAATAATCGTTGGGCATTAATTTCATTCACCCTGACCGAATTGCCTTACTAAGAGAACTGACAACTGTCCCGAGAGGTCCGCTAGTCCCTTAGTGCCTTAGAGGTGGTTTTTTCTTAGGCCTCTTCTGGCCAAGGAAAATTTTCTACTTCTCTGACCTCCAATGACTGTACAAAATGGGCTTATGCGAATTTATTGAGTAAGACTCCTAACTTGAACAATGTATAAATAAAAAAATTAACAACTATCACCTTAAACATCTAATTATAATAGTAGAACCAAGACACAGGGTATCTAAAGCTCTTCTGCCCAGCAGAATATCTGTGATGTTTAAGTTTTGCAGCTTAGCTACAGATTGATAAACCAAAATATTTATATTTTTTAGATAACATAAGCCGACCATTTCTGTAGACACTGTGTTAGGTGTCGGCAGTTTGTAGTCGTTAGGCTGAGATACCAAGATCCAGATGGCTGGACTAAGCAGTAGCTAGCCACTTCCCACTAGTGATAAATTCCTAATGCTTATTGTTTACCTGTTGTGTAGATTCTGAACTCTGTGAGATTGCCTGTGCGGATCCGCTTTTCTTATGCAGCGATTCCATGACAGCCGCCATTTTTCCTCCACATTCCCCATTCTCCCCTCCCTCAATGGGGAATTCGGAGATCTGTAAGCAAAAGAAAGAAAATATCACGTTAAAAGTTTACAGGAAATTGTAAGTAGAATAAAGGGACTGAAATTTATTTCATTATTTTTTAGAATTAGGAACGTAATATTTTAACGGGAAGATATTTTTAAACTAGTACCTAAATAAAAATAATTACAAGGTTAAACTGCGATTGTAGAAATTCTAAAGAGTAAATAGATACTTGAAATAAATAAAGTCTGTTGCAAACTCTTAAGAGTATCGTGCTGTTTGACTCTGATATCGCTGTGGTAACTGGTTTATGATGCTGATATTAAGCATGAAATTTTATCCAAAAATGTATTACTCACATTCGAGTTGCTGCTTTCTATTGCAATTATATTTTGATCTAAATTTAATCTAATAAGTAAATAATAAATTTTCTAAATTATTCAATTGTCAAAAATATGTGTTAATAATAGAAAATTAACAAATTAATTATCATATGTGATTAGTTGACTTATTTTTAGTTAACTTTACTTATTATTTAATTTAAAGGCCACTGTTGATAACACTGACGCCTGGTGTTTTTTTTTTCATTGTGCTGCCAGCCTCAGGAAAGAGTGTAGACAACACTGTCCATACTCAAACAGCGAGCTGTAGGAAAGTATTTGTGGACACTCACCTAGCGGTGCCAACAACTACTGATCTGTTGACAATTCTACTACTCTTCGGGAAGGTAATAAAACGTTTGGCGATGTAAGCCTATTACAGAATCAAATAGGCTGGTTTTTGGCAGGATAGACATTGTACCATCAATCATGATAATTTTTTGAGGTTTCTTTCGCGATTTACCTTATAGAGTGGCGAAGATTTTTTTTGTTTTAATTCTAATTAAAGTAACAGTAAAAGGTTGCTTTCGACGAAGGACTTATTAATGGAATTATAGCTAATTTATTGACGTTTTTGAGGTTATTATTTGTTCGAATAGTAAAAAATCTTAATTCTACAAAAATTTTTGGAAATGTTGCTGGACAGTGAATCTTCAACAGTTGGCAGAATAAAAGTTTCTGTAGAAAAATTTAGGCTTACAACGTAGTTTTGGCCGACAAGCTAGCAGAAGCAAGATGATAGCGATCTTAGATTTGGCTGGAGGATCAAAGAAGAATAATCTGAGGAAAAATAGAAGTTAGAGATGGACACCTCATATCTTTAGTCCCGCAAAACTGATTCAGTTTTGAGGAGGGAAGCATGAATCCACAATGACTATGGAGCCATAACTAAGTAAGTTTATTATTATTTGTTTATATCAATTCATAGCTAATTGATTTACATTGATTAATTTACATCAATCTAGCTGAACCAATTGATGTTTTCTTTCTTGTGATATTCGTTGTAAAAACCCAATTTAGGAAATCTGACAGGCACGTAATGCAACATTACAACGAGTAAGAAAATCTGGCCCAAAACTTACGATTTCTCTTAATATAATCCCCAATTTTCTAACATACTTTTTTTTTACTGTCTATTCTCTTTAAATACATGAAACTATGCAATGTTTATTTAGAACATTTTATTGAAAAATTCGTTTTAAGGAAGTATTTTAAAGTTCAACGGCCTCTGAAGGTCTATAGAGATCTGAAGGATTTGGGTGGCCTGAGCTGTGATGAAGTTAGTTAAACTTCGAATTTCAGGAACTTGTTTGATTCTTATTAACATTATAAAAAGTACATAAAACCATTAAGTAAACTGAACTAACATTTGCGGGAACCCACTCCGTCCCTTTCCCAAATCTGCCCTAATTCGAGTTTTCAAATAATAATAAAGAGGTTAACTACAGTTATTGATCAACTGGTATGAAATATCATGAAGTTGGTTGAAAATCAAGTCTCAGTCTCAACAAGTCCTTTTTTTTTATATTTTTTGTCATCGTTGCTCAGTGCAAGTACTGAATTTGACTTGATTTTTTTTTAAACCAATCTTATTTCACAGAAAGACTCAGTCTTTGAAAAAACACATTAATGGTACATAAAATGTGTACACTAATTGTTCTGCTAATCCAGTTTTATTTTTGAGGAAATCCTGAAAAAGAATAAAAATCCAGTCAGTAATTAAGAGGTACATGGTTTAGGGATTTTCGTAGCTAAGTAATTAACTGTCGGGTCTCAGTGAGTTCGTAATAAAATCATAAAGTGCGATTTTTCTTGTTTGATCTAGAATGTTCACTTACATAAAATTTTCTGAGGACCATTTTATCAGCTTAGTGGGACTTCAAATTAGTATTTCCATTGAAAACTAGATTTAGAAAATTTGACACGAACGCAACACTTTCTAATGTTAAGTTGTGAGAGAAAGTCAAACATATCTGCTTTCACAATACTTTATTAAAATTGCTGAAAAAAAAACTCTGTTTTTTAATCCGAGATTTGGCAGTCTTATCTGTGCTTTCATCAAAATTGATTAGTTTCTCTATATAGTGTAGTTAATTTTACTATTACATTTGTTTACTCTATAATCATAATAGTTTCTTGAACACTTTAAATCTATCAATATAAAACATTGCCTCAACTTTTCGATTGACTGATAAACAGGTTCAAAGAGACCGCTTGTTTTTATCCATTACCATACTTGAAATTACAACACTTCAGGAACGCGGAAGTATAAAAGATATTAGTAGTGGTGTTTGGCGCTAACAATCCAGCAGTCGATGCGCCAGGAAAAAAAATGTACTGGTGCATCAATCTAGAACCCTCTATTGCTAGAATATCAAAATTTTTGTTTCTTGAAATGTTCGCCAACATAAAACATAATCATCATTAAAAAAACTTAATAGTCTAATAAAAAGCAATAAGTACAGATTGTACTGTTCATGAATACAAAATAAATGTTTTAAATTATATTTAGTTAAAATAATACAGTTATTAACTTCAAAAATTAAAAATAATATTTGTATAAATTTGAATAGCAATATCCTGGACAGTAATAAAAAATCAATCATAACCAGCCTTTAATTTTAATAAAAAATATTTAAATATTAAAACTTATTGCAAATAGTAAAACCGCCTCTTGAAGCAAATATTACTTTTTCGAGTGAGAATAGAATAAAATGCCTGTCAGATAAATATTTTACATTTAGGGGGAAACTTAGTATTACTCTTATACGAGGGGGTACCCAAAAATAACCGGAATTGCGTTGCCGCGCATGGAGCTTATGTAGTACGCATTTCTGCCGCTAGACGTGTATAGCGCAATTCCTTGCCAGTTCAGTCCTGCCTGTGTTGTCTGCCTGGCTTGTTCTGTTCATCTGCAGTGATTGTTTTTACCAGCGCTGTTTTGTTCTTTTTTCGTTTTTTATGATGGCAAGTTTAAGTGAACAACGTGCAGCTCTGAAATTTTGTTTTCTACTCGGCAAAAATGCTGCTGAAAGTGTTTTAATGTTGAAAACAGCTTACAAAGATGACGCTATGGGAAAAACTCAAGTATACGAGTGGTTTACTCGGTTTAAAAATGGCGACATGTCGATTGATGACGAACCTCGTTCTGGACGTCCATCAACTGACCGAATCGACGAAAATGTTGAAAAAATTCGAGAGCTGGTGTTCACAGACCGTCGACAGACAATTGATCAACTGTCAGAGAGTAGTGGGTTATCTTGGAGCTCGGTTCAGCGAATTTTAACGGAAGATTTGGGGATGAAAAGGGTTGCTGCCAAGTTTGTTCCTCGAGTTCTGACTGACAATCAAAAAGAACATCGAGTTGAAACATGTCGTGCTTTGAAACAACAACTTGAAACTGATCCAGACTTTCTGTCAAAGGTCATTACTGGTGATGAGTCATGGTGCTATGGTTATGACCCAGAAACAAAGCAACAGTCGAGCCAATGGAAGACGTCATCTTCACCCCGACCAAAAAAATGTCGTCAAGTCAAGTCAAACATCAAAACAATGTTGATTTGCTTTTTTGATGCCAAAGGCGTAGTCCATTCAGAGTTTGTCCCCCCAGGTCAGACCGTCAATCAAACATTGTATTTGGAAGTTTTGAAAAGATTGCGCAATAGTGTTCGCCAAAAAAGACCCGATTTGTGGCAAACAGGAGACTGGTTCTTCCACCACGACAATGCACCTGCACACACAGCCATCTCTGTTACACAGTTTTTGGCTAAAAATGGCATGGTTCCGCTGCACCACGCACCTTACTCGCCTGACCTGGCTCCGTGCGACTTTTTCTTATCTCCACGCATGAAAAAGGGCATGAAAGGTCACCGATTTGACAACATTGAAGAGGTCAAGAAAAAAACGAAGAAGGAGCTGTCAGCCATTTCTAAAGATGACTACAAAAAATGTTTCGAACAGTGGAAGCACCGGTGGGACAAATGTATTAGTTGTAATGGAGAGTATTTTGAAGGGGATAAGGTTGTTCTGTAAAAAATTTGTAAATAAATAGCTTTTAAAAAATAATTCCGGTTTTTTTTGGGTACCCCCTCGTAACTCCTTATGTCCACTTTTCCATTTTTTTTTCTCTCTTGTTTGTCTCTTGTTCACTCTGATAAGTCAACTTTTGAATTGATTCATAGAAAAACATTCGCTGAGATCAAATGTTAATCAAACATACGGGTGTGACTAATGGCAGATTAAAGCATAGAAGCAGTAAGTGTTACCCAACTGATGGCAGGTTGGAGGCAGATTAACTCCTATGATGTCATTGTAATAGGAAGTAGATTGCTCAAATGCGAAATCCCTTGATCTGTATAAACATAGCAGGCAAATTGCCTGCTGCAAGTACATTGAAATTAGACGGAGCAAGTAGGTGCCAGTTTTCCGGGATGGTAGCTACTTTGTTTAGGCTTATTTAGGGGCCCCCTTGGGCGGTTAATGACCATCTAGCAACGGGGAACCCTAACCTTTGAGTGAAGACCTGCGGCTGTTCCGAAGGTGTTAGCTTTTTTTAGAATGCAGGGTTAGTTATTATTAATTATTAATCATAAATTTATTATTATGGGTAGGACATAAAGGGTCAGCTGCGGATGCGATATTTTCAGCTCTTTTTGTTTACTGCTGCCTTTTCTAGCACTCCCGCCAGCCACAAACCATGCACTACAATTTTAGAAGGGTTTCGCATCCAGTACCGGTTAACCGATTGACAAAGACCATTCACAGATATTACAGTAGTTTCATTTAGACTTTTTAATAAATTGCCAGAGACAGTTTCAGCAATTAGAAAATGAACATTTCAAAAAATTGGTAACAAAAAGAAAGAACATTTTTAGATCTGTTTTAATTTTTATCAATTATGTATCCGTTTTATTTTATTTTTCTGTTGCCCGTGCATTATCTTATGTTCATGGCAATAAAGACGTGTTATTTGATATTTGGGGCCAGAATGTAGCATACAATCTATCCCACAAGCCACTGCCGCTCTGCCTTATAGTACATGCCCTCGAGGTTCCAAAGGTCAAGGAGAGGAATCGGCTTCCTGCCTGATGAGACTCGGACCTCTAGTTGCGATATAAGACATGGCATTTAGAGATCGGAGGAGATAGCGCAGAACTATCGACATCGTAATAGTCATTCACTATGGGAAGGAAGAGTTAGAGTTAGTTTGGAGCCTGTTGTAGAATTTGTTAAGAAGGATGTGTCAAGTGACCTATAATTTAATAATTAAAAATAGTTGCGTGCAAGAAAACAAAAAACACACCATCCACAAGTCAATTAATGGAACAAATATACGAAATCCGGGATTTAATACTGACATCCGACAGTCAGTTGTCTGGGGTTATTTTTTTCACATTAGTACACTTAGTTGGTCTAATGGGTAATGGAAGAAGTGTGCTCTTAATTCTAACAGTTAACTGGCCCCGGTCGTTATTTCTTAAGTAAGAGTAGAAGAGGTACAATTAGCTGGGATTATTCCGATCACCGTACTAATGGTTGTAGTTTAGCTCTGTACTGCAGCCATTTTTAGTGTCATTAACTTGGGCTGGCTGATATTCTGTTGTGATGCCTCGTAACAGGAAATGTGTATTCATTTTTTTTACCACTATTTAGTCTCCATTATTTATTTTAATTGAGACTCATCACTTATCACAAATTGAAAGCAATAAGGTAGACATAATTATCTTGTAAAACTTTCCTCTCTTTAAAGGATTCTCAAAATTTCAGTAAACAATTTTTTTTTTATTGAATTGTAATTTTTATTCTATCTTACTTCTATTAGAGGGTAGTATGGCGTTAGTGTCAATTTTCACCGTAAACACACTATTTTCAGGTCTTCTGAGTCAAAACAAGCTCTAACTCAAAACCTGGAAAGCTCTAACAACAAATCACATGAAGTTAAAACTTTTTATTTCTTTACGGCAATCCCATAAGACCCCTAAGGGAAAGCGATTAAGGTTTCTCAAACAGAGGTTCCTCATTACTGCAGATATTTTTTAATTTTTTTATTTAATATTCTCTAGTAAATAATTTCATTTTTTTTTCTGTTTTTTCTCTTTAAATACATGAAACTGTACAATATTGATTTAAAACATTTTACTGAAAAATTCATTTTAGGGAAGTATTTTAAACTTGAACGTCCTCTGAAGGTCTGTATCTATGTAGGTTTTGGGTTCTTGAGCTGTGATGATTCTTGGTTAATAAACAGTGCACATACTTTTTTTCTTGTTTTATATTTTAGGAAGCCACTGGCATTTGAGTGCTTGTTCTTTTTTAAATTTAAGACGCGTTAACATCTGTAGTCATTTGCATTCGGAGCTTTTTTCGGTGCTTGACGGTCTCTAGACAGTGAACGGCTGACCGTTTTCAGACTGTCATCCACCATCAGGGGTTATATTAATAAGACTGGTTTAAAGATTTCAACTTCACTTATGTTTCTATCTCGAACTGGACGTGATATTATTCAGCACGGCGGACCTGACAGCATTTGAAGATAATTCTTCACGCATGAGTATCACTTAAATATAAATAAATAAATGCATTTTTAACCCTTTCTATAATGTCTCTAACATGGTTTAGGCGATTTTTTATTAACTTCGTAATACATAAATATAGATCTATAACTTATTTATTTTTATTATTTTCTGGAAAATTCTTTTTAGAGTAGTTATGTTTAGTAAAAGTGTGTTATTCTTTGTGGCATAAAAAGCAACTATGTTTTGCCAGTCGTGATTAACCTATTTAACCAAGAACTGTTTTATAAGTTGGACGAGAACGGACTAAGAAGAAACAATTTAAATGGTTGTTTTTAAATATTGTAATGTGTACCTGGGGCATGTGGTGGTCCATATGGCGACCGTTTTATTCACCTAACACTTAGATAGAAATACATAACTGCACAAGAAATTACCGCGTGTGCGTGTGTTCTAGTGGCGGATAGATAAGACGCGAGCAGGAAAGCGACTGGCGAACACCAGCACTGAATGTTACTCTGACCCCGTCGACGGCCGGCTCAACCAAGGTTAACATCGTCCCACACTCCAGATTTTTACTACAATGTTAGAATTGTGTTTATTTTATTGTTAATTGCATTGTTGCTCTGCGGAGCGTATCCGTGTTATTATTTTTTATTTTTTTTTTAGGCGCGTCAATATCTGATGTTATTGGCATCGCAGCTTTTTTTAGTGCACTGCTGGCCACAGAAAGTGTTCTCTTTTTACAGATAACATTGTCCATCACCGGACAGTGAGCTGTAAATAAGAGAAAATCTAAAGGCCAGCAGCTAGATTCGAACACGGGATCTCCGCGTTGGGATCCAGGATACGTATCGTGTTATTCAAAACAAATTGGTATTCTAATCATTATAAGAATTGTATTTAATCAAACTTCGTGCATTAATTTAGTTATTATATAATTTTAGCAAATATTTTGTGATATATTTATCCTATTGAAGAAACTGTTGGAAGTTTTTTTGACTGCCATGTTTTGGTTGGGTACCATTGTGATTTATCCTAAAATAATGTAATTTCTGCTATTAGTAGAGATAAGTATAAATGAAATCATTATTTCCTTTTTGAGCCTAATTTCATTAACTTGAATATTTCCGTCAAAAAATGGAAATGAGGTAGAAGAGGCAATCAGCTTCACTAATTATTTATTAATCATTATAATATTCAACATGCAACCCAACAGCCCTGTTCCTGTTGTCATTTCACCAACCATAGCCTTCCAGACAGACTCTGACCTTTAAAGCTGCTTCACGGGAAAGCTATAATTTTCCTCACTACCATCTTCAACCCCATCTTTCTTTCTGCTCATTTTTATTCTCAGTAGAAATATTCCGTTATTATTCTTATCCCCGAACCGCGTAAACTTCCAACGAGGTATCCACTTACAGAGGCCTAATAGCTTTCGTCCTATCAAAAGACAGGACAGAAGACAAGCTCACCCAATTTAACAATAACTATGTTAGTAAAAATGTTACATGGTCAATAAGCCCTGAAGATGAGCTTGTACCTCGGTCGAAAGCTCGGCAAAATACAAAAAATAATTATTGAAATTAAACTTTATGAAATTAAACTGGATGAACTTTGTAGTTTGTGCATCAGTTAAATGAACATCAAAACAGTGTTTTGTAATGAAGTTATTTACTTTCTTTAATTTCTTGCAAAAATGCATTTTTTTTTTAATAGGTTCTAAAGAAAATTACTAATATTTGCTCTTCTATTGTAGTTCTTTGTTGTAACAGTCTAATTTATGTTATAACTAAAACGAAAGATTAAGTTGCTCTTACAAAAGCAAAACTACTACTCTAGCTGAAATAAAAAGAAAAGAGGTACAGTCAGTTACTACTGAGTGAGTGAGTGGGTGAGTCGCTCAACTAAATACAGGCTCACTACAGTTCTCACTAGAATATATGGCTACAGCCAAGGACACTTTATGTCTGTCTCTATGTATACGCGTTCAAATGTGTTTATATTTAAATTTCCGTGAAATATTTGCATTATAATTTAAAACTTCATTATGGTATAGTCGGGAAGCCTAGCCTAAAAACAACTAACCAAGGACAACTTTTTTGACAAAGAATGGAGAGAGAGAAATCTGTTTTTATTGCATTTAGCAAACGAACTAGTAATATTTATTACGATAAAAAGGTTGAACAAAAAATCTTTTGTTTTTAAAGACTACCTTTACCAGAATAAATTGAGTAATTAAAAATGCTAATGCGAAAAGATGGTATTAGTAAAACAAGAATAAATTGCAGCATTCTCTAAAATAATACAATTGACCTGTGGGTGTGCTAATGCCGATATCCATAGAAATAGTAGCCCAGAGCTGAAGGGTGTCATAATTAAATGTGGTCCCAGCGCAGTTCAGCTGATATTTCCTCAAGTACCATGAAGAAGAGGCTAAGACGCCAATCCCAAACAGCTGCACACAAAGAACTATTCCATTTTTTTTCTGGTGGGATTGCCAGCGTTGATAATATTTTTTTTCTTTCTCTTGCTATACTTGTTAAAAAGTGAAAAAGCATCAATATCGCATCGAATTTTGTACACCGTAAATCTACGCTATCAGATCCCCTTTGACCTAAGAAGTGGTTTTTTATGAATTTATTTTTGTTAATGTTTGTGTATGCTTGTACATGATTGAGCTTACCTCTAATGAGGCCATTTCAGTGGAGTATATTGACTTTTCACCTAATAAATAAATCACTAAATAATTTATGAATAAATTTATCATTAAAACCATTACAACAGTGGGTTGTTTAAAAACATCAATAAAAGTATAACATCTTCACATACAATCAGCAAATTTACTGATTTATTAAATTTTATTGTCATTTTTACTACTTTTCTTATCCTTCTTTATCTTGTGCACGTAATTCATTTTAAAGATTGTATTCTAAGAAAAAGTTAAGTTGACCTATTGGTGACTTATAAATACTTTTTCTTGTTATTTCAAGAATTTATTTTTTGCATATTATATATTTTTTGCTAATGACTGACTGGATCTAAGATAACTGACGTTTTTAGCGAAATTTCTAAATATGGTAAATTCCTTTTTTGTTGTGAGTACAATATGAAAGACTTGACAGTTACCAGAAATTTTTAGTTATATAGTTATAGTTTAGATATATAGTTAAAGTTTCTAAATACTAGTTTTACTTATTTTACAAAAACTTTGCTTTCGAAACAACTCTGGGTCTAGAATCAAGATCTAAAAAAAAATCAGAGGCGATCGACAGAATTTCTCTTAAAGCAGTTTACTAAATGAAATTTTCTTCAAACAATTTCAGCGAAAAAATCGCAAAAAGCTCCACATTAATTCATTGAAATGCCCTGACTTCTTCTAATTTGTAATTTTTATTTATGTATTGAACCCTAAAAGAAATAATTACAGTATTGAAGTTATATATTACACTTAATTGTAGCAGAGAAAAGAAAGCTTATTAACTAGGTAGAGGTGGTGTTCCATCTCTTCTGTAGAACAATAATAGAAAGGAATCTGCTGTAAAAACAATTTAAATTTCAATATGTTTGCAATGAGTATGCGAAGTTTAAAAAAATTCGTTGAAACCGCTTTCATGAAAACCCTTAAAGACTGAAATATGATTACTACAGCTAACTTACCACTTAGATCTTATTAAAAATAACTTTTATGTACACAAAGAATCTAAACGGGTATTCCCGGTATAAAACAGAACATCTTTACGAACGCAGTCTTAAAGATTCCTCGTAAGGAGTAAACGTTTTTTGTTTTGTTTTTCTGGTAAATAGGTCCTGTTCGAAATTCGTCTGGTCTTACTGCTATAGAAAACATGATGTTCGGCAATGGCTAATGCAGTCCTTTTACAAACATTTTTATTGGTGCTCAACGTTTCAGATACCATTGGTACCCTTCATCAGGAGCTAAGGAGATGTTATTCAACGGTAACACTTCGTTCGAGACTACTGCCTTCAACTAAGGTTGGAAAAGAGTGGCCACTGACGTTTTAAACGCCTAGTAGAGAAGGATGACCTGGAATTTGGCGAGATGAAAAAATGGCGGACAAGAGGAGAGGAATGAGAATGTAAGTTTTATAAAAAGTATTTTTTATAAAGGGTGCGGGTAATATGACGTACAAACTACTTTCCAAGTACATTCATTTGGGTGGTTAGATTTGTAACAAATAATCGAATAGTTGATTGCGCCTAAAACTGTCAACATTAAAGCTAAATTTTGACTACAATCCATTATCACTGACCAAACATAAAATTTCTCAACACCTTTTTAAATTAATCAACCATTTTGTCAAAATATTCGACTAATTTATCTATTATAACTCGATATTCGTTGAGAAAATTTTAACTAATAATGCTTGTTTTTTTTTAACTTTCCTTTACGTCTCGTAAAAGGAAGTACTGTGATCGTATAGATTTTCAATTTAGTTTTTTCAAGCAGAAATACTCGTGTTAAGGCCCCCCTGAAAACGAGAAAGTTGTTTTGAGGAAACGATCTTTGTGCCTGTGCAAATGAACACACTACTTCCTACCTCAAAAAATGATCACTCGCAGAAAAGTCAAATTTTTTATTTTGTTTACGTAGCCCCATGAGATCTAATGGTAACTTGCGCAATAGAGTTTTTTGGTAAACGGCTTTCGTTTTGTAAACTTTTATTTATTTTAATAAGAATGATATATGATTTGGAATCGGAAAAATCTGGTGACAATGTACTAGTTGATATGAAAGTGAACCTTGAGAACTGTAGAAAGAGAAAGTTTCGGTTCGTATATAAACACCAGATTTAAAAACTTGAATTTGTCATTCTTGAAGGCCTTTCCAGAGAATCTGATATGAAAGTGGTATCCGAAGAATCCGTTTACTGGAAGTGCGACGATATAGTTTTTTCTTTTAGGTTTTTTGTGACAAGCTTCCCTCTCTATGGCGATTGTATCTCAATTTGTTTTTCATTATTCATTTTTTCCCTTGACGCTTTTGGCTTTACTTAAAAAAATGTATGCTTACTCTCATTTTATGTATTGTGAATGCCAAAAAACTCAAGTTCACATGGGCTATCTAATAATAAACAAAAAAATTATCCTACGTTTTGTGAATATTATTGTGTTTTTGCTAGGTTCGCTAATAATAATAGTGTGGGAACTGGGTAGTTGCATATTCTGCTAATTTCTTCATACTTTTCTCACAAAATTCCCAAATATAATACGCATTAAAAATATATTTATTACAAAACAAGTCGATGTTTAAAAGAATAATAATTATGTTAAGTGAATTATTTGGTATATGAAAGTTATAACGATGTAAAGAACTTAAGCAGAAGAATAAGAAAACTGTTAGCTAACTAATTGTTAACTGAGCTGTTCAGAATAAAAGAAAACTGTTCTATTTCTAAGAGAAGATAAAAATTTTTGGTCGGATTATCTTTAGGGAGAAGGCAAATAAAGCGAAACTTGCTTTAGTTAAATGAAAAAATGAAATATTAATTTAAAGGATCGGAATATCACCGTTCATTATACTGAATTGGTACTTTTAAAAGAAAGTTAACATTCTACTAAATGTGCCTTTAATAAAATTTGTTAGGCAAAATGTTTTTCAGAAAATTTAGTTTCTTGTTATAGCCATTCTCGAGAAATTCTTTTAAAATAACACCTAATTCATGAATGCGAGAGGGAAATTCGTGCAATATAAAATATTTATTAAATAACTAGATTCTCAAAGCAGGTGAAAACTCAAGACAAAAGGTGTTAATCGTCCCAATTCACTCGTTTATTTAAAAGAAAGGGAAATTTCTAAATTTGATCTTAATTTTAATTCTTTATTAAAAATGAAGATTTTATGTTTGATTTTAAACCTAAATTTACAAATTTGTTTAAACAAAAATAATTAGAAGTATTTTATCTGATTGAACGCCTAATAGAACATGATGCAATAAATTTATTCATTGTGTATTTTTACTAAAACATTTAAATTTTTTGTCGTTAGAGTTATCTAGTAAAACGTTCTTTAAATAAAGAGGATAGATATAAACGTAAAAAAATTTCTTTTATTTTAAAATTTAATTCCAATCTTTAATACAGAAAAATGCTTTAATAACTGCTGAAGAGGTTTGAGCTAACATATATTTATATATAAATATATTGCTTTTATTTATTAAGAATAATGAATTATTAAAACTTACATTATTATCGATGTTCGCCTTGCCAACATATAGAGATTGACAGAAAATAAGTCCAACCATGGTTGTTATGAACAAAAAAGGCTGGTTATTCAATTGTGGAAACTGGAGAGTATGAAAACTAAATATAAAAGCAGCTTATTTTAAAACTACTAATGAACATTAGTTAACTAGACTTGTTGACTGCAGTGAAGGCACCACTAAACTGAACTAACAACTTTATTGCTGGTACCAACATAACCATGTGATTACCTCTGTCACAGTAATGAACACTGGTGTCCTAATTATTATGTACTACATAATATCCTCTCATAAACAAAAAAAAAAAATAACTTCACAAAATGCTGAGCCATTACAATTTATCTTCCTTTACCAGTGGTATTCAGTTGAATCCTTTACAACTTACCCACTCGCTGTGTATTCCAACAATTGATTTAAAACTTATTTTTATATTTTCCTCGTAAACCTCTTTTTCTGATTTTCTGTTTTTAGTTTGGTTTTTCACCAAAAAATACGCGCTTTCAGGTCCGTACTGAGTATGCAGAAAGTAGTTTATTATAATACAGTTCTGTTTCTTTTACTTGCTAAATCCCAGAAGAAATAAGATTTTAGTCAAAACCAGCAAATCAGAAAAGGCCCGTCTTAAGTCATTTTATTATTATTATTTTCTTTTATTGTAATAGAGAAAGCATCGAAATTGAGTTTTCATCGAATATGTCCGCTTTGAAGTCCTCTGAATCTAAAAACAAGTTTTTTAGTCAATTATGTGGCGGTGTGAGTACGAATTAAATATCTCAAAACTTAGCTTCAAATTCCTTCAATCAGAAGTATGCTAAATGGTATTTTTAGTATGCTAAAAATTTTTCACCTTTTTTTTTTTACTTTATTTATTTTGCGACTTTAATTAATACTATTTTATTTTCTTATTAATATTTTTTAATTGAAGGCGCCTCACCATCTGAGGTTATTGGCGCCCGAACTTTTTAGTGCACTGCCAACCACCGGATAGGGTTTTTTCGTTACAGACAATACTGATTATCACTGGGAAATGAGCTGTTATTTTAATTTTTATTTAATATAATTTTTTCATATTAATATATCACTAGTACTACAAGGGGAATGAAATTTGTACTAAAAATTCAGTGCTTAAACAAAAATTCCGTTGCTAGCATTTCACTAGACAATTTTTTTCACATTTTGAGATTTTCTTAAACGGGCGTCGTTGTTTTTCTTTAAACTTTGCATATTGTTTATTAGAACCTTGAGAAATGTAAAAGATAGTCTAATGAAATTAAAAACCAAATCCAAAATCTGCACGATTACCATTTATTTTATTAGCGAGGAAAAAAACAATTGTGAAACAGATATAATAACCATAGCGAAAGATGCGCAGGAATGAAAAAATAAAATAATTGAAAACTTTATTTAGGTTTTATTCAGTCAATATACACTGCATCATCTTTCAGTTAAAATTGGATTTTTAGAAACTTCCAAATTTCATAATGTGTTTTTCACCTAAATAAAATAATTTATAAATTCAGCATATTGGAAAAAATTGTAGTAATTATGCAATAAATAACATTAAATGTATCAGGTAATGTAATATTTAGTAATTTTCTATTGCAACATTTAGTGAGTTATAAATTAAAAAATAAAGCTAAAAATTGCATAAATGTTGAATGTAGAATTTGTGTTTTGGTGAGGGAGGGGTCAGGTTTCATTTATTAGTAAAAATTATATTATATTATATGTATATATAATACCTAGTTATTCTAATATCATTTTGTTTTTTTACAGTCCCGAACGTACCTTGAAGAAATGAGACATTTATGAGTGATCAGCATTGTCTATAACTGTACCTTTAAAGAACCTAATCAGTCGACATATTATACCTTTAATGCGGAATTCCGAAATCAGAGGTACCTTTTATTATATTTCAGTTTGGAAATACACATAAAATACCAATTAACTTTTAAACTGGTTTGGATTATTCTTCATAATAATTATTAATTACTATTTCTACGCTACGCAAATTTGTTTGGAAATGCCGAAACTCGCAAAGTGAGCGAGAAACAAGTTTTCAGTTATTTTTGTTCTTTTAAACTGAGAAAGTAGAGGTATTTTACTGCTTTAAATATATTTTTTGCTATTCTAACATTATGATTAAACCGGTAGACATAAATGAATGATAAAACTAGATAGCTCCAAATGCTTGAACATAACGTAATGCGTTACGGGTTTAAATAATATAACTATTACAAGAATAAACCTGTAATACTCCTAATTCGTT
Source organism: Rhodnius prolixus (assembly GCF_049639745.1). Lineage (NCBI taxonomy): Eukaryota > Metazoa > Arthropoda > Insecta > Hemiptera > Reduviidae > Rhodnius > Rhodnius prolixus. The sequence goes on along the minus strand of NW_027411603.1, from coordinate 9,597,865 downwards.
ACATCGATGTATTGCGGTATTAGGGTTTGATTCCCCCCCCCCCCCAGTCATGGCATATTAATAGTCATGGCATGGCAAACATATTAATAATAGTAATGCTTGATAACCAATTCCGTCCGACTGATTGGAATTTGGACGTAAAACCCGCCTAAAATCCTAGGCATTACTTCCACTATTTCTTTTCTCTATAATAAAACTTACATAAATTGGAACAATCTAATATAAATACTTAAGCTATGAATATATAATTTATTTAATATAAATGGGCCTATTTTCGCTAACCCAAAAATTAATTGTTTTAAAACATTTTGTCTTAAGAAAGTGTATCCTAAACTAACTTATATTCAGACATTAACATGTGTTTTCAAATTGTTACTGTATCTATAGTAAAAAAACTGTATATTATTAAACATTTCCGGTTGTTGGCCAACATAACCAGAAACATCATGAAGTGTTTTAGATAAAGCACATGTTCATAACCAGTCGTAACTACCTAAATTAACATGAACGTATAGAAACCTTATTTGTATTAAATCATATTTTGTGTATGGATTTTTTTTTTAAATATCAATTTGCATACAGCTTCACAATTTTATGCAATTTCGTAATTTTGAAATAGAATTGTTCTAAAACCATACGGTTAAAATTGTAATTTTTTCTTTTTTATGGATTTTTTTTAATTACTTTTTTTACAATCAGAGCATCTTTGTACCTGAAAGCAACTAGAAAAATGTGGAATGCCAGTCTATGTTAGTCCCTGTAAATTGCATCCCTATAGTAACAAACTAGACCCTTTGCTGCACGATAAACGTATTGACATAACTTTGCTCATTGGGAAATATTTAAAATAAATCCACTTTCAAATCACTGACTAAAACTTACAAGATGACCATCCCGAAGATACAGCCCACGCGATAGGGCGGTTCCTAATTCGCAAAAATCTTATTCATCATAGCCTTTACTTCAACACGTACTGATTATCTCCAGTTGTTTGTAGATTCCTTGGACACTAATCCTTACAATATAACCTCGCAGCTGGATGCTACTCTTCCAACAAATCTATTAAACATTCAGATACACATTACGGATAAGAGGTCTGCAAGAGCAATATGGTAATATGTATCCGCTATCCATCTGATAATATTCCAACGACCTATTAGTTGGCCAGGGAAAACCCCTCCTTTAACGATCTCTTTTAATATTTGAATCATCTGGTATTATACCACACCACACCATCATACAACAGCGCCATCGAGTCGTAGATATTATTTCAAGCTCCCTTGACTAGAAGAGGTAGTGCAACAGTCTTTACTTAGAAGAATGCTTAAAAAGTGGGCCACAAAACAAAATGAGTCATAGACACTATAGACCGGAAATACATGTATTGAGGTCCCCTTGCGTCAAAAAAGTGGTTTTATAAAATGGCGTCTGTGAATACTATCTCCATACTCCGTGGTAATAATGTATAAATTTCTCTTTTGTCCCTCAATGATTATTGAACAAAACTTCAAACAACATATTATTAGAAAGGCGTTACCAAAGGTGAAAGCTTAATGAACTATGAACTTTATTTGAAAAAAATAGCTTGCGAAAACGGTGTGAAGTTAATAATTTACATCTGCTGTAATCACAAATAATTTTGGTATCTTTCTTACACTAGTATTTGATTTATTCTACAAATTTTTCGGCAGTTTTTTCGATAATTTCGGGAATCTTACTTTTCATAAGTACTTTAAATGGGCTTTTGATTTTGTTGCACATGAACATTACACAGAGGAATGTGACTGTAATGTTCAGATAGACAGACAAACGAATTCGTGACGACCTTGTGAACAAGACTGGAGGTCGTGCCTCTGGTATAAAAAAAAAAAAATTCATTTACTTGATTATAGAATTCGTGTAACTCATTATTCTTGATTAAAATAGTAAATTTGAATATATATTTATTAATTCTTAAAATAAAATCATTTCATTTTTGTAATTAGGTTTACATTTTATAAAAAAATTATTATTTGGATGTTTATACAGTTTTAGTTTTGGCTTCAGAGAGACTATTTTTAGATGTATAAATCTGGCGTTACAAATCCGTTAACTTTCTCTAATACTTGATTTAATTCATTTTACCTTAGCGTTTTTTTACTTCATAATGGATTGACCTTTAGAACTTACTGGTTGAGTTGCAGCATGGTTAAAAGTAAGATGGCTGGATTTTATTGGTGGGTCTTGGTGTTAAAACTGTAGAATTTTGAACCAACAAGAACTGTAATAATATTGTCTAATGTCAAATTAGAGATACAAAATTATTTAATCTTTAGGTATGTGTCCATCAAACATGAAATATTAAATCGCATTGGCAGATACTTTAAATTCTCTAAAAATTAATTTTTATCAGAATTTTTTAGACTTATTTCTTGTTTTAAAGAGCTTTGCTTGTTACACTTGATGCTGGTTACGTGTATGTCAGAAACAGGTCAGGTTATTTGTACTTTGGTTGGAGAAAGCTTTTGCTTCTTATGTAAACATTGGCAATAAAACATATTAGTATTATAATGGAGAGACAAAGAAGTTGGCGCCTAGAACCCAGTACATTGCCTGCCTTTGGACAGTGTTCTCTTGTTAAAGACATCACCGTACTATAAACTACGAAGCTCTCTTGAAGAGAAAACCAGGGTAGCAGACCTTGATTCGTATGCTAAGCCTCGCTTATTAATCTTGTTCAACCTAAATTCCTAAATGGTAATCTCTTCACAATCCATCCAATCTGACGGCTATTTCTTCTCATGTCCCTCTATCAAATTGGACTTGAGTACATATTCATAGAAATATCTCTTTGAAATACTTTGAAAACATCTGAAGGAAGTCCTAGCTAGGGAATTTAAACCAATTCATTTCCAGTTAGGTAATTACATCAAAAATTAAATCTAAACAAGTAATAATAACAATAATATGATCACTGCAAAATTATGTTTGAATAGTCATCATAAAGCCGAAATTAAACTATTGTAACCTATTAATAATAATGAATAGCTCTGTAAAGTTCAACATTAATATTAAGACGGAACTTGGAAGGGTTCCTTTCAAATAGCAGAACGTGAGAAAATCATAAATCGAAAAAATTTAATGTTAAAAAAAAAAAAGATAATCAAAAACAGGTCTGAACTTGCAATCTTGAGTACGACTTGGTTCAAGGACATTTTTTTTAAGACTAGAATTTTGAACCAACTGGAAGTGTAATAATATTATCAAATGTCAAACTAGAGATAAATAATGTTTTTCTCACTCCTGATACGATAAACCTTTAATGTTCAATTACTTTAATTAATAAGGTACTTTTGTTCATACTGCAATTCAACTATTTAAAAAATAATAATCTGGTGATATGCGACATAAAAATATTCACTCTGATTTCGCCATAACAATTGTAAGAAGGGAATTCCCATAGGATATACTCGTATAATTTTGACTATTTGGTTGATTAATATTAAATAGAATGGAAGGTTCTATAATAATGTGATAAAAATAATTGGTTAACATAAAACTCATACCACCTGCTTACATTAAAAAAACCAACTACTACCTCAGTAAATAACTTGATCACTACGTTTTTTCTTACTTAGTAAGAGAAATAAGAGTAAGTTACTATGGTAATTTACGTTTCTAATACGTTATTAATAAACGCTTACAAAATGAGGCAATCCAGTGCATAGAAAAAGTTTACACTCCAACAAACTTCCAATTTTAAACATGAAAATATATTTTAAAATTATTACAATCAAATGTTATGTTAAAAATAAAATAAAATTACCAATAATAACTGAAAAATAAACAAAAAACTGTATGTTTTTCTATATAATGCATAATGTAGTTGTGTAACTTTTAAGTGCGAACAAGAATTATAAAATAAAAATGAAAAAGAAATACACATATAGGAAAATGGATTTGATGCAAAAAAAACTTTGGCGCCGAGTAATTTATTATGTCTACTTTTCTGTCGCGGATCGCTCTGACAGCACTACCTAGTGTATTTTACATAAATTAGTTTTTCTATTTATATGAAAATAAAGTTTGTACTTTATCTTTTTTTCCTGATTCTTTTTTTAATTAAATAATGTCTCGCGATAATTAAATCAACATATTAAATTGCGTAGCAGAAATATAAGTTAATAACAGTTGTAATAAAGTAGTGGCACGGATTTCTTTTGGATTTTCCTCGCTTCTTATGACTGAGTTTTTCAAACAGAATTTTGATTAGAGATTTATTTTTTGTGATGCTTACATAAGAAAATAGATTGTTATTGAAAATAATGATTATTTTTTCTAGGTTGGACTGGAGGTACGGAGTCTTTCCAACTGTTTTTACATCAGGACTACACAACCTTTTAAGTTCTGTTCTGAGAGCCAAACTTCGTGCACACGCGATAAGAGCCGCATCTCACCACGCTTCGTTGTTCTATGTAAGCCATTTCTTATAAGACCATCTATTACTTTACTAAATTTAGGCACTACGATAGCCGAGCCGTTAGAGGCAAGTCCTGCAAAGCTAAGTATCGTGGCACTGGTTCAGTTTCAATTACCGGTTTAGGCCTTTGATTTTGTTAAAAGGTGAATAAGAGAAATTTAAAGTAAAGTACGTTTGCTAGACGCTTCCGTCCGAGACCTTAATTTGGTAGTGAGACCGGTAAAGCCCGGCAAAAAATTAATTTACCTAATTCGAAAATAAAGAATAATTATTTTGTTATTAATAATAAATGTAAAAAATAATACTCTTAAATCACAGGGGAAACACTTTTAAGTTATGAAACTAATAATTCTAATTTATCAATTTTCCTAAAACTGAAGTGTTTTAAGTGTTTTCTTAGACTTTGAAAATGTTAATCACCACTTACACTTTATGGTTGAAGTCCCACTTAGAAGTTTCTAGCTAAAAGATAACTGCCAGGTAACGAGTTCTTCGGTTTTCTTTTTTTTTCCGAACTTTCCACCCTTATCAAACCGTCATTCAGATCCCAGAACTCTCCAAAAATAATAAATTAATAAAAGTGTGTCAGTAGTGATTGATTAAGAGAGAGAGCCTTCGTAATTATTTAGCGTGTTGTGATTGAACGTTGGGTATTTCCTCCATTAAGTTTTATTCTTCGTTTCTTATGAGGTTATTCCAAACAATATGTTATTTATATTAAAGCCGGGAAAACAGATTATTTATTTTGTTTTCTTTTTATTCTTTTACCTAAAATATAATTTTGAATTGTAACACCATTAGTTATTCAAATGAATAGTAAATTTTTATTAGAATATCTCAATGTGCACGTAAAGGTTTCCAAAAAAATGGTTTACAATTTCTCTATTAAAATTCAAATTTATAATAGTATAGAATCTTGAATTTTTTTACTCAAGCAGTTGCAATTTCATAAACTTTTTATTTTGATGAATTTTAGTTCTTCTGTAGTTCTTAAATATACGTACTGTATGTATATTAAATCGTATTAAAATTAAGAACAGAGGAAGAATTGATAACTGGATAGTTTATCGGATAATGGATTACTAATATTAACTACATTTTATATTTTACTAAATAAAGTATCAAAAAGCCTGCGTATTATTTAGTTTGCACGAAGAAAAATAGATTGCACGTCAGTCGGCTGCACTAATTCTTTAGTGTTCTAAGTTCTTTAGTGTGAAATCTTTAGTTTGAACACCGGTTCTTTTTATGAACTTTCAGCTTTCACTTAAATATTTTATCTGATCAATAAATGAGGAGAGTATTTTCAACTTGTGAACATTAAAGAAAACTTTTCAAAAGTGTAACCGCAATTAATACACCCAAATTTCGTCCAAAATTAATAGAACTACGACACAAAGAAAAGCATACCCTCCATTTATACGGAATACGCCACAGGTTTGATACTATAATTTAGGGATCCTAAAATTATATTATTGGTAACTAATGTAATTTTTTCAAGTGCCCATTTTATGTTCCTAGCTCTAAAGTCCACCTAAGCTCGGGTCCCATCTATTCAAGTATGCAACCATAATTTTTTTAATAGTCAATGCTTAGCTGTGTGGTTAGTGCACTGGACTCCCACGCGACGTCCCAGATTTGAGTGTAGCTGGTTAGGTTACCCTTAGTTTTTCTCTGCAGTTCAATTTTTGATAATTAATAAAGTCGATAGACTTGACGCACAAAAACTATTTTCACTTTAATAAAAATTAATGAAGAATATTCTTTCTTTAGGTTCTTATTAAAATGAACATTCTTATTTGAAATAAGTTATGAGTTGGTTGGTAACACTTCGTTGTAAATTAAGTGTGGAATATTAGAACGTCTGTTTGTTTTTTAAGTCCTTGGTATTTAAAGAAGCCGGTGAATGAACAAAGGAAGTCAGCAAGGTAGGGCATCTTCTTATACTCGAATAATATTATGAAAATCAGATTGAAAAGGTGGAGAGCTTGTGATTATTGTTTAACAACGCCTTGGGTAAATATAACTTTTTTATTTTTTCATTTATTTACTGCGTAGTAAGTATTGCAAATTATAATACTTTCAAGAAAAAGTTAAGTTTTCATTCAATTAATAACAAATTGAGAACATATGTTCTTCATATATTTTATTTCGTTAAAGCCCTTCGGGGGAGAAAGCTATATTAATAATGATATAAAAAATCAATGCTAAGAGCAATACCTTATAAAATTAGAAAACTAGTTGCAGTTGTGACTCAAGATTTTTATGAAATAAATGTTTTATATTTTGTTCAATTATGCATTCTAAGTTATGACCCAAGGCATACAATTTGACCCAATTAAAATTTAATTAATATATTCAATTGTGCATGCATTGGAATTGGAATTTTATTCCCACGTATTCTAAAATAAGAAAGGTTCTGGCGAGTGGTGAAAACTTGATTACAACAATTTGATAGGATCGCGATTAAAAGTAAAGTAATGCTTATTATTACAGGCAGCCCTTTACATCCAACTACCAAATTAGGTTTCTTGCTCGGAGCCATCTAGCAATAATATTTTGCTATTTAAACATTAAATAATCCCAAGTCCTAGACTGGAAATCGAAGTAAATACCACAATACATGTAGGCTTCGTGGGCCAGACTTCCCTCTAATCGCTGGGTTACCGTGGCACCCTAAGAATGAGCTGGATCCCTGAGTAAGAGAAAGCCGAGTAAGTGTTCATACCAAATTTCCCCTTCCCCCAAACAAAATTTTTGCTGATTGATATTGTCAATGAACTACTTAAGTTTATATTTTTTCGATGTTTTCTTCAGTAGGATCATTAGAATTACAAAGAAGTTCCTTAAGTGGTTAGAAATTACTAGGTAACAGTAGAAATATAGAGGAGAAAAACTGTTTGGTACAGCAACTTCTCTTCAGGAACGTGCTCTACCCACGCAATCATAGCAAACACAAATAAAAAACTGGAAGAGTCAACTTTAAGTAGCTAGCAGTAGTGAGGAAGAAAATACCACTCCTGTATGTCTGTTTAAATGTGCGACTGAAAGTGCTTTGTGAGCCATCTTGTGCAACTTTTATAGTGTGTACACAACCACACAGTCTGTGTGCAAAAGGAAAATAAAGTGGTCCATCGTACATATTCTCTTACTCAGCAGGTCATCGATCTCTTCCGACTCATGACTCTAAAAAAAATTTGTAAGAAGCCACTAAGCTGTACAATCTAAAAAGATAAGATGTCTTTGCTAAAAAAAAAAAATCATTCCGATAAAAGTCGCACTACCGATGAATTTCGTTCCACCTTGGGATTTGGTTAGCCATTATATCATCATAAAAAAGAAAGTAAAGAAAATAAGCATGTAATATACAATTCTTGATAATGTAAAGTCCCAACGGAAGTGAAACTAGAGATAATTTTACTGCTCAGCCTATAATATTAATAAACAATACCCCACAGTTTGATAAAAGCCAATAATAATTTTTTGGTTTTTATAGTGATAAAAATGGCGTACATCGGCCAATTCAAACTGATTATTTTAAAGTACTGTGATGACAGAAATTAAACGTTAAATTGGGTAGTGGAAAAAAATCTTTTATCAGAATCAAAAGTGATGTCCAATAAATTCTTGAATCAAGATAACTATCAAATATAAGAAGCTGTATTTTTATTACAACTATTAACTATTCTTAGACTACTTCATATTTTAATAGTAATTTAAAGATGAATTAAAATTTCTATGAGAGATTAACAATTTTATTCATTTATTTGATGGTAATTCATGTTTTGAGGATTCCAAACTCGAAAAAATAGTTTTCAGAATTTAAATTCCTGAAAAAAATCTTTTATTCTGTGTGTGTATCTCATACTTTGGCTAAATGTTGATATCAAACACTTCGCTTACGTTTTAGGGGGCTAAGTATTTGTGGCACTTGCTCTAGGTTATAGATCTTTAACCATTATGTTCTCTTACTAAAACAAAAAATACTAGGATCATGTAAAATTTTAGAAATTGAGTATTATTATAGATTTGAAACATTTTCCCATAAAAGTTGGCGGAGAGATCTGGGGACTTTAGATATGACTAAATCCAATTTACATATATTCCATATTGCAAATATCGTTCTAATCTTAGTATGTGTACCTTCGAAGCGTGTACAGTTGATAATATCAATTCAAATAGACCCTTGACATTGTTTCAATTTGTTTACTTTTTGCACAAATAAGTATTAGAGTCTTAAAATAGAATACAATTCAGTTTACCAGTTATTTTGTTTCACAATTCATGTTTTCTGAGTGACACTTGAATTTAAATAAATATCTCGCCTGAATCAGAATTCAATTTACATAAACGCATTCATATGTTACTGAGACGTCTGACAGACAAATAGTGTGACAAATCTTTCAAGTATGCATTATACATATTACTAACTAAGTACTCGGAAAAACACTGAAGTAAGAACAATAAATACTAAAAAATGTATAATAATAACAATAATGAAATTTATGATACAATTACTAGAAATAGCAATATAGCAAATCGCCATTTTATTATAATTTAAATAATAATTTGATTTTATCAGATTCTAAATAACTAATCAGTGAGACAATAGATTAAATTTATATTATTTCATTACGGTGATGATGTAAAAAATAAATTTTCCCGCCTACATAAAACTCCTCCCGCATTTATAATTAATTATCAGTTCTAAATTACAAACATAGTTCTGCTTTTGTAAAATGTTAATCAGATTAAATTGGTTAACTTAGCAAATAGAATTCTATGGAGGAAGTAGACTAGATGAAGATTGATTGATTGATTCTCTTAAGGTAATGCTTTATCTAATTTTTCAGGTAACCTTTATATCTAAGGTCCCAAAGGTCAAGACCGAGAATCTAACCCAGTGTAATAATCCAGCTTTGAACTTATCGTCTCTAACCGACAGCTAATTTGAAAAATACATTGTGGTTGGTATGATTCTTATAATTTTAAAGCTATCTGCATCAATTCATCTTCTAAAAACTGAATCAAAACAGAGTACATAATTCTTACTTTACTTGATTCTTTCTTAACCTAAATTGGATTATCAAGTGTCACAGAATCCATAATTATCGCGTGAGTCTTCATTTGTAAACTTTATATATATAATGTACTTTGTTATATCTTTGGATTCAGCTATCAGCGAAATTTTGAATTAATACTTTAATGTAATTAAGTATTTGTAAGCAAAACACATGCCAGATGTGCCAAATGGCCAGATGTTTTTACAACCTCGCTTGCACTCTCAAGTGGTTTTCAATGTTTAGTCGGAGGGACAAATATGGCTTATATTAGTATAACAAATTTATTTTAGAAGAAACACTAATCTTGAATTTTTTAAGTTTTCCTCAAGTGTACCGCAATCGACTTAAAGGAAACAAACATTGCATTAAATACCAACTTTTTCACATCTTTCGTCTTAACCATTTATTATTATTATTATTTATTTTTTAAATTCGAACGTTTAGTTTTTCTTTCTTTTTCAGATTTCTTCCTCGTGAGAGGAAATTTGGTTAGAGTTAAGTGGATGGTTTTAGGTTTGCACTATTCAGGAAGGCAAGTTCCAGAAACATCTAACTTAACAGTCCCACAAAATTTCCCTAAAAATCAGTTTCCAGATAAAAAATAAAAAATAAAAGGCGCAACTAAAATTAACAGCTTTCTGTAAACAAGCAGCAGTGCGAAGCGATGGTACTTTCTTTGGCTAAGTGCAGTCTCCTAGTTCAAGAAATTGTATTCTCGAATCTGGACGTTTTGCTTCTTTTTATATTTAATTTTGTGGATTCGTACTTATTGAGAGAGAGGGGTAAGTTCATACTTTCATTCTAATTTGTAAGACCACTATTTCGAACCAAGAGGAACTAAAAACTTATTTTTGTAAACATTCAAGATTGTAAATGTCACGACTGCAATTTAAAGAAGAAGTTATCTAATTTAATTCTACACATTATATAATTTGATGTATTTGAAATTCATTCCAGTAAACAAGTTACGTCATGAGGCGATCAGCTGGCTCTATGTCTACTCCTTTTAGCCACTTATATCCATATAATACACAAATGACTAAGCGTGCAGATTATTAGATATATGACGAACAACTATGAAAGAATTTACGAGCAGGCGAATCGGCGCCAATCTTCCGTCTTATTTCATTCCCAAGATTATTGTAATGTGACTACATTGTCGTTATTAATATAGTAATCTTCCCGCATTGATGACTAATTTTCCGTTTTACCTTCTTCATTCATTATTTACTTCCGTTTATATAAATAAGCTGTTATTGATTTATTTAATTTTTTTAGGAGTGCCATCTTTTATTGCATTTTACAGTTATGTCATCAATTTTTCCAGGCCCTTTTAGTGAGTCATAATTTCTTTTTCCTAACATGAACTTATCGCGATGAAATTTCTTGAAACATTTTGGGCAAAAAAATGGCTAAAAACACAAAATATATACAGACATTTCCATTTAGAATTGTCTTTATATCTTTTCAGAAGTAATAACATCGCACACTTCGCTAAAATGAATTTTAGAGAGAATCTTGTTTTAAGCTTTTCAGACACTAGTAGTATCTACCCACGTATATTTACGGCGAAAACTTAAAATCCGCCTAGTGAGTGAAATCTTTTTAAAATTATTTACAATTTAATTAACAATCTTTTTTTAACTTCCGCTGAATTTTCAGTTAATCACTAATAATATAGTTTGCAGTTAATTATTACATTCTAATAAAAATTGGATGTGACAGCTCTACATACCTTGTATACACAATGTTTTCCACATAAATTTTAACTACGGTAATGATCCTTGCATTGTTTGAATAAAAAAATAAAATTAAATTAGAATAACATTGGTCTCTTACAAAATTATGTAAGTTTACGTTAAAAAGATTGTCTATTGTTTCTTTTTAATTTTTCTCTAATCTGATCGGCTAGCAATGAAAACAATAATTACTTACTTCACTATCATTTACTATTCACGATCACGGCATAATTCTTTTGTAGGTATTCTGCAATTAGAAAACGCATGTTTTTATTACCCAAACATATTTTATTTATTTAGAAAGGAATAACTTTTCAATTAATCTTTACTGATCAGTACATACGAGTATGTTTGAGATGACAAGGTCGCATTCAGAATGCTTAGTCTATAAGTGTATACGTTGACAATTAAGTAGTAAGTCACTTTTTGTATGAAATTAGATGTTTCAGATTCCTGATTCAGCAAGGTGATAAATATAAATTTATATCACTCAAAACATTTAATTTTATTGCTGAATATCATGGAAACGAGAAAGAAATATAATCATTTACATTCTCTTTGTGCCTATAAAAAAATAATATATATTTCGAACAGTCGCGTTTACAAAAATTTGATATTATATCTGAAATATATGTTTAAAAGTCCTCTTAGTACGGGCAAAAATATGTAAGCATGTTTTTGTAAGTTGGATTTTGATAATATGCTGAAATATATGAAAATATCAAATCAGGTCTTGTTTTAAAATGGATATTTTTGGCCCAAATCTTATTAGAATCTTAGTCCGTTGCCAAGAAGTGCTTTTGCTTTCTTTAAAAAGTTTTCTTATATTCGTGGCTTCCCATTATCTTTCCCATACCAAGCCTAGTCTCTTAATAACCTTCGAGTGGCTTTCTGAATTCTCGATTACTGTAATTCACTTTTTATTTTGCAGCCTGTCGATGTAAGTGTTGGATTCCTCCAGTGTGTATTCACACAATCTGAGTAATCTGAGAAGATATTACCGGAAAAGACTGACACAGAGGAAGGAAAAGGGTGTCTTTCGAGAAAATGGACATGTTACTACCCTCTACACTGGAGCCAGTAGCTCTAAATAAAGATTATCTCTCATCTTCTGTCGGCGCCACAATGTGAGTTACAGGACCTGCAAGAAAGTTTCTCCCAGAAGGTAATCGGTGGTGGGTAAAAATTTATTTAAGGGAATTTAGATTTAGAAATTTATTTGAAGGATGCTAGGTCATGCTTCCTGGAAGTGTAATGTTATTAGACTTGAACCATGTAATGTTTTGAAGGCAACTTACTTTAATAAAACTTCTAATTTAAAAAGAGTAAAAACATTGTAAATCTTCGATAACAGTAGAATGTTATGTGCTCAAGGAAAATCTCGAATAGTTGAACATATACTTTCAAATTTTTCTTATATTTTTTTTTATTTTTGGTGTTTTTCCGTTTTTAATAAAATGCTATAAACAGAAAGCTGTTCAATAACTTATCTGTTCGACAGCTCAATATATTTTTAATTTAGAAAGGGAAATATATGTATTTTGTATGAAACAAATTATTAGTTTGTTTACATAATAAAAAAGGTGGCGTATGAACTGTTCGAGATTACTCTACTACGATAAATATAGACAGTTAACAAGCCAAGGGTAACAATTAACTAACAGTAGAAAAAAAAATTGATTTAAAGTCTAATAGAAGGCACGAATTTCCTCTCTCTTTTCCCCAAGTTATCTTTGTATTATAAGAAACTTAAACGATAGCCTATGTGTGAAAAAAAGAGTTTACCCGAACGTGTATTCGGAACGAGATGAAAAGAAAGGTCGTATTAAATAAATAAAAAAAAATTAAAAAAAGTTCATACTTGACATTAATCTATAGCCATCTTCAGGCGGTCCGTTTTTGTTTTCCTGCAAAGAACTGCGTCAATAAATTTAGATAATTAACGTGAAAGGGTTATTATGTATTTTCATATAGTGTAGCTGCTAAAGTCCTTGGATTCGTCCTTAAAGTCTTAAGAGTTTGACTGCCTTACGTAGTAATCTCTACAGCTAAGTCTTCGGAGCTAATAATGAGACGAGAATATAGGCCTTAGATGGTGAAGGAGTGTACAGAGAAGACCAGGAGTCAGTGACCTTAGATGATGAAGCATATATTAAATTTTAAAAAAAATTCTAGCCTGAACACGACCTTTTCTTACTCGATTCTCAAGATATAAACGTCTTTTTTTTTTATTATTATTAGATAATTAATTTCTTCTAACATGGTACAGTTTGTAAAGCCATACATCACACTGAAATGATACTTTAGAGGTAAAATTTTCTATCCCAAGATTGCCTCGAAAGAAATTTACCTAAAAAATTATTTTAATATGTTATAGAGCTATGTGTAGCTATGTATAAGAGCTATTTTGGAGGAAAGATTAAACAAGCGGAAGATCCATACATTAGAGTGCTACTTCAGCAATTTCTGATTCTCCTTAACATTTTTTAAATGAAAATATTCATATATTACATTAAAATGGTCTTTCAGAGGAAAGTCTATTCATCTCCCACACCCAGTAAGCCTTTAATTTTGCTGGGAAAAAAAATCAAATAAATTTTGTCTCTTAAAAAAAGATAGCATTTCCGTTTTCCCGCATTTTCGAGAAAAAGTAAAAAAAAAAAATAATAATATAAGCAGAACGTAAAGTAAAATATAACTTACTGTGGGCAACATTATCCTGTTATGAAAAACTCGGAATCCGGCACTATGCACCCATTCATACTCAGTCTCATATAAACACCGACTGAACTGAGCGATTGAATAACCACTACATTTTATGCAAACAAGCAATGATTCACCAATTATTTGTCGGCCTCAGAGTGTGTGAGTGTGATTTAAAGAACCAACTATCAGTATAGTATTTTAATGACCTTTACTATCATTCTGTCTCTTTCATTCACTTACCCCCTCTTTGTCAGCGCTGTTAATACTACGATAGAGAAGCTGGTTAGACGTTCCAAGAAGACCTCAGTAACTAATATAAGAAGTATAGCAAGAAAAATAAAGCAATAGAACTGAATTACTAATTTGTCTATTGAATCACTTGTCAGAAATAACAGTTTTCTAATGGTTCATTAGTAATATTTTCATTTTTCTTTTTTGACTTAACGTTCTATTAATGTTGCCAGTCATTAGTGCTCACTCAGAGCACGTAGTTCTACAACAGCAGTTGCTCTGCAAAATATTTTCGTGTTTTCAACTTTTGAGTGTTTTTAAATAGCATGTGTTTGTAAATTTGCAGGCTGGCAGGGTGGAATCTACATTTGAACGAGTAAGTGGCAATAGCTATTTATTTGAGAAGATTCGCTGAGGTATATTGTTTTAGATAATCTCTCTCCACTTCACCGACTTTTTTACTGTTACAAACAAAAATTTTGTTTTTTCTACAACTTTATAGAAATTTGCAACTGCAGGCGCAATTTCTCCTACAACAAATAAAACAGATGACTGGATGTAACATTATAGAATTTACCATCCATCGGTGGCTCTCCAATAATCGCGAGGTAGCTCAGGATGTGCGGAAGGGCGGACCCTCTTGTATTGGATGGAGATTAGATCTTAAATGAAAGGTACTTTTAGACCAGAGTGAATGATTCTGTTAGAGACGTAGTATGGAGCATTTGCATTTATTGAATTTGTGACGATAACGTTTGGAGTCAGTAGATGTTGGAGTGCTTAGGCGAACCCCACAGTTTGAGCCCATAGGTCTATATTGGTTTCAGTTCGGTAGCGAGTTATATATTAGAACTTTTGTTGTTTAGCGTCAATTTTTATCATCTTTCAAAGATTCTGGTCAGTGAGTAGTAGCATTTATTTATTTCTTGTAGTTTAAGTTCTTTTTAAGTATGTGGATTCTGTATCAAACGTTTGTCCATGCATAGTCCGAGGTAATGTAGATTATCATTATAAGGAAGTGCAGTCCGGTTGTAGTAAATTCTAAATATTTAGTGGAAAAATCATGTGAGCGTTTAGATACAACTTTATATCTCCAAAGAAGTTCAAAAGACGAATTTCTGTGAAAAGCACTTAGAACCAATCAATCAATTTAGGAACCCTGTCATGTATTTATAAATTCAATTCTTCTTTCATTTTTGCATTGTGAAGAAACAAATGATAACAATAAATACAGTTAAAATTTTTACTTCTAAATGTGCGTTCGGAAAAATTTTCTGTGCATTAATTACAAAATTATTAGAATCTTTCATATTTCATCATCTTAATTAGGTTTCTGTTTTATAGTTTTTATGTTTCTTAGAAAAGTAAAATATCAAAGATAAAATAACCATAATATTTATCATTATAAGTATGTACATATGTGTAGGCTTCTAGTTAAATAAGAGGTTATTTTAATAAATAATAAAGGAAATATCGTAAAGCTTGTTAGGAGATCGTAAAAGTTTAATTGAAGGTCGTTCCGCTCAATAATTTTTATGTCAAACTTCCTTCCCTCTTCGAATGAGTTCTGTTTTGTATTACAAGTAACAATAACTGAACTATGTTTGAATTTTTTTTTTATATATTTTATAAAATATGTAACTGAATAATTAGCTTCCCACTTGGTCGAATGGATCTAACTGCCGTCAAATCATCAATATTTTTGACTTGACAGCAGTATTGATGTCATTTTCCAAGGATACTGTTGGTGTAGGGTCTGCTTTTCTTCCTGGTTATACTACTCTTAGTTTTTTGGTTAGCAGAGTATTGTGCAATTTTATCGAACAGGTCTATGGGGCCCCCACTGGGGCATGATGCAAGATAAGTAATATAATTCTTAGAAGGGCGCCTGTTGCCTTGAAGAGTCGCCATATAAACATCCCTGCCATCCAACCACTGACAGGAATGGCATGATATTTTGGATTGGGCTGAGCTGCAAACAACATCTACAGACGCCCTATGTTACTCCTCCCTGCGAAAGAGGAAAATTGTGGGTCATATTCTTGAAAATCGAGGAAAACTGCCGCATCAGTTAACCTTAATAAAGAAAGCACCCGTTTTAAATATGCGAAATGTCACGTTTGAGCTTGCAGCAATATTTTGTTTCATTCGCTATAATTAATTTTTTTAATGTGAATAGCTATTAAAATTGTGACACAATTTTAAAAAATTTGATATCTTGTAATTTTGAAAAAAAGTAATGTAGTGCCTGTTTTCAGGACTTTGTTCCAATTAGGTGTGTGGATGGAGGTGATTTGCAACTACTTTACTGTAAATTCCTTTTATTGATAATCAAAAGAAATCCAAGACCAAGACCGAGAATCGAACTCAGTACCAGATTATATTAGCTTTGTGGGCCACGCCTCTAACCGCTCGGCTGCCGTGGCGTCTACATCTCTATTACTTTCGTCTATTTAGCACAGAAAAAGTAATAATATTTTAATTAATGTCAATATATAAATATAAACATTTTAAAATGATTTATAAAGTTTATTATTATTATTAAATACAGTTTGCTACATGTAGGAAAGATACAGATTTTAATCTGAAATCATTGAGCCTTCTGACCTCTGTTCATTTCTTGAAATTAGATTATTAATGACGTCTACATTATTACTACTCCATCAATATTAATTGCTAACTATATAATCAGATCTCTGTGTTATTTAATATATGTATGTATATGTTGATATTAATTCAGAAACCTTTCACTGATATTTAAAAAATTAATTAACTCACCTATTAGTCTACGGTTTATTTGTATTTTTAGTTTGTGTTATTTTGTTGGCTGAAGTAGGTTATGTGTTAATGTTTAGGTTTTTCTTATAATTGTTTTGCTACTATAGTTCAACCTATTGAGTTGTTACGCGTAATCCAGCTACCTGCACTGTGTTGCACGGTAAAGTGTTTCATTCCAAGGTTTGACCCCTTCCCATATAATGCTACATTGCCAGTAACTGTGAATTTCTTAAATGCGCAGACGTTTTCGTTTTTTGAGATGCTCCACATAAAATTCTATCTGTAGGCTTTGAGAATAATCTAGCAATGGTCGCTCTAAGCAACAGCTAGGCGCTGTTTTAGAGACAAAAGGAGCTATTAATGTAAACAAAGTATATCTCGGATAAATTGATTTTAGCCTATTAGCCTCAAATTATATCGAACGTTTTTGTCGATTATCTGCTATCCTGCTGTCGCCTTACGGCACGCTTCACATTTGACCTCAATTAATCGGTATTATAAAGAGAGTTCTAGTGAGAATTTAAAAAAAAATAAAAGGAAAAAGTTTAGGGTGAAATTAAAGAAGAAAAAGAGGTTTAAGGTGAAAAGTTGGCATTATTAGACAAACTAATAAAGTTTATCTGAAGATTTATTCACAGAATAAACAGTCTTTGGATGTAGTTTTATGAAAAAATAGAACCCAGAATTGAGCTAAGCCAAGATTTGCTAATATCTGAGATAAGCCATGATACTCGGAGTAACTAACCTCAAAAGCAGAAGTATAGTGGGTCTGCATGAAGCAGATTTCTGAAAGTAAAATTTCGAAATATTCGAAACTATTCTTGCTTACTTCGCGCAAGAATAGAAGAATATGTTCAGAAAATGTTCTATAGTCCTGGAAGTGGACGTCTTTAAAAAGTATTCAATTCGAAGCTCTTCACCTCGGGCGTTTGATTTTAGGGAGAGGTTTCACCCTTTAGTTATTTTACTAATGCTTCTGCTTTATTTTATCTGCTTCCTTTTCTGTTATCTCTATAAAATTCGAGTTTCTAATCCTAGCTTGGAAGACCCCCTTGCAAATAAGTTGGAATACGTTGGAGGAAGTAAAAGTCCCATGAATTTGTAATAATTTTTCTTCTCTTGGGACCTGAAAACGAATATTTCCGGTGGTAATTGAAACAAAAAAAAATCTGCATAAATGCAGTGCTTCCTCTTAGGTGTGACAAATGATAGTAAAAAGAAACGAAACAGTTAAATATAGACAAGATAAAAATAAAAGAAACAGAAGTAAAGCTATATTTATAGGAATAGAGAAAGATGACTAACTGGAGGAAAGAATAGAATGTGACCTAGTGAACGAAGCCATAATACGAGCATGTCGTTTTTCCCACTTCATACACGTCACAGTTCGCTGCAACTTGCAGTCTCAGCGTAACTATTATTACATCTCATTCAAAATGCATGAATGAAAAAAATATGAAAATGAAAAAAAAATTGTCCTATATATATGTGTTTGTGTGTGTGAGTAAGCAGTCTTCTGTTTGCTTCTCTCCTCTAATGGGTATGACTAAACACCTCGTATAAAACATAAGATGGTGTGTAACCATTTACAATTGCCTCACAGTATATGACTCATGCTCATAGTAGTAAAATATATAAGAATGAATGAATTACTTATCTAACCACTTTTCCCCACTATTTTTTTTTCCTAAATAATATTACTTCTACGTCATTGTTGTCATCAAGTCTCGTTTGTCGATGGAACTCCTTCATTTAACTATATGAAGCTGTTTGTAGGCAATTGTCTATTGATTGTGCAGATGTCAAAACACATTTGCTCTTAAAAGTGTGTTAAAAATTAAAACTAATGTAAATATTTACATGACCTACTCTTCTAGATTGCCATTATAAAGTGGATGGCTGTAAGCTACATTCACTGCCATCTGCAAGATCTATTAAGGAACTTTTCTGATCTACCACAAACTACCAAGTTGGGGTTTATTGGTAATCTAATAGAAATTGATTGGTCACTTTTGGAACCCTATCCCTCTATGAGCAAGCTCCGGAAAGACGGTCATTCATCAGAGTGAGTGCTTTTTTTAAAATTTTTTAATAATGTCCTAATTTCTAATGTGATATTCTTGTTTCTAAGAAATCTCAATACATTATAATTTTTATTTGTAGTTAATATTTTCACAAGATTGCCATCATTTAATTTCTCAGTAATATTAATTATAATTTTTTTTTTGTTTTTTTACTTTAATCGGCAATTAATTTAAATAAGGCTTTGATCTGTACACTACAGATTTCAAAATAAATTACGCCATTTCTTAATGATTTTCTTCTTTACAGTAAACTTCTAATATAACAGTATTTAATTACGAAAATAATATTTTCAGAGTAATTAAAAATAAATCTGTGTGCATAGAAGTGTCCTATAAATATTGGTAAAGAACGATTTTACTGTTAAAGTAACTTGGTACCTCATTGCACCTTTGTATATTCAACCATTTACCTAACTTGGTATCTCCTTCAGGGCTCACATACGTAATATGCTCACAACAAGTGTATAACTTGCATTGCAACTTTTTTTAAAGGAAAATTCATTTTAGGGTAGTCTGAGGGAGGGAAGCACCTTCTAAAACAAACAAGTTTATTTGAAATAACTGAACCATCAATAATCTATTTGCTTCATTCGCTTATCGCGATTCCTTGATCTTTAGTGGCAATTAGAAACTTCCAATAAGTTTCTGGTAGACGTTTCCTCTGGTAAGCACCAAGTGGAATTCTCTATGATATATCGACTGTGTACATGGATCAGAAATCTGTTATGAATCTATTCTTTTGAACTCCAACCTGCTAGCTAGATCTAGCTCAATAAATGCTTAAATGCTATTATGATTATTTGTTTATATTCATTTTAAAAAATGTATTACCTTATTGTGTTTTTAAAGAATTTATCCATCTATTACCCTTCAAAAAAATTGTATTGTGTTTTAGATAAGTAATTCCGGTGCACATCTCAATACCTGAAAAATGGGAAATCCATGATGTTTATGATTCATGCAGGTTTTTGGATTGTTTCGGCCTGGTGTGGTCTTAGTTATTCTGGTGGGGACATTTGTACAGTCAGTGTAAGGAGCTCGGCTACAAGATTCTGATGCATCAACTGTAGTAAACAAGCATGTATGAATAACATATAGTATCACCTTGAATGCACATATTATGTGACTCATAGCTGTAGCATTTCTTCTACATTATTACAGCCTTCATTACATAACCTCTAATCGTATGAATCAAGACACCTTAATGTTGAACAGTGTAACCTATCATTAACTGACGAAATTATCAATTTCTGCGTAACTTGCTTTATTTTGTCTTCTTTGTTTAAATTGTTAATTTGCTTAATTACTTAAAAAAAAAAAAAAAACTAAATTTCATGCTGTTGATTTATATCTCTTGTTGCTTCAAAAACTGCAAGAAATCTTTTGTTAAGTTTATTCAAGAATAATTGTTCAAACTTTATTCACATTCTGAATTGCACACTTTAGCAAAAAAAGAAAGGTGCGACAAACGAGTTGTGCTTCTAAACTTTTTCAAGCGGCAATATTTGGAAAGTAGACTGGTAAATGTAGTAAATAACGCAGTAACACTGTTAGTGGGTTAGTATCCCTGTTCACTTGGTTCTTTTGCTTAAATAATAATAATAATGATAGGAGTGAAACATGGATTAATGATAATTGCAACCTGTTGTTTAATAGAGCGTAAAATATCTTTCATGAAATGATTAGATGATAATGCCCAGTTTTATGGCCTCGGGCAAACTGCTTTTAGAAAGTTAATTAATATATAATTTGCGAATACGAAACTGAAACAGGGAGAGAACTCTTTTATCACAATCAATACGGCTGTAGTCAAGTGAGACTGCATAACTACGTTACACTTCCTACCTTCCAATCAGTCTAATAATACTGTACGTGAATATAATTGCAATATTTGGTCACTGTAACCAATTATGCCTATTTTCTTCAAAAGCATATAAACAAAGTTAATAAGATAAATAGTGTTTTGCTAATTTAAAGTTATTTATAAAGACGCTGAGACCAAAGAGTGGTCTGTTTGTGTAGCAAGGTAAACCCATTTTTGTCGTGAATAAATTTCTTGAGAATAGGGTTGTCTTTTTGAAACTTAAGGAGAGAGGCAAATATTGACTGAAATTGTTCATCCTGCACAAGTGTCAACATTTTTGACAAGGACCGTTGATATAAACTTTAAGTATTCCTAAAGATACTCCATCGACGCCTTCAATTTACACTAGCTATCCTTCAAATTTCTAAGAAAAAAATGTTTTTAGCGCATACACATTAGATGCAAGGTTTCCTTAGGTTTTTCTGAATCTACTGTCATAAATCGCACACAAAGACCATTTTCAAATATCACTTTTCAGTCTCGAGAGGCCGCCTCATAACATGATCTCACTGCGAAGACTAAATATCAGAAATGTCTCACGTTCGAAACAAAGCAGAACATTTGAAATTATGAGTAAGAAAAAGTAATACTATTTAGCAGTTTTAACAAAAATTTATAAATTAATGAGTTCACAAATCATCTTTAGTTATTATTTTCTTCTTATTGGAATTATCCTTTACTGTGATCACAAAATTATTAAATGACTAAAAAGTAGTAAGGAAAGAGAATCTTCTCTATCTCTGGCGCCGCTATGATCTAGGAAACTCATCGGTCTGGCCAAGGTGGATGTGTAAAACTACTAGTCACATTTTCATTCCCTTAATTTACGAGTAAAACGTCTCTTTTTTTAAAAGATGACTCTTTTGAAGTTTTTTTGGCAACATTGCAGTTTCTTATATTGTTAAGATGTTATAGTTAACGCTGTGATTCATTAGTTAAACTGAACATTTGGACAGTATTTAAGAAAAATCTATGTTCTGTTACAGAAAATTGAAACTTTTTAAAGCGGAGCCTGCAACCACCCTCTCAAGAAATTGTTTTTACTTTTTGTACAGTAAGTAATCGTAATTTGATATATTTTCAATCCAGGTTGAAGAGTTAATTCAAAACTAATTGACCTTTGTTCTTCGACATTAAAGTTTAAATGTGACTGGAAGTCTAAGATCATTACAACTTACAAGATAGGTCTATTGTCTGTTTGTAAAATGCATTCAAAAACTTTGTTGACTGAGGAGCTACAGCTCAAATTTCAATTTACAATTTAATTAATTACAATTAAGTAGTTATTAAAAGGTTGTTATTCATTGTATTAAATATGTTAAAATTTTCATTTTCGTTAGGTGAAAACTAAGGTAAAACATTCCATTTTAATTTTAAAGATATTTTTTAGATTCCATCTTTATACAATGAGGTTTTGCAATAAAATCTCAAGGTCTTTTAAAAAGATATTAACTTCTTTTTATTTAAAACATGTGTGTACATGTAAATGCGTAAAAAGATGTCATTTACAAAGTAAATTCACTTCTTCTTCTCTTAATTTATTTTACCAAGTTTATTTCCGTAAAAATAAGTGTCTGTTAACATTTACATTGCTTAATACTATGACTCTCATAATGAGTATCGGAATATTTTATTCTTTATTTAAGTGAAGTAAGTAAATAAATTGAAATTATAGTATTTAGTATAGCATTTAAATGCTTTATTCTTGCCGTTCTATTGTAGGATTTATTTGCAGATAAGTATTGTCGGTGCATGTAAAAATACCATTAATAATGAAGTATTATTATTAATATTAAGGAGGCCACCTTATGAATGTAGATATCTTCTCCGGTACTTGTTAAACAACGGGCCTTCAGCATATGTGACTTCTTGGCAAATATGTGAGACATTAACGGATGTAATCATTGACATTTTCATAATTGCGGACCTCATAAATAAGTTAGAATATGTTTTTGCACACAACGTAGCTACTAATCATTTAACAATTTACGATAATAATGGTCAGTTCTCTCTGAATGCTGTCATTATTTATTTTTATTTTTTAACTTTAAGCAATTTTTGATTGTTGTTTCGGCACGGATATATTTCCTCCTCAGAAGCTCTTATTCTGTTATTTCTATGATATTTTGTTTTAGTATTAACAAATACTGGTCTTATTTCATACGTTGAGTAAAAAAATAAAAAGTACCTACGATACAATTCAATTTTTGAAAGTTAAGAGGGTGGGAGAGAAATGGGTTATTTTTGAAAATATTTGTCATGTATATGTTCTTTAAAATAATGTATAACATTATATAATCTAGTCTTCACCTTATCTAAGTGTTAATTTACTTTTGCAGGACATGGTTTGCTTTTAAGAATAACAAAAATTCTGAAGATTAATGGGGCATTGAAATTTCATCATCCTACATACTATCCTTCAAGACCTTTGATCTAACTGTGAAGATGGAAGCAAATTCAATACGGATGGATTAAAGTAAGTTAATCTTCTATAATGCTGGTTAAAAATCAGTAATATCAATAATAGATTCAACATTGTAAATCTTTTTACTCAAGACATTTTATTTGCTAGTCAAATATTTTACGATAATTTGTGAATGTAACCACATTATCTTCAGAACAACCTTGTCATTGAAATATGGAATGTGGAAAGAATATTTTTTGTATTATTTAAATAACTTTAAAATCACTAAACTGAAAAAGCTTATCCTAAATAATTGAACTCGCAAAATTTTTTTTTTTTCCTTTATGTCCGTAAAACAGAAACGGCTACTGTAACTTCATTTTCCATAGTTTTCAGATTAGAAATATTTTTCGTATTCACTGCAAAAAATAGAATTTCAGCAATAATATTGCTAAATTTAATTCACAGCAACAATAAATTGGTGCTAAGACTGCCCAGAATAGGTGAAAGATCAGAAATGTCACTTTATAGGAAAGCCCAAGCATCCCTTCACCTTCACCCTTCAACCGGAAAACCACCTAATTAAATTTTCATGAAAAATTTAAAGGCCTTGCATGAGAAATTCAGTAAACGTAATTTGAAAAGATTCAGCTCGTTTGGGTTTTGATTCAATCATGAAAAACTAAAAAGTTACTTGTACTTCTGAATTTTTGTGTTCAAATTCGGCATTTTAACAATTCCTGTAATCCTTGTTATCGTATTTTGAAAGTGACAGGCCCATCATACATTTCATTAAGGTGGTAGCAACAACCCCCTCCCTAGAATCGAAATTTTCGGTTAAAGAGTAATAAATAAAATTAATAAATCTACTAGGTGGATTCAATGTAGTATAAGGTTTACAGAATAAAATTGAAGTAGTTTTAGATTGTTCTCAGTAGTGATAAACCCCCTCCGTAATGAGTGTTTTCCGGTTGGCAGATTTTCATTGCAAAAATCTCTTGGTCCCATGGTGCAAACAAGCAAAATCTAATTTAATTTTCCTGCGATTTTTCTGTTTTTGTGATGAAGAAGAATTTAGGTGCGATTTAAATATTTAAAATTCGACATGATCTTAATTCATCCCTATACTCAGAAAACGATAAAGTAAAAGAGTTATCTCATCTAAAATTACCCACTACCATATTTTGTATGTGTGTTGTTTGCGGACATACAAAAAATTGAAGTGCCTTGACAATGGTCTAAAGAAGTTACAAACATTATTCTCGTCAAGGTCACAACATTCCCCTCAGATAGTCTTCAATACACTATGTTTTACTGAACTAAAAATAAAAATCAGAAGCAATAAACATTAGGATGTAAAATTTAATTTTCTTCATTTAAATTGTAATCCAGTAAATAAATATATTTAATTCATGATGTATTAATACAAAGAAAAAGAAGGTTTTCAAAACATTTGGTAGGTTAAATTCATTTACAGTGATTTAATGGATATTTACGCTAGATTGGAGTTCTTAATAATGTTATCTGTCAGTTATCTTTGGTCTCAATGAATCAGATTATGTTTTAATTTATAGGTATTAATAAAAATTAATACATTACTTTTTTCGTTGGAATTGCAGACACATTTTTCTTATTAAATACTCCATTACGTTTGTTGATTGGCTGTGAAGGCATGATTGGTCTTTTACTGTCGATTGATGGACAATCAATGTTTAAACATTCAGAACAGACTGCACTGTGTACATTCAAATATAAAACTGG
This sequence comes from Rhodnius prolixus, assembly GCF_049639745.1. Lineage (NCBI taxonomy): Eukaryota > Metazoa > Arthropoda > Insecta > Hemiptera > Reduviidae > Rhodnius > Rhodnius prolixus. The sequence continues at coordinate 9,572,776 of NW_027411603.1, read as the reverse complement.
TGGCTAGTGAGTATGGTCGGTGCAAAGCCGGTAGACTAGCGCTAGCCTCGTAGGAGTATGTCCCCTCCTCAGTTTTGATCTCTAGCCCAACCAATCATTTCTTAGCCCGCTAACCTGTGATTCACATCTTCTTAATCTTCCTCACACTCCACAGCTTCTTCGTTGTAGTAAATAATATACACATTATGTTATTTATGTTACTATTTCTAAGAGAGAGCCATCTTCCTGAAACCTTTCCATTACAATCATTTTGGCAACAAACAATACTCTCCTTAGAAAATTATTCTACAGTGCCTAAATCCTTCATTCATAAATAATGTCATGTTGGTTAGTTGCAATTCTTGTTAAATGATTAAAACAACTACCTACAACATCTACAAAATCCAAAGAATCAGAAGCTGTCTCATAGTGTTATATTTAATCGTGGTCTTTACGTTTTTTCCAAGTCATTTCGTCACTGTTTTAATTTTACTATATTGGCCCGACAGTCCCAATTATTGAGTCCTCCTGAAGTAGCCTACGCTTGTTTCCACTTCTTTTTGCAGCTGCTGCTCTCATACAACCAGGTAAGGGGGAAGAATGTAACAGTAAAGATTTTGAATTTTGAGTTTGCCACAAAATGCACGGTGTTTAGTAAATTATTTTGATTGATCAGAAAATGTTTAAGAAATAAATTGATATATAGTTTAATTAGTTCAACATACGTTACAGTTAAATGGATATCCAATTTACAATGTTACAGTTGGTTTAAAGAATAATTCAAAAATGATAGTGGAGTATACTCCTGATATGATATGATTTAAACACGCACTCACTAGCCCAACTCACATGACCGACTGCCCTACACAGACAGACTGCGACTCAAGGTACAAAGTACCTTGTTGTTGTTTGATGATAAACCACAACTTCCAAATTTTTCAATGAATTTACTTAACATACCGCCCACCAAAATTTGGAACTTTTGAAGAACTATGAAGATAATAATATGAGATGTGATGTGATGTGATGAGAAGTTGCGTGATGATGTGGATGGTGGTCTGGATATGATGTAGAAATTGATTAAGGCATGTTCTCATTCAGTTGAGGTAGAGGTGCTAGCTTAGTTACAGGGCGCTTATAGACTCCTTGAGCTGTCTTCACAGTAGCTACTCGAACGATACCATCAGGGCCAGGATGAATACTGATAACTCGAGCAAGGGGCCACTGTAATGGCCAGGTGTGTAAATCTTTTAGGAGGACCATGTCACCAACCTTTAAATTGGTTGTTGTAGTAATCCACTTGGTCCGTTGTTGTAGCGTTTGCAGGTACTCTTTCTGCCAACGATTCCAAAAATGTTGTACTCGCTCTCTTAGATATTGCCAACGAGTTAAGTGATTAAGAGGTACGTCTGTTAACGTGGCTTCAGGAAGAGCAGTGAGTGGCGCTCCGATTAGAAAGTGCCCCGGAGTGAGAGGTTGAAGATCTTGAGGGTCTGTAGACAGAGGTTGAAGTGGCCGTGAGTTTAATATAGCTTCGATTTTTATGAAGATGTTGTTCAACTCTTGGGATGAAAATGTAGAACTGCCAATAAGTTTGCGAAGCAGAGTTTTGGTAGACTTGACTCCTGCCTCCCAGATTCCACCAAAATGAGGTGCGTGAGGAGGATTAAATAGCCATGTGATGTGATGATGATTGATGTGCTCGAGAATGCATGCTTGAGTAGTTTCTGAGTCATGCCAGGCAGCTACTTCAGTTAGATAGTTAGCAGCGCCAACAAAGTTCTTTCCACAGTCGGAGAGCATTTTAACAGGTTTGCCCCTCCTTGCAATAAAACGATCTAGAGCATCAATGAAAGCTTCAGTGGATAGTGAATGCACCAATTCAAGATGAACTGCTTTGGTAGATAAGCATACAAATAAACATAAATACACCTTCACCAGCGGTGACTTTCGTCGAGGCGTCTCCTTGCATAGAAATGGTCCAGCAAAGTCTACTCCTGTTTGATAGAAAGCTCTGACTGAAGACAGCCGCTCGGGAGGTAGATCGCCCATAAGTGGTGCTCGGTTTGATTTGGTCATTTTATGGCAGATGATGCATGTTCGTTTCCGTTGTTTCACCAAACTCCGTCCAGCAGGAATCCAATATTGTTGTTGAATAGCAGCAAGAAGAGTTGCAGGTCCGGCATGTGCATGTTCTATATGAAAATAATCTATCAAAATGTTAGTGAATTGAGAACGTCTTGGAAGTAAAATTGGATGTTTGGATTCAATAGGTAAGGAAGAATGGCGTAAGCGACCGCCCACCCTAAGAATACCAGTTTGATCGACAAATACATTAAGACTTAACATTAATGGAGTCGGGTTAAGGTGATCATTGAACGCTTCCGGATAGTAATGATGTAAAAGTTTGATACATTTGATGTTGGCAGCGTCAAATTCTAAAGCAGTGATAGGACCCTTAGGTCTGATGTGATCGGAAAACTTTGATTTTGGTACAAATCTGAGGGCGTAAGCTAAAGAATTGACCAGACGACGGTATTTAGAAAATCTTTCAGTCCAGTTGATGAAATCCGATGCGTGAAAAGTAACAGTTAACGTTACATGAGAGGATTTGATTTCAGGTATGTTTTCAGACGAGATACTAGTTTCATTTGAGGGCCATAAGGTCTCAGGTTGGATCAACCACGGGGGGCCCGCCCACCATAAGGGATGATTCAATAATTGGGTTGGCAGCAAACCTCTTGAGCAGCAGTCGGCCGGATTGTCATGGGAAGAGATATGCTTCCAGCATTTAATATCGGTTAGTTCGCTGATGCGAACTACGCGATGTGCAACAAAGGTCTTCAATGTGTGTGCTGGAATTTGAAACCAGCTAAGCACAGTAGCTGAATCGGTGAAAAACCAAGTAGATTCGATTCGGAGGTGTTTAATGAATTTGGCAATAGATGTGTACAATGAAGCAAGCAATAATGCACCACAAAGTTCCAAGCGGGGAATTGTCATGGGCTTTAGTGGAGCCAATTTAGATTTAGATTTAAGGAGGAAAACTTTCCTCTTCGAATTCACGATGGAGACTATGTATAGTACAGCACCATAGCCTCGTTCCGAAGCATCACAAAAGCCAACAATGGAACATGGTGCCTGTGTATCGTCCAACATAAGGTAGCGTGGGATACGAACTTGTTGAAGGTTAGGTATATCTTGAAGAAAATTCTCCCAAGTGTGCAAGATAGCAGTTGGCAAATTCTCATCCCAACCAATTCCTAATTTCCAAGTCTCTTGTAGAAGTATTTTAGCGATAAACACAGATGGGGACACGTAACCTAGAGGATCATAAATACGTGCTATTGTGGATAATATCATCCGTTTGGTAGGAGGTAAAGCAGACATATGTATCTTGTATGAGAAGACATCTTGTATTGGATCCCATTGCAACCCCAAAAGTTTAACAGTTGGTTCTTCCATTTCGCTAAAGGATATTGGCATTACCTTACATTGATCAGGACTAGGTTTGATAACGTCTGAACTGTTGCTCGTCCATTTGCTCAACTGAAAACCTCCTTTTGATAATAGGGCAATTAATTGCTCTTTAATAGATAATATCCCGTCGATAGTGGAAGCACCCGTGACTATGTCGTCAACATAGGTGTCATGGGTAAGAGCCTTAGTGGCTAGAGGAAAAAGTGCACCTTCATCAGTCACAAGCTGTTGAATGACCCGTAAGGCCAAGAAGGGAGATGATTTGAGACCATAGGTAACTGTGGTTAACTCGAATTCTTCAATGGGGTGATCAGAAGAAAAGCGCCACAAAATATGTTGATAGACTCTATCATCAACGGATATAAGTATCTGACGATACATCTTTACAATATCTGCAGTAATCACGAATCGATGTTTTCGAAAATTCAAAATGATGTCACTGATATCCGTTTGTAGTTTGGGGCCTGCACCCAGATAATCATTTAGTGATCCAAAAGTTGTTCTGCAAGAACCGTCAAAAACAACACGCAATTTCGATTCACCGTTTACAATCTTCGAAACCCCATGATGAGGTATTACGCATTTTGCGGGTCTGTTAGTTGTTACCATGTGCCCCAGGTCAAGATATTCTTGCAGAAATGAATGATACTGATGGGAAAGAGCGGAATCGCGTGCAAGCTTAAACTCCACATTGCGTAATCTGTGTAAAGCACACAAATGTGTTGGGCCTAGATAATTAGGTACGGAGAGAAATGGCAATGAAACGACATAACGCCCATCAGGCATACGAGAATGAGTAGCTTTGAAATGATCTTCGCAAAATTGATCGTCGGGTGATAAAGTGGGCTGCTCAGTTTTGATGGTCTCGATTTCCCAAAAAGGGAATAGACATCTGAAGAAGTAATAAAGAATGATGATGTAGATTGAGAACAGGAAAGCTCCGTGCATTTACCCATAATAATTTGACCAAAGATGGTACTAAGTAGTTTTGGTTCCTTTTGATTAAAATTAAACTCACAGGGAGGTGAAGAACAGTCTAAGATCTGTAAGAAAAGATCCGCTCCGAGAAGAAAATCAATAGGACCTGGGTTCCAGAAGTCAGGATCCGCTAAATTCAGATGAATGTAGCGTTTCCATATTGATGGGGGTAACCTTTGATGGGGTAATTGTTGTGTAATGATTGGGATAACAACAGCCTCTGTGTGGAGGTCAGGTGATACGGAGCAAAGTGATCGTAATGTACACATTACCTTGTTGGTTGGTGTTAATAACGTGGATTGACCAATTCCAGATACAGATATGTTAAGGTGAATAGAGGGTAATTGTAACATGGAAGCGCATGATTCTGTTATAAAAGAGTATTGACTACCACAATCTATAACTACTCTTATCGGATGGAAAACACCATTAACGTCACAAATTTGAACAATTGCTGTGCCCAAAAGCACTTCCGGGGTATGGTTAGCAGAAATGGCAGAGAATGCTACATTTGTAGCGGATGGTTCCTCCTTATTAGTAGAAGGTAACTGAGGAGTTGGCTGAGTAATGGATGGCATACTAGGTATGGATGGTTGTAAATGTAAGGTGGTATGATGACGTCCTCCACATTGGCGACACTTCCAACGAGAAGTACATTCTCTCGTACGATGGCCAGGATAAAGGCAATTTTTACAGCCAGCCCAATTTTTTAAAATATCATAACGTTGTTTAGGCGTGCCTCGAACATAAGTGGGACATTCCGTAAGCTTATGCCTTTGCTTACATAGAAAACATGTTGGAGAACGAGAGGAAGAAACAAGTTGATTCGCCTCGTTCACTACTGATGGAGAAGAGGTTGTATTTGTAAAGAATGAATTGGAAGGTTTGATAGGAGTTCTATTTGATCTAGTGTTATTGGGCTTAAAAGGTTGATTAAGGATTGGAGTTAAATCCCTTTTGCCCCTTTCTGTAATGTCTTTGGCGTTTACCTTCTTTCGCACAAATTTGGCTAGGTCATCGCAAGTGGGAAATTCATCTGCAGCAGCCAATTCGAATGACTCTCTTGTGCTTTCATCCAAGCAGCGAAGAGCTAGTTCAAACATAATGTACTTTGGCGAATTAGGAATTTTAATTTTTTCGAAGGAAGTGACATTTTCAATGACAACCTGCATAAAGTGTTGCAGTGAAGCTGCTGTAGCTTTACCTGTGAGAGGTTTAAAATTCAGTATCTGGTCAAGGTAGAATGCTGCGAGTTTTCTCTTATTGTCATAATGTTGAAGCAATGCTGACCAGGCTTGTTCGTAGCCTACCTCAGAAACTGGTACATGTTTAATGACAGAAAGGGCAGAACCCTGTAAGTTAGCAAGAAGAAAGTGATATTTCTCAACAGCTGTCAACGAAGTTTCATCATGGACCATGGAACTGAAAGTATCTCTAAATAAGGGCCAATCTTGCAACTTGCCAGAAAATACTGGTATTGTGATATGAGGAAGTCGTGATCGAATAGAAATACACTGAGATAAGTCTAACAGTGAATTCTGAATTGAAGTGGTAGGCCTGGGTTGATATGAGGCGCAATGAATTTCAATAATACCCCCGGCTTCATAATAAAAGTCTTTGGTAGCCCTAAGAATTGTCGATTCTCGTTTAGACGGAAATTCCGATTCTGCATCCTTTGCCAAATAAAGTGACTTAATTTCAGCCCATTCATTCATAAATTTTTCATAAGTTACATCAAGTGATCTAAACATCCCTTTAAATAACGAAATTGCTGTGGAATCAGTGCTAATTCGGCGGCCAGTCTCACAGATTGACTTAATATCATCGGCTAGCGAAAAGGCCTTGTCTTTATGCAGGGTAATTTTTTGATCTAATGACAGCTTGAGAAGTTCCGTCATGTTAAAAAATGTAAAATAAAATGAGATATACCGGAATAAGCAAAGATAGATATTAAGGGAAAAGGAAAGTTACAGAATTCAGAAGATTAGAGCAAAATCAGAAAGCTAGAAAAATAATACAAATAACATAAAATATGCATGAATTAACAACTACTGTAAACGTCTATAAACAGAGACAACAAGATAATATTACATATAATTTTAACTTAACATAGGCTTTGATTCAAGATAAATACAAAGAATTATGAAAATAAACACAAATTAAATAAATCAGAAATGATTACATTGAATAAATGAGAGCTTAATAGATATTGATAGTTAATATTGAAATGCAGTTTGTAAATATGAAAATACAATAATTAATTACTCTTCTATTTAGGATTATACCTAAATTTTATTGCCACACTTCGTAAAGCAACACACTTTAAAAATTAACGGAAGCGATAGCTCTATGACGCTTTAACTTACGGCAAAAATCAGAACTAACGACAGCGTACTCCTAAACTCGAGACCGCATGGTTAGTTATTTCTATAATTTAAAGATTATTTAGATGAAATGACGAATTTAGTTTTATTTTAATTTTTCAAGTGTGTTAAGAAACTATAGCTATGGTTTTTTTTTGAAAATATTAATCAGTATTTCACAGTAACAGCAAAAATAATAATATAATATAATATGGTTTTGATTGAAAATACAATTATTTTTAGTTATTTAGGCATTATAGCCTGATTGAGACAAACACTGTTTAATCTGAATGTTCTATAATAGATGTGGACTGTATATCTGTAGATCGTTAGTTCAAAATCCGGCCCGGATGGGACCAGAAAATGTTTAGTAAATTATTTTGATTGATCAGAAAATGTTTAAGAAATAAATTGATATATAGTTTAATTAGTTCAACATACGTTACAGTTAAATGGATATCCAATTTACAATGTTACAGTTGGTTTAAAGAATAATTCAAAAATGATAGTGGAGTATACTCCTGATATGATATGATTTAAACACGCACTCACTAGCCCAACTCACATGACCGACTGCCCTACACAGACAGACTGCGACTCAAGGTACAAAGTACCTTGTTGTTGTTTGATGATAAACCACAACTTCCAAATTTTTCAATGAATTTACTTAACAACGGTTTTAGCGGCTAAGATCTCGAAAAAGTAATTTTTACAAAATGGTTTGTGTCCATTTTTGGACGGCATAACTCATTTAATAAAGAAACGTTCATAGTTCAAATGTTACAATTATAGTTGCCCCACCAGATAAAATAGGCGATTACTTTCTTTCGCTTACTTCTTTTATTGTTACTGCTCTTATCGTCGAGAACTTTTAATTAAATGGGGCAATTGGAAATACAGATTGTTGCAACCATTTCTTGTAACAGAACAATGTAAATAAATAAAAACATGAACACTCCTTAATGTGGTAGTCTTTTCTTAGAATTCAAACAGTTTTTTCCTTTTTCCTGGCAAAATGACATCAATTTTCTAAAAGGCAGACGCACATTAGCAACCATCTCCCATAAAAACTGTGTGTTTATTTATCACAAAAACTCATTTAGTCTCTCTCTTTCACCTTGTTTAAATGAGTTTCGGGTGGAAATTGCGCAATATAACCATTTCGAGAAAAGCATGTACTAAAAATAAATGTTCGTATACGAGGTTCGCTCTATCTTTTACCCAGTAAACTGTTTGTGCGGACGTCTAGCAACAGAACAGGTGATTTTTGTAATTATGCCAAAGGACATAACCACGGTTTACGGTTACTTATATAAATAAAATACTATGTATTAATAGTTTTACTGTATTGGCAACTATCAGTATTGAATGATAGATTAACTCTACAGGAAGGGGGGAAGAAAGGATATATGCAATAAAGCTGTAACAATGCAATCTAGGAGAGGAGGATGCGATTCCCGGAACAGTTGCAATCAGGCGCGTAGAATGGTGAGAATGCTTTTTTATATGGATCTCTGGAACTATGCACAAACCATATTAAATAATTAAAATAAAACAAAATTGTGATTAAAACACTCACACGACCTTTCTCATACTAAAATTATCAAAGTTATAACTCTTAAAATTGCCTTTTTTGTTATATTCTTACCAACTTTTTAAAACATTAAACTAAAATTACAACTTCAGGAAAACCTGCTCGAGTACTACTCTAAAACAAATTTTTAACATGATTAATTGTTATAAGGGTATAAAATGTACATATGTATATGAGGTTTACAGAAAATCCGAAGAGCTATAATCTAATAAATCTTAAAAGTTAACAATCCATTAAGTCAAAAAAATACTTCCGACTGAGATACTTTATTCAAACTCGAAATTTTGGCAACACGTTTACCTTTCTTAGCACAAAAATAGCACTGAACGTTTTGCAGAAAGCGACTTCAGAGCAAATCTACTCACCCTTACCCTTAACTGAATTTTCTAAAAAATTTTTCTAAATAAAAGTTATAGATTGATGCAGTTGTAATCACTGTAAGCAGTAAAAAATGAAAACTTCCTGCTTGAAGAAATATTGTTTTTATATTAGAAAAGAAATAATGAATACGATGGGGAGTTGAAAGAAAAAGAATGTAATATATATAAATGGTGAAGAGTTATTATCCAAGGCCAAGGATAATAGTTTTTATCGTTATTGTATTATCACAGATAGTTGCTGTACTTGTCTTCTTTTGTTGTTGTTCTCAAATCAAATCGCTATAATATTTATCACTATAGATTTAAAACAAATCTTCTAATCTTCAATATTCTGCATCATTTATAATTCAGTTAGTACATATATCATTTTTGGCATAAAAGTAGTTACTGTTGCTGACGTCAGCTTATTCAGTCGTTTTTGGCATTCCCAAATTTCATTATTTTATCAATAGAATCAAAATGTGGCGGATATTACTTCCATTATGCTTCACTAGCCTTTTATATATAAATATATAAATCATATATATCATATATATGTATACGTATATATATCGTGGTTTAAAAAAACAAATTCAAATTTGTATAAATGTATTAATAAATTATTTAAATATTGTTAGTACTGTGCGAACTAACTTAAAACATCTTTCATAAACGTACAAGTCAAGGTAGCTAACATTTCTATTTCATGTATATACCAGAAATCTTTCATTTCCGATTTCCTTTCAAGGATTGTGTTTTTATTTAAATAAAATTGATTAAAAGCATTTATTTTTTCAGAAAAAAAAAATTGAATCATTGGGAACTGGATACATGAAAGCGACATAGAAACTGATCAACTATAGTTGCTGTCTTGTCTGCAAAATAGAACAAGAAGTATCTTATCAACAAGCAATTCAAACTTTCAATTTTGGGTTTAAAACTAATTCCTTATAATGAGTAACTATTAAAAGTTGCATTTGAAATAAATGATTAAAAAATGTTTCAATATAAACTCAATGACATACTACTTAAATGGTTGGAGGTATGAAATTAGGTGATACTCCACATTTGTTTCACCTATTTATTTCTTTCTTTTTTTTTTTTTTTGTCACTCCTTCTCTTGGCCTATATTTCCTTGTGCCAAATAGAGCCTTCTATTAGTGGGTCTTGAGATTTTTGGAAGGATCCATGGCCTCGTTTTTCCAAGGGCCAATGTCATCATTACCCACAACATTATTCAATGCTGCTGTGCGAGTAATTTTTTAATTAAAATTTCATAGACACAACTACGCTATTTTTAGGTTAACCTTATAAATTATTAACAGAAATATCAACTTGATTACGCACACTTTAACTCCCTTTAATGTAATTTATTGGTAATAAATTTTTAGCTTAAGATTTTTAGAGATGTTTCTACGTGTGCGTAGTTTTTATTTTATGAAAATTTTTGCGAAATCAGTACTCGTTATTATCTTAGAAGTCATTCATATTTGTGCTAAAACTCAGTTTTATCAACCGAGTTTTAATTTTAATTTTAAACTCAGTCTTTTATTATAATATAATTTACTTTTGAGCAAGTTACTCAAACATTTATTATATAAGTTTAAGGTAAAGTTGAATTTAATAATAATCTTCAAATATTTACTTTTATTTATTTGAACCCCTGTTTCACTTTATATACTTTATTTAATTATAGTTAACTTCTCATCATACATTCTATTTTGAGCGTGATTGTTAGCAGTTGATTTCTGAGTGCAAATGACTCAATTATGAAGAATGGAAGGAACATTAGCAAGTTCTTTCATGCGCATGAAACAAACTTTGAAGCTCTAGCATTCATAGCAGATCCTAGGCTGTGTGAAAACGACCTTTTTCGATCCAAGGTTATTGCCAAAATTCCTAGTTTGAAAAAAATTCCATGACTGAAAATTTTACCTTTACTAATGGAACACTCACTTTTTGTAATTTTTTAAAATTCTGGCTTCTACGTTTTTCTAACAATAGTATGTAGCTTAGATGCTTATAGATTTATGACTTTTATTTCTATTATTTTTTTAAGAAAAGTTTCTTTGTAGGACATTTCTAGATGACGGGCAGAAATAGGATTCTCTCACTTCAGTATATTTTACGGTGCAGTTTAGTTTTAAAATTTGGAATTTGAAAGAACATTAAAAGTTAGAACCTTACGAATTTTATTTATTTATTCTAAATATATTAATACATTCCTATAGAAGAAGTTCAATATTTAAATTAAATGATGACGACTTTAATTATATTGTGTAATGAAACATCATTAATATTTTTAACACCATAATCTGGGAGATTTTCAAAATTATCTTATTTTTGGCGTGGAGTACTTTTTGTTACAAAAACAAGTTGTTTGAAACAATACCCATAAATAGATTCATACGTAGCACCCGGATTTTAGAAAGGTGGGGTATAAACCTAAAACGAGAAAAAATGAATTTTTTGATAAGCTATATCAATCTTGGAAGTGTAATTGGAAAAAATTTGGAATTTCATTAATTAATACCAGCCTTATTTATTTTTCTTATATTAAAAGATAAAAATGTCAACAATTACTCTAAATATAAATTTTGTCTAATTAAATGTAATGTAAGCCAGCGTGTTCATTTATAATAATAATTTTATAATTTTCTTTGTTCTGTTTCTTTTAGTATAACTTATGAATTGACCTAGTTGGATAAATTAAACAATTAATTTAAGATTGTCTGCCACCCAAAAGAAAATGACTGGTGTGTAATAAACAATATTATTATTATTTTACGATCAAGAAATGACCTTTATTGGAAACAAAATAAATGATTATTTTAAGATTTTTTAAAAATTTATTTATTTAAAGCGAAATATAACTGTTTGATACACCTAATCTAAATAGCTGGTGCAAGTTATGATTTAAGAGTGGATGTTGTACAATTTCTGTAAAATCAGAATAAGTGAATGACACAAGAGAAAAATTCTCAGATATGAAGGTGAAATAGTAAATTCCACTTTAAGGAATATTAATTACAAGGAATATTAAGCGACACGTTCTCTTAATATATAAGGTAAAGTTAACCTGAAATTACTGAAATGTCTACTTGATTTGCTGGTATCTACTGTGACGATTACGAAAGTTGGGCACGATCTGTGAACCGTGAAGTTCCTCTTCCAGAAATTGGATAAAGCAACAAGGATGTTTTGATTACTTTTCTTTAAGTAACTTAATAAATTTTATCATATTCGAAATGTTGATACATTTATATAAATATTTCATGTATTATTTGAAACAATCTGGCATATTGCCCATGTCTGTTTGCCAGTCCTTAGAGGTTAACAACCTATAAAAAGTAAATTTCGACAAAACTTTTGTCATTATTTAAGAAAATCAAACTGTTATTTACATGATTATTAGAGAAACCAATTGTTATTTGATATTTACTCATCACGGCAGAATATTAATGTATAAAGCTACTATCCATATTATTCAAACTTATGCCGCCGTGACCTTGTAAAAACAATGATTCATCAGGCACATGCTACTGTTATGCGTTGATAAGGTCTCAGCGGCGTCTAATAATTGGATAGGTAGATTTTTGTCTAGTCAGTGAAATTAAAGTTCCACTAGTTAAATGTTTCTAACTAATTAAGTTAATTAACTTAAACTAATACAAAAAGTATGTATTAAAGAGGTACAACATTATTATTCTTATTTTTTAATCTAGGTTATACATTATTTTTATCGTATCTAATCGCATTCACTTTGTTTCTTACGTAGTGATATAACTTTGTCCTGATAAGTCATAACTATCTGCTACATAAAGAGATTTCATTTTGATTTATAGAAATTCCTTCCTTTGTACCTATTTTGTTTCATTATTTTGGTTATTTTCTCCAAAATTGCTGCGTTAAATATTTTCAAAAAACTAAGACTGCTAATTGTTCATAAAAATACTTTGCTCTTCCGAGGGGTTTATGCTGTTTGATAATCACTAAATTGACATTTCAAGTTGCAACTTGAATTCGGTACATTTCTTTCAGGTAAATAGTTTTTACGATTAGTCAAATACAAACTTTCTTACAAATCATTTTATATATTCTCTTTTTATGGGCATCTCTTAGACTGTTGGTTGTTCCTTACAGTACATTCCTCATGGTAGGCTCTTACCATACCCATTTTGTAGTATTAATGAAACGAAAGAGAAATATTCAGTGATTCTAAGTGCCACAACAGCCTAACTGTTAGAGGCGAGGCGGTTCCCGGTCTAGACTTTGGATTTCGTCTAATGGTTAATATAAGAAATTTGTGGTAAAGTACTTTTGCTGTAGGACATTTGACACGCTTTTGTATAATATGAGATATAATAGATTCAAGTCATGTGGATTTCGGCTGATCAGTGGCATGCGTTTTCCGCGCCTTAATCTTGGCAAAATCGCTCGGCAAATGCCTCTGCTATCCATTCGAATATTTTTAAGAATTAAAATGCAAAGATGTGAACATAGCTCAGCCTCTATTCGGTTGTATACAATACAGGTTTGTAAGCGCAATTATGAAAAAGTTTCTGAGATTACCTACTTTGATCTCTACACAGATCTGTAATGTTAACCAAACCCGTTAAGCTTCCTCAGCTCGGGAAATGGCAAGACTGATAAAAGATGCCTGACTGATGGCATACTTGTAATATTTGCAATGCTTTACATACCCTCCGTACGCTTCAAATTCTCCTATTGGTCCGATTTATTCATCACGGAATATATATATTTTTTAAATTTTTTGTTTAACCAAGTGTTTAGTAGAAATATAATTTTTTGTCAGCTTGGTGAGTGCAATAGGAGACTAAGAAAAGATAGTTTGACAAAGGTATCTATTTCTGTGGTTTAGTTGAGCTGGCCTGAAGCCTAGAAATTGTAGTCGCATCTCTCTTGATATATATAGCAACTGTTCGCTCGTATAGCAGGTGATATAGGTTCATTTTACCGTCTGAGAGATATGAATATACTATTCTAGATACAAATTTATGGATATATATGTATATATATATATATAAAAGCACTTTATTTCTCTCTGTCTTTACAGGAAGAAGATTACAGGGAAAAGAAGGAGAAAGATTTTACAGCTCTGCTCTGGACTAACTCACTCTATCACGCAGTTCAAATACTGAACGCCAAGGTCAAACGATGTATCTAATGTATGTCTATTTGCCTTAAATCATTCTATCAGAAATTTTATAAATAGATCGGGGATTACAAACAGAAGTCTTAATCTTTTTGGCTTTTAATAGAGTCTAAAAATACTTAGATTTGATGAGCCTTTTTGTATTTCTTTACTTTCTTTGGTGAATTTGAACATTTGTTTATGTTTAATTTTCACTGAAAGCCTTACAATTCAGTGAAGTGGCATTTTTATGGAGTAATTACTCTAAATGATTAAAACAATCCGCCAGAATTTCCAGAAAATAGCGAAAACCGAAAACTTTGGAAAATTTGTGCATTTGATCAAGTTATTTTTTCTTTAAATTCGGTATTCAGTTTTTGTTAATAGATCCAGGAGAAATCTGAGGAAAAATATTGTGATGTCATTTCGTCTTCATCTTTTTTTGAACTTGTGGGTAGTTATTATATTACACAGAAATAGCATTTATATTTAAACATTAATTTTTTAATAAATATTTTAATTTCTCTAGTGGTAATTCGTGGAGAAAGGTCAGGGGATAAGCGAATACTTTTTACTTCGAAAAACTAGATTTTCTGCTTGGGGAACAGCAGATCATTATGAAACAAAAAATTTATATTGCTAAATGGTGAACTTATTTTTTTTTTTAAATTAATAATTTTGTTACTTATTTAATTCAATTTGTTAAATAGTAGTCGTTGATGCGCGGTATTCTACCGATTAGTTGTCGAGATTCGTAAACGTTACTCCTCTGCACATCAAACCTTCTCAGTACGATCTAAATTATGCAGTCGCATAATGATCTGAATTGTTTCACAAATAATCTGTGAATTTATTTACATTTATGTTTGTTTATTGCACACATTATATTTATTTTCTATGCACCTTTCCTGTGAAAGAATACCAAAAAGGTATGAAACAAAAGTAGTTTTTTTACGTAATTAAATAAAGTACCTAATTAGGTAATCCATAATATTTATCATGCCTAATCATTACCTTTTCTCATTGCTACTTATATCGTTATGTATTGGTGATATCATAAATGTTGTTTTGATATGATGACATAAAATACATAATACTCTTAAAATGTAAAGGATCTTTCTTTCCAAGAAGGAGAAATTCAATGTTATTTGCTTTGTTGGTAATTAGAAAGGTACTTCAAATATAATAATATTTGTACATTATGTACTAGTGATGTCATTTTTGTTTTTAATGAATGAATTATTTGTTTATCTATATTATTTTATTTTTCCTTAGATTTCGTCAGAACAAACTATTTGAATTGTGCAGGTTTTAAAGTTCGAGTTTTCATCGTAACCGTTTAGTGGTTCTCTCAGTATGAAAAACTGTTTTTTACAAATCGTACTGTGTGTGTGTGTGTGTGCTTTGTGTGTGGGTATTCATAACAAAACTAAACGAAAAACGCTGAAATTTACAATTTGATGTTTGTTTTTTCTGGAAAACAATTTCAATGATTTTCTTTACACTTAGACAAATTATTGACACAAGTGCTTCCACAAATTTTATTTGTAACTAATAAATTAGATGTTTGTCCATTATTATAATAAAGGTTACTATGGTTGGCTGGAGTGAACAAGTACAAATTTTCTTTAAAATTCGACGTTTCTTTCGGACACAAAATTTTTAATAAAGTTTTTATGTAGGGACGCCCAGTTTTTAGGGAGAAAAGAAATTAATTCTCCAGTAAAGTGCTCTTTCAGTATATTGTACGCTTCTAATACCTATATAACATTTATGAGTATAAAAAGAATATCAGTCCACCGTGAGTGCGGTTTTCAGTTCACAGAACGGGTTTATCATTAACTGTAATTTTTTAGGAAATTCAGACGGATTTCTTGTAAAGCTGGAACGAAATGAATTAGGCCTATCACTTCAATTTGATCATTCCCAGGGTATATTGATTTTGTTTTTAGGTCATTTGAGCTGAGACGCTTTCTTCAACAAAATCTTTAATACGATGAACGTAAAAAGTTTTGAAGTCGAACTGTCTTTTTAGTGCAATTAATGTAATGTAATGCATGTAAACTCACTCGTCAAATATAAAGTCTTATATTCCTTTTAGTAAGGGACATTGCCACATATTGCAATTTAAAAAAATTATGTACACGTTAGGTACTAATTATTGTAAATAATAAAATATGCTCGCACCTCACCTATCTTGCCAGTAAGTAATAAACTTATATTAACGTAGGTACTCTGAAACAGCTGTAACATGCGCAAACGTGCATAACTTACATTCCTACCGGATCTAGTTATAAAAAAAATCACTCATCCAAGAAAAAAATATAAGGTGGGGTACAGCCAAGCCCAACTTAGAAAGTTCATTGCACTGCCACCTGAGTGTGGTGAGAGCTAACTTTGGCTCATACACTCTCACTCTTCTATCTGCGTCGTCTGGTGCACTGATTAACATATCATATACAACTACCTCAGAGTTTATGGGGCGGCAGGTTTTTCTGACTGTCTACGTTTTGCAAGTGAGTGGGCAGGAAACGTGGAGGGAGTGACTGGTACGGAAGTTCCTAGCGTTCTTTCTACTCTCTAGGCGACCCCAAACTCCGTTAGAATCTGCCATATTAACATATTCAACAAAAGATATTGTACCCGGACAACCAAGAGCAACTGCATCCTGCATTTGTGGTCACTCTTTAGGTCTTTGTAAACCCACTCATGATTGGTTATCTTAGTTCACCTTTATTGTTGGTTTCCGTTACTTGTATTTATTCTTTATTCTGCTTTTTTTTCTTTATTAAACCAGTTTGTAAGTAAAAATGAAAATTTTGCTCGGTTAGAGGATTCCTAAATTTTATTAAATCTGCAGCTTTTAGTCTACCAGCTTTCAGACACCAGATCATAATTACCAAAGTAGCAATTGTGAACTACCTAATCGAGCATACAGTCAGTAATTGTTCACATAATTAGATTCTAATTACTTAACTATGGGTACAAGCGCTAATTCTAAAGCTGATTGCAGTTGGATAGAAATCAAAGGCACGAAGGAGTCTTTTTTGGTACTATGTTCGCTTCCGAAGGATTCATGTGAAAATCATGTATTTTCCGCCATAAATAGTATCACTCGTATGAGAAATTTCCACTGATTTTAGGGGAAACGGGGTTCTCAGGAAACTGCTGTGTTAAGTTTTCCTCCGCAAGTGGTCCTGCAGCATACAGTTTAATATTCTGCCCACATCTGCAAAATCAGAGATCATCAAAAACATTGCCAGAATTCTAAGTTTGTGCCAAATTACTGGAGAATTGTTTAACAGATTTTGCTGAAAAGTCTTTTGGATTTTTCTGAAAAGGCTTATCTTTAAACCTTTAATGATAATTGCACATTATATTCTTTATTTCTTTTTTAATTTCAGAAAAAGTGATTTTAAGTGGCTTCTGGATTCCGGAGGAGTGGCCGAATGCTCTGTTCAGTACGTTGCTTTTTGAACTTGTTGGAAAAATCAACCCTTATTCTCACTGCCATTTTCATTTATTTGATGGATATTAAAAGCGCTATAGGTAAATATGTCACAATTGCGATGATTAGATGTAGTTGTAATTACAGTTCTAATAGTTGTAATAGTATTAGATATAATTGTAATAGCGCCAGTGTGAGAAAGTCGTGAAAAAGCCCCACTTTTCTTTGTTTTCAAATTCCTTCGAGGAAATAATAGATATACATATAATAGTTAATATACCTTTAATTTATTATTATTAAAGTCTTTATTTATAAATGTTACATGCTTAATAAAGAGAAATACAATTCAAAATAAAACAATCATCTCAAAAGACATTACCATGGTCATAGACCGTCGGTGGAGTCGAAAAAACAAAGAAAAAATTCCATTGAAATGAAGAAAATATGCTTCAAGATAACTAAATAAACTATAAACAATATTAATTCAAATGAGCAGCAGAAATATAAAAGTATTAATATTAATTATTACGGAATTAAGAGAGAGTGAGCTAATCAAGTAAAAATACTACTGTATAATTCTAAATTCTTACATAAATGGAGATCAAATCATACAATAAATAAGAGTCTATGAGTAATTTAGAACATGCACATACGCAGCTTTGATGTAACTAACAGTTGAGACCCAGTTACGACCGTTCATGTATGCCAATGCTTCCTCTCCAGATAGTTGCAGCTGGCCAAAATATCCGAGCCTAATGTCGGATAATCTCGGGCAGCTTGCTATAAAGTGGTACACACCGTCAGTTACAATATCATTGCACAATTGGCAAGTATCATTTTCAACTCTTTGGTAAGGAGCAGAGCTGCCTAACTTCAATATACCCACTCGAGCCTTCATTAGCCAACGCGTGTGTTCCAGGGGCAGGTTACAACGCAAGTAATGATTGTTCCCAAGATCAAACTTAAGCGCTCTATATAAGGGATAAGAATCATGTTCAATAACTTTGTTCGCAATTTGCGCTTTGAAGTTTAAACTAATCCTATTTTGCAGCCGACCAAATATATCACTCCACCTATTGATATTACTTAAATTAATTTCCAAATTTAATTCACATTGATCCATTAGTTTCAAGATAGCTTTAAACCAATAGAGCTGCTTCTCAACAATATGTTTAGCAACAAGTTTAGGGAGTCTACTATCCGGCATGTTAAAAACCTTAAGAATATAATTACAGTGTAACTTGAAAGTATGTGTGAAAATTGGGAGGTAACCAAGTTCATTATAAATGAACGCCATTGGAACAAACATCGGTAATCTAAACAATCTTTCAACAAAGAAGCGAAATAATTTTTCGAGTTCATCGTAGTAAACACCTCCCCACACTTGAGCACCATAGCAAACTATGGAGCGACTAACAGCATTAAAAAATCTAAGTTTAGAATTATATTCTACATTATTAGTTTCTATAAGATATTTCCATAAGGTATTTATTCCCTGTTTCGCTTTGGAGAGTTTTTCTTTTAAATGGCTGTGAAAAGTTAATTTAGACGACAGAGTTATTCCTAAGTAATTATAGTTATTGACAACTTCTATCTTTTCTCTGTTAAAAAACCATCTCTCATTCTTTGCCAGTTTTCCTCCATTAAATATACCTTTAATAATAGTAAATAAAACTATTTAGAATTCATGTATGTTTTTGTGGTGAATATTTAAATTTAAAAGATTGAGATGTAAGCAAAGGTACTTACAACAACCAATAAATCCAGCCATGTAGTATGAACCCAAAACATAATGATGGGGAGATCCTATCTCAAGGGCATCTTTCTCAGGTGATCAGCCCTTGGTCCCAAATTGTCTCCTAACTAACTCTGTCGGCTGCCAACTGTATCACTGACGGATGCGGTTGGATATGTGCCAGTAAAAATAAATAAATAAACCTTTATTTGCGCAACACTAGAGGTACGAACAAGACGTACTTCCTAACGGGTACGATCATAAATCTGTTTTATTGTTTTAACAGATATAGTGATGTAGAATTTATGATAGTGGAATCGTACTGTGTGTACGCTTGCCTTCTCATGTAATATCTTACATATTTGTGGCCTCAATTAGTTTTATTTCAGCTTTATTACATTGTTTTTTTAAAATCAACTAAAAATCTTTCTGCTTTCAAATGTTTATTTCAGTACACTATATACGAGGGTCGTTTGAAAAGTCCGTGCAAAGTCAGAGAGATAGCACTACTGGCGCGTATCGAGGTTATGTTTAGTTAGTAGCATCTCTTGGAAGAACACACACCAAGTTTCAGCCAGATCGGTCTATTTCTTTGTGTTTAGCATTCGTTTGAATCGAGGAAGTCGAGTGATTTTCAAAAAATGGACGAAAAAGAATTTCAGAAAAAGCTGTTCCAGAAGAATCCGCAGGACTTTAAGCGTCGTTTCGTCACTGTGGATGAAACATGGATACATCACTACACTCCTGAGACCAAAGAACAATCTAAACAATGGGTTACCAAGGGGGAATCTGCGCCAAAAAAGGCGAAGACCGTTCCTTCGGCCGGAAAGATTATGGCGACTAAACAGGTCTCATTGGTGAAAGAAATTCTCGTCCAACCCTTATTTATTTATGGTAATTTATGATTGCAACAAGATTTGCGCACCGTTCAGTCTAATCTTTCTGAATTGGTGCAGAGAATGAGAAATCATTGTATGTCGTTGGATATAAATCGTGCCCTTACTTCTCAGTACAATACAATATATAGGACTGTAAGAGTGCTTGGCGAGACAGAGAACAGACATCTTCGTCTTAGAACTAATTTAAAAAATAAAAAATAATTTTATTTGCCAGATTCGGTTGCTTTCAGACAACTTCTTAAGGTTCTCTATTGCTGGTAGGTACTATTCGATTGTAGCCAGTGATACGTACGAATATGCATTTTATGTAGCAGATTGCCAGAATCGTTGTACCATATTTTATTTACTTGCCCTACCTTAAATCATTTAAGATCGATATATTTTTACATGACTATGAATGCTCCCTCAGCTCTCTATTAAGTAATCTTCATCACATTCAAAAAATAAACAATATTTATAATTATTTTCTACACGCCATGCCCCTAAGGGATCTTATAAATTAATTATTTCTCATTATCTGTTTTATTTAATTCATCCTAAGTATTTCGTTTTAGTTTATTTTTTAAATATTTATTTTCTTTCTATTATCCGGAATTTTCTTTTCTATTTGTTTTTATTTCCAGAATAATCCTATTTGCTTCAATTCCCTTTGTTTATTCAATTTTATAATTATGTAATTAAAGTCTTGTATTTTGTTCTAATTCCGTAAACAAAGTTGCTCTTTATTTTAAATTCTTATTTTGTCTGCTTAGTTATTACCATTTTGTATAAGATTTTTTACTGACCTTACTTTATTTGTAAAATTTAAATTTTAAACAAATAAATTATAATTATTATTAGGATAGACAATAATATATTCTGAAAGAAGTTAGATTCTTTTAATTGGCACAGAAAAAAAGAAAATTATGCGAACAAAATATATAAGTGAATAAAATGTTGCAACAGACTAAAAGATTGAGATACTATTGTTTATACTATCGTGACTGTTGGAAATTGCATAACAAAGTCTTGATTAAGTTTTAACTATCATAATATGTGCTTGTTTGTATATTTAGAGGACACTTGAATATGTAATTACACGTAGCATCAAAACAAACAGGGTTATTAGTGTTTTGGTGTAACTTGAGTTCTTTACATTATGCTTGTAGTATTAGTAAAGCCAAATTATAAAAAATGTTGGAGATTAAATTTAAAGATATTTTTTTGCGATTTCCTTATCGCATTTCTTCCAGTGAATCCATTACATCAAGTGAATGTACGCTTCCTTTAATTTTGTAATATTTGTAAGATTTTAATACCCCTAGATAGTATTACATCGGATTTTCTTTTTAAAATTGAGGCAAAAGTAAAAATTGGAAGTTTAAAGTAAACTTAAAGTCAGAACGCTGATTTTCATTCTCATATTAGTTTTTACATATTCATAACCAAATGGGATTGCGCAGATTTTCTTATGAGACAATTTAATTATATCCCTCTTTTATGAAATAAAGAAAAAAGAAAAATTTCTGATAGTCTTTTGGGCAGTAAATTGAAATGTAGATTGGTACTTATTCCTTTCCTACTAGCCTGTTAAGCGAAGGAAATGATATTATTATTATTTTTTTCAGGGGAAGCAATTAAAAGTGTTGCGTCTTGAATTGTTCAATTTTTCGAAAAAGTTTGAGATTAACGGGCTACATGACTTCTTATTATACGGATGCGCAAACCTGAACTTCCCAAATTTTTGCCTTTCCATCGTCTTCAAGTTAATCTCACTTATTTCACGAGCGTTACATGCCACAAATTAACAATATACGAAACGGACAGCTTTTTCCATTCAACCTTCTCCCTTATTTTGATCAATTTTTGAGATTAACACAGATCTTTTAAACTCTCTTCCGATCATAGTGCTGGGAATTATGCGCTCTTTCTTAAGCATTCTTCTTAATCCAAACTCCCTAAGAATTCTTAAGTATACGAGCAGTTTGTAGATACTTGTAGTACCTAGATGAGTCTTATCTCCCAGTTTTGGCGATCTATCGAGAGCAGTTATGTTTATCTTCTACAACGCGTATTCATATCTTTTCTTTAAGCGATTTTAAATTTATAAGAAAAAGAAGAGGAGTGGGAAAGATAGCATTGTGTATAACTATTTGAATGTATTGTAATTTTTTACAGAATTCCTGAAACTAGAGAAATCAATTGCTAACGACAAATTTTAAAGAATGAGATTTAAATCTTTTACTTCTGATATGAAGTATCTACTGATTTGGACAGAAAGGCCAAGGAATAATATGAAATGCCTAAAACTTGATTAGCCATTATTATTGCGGTGAGTAAATAACTAAAGTTATTGAATACTAAATAGTTTTTAAAGAAAGGTCATATTTATCAAGCCTAAAGTGACTTGGATGAGTTCATTAAAGTGAGGTTCAAGCACTCCTATGTACTAATACTCTTGACACAGATAATGATTATGAATCGCACTAAGATGTTGATGTAAATAAAAAAATAAAAAAAATGAGATAAACTTATTTTTGAAAAGGTTTGTTTGTTAATGTGGGTATTATTCCGTTCATTGACAACAAATGCAATAGATTACATACTAGTGAGAATTTGTACTGGATGTCTTTTTCATTGTGATAATGAGTGAGTAACTAAAATTAAGTTTATTAAAAGTAATCATGTACTCTTAATATTCTTATTTCATTTCTATTTGGTTGAAAATATCCTTTGAGAATGTCCGGAAATATAGCGTAAGTTAAAAATGTAAATCTCAAGAGATAAAAATTGCTGTTTTGGGCAACCAAAATAACCTTACAGTAATCGGTTCTAAAAATGTTGTAAGAGTTTATTATTATTATTTCCGCCCACTTTTAAACTAATTCTGCAATCCTAAACCAACGGTAGCAAGGAAACTACGATTCGTACTCAAACGTTGTGTTTATAAAAATTTAATCGCTTAAATTTTGATTAAATTTAAACATGTAATCGTCTTAAAATTCTTAATATTTAATTTTAATGTTTTTATTAAAAATTTTAATTGATTAAATTCCAATTAAATTAAAAGTGAATTTACTTCAATCAACTAATTTTGGTCGATTAAATTTTTTAACTTTAATCACGATTAAAATTAAATTTTGTTTTAATTCAATTGGAATTTAATTGGTTAAATTTTTGCCCATCTCTGAAATTAAGTTGCTTCAAGTTCAAATGTGCCGTAGCGCCTGATGAAAACCAACATTACTGTAATGCATGTATAGTCTAACCATTTCGCCGTTCTTTTACAAGACTTCTATCTTATTTTATATGTGAATACAAATAAAGCTGTAGTTTTATCTGTCCGTCTCTGCTTTCTTTTCAAATCTCTCTGTATATGCGTCTAACATAGAGGGAGAGATTTTGATTGCTTGTGTGTGTTTTCGTGAATTTGATCTGTTAGTTCTGTCTCAGAAGCGGAATTGAAAATTAGCTCAAAAGATATTAATAAAAAAGTTAAGTAAAAGTAAAGTAAGTGCCTATTTTTTCAGGCGGGCTTTACGTCCAACTACCACATTAGGCATCGTGGATGAAGACAACTTGCAAACACACTTTACTGTAAATTTCTTTTATTAACCATTAAATAAAATCCGAGGCCTAAGACCGGGAATCAAACCCAGTACCACAATGCGTATTTGCTTTGCAGGTCTCGCCTCTTGGCTACCGTGGCGCCTATATTAATAGATAATTAATTCATTGTAGCAATAGTAATTACTGCAAATTTAATAAATTAAAGATAAATTTGACGTTTGTTAAGGACGAGGAGTTTAATTATATGGAATATGCTTCAACATATAGAATTACATGCAAAAACCCCTGACATTGCTGGAACTCTGGTGGAGTAGCTATCGCCGAATAAAGAGAAGTGAAGGATTGTTTTGTGGGAAATCAAGGAGATTGAACTGGGAATCAAGGATGACTGGCTAAATGAGAATGGAAGGTAAAGAAACGTAATTAATTAGGACATGATCTGTACATTGAGATCTCCATTGAAGCTTTAAAATGAGCAGTAACAAATTGTCGGTTTCTGATTGGGTAAAAGGTTCTTATTAGATCAGATTGTGAAAAAAAGTTCGGAGGTTATTAGTATCTGTGGTTGTATAATAGTAAGACTAACCGCTTGCTTTCAAGCGATTTAGTAAAGTGCCTACAGGTATAAAATGAAAATAAAAGAAACCAATATGCCTTTTACATCATTTAAAAAAAGAACATGCAGTAGAAAGAGTTATTTAAAAAATTACCTTAAGTTTAAGATCCAATGGGGAAGGTCTTTGAAAACTCCAAGGATTCTTTGAGAGTCCCGGTGATAATGCATCTCCCTGCAATACATACAATTTAAAAAAATAAATATTAATTTAAGAAAAATTATTATTATTAAGAATTGCAGTAAAAGAAAGCGTTGTGTGGATTATGGATTTCACACTATATTTTTACTTCCTTTGAATGGGGAAGTATTGCAATCGTGCAGATTTTCAATCTTGAATTTTCATTAAAAATGCACATTTATAAATCCATTTTAAAAAAGTTAGTTTTACAAAAAGTATGAGTGTCTGTGTGTTGTCAGCATAACTCAAAATCGAAAAAATCTCAGAACAGTATTTGATGTTCTGTTTAGATCTCAGCAGAGGTCGCTATGATAACGTTTCGGCCAAAATCGTACGACCGAAAGTGCCGTTTTACTGTCCAGTTTTTCAATTTTTTATGATTTTGTCGAAAACGGGTCGGTGTTTGGTTATATTTCGTGCGATATTATTGCAATAGATACATGGTGATTAAAACTTTTATTTGTAACATTTTGTCTAAGAATCTTCATTTTTATTTTGCTCTCAGGAAATAGAGATTGTTATGATTCCTTCTAAAATTCCATTTCTGTGCAATTTACGGAATCATTATCTGTGCAATAATAATGGTATTTAAATCCGTAAGAAGAAGCAAATCGATTAAAACAATAGAAAATACATTTTACAGATTTCACCTTCGCTTTTAGCGAATTCTTTCCAAAATGTTTTCTAATGATTTTTATTTAAACGTCGAATACGAAGTATAAAAGTTTTATATAATAATTATAAGTGTGACAGAATTCCAGGGTGAAAGAATATCAGTCCAGCGGAAGTACAGCAGAAGATGGCATCTTTTTTCAATTTTCTTTAGAGATTTGTCAAAGTATTAATTAATTTCAATTTAAACATAACATATTTGTGGGATTTTCTTTTATTAGTATCTCTTTGCGTAGTGTTTAAAAAACAAACCAAAGTTTTTTGCTGAAGGGACACTTTAATGTTGTGCATAGATCTATCACCTAACGAGGATTTAATAATTATTAACATTCCAAGTTTGAAAAAAAAATGGCTTTACCGGAAGTGTGCATTTCCTGCTAACATTCTTATTATATTTAAGAATAACTTAAATTTATTTCTAAAAAGCATTTTGGTTTAGTGATATTAAAGCCAAAAAATGTGTAGTAAATATATTCAAGAAAATTTTGAGTAGTTGAGAAAGAGATAGATGTATGAGTGTAACTTATTTTTAATTTAATTTTCCTTATTATTCTTTGCTATTGTCTAATAATTAATCCTTCTTTTTTCAGAAATTACAGATCAATAATAACGAATATCGTTTGGAAAATCTAATTGAAAATGCTTACCAGTCTGTTAACAATTAACCAATCTTTGTTCAGGTATCTCTTTAAATATTTTATTTGAATGTTTATTTTACGTTTGTACAGAAGGAAAATGAAATAACTAATAAATACAGCCATTTGTAACCATGTTATTTTAATGATAAAACAGGTGGTCGCAAATAATACTTTTTTTTTTAATAAAGAAAAAAAATCAAGGATAACACTAACCAATCCAATACTGCCTTTAAAATGTTAAAACAATTTTTTCGCATGAACACACCCGTATGATCATGCTTTTTTAAGTTGTCTTATAATAATTATTTCGCATGAGTAGTCTTACATACCAGTTACGCCCAACCTTCAGACCTTCGGATAAATTCTCGTGAAAATTCTGTGTCAAAATGATATAAATCCTACGAAAATCATTGAGCCGTATTTAAATTTCTAAAGCGTTTTGTAAAAAGTTGTCACAAAGTAGCTTAATTGTTTGTATAATCCTTATAAGTATTGGCGAGCTTTACAATTTGAATTTCCCGAGAAAATGGAATTTCGAAAATTTGCTGTCAAAAAGCAATATACAAATAGCATTATTACATTATTTTTTTCACAATTTAAATTTAATTTATAACTTAAATGAAATAAAAACCCATTATCATTTATTTTATGTTCAGTTTAATAATTGAATAATAAATATATTATGTCTAGTTTTAATGATTACATCCGGTTGGTTTGGTTACAAAAAATAAATAAAATAAAAAACTATTGTAGGTGACGTATGCAAATAATATAACATAATATTTCCGGCGATAATCGCCCACAACATTGCTAATTAAAGAGTTAAAAAAAACAAGAAATGCGTACTAATCTTTTATATTTGTTTATAAAACATTTATATTCCTCTTGTTTTTACTGTGGATTCGTAATTATGCAGTAATTATTTACACTAATTAAATGTTTGTTTCTTTAATAGTCTCATTTAATAGGTTCATTTATTTTTCTAAACCATAAAATTTTGTAAAAAAATCAATTGTGATCACCCACTCTTACTGCAATTCATAAATTCTAATACCAAAATGTTCTTTAAGCTATGAATTTTTACTAAATGTTTTTTTCTTTCAAATTGTATGGAACAATTAAACCAGTAATTACTTGAGGAGCGTCGTGACATCTCACTGAATCTCTCGAAAACTCTTATTCCTGAATTATATTTTTAAAAGTAGTGAAACGATTTTTATTAGATTTAGAATTTTTGGTTGATTTTTGTAATTTCCACTCAATTTGGAACTGAGCTTATACTAACCGGGCTATTTAGAGCTGGGACTGACCTCAGCACTCCTCCTCAAATTCTCTACAAAATCATTTTCTCACAACAAACGTTTAAAGACAAAAGATTCTCTTAAAATCACGACTTACTACTGCAGTCATTATGAATACAATTCATAAATGTTCTTGAAACTTAATAGTATACGGTTATAAACAGGGGTGAGGTAATGGTTTTATTCTGTTCTAAGATTTATGACTTGGTTAATTAATGGTTCCACCCTCATTGATTTCTCTCCTCTCTTGAACATGCACAAACTTCTCTCCCCTATCAAGGTGTAACAAAATCTACAGGATAAAATCAGTTGTATTAGTATGAAGTTTTAAAAAAAGCGGCATAGTGTTTTCCAAAATTAAAGCATACTCACAAAAATCACTTTTTTGGTCGTTTAAACGAGAAGTCATTATTTGAACTTCCTTTTAGTGCTGGTTGAAGAGGCACTTTTCAGAGATGTCAATGGATGGTACTTTCCAAAAGTCCGTACCAAAACGTTTCAAAGAAAAGTTAAGCTGTGGTGCGCGAAGTTTAAAGAAAATCATTAGATCGTTGAAGATTATCCCACTTGAATTAAAATGAAATTCCAAGTCGAGCTTTCTACGAGAAATTAAAACACTGTTTCGGGTTCAGGAATTAGAGCTGAATCT
The DNA here is from genome assembly GCF_049639745.1 of Rhodnius prolixus. Classification (NCBI taxonomy): domain Eukaryota; kingdom Metazoa; phylum Arthropoda; class Insecta; order Hemiptera; family Reduviidae; genus Rhodnius; species Rhodnius prolixus. Next base: position 9,545,183 of record NW_027411603.1, on the reverse strand, counting down.
TATTGACGGGTACTCTGAAAGTACTGTAATCAATTTCGGGTACAAAATATCATGAAGATCAGTTAGGCGACGTATTTTATTCATTAACTTTTGAGAAGGTATGGAAAAGTATGATGGTAAAATGTGAAAGGCGCAGAGGAACAAAAAAAAAATGGAACTTTTCTAACATCTTGCTTCTAAACGAAATCAAATGGAGTGGTACTTTGATACTAGAACACAACTGCTTCGTTATTTCAATGATACGTCACCTTACACATCGAACTAGCGCTTGGGTCCAAACTTAAATAGATACATTTTTGCATGGTTACTTTGTATGCCTCTCTGCTAAAAGGTAGTAAGTACTGCGTACTATTTATTATTTTAGTACTATTTATCTGGGGGACACATACAGCTTGAACTAAACACCAAATTTGACGTAGGTAATTTTTAGTTATGCTGACCACGGAGCCATTCAACACACTCTTTTACCCATACACACACAAAACAGAGAGAGAGAGTGAGAGAGAGAGAGAGAGAGAGAGAGTGATATTAATTTTTTAACAGCACAAAGACAAAAAGAATCAGTAATTTTAGCCCCCCCTAAGACCAAACTGGAGTAGCAGGCATTCCAGACCTTCTCAAAGAACTAGTTCCTTGCTGCCTTTTCGTGCTACCTGCACTATCTACAAACTGAAGGAGACATTTACGAAGTAACTACTATCTTTCTTCGAGCTATGATGCTTTAGGGAGCCACACTAAATTTTTTCGTTGTAGAGGAGTTCTCCTGAAAGCCTCTCCTCTCCTCTTACAGTCTGAATTTAATGTTACTGGATAATTTTCTGAAATAATGGTTTCCGCCTTTACCAATGGCTTTCAGATGAACTTCAAATTAGTTTTTTAAGTAGTTTTTACTATAATAATGTTAGTTTAAGGCTCATTAATTATACTTTTAAATATATGTGATTTATTTTTAAAACGTCAAATTTTATTACATAACTTGGAATTATATAGCTTGTATTATTTGATTTAAACTTCTCAGGCTACCTACACCTATTAATCTTATTCTATAATATTTCGTTAGACAACCGAAATTTTATCTTATTACACCATATTAGTGTAAAAAGATTTTAATATTACAAAATAAATAAAAAAACATTTCTACTTGTATGGTAAGTAGGTAGACTATGTGGGCGTATTTGAAATGGAAAAAGGAAACCAGCTGTTTTTGTATGTGTTCATGTGTGCAGTGTAGAGAGACACTGTTATCTTTGGTTAAACATGTAAGTACTTGGAGCTGTGCCAATACTGTGATGCTGGTTTACTGTCTGTGTGAGTATATTCCAGGAATGAATATGGTTACATTCTAACCTAGCCCCATATTTATATTATAATTAGTTTAGTGTGGGTTTACCATGCTGTTTATAGGTAATTTCTACTTCTGCTGCTTGCTACTTTCGTATCTTTCATTTTTCTGTTTTTTTTTCTTCGAGGAGGAACTACATCATTCAAAATGATGCTGTTTCAATCCAGATTTAATCACTACATATATTTATCGAGATTATGGTTTTTATTCTTACTAGCTAGTAACTAACTTATTACCAAATTATATCCATTTTTACGCAAATAATATACTTCTGTTATTAAATTATCATGTGAACAGACTCCTCTTTTGAGATGCGTCATTTTCCTAATTTTTAGTTTTTTAATTCTAAAGAATTATTTTGTTGGTAACCTTTCGAAGTAAAATTCATTTTGTATGATTATAGATTGCGAGTAGAACAACCAGTTAAATTTTGTTTGTAACAGTTCCATAAAAGGAAAAAGTAAAACGTACATTATAACTGATTCAGCAAGAATAAAATAAATTCTCTGGATTTCCAGTAAGTTACTTATTTTAAAGATATGCTTTCATTTTATTTAATTATTATTATTCCCTCTAATTACTCGAATGTGTTGCACCATTGTGGTACAGTATAATTTTTACACAATTCCGTACTCTAAAAGTAGTTGGTTGATTGATGTAATGATCATAAATCGTAACACCCATACATCGTCAAAGGGTTAGCTTGTTTAGGTTTGTCATAAAGAAGATGCACTTTTTGAGTCTGTTTCTTGCCAATGTGAAGGGAATTATGGCTGATCGCCTCTTTAGAGAGAGAGAAAGAAAGAAGAAAGAAAGAAAGAAAGATAAATTTATTATGCTCTGGGACTTATGTCCCTTAAGAGCAACCAATAAAATTTACAATGTTAAAAATATTTTAAATAGAGAGAGATTGAGAGAGAAAAAAAACTAATTCTAGCTTTTTTCATGGTATAATCTCCAAACTATCTGTGTGCCAGTGTGCCACAACAACTAGGCTGACTCTTATGGAATCTTCTTTTAAATTATTCTAAAAAAGCAGACATCAGATGGATTTATGCTTCTCTAGAAAAGTAGAATCAAGCCATTTTTTTTTTCTTAGACCTTTAGGTTTTTTTCTCTTCTTTGTTTTTATTTTTATTTTAATATGCGAAAATATTTTTGAACAGTAAGTAAAAGAAATTGTAGATTATAATTTATACAATACAGTGCCTGTACAAATTACAGGTGAAACAGAGTTCGGTGTTTGGTAATTGACTAGATATTTCACGATAATAATGAAATTTTTGACTTTACCGACAAACTTTCTCCTATAAATCTAAAATACCTTTTCTCTTTTATGGGAATGCGCTACACTTTCTTCGTACATTGGTTCTGTTATCTTAAATCTTGTGACCTGTCTTCATTGATTATTTGGAAACTTTGTAAAACATTTGAAAGATTTCAGTAAAGAAGAAGTAATTTTTTAATTTCTATTGTGATCTCAGATAATATTTGGCTCACCTTTCATTTTTATTTCCTACAAATGAAAGATTTAGAACCACCACTAGAGAAGGAGTTTGACAGCTTTCAAATATTAGTAGTTAATTGAATCGGTATATATTTGTTTATTGTACGAGTATATTAAGATATCAATCAAGATCCCGTACATAATTTTCAAAAAATGCAATTTCCGATATCTTAAAACTTGATATCCCCCTTCTTTACCTCCGTGTTAAGTTTTTCTCAGCAACAAGGGACAGCAAATTGCGTTTGCTCTCTCTGTTAAAATATTAAGATGGTTATATTGTCCCGATTGGTTTTCGAATTTTCAACCTGTAGTTAAATTAGAGTAGGCCAAGAAGCAATATATTTATTCAAAGGTAATGTAAATATTCATAGACTAGTCGAAAAAGGCTTGAACCAGACATGTTTTTTAAGTTCAAAGAATATGAATTCATGTTTAAATAACACCTCATTTATTACATAATCGTGATAATAAACCATTAAATAACTGCTTTTAACTAGCTGCTTTTAAAATAGTTTATTATTTTTTGTACTAAATTCATTGCTGAGTTAAGTTTTTTTTTGTTTATTATTATTATTAGTTGTTAATACCAAATTGTGATAGAAGTTGTAATACTTAGTAGTGTAAATTCTTACTTCATAATTAAAGTTTCCGTTTTTATGTGTGTAGACTGAATAATAGCGAAACCTCCAAAAGTCTGACATTTACTTATAATTTACTATTAAAGAATGAAAACCAAGCGGCTAGGTTCAAATTCTTTTTGTTTCAGTTTTAAGGGTAAAGTTATTATTTTTTTATCATTAGTAATTCTGAGATTTATGATTCAAAACGTTATTTCTCAGTTCTATAAAGCGTGAACTTCCTTAAAAGTTTTAGAGCACTATTTCATTTCATAATATATGGATACTTAAACTGTGGATATTTTTAGCGATGTAACATTAACTTGTAATAAGACTAGCTGGACTTGATTGCTAGTTAAAAATTATTAATAATGCGAAATAATTTTTTAACACATGAGGTAATATGGTAAATAACTTTATATTTTTAAATTCATGAATGGTTGTGTTCTAATTACTTTAGTCAGACTTTAATTCCCCAAGATTTGTTGCACCCTCTCCCCCTAACTCTTTGCTGGTAGTGCTACCTGCGCAGTCTCCAGCCGGCCATTATCTTTAGGATAAATCCTTGATTTGTATGTAGTTCTAAAAGGATGATTAATTACCCTTTCAAAATATTTTCCCAATAATTGTTTTCAACAAACTTTTGGAGCATTTTGGTCAACTTTCTCATTCTCCGTGAGGTTCCTTATTGTACGAGGATAAAGCTAGAAGGTTTTCATTATCACGATCCAGAGTGTACCAGTCTCCTTCTGTAAGTCCTACTTGTAACTGTGCTTGTTTCTTATCCAGCATTTTCTAGGCCTTCCTCGTGTGCGTCTTTCTTTTGGGAGGTAGTTGTAAACTGTTTTTGGCCAACAATCTCCGTCCATCATGATAAGGTGGCCTTACCATTTGAGGCGTTTAGATTCTATAGAATTCATTATAGTTCTCTTGATACCTTCTTTATCTCTAATCACAGAGTTAAAGATAAGCTGCCTTCTAGATAAACCACAACTTCTATAGAAGTTCATTTCGAGGACTAGCAATCTATTATATAACACAGAAATGAAAACCGAAAGGGAAACAGTATAATGCAGAGATTAGGAACTATATTGTAATATAGGTTTATTTGTCATCAGGACATAATACACAGATTAATTTTTAATTAGTATAATCTATTGGAATGTTATCAAGGTTTTGTTTTCATCTTGATACTCTTGCACTGTATGAAGTAGAACTTACGATACGATGCTCGTGTACAGAGAAGTATAAACATGAAAGAAATAAATTAATTTATTTTCACATGTTTTTAGGTTTGACCGACGCTTGCTAAATCTTTCATCTGAATTGGTGCACTAGTTCAATATTCTAGTAATTTCTTAAAGGTGAAGCATTTAGTGAACATTGCGACTCTTGTCCGTCAGAATTGTAACAGTTGCATTAAAATCATGTGAGTAGTTATTCAGAATTTTATAATTATTTAAGATACGGAGTTCATTGACGTCTGGAAATTTCTCAGTGCACTGCCACTATGTCTTCTCCTCAGACACCACAGTTCGTCACCGGACAGTGAAACCGTAAGAAAGAGAAAATCTAAGGGCTAGCAATAGATTCGAACCCGGAATCTCTGCTTGCAAATCCGGTATGCTGATCACCGATCTAATCCCTTCCCTTCTGAAAGTTTATTATTGTTTGGATATTCACAGAATATTCACTAAAATCATCTAAGGAGGTCGTAGAAGGTGTACTTCCGAAGAAAGCTCCAATTTTGAAATCTGAGACATTATCACCATATTTCCTCTTAGACAAGTAGTAATAGTAATAGAAAGTAAATATAAGGAACATGAATGTGTGTCTACATATTGTAGTTTTATTTAAAAATGAGGGTCTACAACTCAAGTCTATTTTCTGAATCGATCAGATTTCCAGCTCTTATTTTCACGTCAGTATTTTGGTGGATGCCAGAAATAGTATAACAACAACAAAGCTGAAAATACTTATATAGTTTACGACCTGAATTTATTTTGAACTCCCGCCCATAATTCTTTGGCTTACGTTTTAAAAATAGTGAGCTCACGTTTTATTGATTTTTAGTAAATGCGTCAGTCTTTGTATTTATTTGTCCCTTATAGGATTAGTGCATACTAGGTTTAGATGGCCCCACTCAGCAGTTTAGACAGAGTTTTTTTAGTGTCACTGTAATATTTCTAATTTACAACCACATGATAGTCGCAAAGTTTATGAAATATCAATAAAACTTTCTTTTACTATAAGTATGGACTTTGTAATAAGGAAAGTTTCTCATGCTGGACCTACAAGGAGTCAGCACAGTAAGCTTTTTTGATTCAGGCTGCGGTGTCTGGAGTTTCAGTACCCACCGAACCTAATCAGGTTTGAACAGAGTTAGATGAAAGTCCTTTCTAAGGAAAAAAGTCTTCCTAAAATATTAGTCTGTTTTAAAACAATTTTTTTTTTTAAATTTCTACAAATATGATCCGAACTTGACAACAATAATTGTTGATCATAATAATTCTGAGATGTTCTGTTCAAAAGTTGTTTGCATTTTTTTTTTTTTTTTTTTTTCTAATTAACATCTAAGGAAAATGGCGCCCTAAGCTTTTTCAGTGCTCTCCCGGCCTCCTCCGGACGGTGATTTATTGTTACAGGCAACATTTTTATCACCGAAAAGAGCTGCAAGAAGCTCCTTGGAAAAGAAAATCCACTGGCCAGCCGCTGGATACGCACCCGCTGGGATCTCCGCTTGGGTTTCTAGAGTGCTGACCACTAAACTAATCCCTTTCCTTTGTTTGCCTATTATGTAACTTTTTGCTTGCACATTTTATTTGTGCAAGTACAGTTTTAACTGTTTTCCGTAATTGTAGTATTAGTACAATATGTATATAAAAGAACCATAGGCATATCAGGTAAAGTGGGAAAGGTAAAAAAAAAAAGCATTGCTTTTTTACATTTTTTAACTGATCTTTCATTTCAACACGAACACTTTATGCGATTGATTCTGAGATATTATTTACAAAATATTTGTGCCATTTTTTGGTTATGTTCAATTTGTGTGTACTTCTGTTGTGTGCTTATATTAATTATATACTAATATTAAATATTAATATACTTAATATTAGTATTAAATATATTAATATTAGTGTTACGATTTTCTGTAGGGTAGATTAGGGGGCCCAAACGCTTCCTAGGTTCTATTCTTTATGGCACCCAACTCGAATAATAATTATTATTATAGTATTGACCAAAATTTTTCACACCTACTCCTAATCTAGCCGAAAGGGATAGTAAATGTCTATACTTAGAAGTAAAAGTGTGCAAATGTCCATCTACTAGTATGTAACCCCACATTTCTTTTGGTGCCAAATTTACGTTTCCTCCAGTAATATCCTAATGTGTGATTTATTTACACAAATTTACATTTACACTATTATATATATACAAATAATATAGAAATTTTTTTATGTCGCAAGATTATCGTAATTTCATTACACATTATTTTGTCGTTTTTATAGTTTTTGATTGGAGGCAGATAAATATATTACTTGACTGTAATATTTTCTAAGTAAAAATGTGATTCATCAATTTTACGCTGCGTTGTTATTTGCAAACTCATGTGTAATTTGATATATCTAAAGTTCACTCAATTATTCTCAAAACTCAATCAAAAACACTGTTTTATTTCTTACTATTTTTTTTTTCTTAATATATTTAATTGTTAAGGTTATTGAGAAAACTGATTGCTTTATAAAAACCATTTCCGTCTCAAATAAACCTTCTTGAATTACTCATTTGAATTACGTCATATTGCAGGTTGACTCATAATTAAGTTAAAGCCCATAACCGTTTAAGCGGAAATACTCGTTATTTGATCGTTTGAATAATTTATGGTTTTAGAATTGATTTATTGTCAGAATTAATATAATTATAAGTTTAGAACTATATCTTGAATGATACGGTGTTTGAATTCTCTGTGGAATATTTACACTGAAGTGATTGCAGTTGACAGCAGTTCGGTTTGGGTTTCGATTATGCGGCAGTACATTTTAATTGTGCCTGTTCTGTATTTAATTGTACGAATATGGGAATCATCTTTAATAATATCCTTTAGGGTTTTGTTATTTTGTATTGTTATTTTTTTTTTGTCATTAATTACTGAGTTGATAACTGCGGTGTGAACTGCTAGGAGTGGTTTCGCTTTCTGTTAATTATGTCTCTCGTGTTGTTTTAATTATCAAATGCTGTGACGACTGTCCTTCATCACACAAGGCTTTACAAATCGTTGAAGTTGGAAATTAAGTTGGTCTTTTTAGCAGTTAATGAGCTGAATCCAATAAAAATAAATACAGGATGTGCTTGAATATGCATTTAAGAAACTATTTGCTGAAATAGTGAAACATTCGTGTGAATTTCTACAGTAACAAGTTAAAATATTTACCACAAATATTTAAATAGGTGTTTCTAATTTTGTATTATTTCCAACTATCTTATTTTTTCTGAATGAAATTTTAATATGTTAGATTAGTTGCAAGAAATGTGCAGGCCGCCAGTGCTCTAACTTGAACTATTAAACTCTAACTTAAAGATTAGAATTTTACATAAATATTTTTAGAATGTTAAAATATAACGCGTGATATCTATTTACTTTTTCTTTGGATCTTGTAAGGAAGTGTTTGAATATGAGGAAGTTACGGTAATGCTAAATTTGCGATAGTTTACTGAAAAAGAAAAAAGTACTCTCTCCTCCTCTGGTGCGGAAGTCGACAGACATTTCACTGAAAAAGGCTCCGGGCGCCAATTAAGTTATTGACGCGCCTTAATTAAATTAAATAAAAATACATTAAATAAGCGTATTAAGTATACAGCCTTATTAAAAAAAAAAAAAAAAAAAATAGTATAACTGTATTTAATGTTGATCAATAATTATCAACCAGCTAATTGTATGTGATTTATTTTAGAGGCTGTAATCCAACAACTCTGTGAACATCTCCTCCATAGAAGTAGAAGGTCGCTGTCTTGGTCGAAGCCTACTATTACCATTTGAAGTACTTGTTATGGACACTGAAGAGCGAAGTTTTGTTTTTTCATCCAGTGAGACGACAGGTAAACAAATGTGGGTGGTCCGTTCTAAAGTCACATATTATTCGGCTTCCGTTTATACTCGTGTAGAATATCAATAACTTCATATTAAAGATTACATAAATAACTGTATAGTTTACTTCATTATCTGCTACAACAGAAAATAAAACTATCCAAGTTTATAATTTAAAAGGTTTCAAGTATTACTTATTATTTTTTAATAGTTTTTTCTTATTAGTTTTTTAGATTTGCGAGTTTAACAAAGATCTCATAAAGTGAACAGAAACTGATAATTTTAAGATAGTATTAATAAACAACAATTTAGTTTGAAAACTTGGAATGATTTTCATTCTGTAATTGTTACAATTCTGTCCACAGATTTTGTACCAACATTAAGTGAGGGCAAGTTATAAATTAAGTACCAGGTAATAAATATCGCTGTCCACAAGGCCGAAAGTAGTGGAATTCCAATTTTACGGATTTTCCGTAAAAAGTATTTTAAATTAAAGTTATAGTTTAAGTAGCGTGCATTAGTATTTCAAATAAACTTAAAATAATTAAATGATTGTCGAAAATATTTTTTTAAACTAACGAACTTATTTAAAAAAAATCTTTACATAAATTTCAAAGGTAAAAATTCTTAACAATCACTCTCAAAGTTAGAATTTTTACTAGCGTTGATTGAATAAAATTTAAATTCACTGTAATGAAAGGCCTTTAGGGAGAAACGTGACATTCCGAAACCATCAGTTTTGAAGCGATTTGTCTTTTTGAGTTAGTGGTGTACGAATGCCAAAAGAAGATTCTCAGAACTTGTCCATTCTTCAATTTCAGGGTTTCAGCCACGCGTTTAATTCTCACTAATATTGCAGGTAGTAATTAGTATTAGTAGTTTGCTAACAGGGGTTCCTACTTTTCACCCTCTTCTTAAGTCTGTCGTAAAATTAATTTTCCAAAAAGAAACCAATTGGAGTGGTTTCTTGGAAAATGAAAGAAAACTGAAAAGGAAATTGGATGCATTTACTTCAAATTCTTAATGTAAGCAACTCGTTTATTCCTCTCAATATTATTAGATAGAACCATACGTTACTTAAATATGGCAAAGCAAAGACCTTACTAATTCTCTCTTCCAGGTGTTCCCGTAAAAAAATTTACCTGGGAAAAATATTTAATTAATGTTACAGATCCAAGTGTGTGCAATGAGTATATGATTTTTGAAGAAAATCGTTAGAATAGTCTTCGAGAAAATCTTAAAAACTGTTAACAAAATTGGTAAGGAGTAACTTATTGATGGGGTTTGGATTCGTTAACTTTCTGCCGAGTCCTGAGAAAATATTGAAAATGCGAGAATACGACCATTGCGACCGTACGAGTTATTGCCATGGTTCGCGCATGTGAACAATGATAACCACAAAATCCATTTTCAATCGGAAATTATTGGTTGAAACAAATTTTATGCCCCTCGTCATTAAAAAGTATGAAAATGCATTATATAAATAATGTTATATTATGTTATATAACTGTTTATGGGAAGATAGTAATTTTAGATAAACATAAACTTACATAATAGAAAATGTTTAATGATGTTTTTTAATCTATCTACTAATAAAATAAAAAATAATTCTTTCAGTTTATGATTTCCGACACATCAATCTTTTTAGCCTTGGCTTTTCAATATAACTAAAACTAAAAGTAGAGGTTATAAAAATGTTTCATTAATATTGCAAAAATAGCAGCCGTTCTTAGAAGGATTAAGTTTTTACCTTGAGCCTTGGTATAATGTACAAATATTATTATTATTATACCTGGGAGAGATAATTATTCTGTATGTAACTAAATACAAAATATGTTTTGTTGACGTTTTTTGCAACTCAGTATAGTTGTTTATAATAATTTATTTTATCATGTATTTTTTATTCTAGCTGGCTGACGTTTCCAACATCTCATTTGTGCCAAAAAGACCAGCTAAGAATTGGTGCCAAAAATTAATACATATGAGTGGAAATCTTTTGAGAGAGAACCTTAATAATCATTTGACAAGGACAGTTTGCTAATTTGTATTTCTGCCTAAATGACTAGCCAACAAGGGTTGAAGACAGGTATTTATTAAATTATTAATACTTAAATTTTTAAGAAGTGGAGGTTTATCTAGGATTCAGCTAATCCCTAATACCGAAATTGAGAAGAGAGGCAACCTCTATATAGACTGTATAGAATATAAAATGGAAAGGGTAATTAATGCTGCCCTAGTAAGTCCAGAATTTTACCTCACGAGAAATGAGGAAACGAGACAGAAAATGGAAACATTTGAGGGAGGATGTGGAACTAGTCCAAGAGAAGAGATGACTGAGAGATAGTGACTGGGTTGAAAGTTGGCTTTCGGATATTGGAATTACGACCTACTTTCCTCAAAATCGAGTATACAAAAATCTGATAAAATGTTCATACAAATTTCTCTTACTGCCGTTTACATAATTTGGCTTGAATTAATTTTTGGGAGGAGAAGTGAGAGAAATACATCTCGGGTAAATAACAATAAAAATTGGCCTGTGTAAAGGTTTTAAATCTTTCAGAGATTAAGAAAAAAAAAGAACGTGCCCACGAAGGCTGGTAGTTTTTAAGTCCTTGTCTTAGATAAGAAGTATAAGGAAGGATAACGTAAAAAATATATACAAAAATTTTTTAATGAATGGTACTGTGGATCGACTTCTCACACGTATGAGTCATTTGTACTCTCTGGCGATTAAAGCCATTCACCTCTATTCTGTGTTGTTTGCATGTATGAGAATGAGTGACTCATCACTAAGCTTCGTTGTTGTTATTCCTTCTGTTTTTTTTGTCTCACCTCCATTTTTCTGTGAATTTAATAAATAAAGTAGGTTACATCAGGTTTTTTAATTGGCAAATTGAGTACTCATCGAACTCCAGTTCTGGGCGAACACGAAACTCTCTTTTGTAATTCAGTTTTTCCTGAAACCTAGCATTTTTGTTACTAAAAAGATAGTTCACTTCAACTTTGTGCAAGTTCAATATAATAAAAGGTTACTGTAAAGTGCGTGTGATGTCAAAGTTCCTGCTGAAACCCAGTTAAATCAATTATTCGCTGAGATAAAGTTTCAAATCACAATGATAGCGATTATTTAGTCCAATGATCAGCAATCAGCGCTTAACGCAAGAAGTTAGTAGCTCACTATATATATCTGCAATTTCCTTAAATTCTATTAATTTTTACAATGATATGCCAAGTTCAAGATTCTTTAAGATTTCTGATCCTCCGCGTTGGCCTAGTCTAGGCTCGGCGCAGTTAGCAAGTTTTTGCGGAGAATTTAACGGCAGTCCCTAATCCTTTAACTTCTGTCCACTTTGTGATAGCTAGAGATAAATTGATTGTGCCATTTTTTATTCATTTATTCAGCTTATTAGACAATCAGAAAAGAACCCCCTTTCGCCAAACTTTCATATTGATATCTGTGCTGATAGATATAAAAATAAAAGTGTGTAAAAAAAAATGTTTGGCCTGTTTAGTATCAATAAGGTTTTTTAAATTCACTTGTATTTTTAATTCTATGCATATTTTAACCCTCGGAAATTGATTATTCATTTCTGTGATTATAATAAAGATCTGCATCCCAGCAATAAATTAAATTTAAATTTTATAACAGGTGATTAAATATCTATTCAAATTATAGAATACTTGTTGATTTTTAAGTATTGCTGAAGAATGTGTTTTCATTTAAAATATATTTTTTTAATATACGCACTAAGCCATTTGTTAAAAACGATTTTTATAAACATTCATTGCATTAAAAAGAACCGGACGAGTTAATTATCACCGAGACAATGCAAGTGTACTTTATAAAATCTTAAGGAAATGAGAAGAGGCTATAAAGTGTTAAGAATTTCTGCAGAACGCACTTCACACAGTTAATTCTACAGAGTTTCTGTCAAACAGGTCGTAATTATTTCCTTTTTACTCGTAATTATGTTTAGTTTATTTTTTTATTTCTCTAAGAATTGTGGTTTCATCATTGCTAAGTAGATGCGTACAACAATTATAAAGAAATCCCTTAAAAGAGTGAGAATGTCTATTCATTTTCCCTAATAGTTACATAATTTATTACGGTATCACTGAGTAAATTCTGCGAAATTTAAAGTTACCTCAGCAAAATTTGGCATCTTAGATTATTATCCAGGAGTATCATTATGTGTATTTGATATGTGTACATCTATATCCAGACATTAGATCACTATAAATTGAAATCTTAAGAATTAATGTGCTTATACGTTGTGTGAGGTTTAGGCAACGAGTAAAGTGATGAATTTTATGCAAACGTTAAGTATTTTATTTTTTTTAGTGTCAATCAATGTGTGTAACAAATTGGAGATAGTATATTTCCTAAATTAAACTTTTGGGGGAAGCCTAAAGCCTGCATTTCCTGGGCGAATGTTCCAAATAAAGGTTATTGATCTCCTTGACTGCGATTATGTTGGAACTTAGAAAAAAAGAATCTTTGAAGTCGAATTCGATAAAATCTTTAAAAAAAAAATCGGATCGAAAAAGGATTTTCATGGCCAAATCTCTCTCTGGTCGTCAAAACGTGTTTCTGGTGTAAACTTACATGACTTTCTCTTGCTATATTTCTCAAACTTTTCTTCAAATTTCGATTTTTTCTGCAATATAGGTTTTTAATACAAACGAAACTTCAATAGATTTACCGTTACGGTAAAGTGAAAATTCTTTGATCTCTGAACTACATATTTATTGTGACTAAAATTATAGTGGTAGTAAACCTGAAATTCCGAAAGGCTATCTTGTCTTAAAGCCTGTTTTTAGGTCATATAATGACATCTAAACCAAATATCACATTTGAACTTTTTGCCCTTTTTCGATTTTGAGTCACTTCGACTGTCTATTTTGCAGTTGAATAGAATCACGTACTAATTATTAAAATCAAATGTTCGTAACCAAGGGATCTCAAAAGGATATTTCCATCATCACCTCATAATTGAAAATCTGCACGTGTAGAAGAGCTTAAGTGGTTTTCGAAACAATAGGGGTAATTCTGAGAATTGTATTTGAAAATATTTTTCTCCTTTCCTCATTTGTTTAGATCCATCATCATCCTCTAAATCTAAAATGAAGTTATATAACGTAATTTGGTGATGAACTCCTAAGTTATTATTATTTAACTTTCTTTTTTTTTCAACCGATAGATTGATTAATTGAAATTTGTTTATTGGAAAGTTTGGGATATTTTCATTTCTATTTTATATCAGGGGATTTTTCTGAATCTGGATATTTTTTTAAAATCTTGAAGTGGATTTCAAGACTTTAATTACTTGGGAACTTCTAGTCTAAAACTTATGTTCCACTAGATTTCATTTGGTATTTAAAATTTAAGGGCTGTATGCGAAAATTTTTGATTTATTCCATTAGGTCTATTTTAAGTTTTAAAGTTAACAAAGACAGTGCAATCAAGTGATAGGAAATGTTTTTCTTAATTAATGCTTTTAATTGATCCAATATTTAGAGCAACGAGAAGTTAAAATATATAGTCTTTCGACATAGACTTGTCAAGAGGTCTTTATGAACATTTGGATGTATTACTACCATACCTAAAAAGTCAGATGGCTGACACAGAAAAAGATAATCGAAGAAATGCAAATCTAACCACCGTATTTGGATAAACCTCTCCGAAGAAATAAAAAATATTAGACAAAAAAAAAAAAGAAGATAAATTTATATAATTTTTAATTCATTGCAGACTAAAGAGTGATTACTGCTGTAACCACTACACTTGAAATTATAAATAATAAAAAACAGAAATCATATTATTAATTGATTTTTATTAAACAATAATTTGCTGTTAAAAGTCTGACCAGGGTTTTATGTCTTAATAAATGCAAGTTTCTTTAGAAGGTGGCGCCTGAGGGATTAAAAAAAAAAATTGATGTGGGCGGATTTTTAATAGTAGTCTACCGTCTATGTAATAAAATGATGAAACACTTTTTCTCTATTTTGTTAAAACGAAAATTATAGTCTTAGTCTGTCAGTGAGTTCTTAGTTTTAATTTTATTTCTCTGGCAGTTTTCTTTCTTCATTCTGACCAAAAAGGTTGCTAAATAACTCAATACTTTTTGGAATTTGTCCGTAACACTGAACTTGAGTTTTTTTTTTTTGTTTTCACTTCTTTTCTCATTTTTATCCATTTAGTATTTATTGGAAAAGTACACAAGAGTCACGGATTTATAACATACATACATATTTTTAAAGTGACAAAAACATATTTTTTGCGTTTTGTAGAAACTTGTAACTAAGTACTTGGGTAATTAACAAAATAAAAAAAGGGAAGGGATTAGCTATGAGGTTAGCATACTGGACTCCCACGCGGAGGTCCCGGGTTCGAATCCAGCAGCTGACCCTTAGATTTTCTCTTCCTAGGAGCTTCTTACAGCTCACTGTCCGGTGATGGACAGTGTTGTCTGTAACGAGAGAACACTGTCCGGAGGCCGGCAGTGCACTGGAAAAAGCTCCGGGCGCTAATAACCTCAGCTGTTGATGCGCCAAAAAAAAAAAAAAAAAAAAATAAAAAATAAAAAATTAATAAATTATTTCAAGGAGGAGGCGGTTTTATAGAGGCTTATTAAAATAATAATTTTTTCATGTTTGCGTGAATAAATCTCAGATAAATAATCCCTAATCATCATCCCTTGTATGCTGAGAAGTACTCGTACCAAAAGATATTTCATTGGTATAAAATAAAGATTACACAAGCAACCGGACTTCTGCTGGAAGTAATGTTAATGTTTCCTGTTATTATGGTTGCATTAATTTAAGGTTAGAAGTTTTAAATAAAAATTTGTCGATACTCTGAGCAGTTTTGTACCTTTGTAAAAGATCAAGGTAATATTGTAGAGTTCTGATAGTCAAACATTATTACAAGTCAAAAGTATGGTGGTACGAGTCGTATAGTTGTATTGCTGTTTCAATTAAAAAAAGGATTGACCTCCTTTAATCTTTAAAAGAAACAAAAATGTTTTGTTATTCCAAAATGTCATTGTTGTTTTTATAATAAAAAACTGAAAGGTTTCATCATCTGGGGTCCTGGAGTACTAGAGGTTTCACAGTTTAGAGGTTGGCACAATAATGGGGTGATACAATGTATCAATTTTAGTCACAGTGCGTACACCACGCTAAAAATTGTATAAATCACTTTGTATTGTTTATGATGAATACATGATCTCAAACTCTTTAATTTTTGTAAGTTGGTCTTTCTACTTCTGCGTACTTTGTTTCCAGTTTGTTAAATATTTGTATAGATTTTTGGCTTGTGACAGATCTATAAAAACAAAAAGCTGCTGCAAAAAAAAAAGTGCATGTGTACTTATCTAAACTCACTATTGAATTAATCATTTTGTGAAACTATGGATCAAACTGCTCTTATAAATAGGATAAAGTAGAATTCTTTAAAAATATATCAGCCTGCAGATCATTAATTTTTATTATTGTTTCAGGTTATCGTTGTGAAAAATGTAAATTGGTTGTGAGAAGAAGCAACTAGAAACCTGCAATCATACCAAACTTAGAGGACGCTGAAAATTATTCAATTTAAACCAAGGTTTCAATCCTTGTTTTTTGGGGGGGGATGTTACTTCAAGGACGTTATTGTAATATACACGCAATCATCAATTTGGCAAAGATATTTTAGGGCTAGATAGGTAATTTATTTGAAATTTCTAACCTACGTTTATATTTTGTTTCACTAATAATATCACTCTAGCTGTTTCTAACTATCGATTACTGTTGATCGAAGTGTTTTGGTCTGAATTAATAATGAAAAACGTTGTATTCATGAAAGTTCAAAATAGTTTGAATGAGTACCATAATTCGTTATTCAGTACCCTGTTTATTGTTGTCATTTAAATATCTTCTCCAAACTGGTCATCACAGAGATAAATATCATGACTATGAGACATTTTTATTTCTTTACAATAAGGAAATAATAAAGAGTATTAACATTAAGAATAATTTTAAAATGTGACAAGTAAGATGTAATGGCTATAGTACGTGTTGGAAGAGGAGATTGAATCTTTGTACATAGACACTTCGAACTAGGCTTCCTTCTGGCAATAAAGTTCTAAAAATATGAACTATTTTTGTGACGCTAGCAGCACTAAAAGAAATATAAAAGAAAGAAAAAATCAAGCCCGTAAAATGTATTTGGATTATTGAAGTCATAAACTGCAATCAGATTGTTAGTGCAGTTAATATTTTTTGGGAAGTTTCTGTAGTACTGTAGTAATATTTTAAAAGAAGGATTATGTGTGGACTTTCTTAATATATTTGAAATTTCTTTCTGATATCCGTATGGCAGAAACTAGTTTACTGCAACGTCAATAGACTTCATACCACTTTTATTCCAGGTATTAAAACTGGCCAAACTCCAAACACGCTGAAATGCGGACTAGATGGATTAGAATCCAACTAGAAAGGGAAGGGTTGTAATGGAATTCTGGTCATCAATCGTGGTTCTTTTGGCAGCAGAAGTTACCTCCAGGAAACAGTTTTATTTAGCAGAGGAATTATAAATTTGAAATACGGAAACTTGGACAAATAAGACATAGTGGTAAGTTTTCTAAAAACGTTTGTATATATAAATATGTTTATTTAGTGAAGATAAAGAGAATAAGAGTTATATTAGGAGTGTAGGACAGGACTGCTTGTGGGTTTAGAGCAGTTTGCACAGTGGACCGGATAACTGACAAAATGATGATTGCAAAATCATTATGTACAATACTTGCTAGCCAGAACGAAAGCTCTTGAGAAAAGGACGAAAAACCAAGTACAAAAAACAAGGAAAACCAAATTGAAAAAGCAAATTTAAGTACCGTCAGCGGACCTGATAAACCGGTGACGCAGGCCGGATCAACAAGAGTTTGGCAACCTCTTGGCTAGAGTGTTATACAAAACAGGAAGCAGTCCTGAGTTTCAAAATTGCTGTAAGAAAGTTGGGTACCATTGTCTCAAGGTTCACTCACTCAAATTAACCCTTTTCACCAACACTAGATATACGAGGGGGTACCCAAAAATAACCGGAATTGCGTTGCCGCGCATGGAGCTTATGTAGTACGCATTTCTGCCGCTAGACGTGTATAGCGCAATTCCTTGCCAGTTCAGTCCTGCCTGTGTTGTCTGCCTGGCTTGTTCTGTTCATCTGCAGTGATTGTTTTTACCAGCGCTGTTTTGTTCTTTTTTCGTTTTTTATGATGGCAAGTTTAAGTGAACAACGTGCAGCTCTGAAATTTTGTTTTCTACTCGGCAAAAATGCTGCTGAAAGTGTTTTAATGTTGAAAACAGCTTACAAAGATGACGCTATGGGAAAAACTCAAGTATACGAGTGGTTTACTCGGTTTAAAAATGTCGTCAAGTCAAGTCAAACATCAAAACAATGCTGATTTGCTTTTTTGATGCCAAAGGCGTAGTCCATTCAGAGTTTGTCCCCCCAGGTCAGACCGTCAATCAAACCTTGTATTTGGAAGTTTTGAAAAGATTGCGCAACAGTGTTCGCCAAAAAAGACCCGATTTGTGGCAAACAGGAGACTGGTTCTTCCACCACGACAATGCACCTGCACACACAGCCATCTCTGTTACACAGTTTTTGGCTAAAAATGGCATGGTTCCGCTGCCCCACGCACCTTACTCGCCTGACCTGGCTCCGTGCGACTTTTTCTTATTTCCACGCATGAAAAAGGGCATGAAAGGTCACCGATTTTACAACATTGAAGAGGTCAAGAAAAAAACGAAGAAGGAGCTGTCAGCCATTTCTAAAGATGACTACAAAAAAATGTTTCGAACAGTGAAAGCACCGGTGGAACAAATGTATTAGTTGTAATGGAGAGTATTTTGAACGGGATAAGGTTGTTCTGTAAAAAATTTGTAAATAAATAGCTTTTAAAAAATAATTCCGGTTTTTTTTGGGTACCCCCTCGTATTGTCTTTTGAAAAAGCAAAGTCACTAGGAAAGACTTAAAATTCACGGAAATCTTAAAGATTGTGGAAAGATCTAAAGGTTGGCTTGAATAGAGGTTTTTATGATGCAGTTAAATGAGACTTAAGCAGAACATTTTTTATGAAAATCTTTTTCCGGTTCATGAGACTTAAAACATGTAATCCTTTATTCGAATGTCTTATCTGGAAGGCATTGCATTCTTTTTAATTTATTGCGAGAAAGAAAAACAATAATTTTAAAGAAGAAAAAAAAAAGTTTGTGTAGAATACCACTGCTTTAAAAGTTAGCTACAGTGAAGCTCGTTCAACTAGAAGTAGCTCAAATCCTAGAAAGTTCAATGATTGAATATTTCTCAACAAAAGTAAATAAAAAGATATCATGAATAACACTCTTAGTATGAATAATTAGCTCCATTAGTCTAGTCCCATTTGTTGATCATTAGTTAGTAGCCAACTAACTGTAGTTTTATAAAATCAATATAGTTTAGTGAATTCCTGTTAGATCATTAATTTTAATTATTTGAGAAACTTTTTCCTCTTTAACTAGTCATAATGATGCTTTCCTCAAATATTTCAAGAAAGTACCCTAATTAATTGTTCCCAAATTGGTACTTTTACGGTTAAGGTAATCCTAAAGAAGGTACATCTTTTTCTAATGAATGTTATAATTGAATAATGAAATCTTCATTCCGTCATTTAATATTTATTTATTTATTGTTTTTGTGGTCTTGTTTGCCGTCATTTAATAGATCTACCTTAAGTAATCTTTGGATGATCATCATTCATGATTGCCACGCCATTTTTATTGTACGTACAGCATATTTACTTATTGTACTGCACGAGTGCAGGTGTAAATTTCAAATAAAAGATATATATAAAAAAAAAAAAAAATCTTTACAAAAAAAGAAGAAAAAAGTGAATTTTTCTATTTTAATATTTGTTTGCTTTTGACCAGCTGAACACTATTCTAGTGTTCAGGAACTTGTAAGTGATGGGTTTTATTAGGTTAAGTACGTTCCAGTCTATTTTAATTTTAATGTACCCGGTCATAAGAATACACACAATTTTACAATACATGTGGAAGGTTTTATTTAAGTCACTAAATGCGTTAGCTACGAACATGGTGGGTATGCTGGGAATAATAAATGGTAGGCGGCAGTGAGTGAAATTTTATGTTTTTAGTAAATACAATGCATTAGGATTTTTATGAGAATTGATTTCAATTCTAGATTTTGTTAACCAAGAGTCGAGGACGTAGTTGTGGTATAATTTAATTAAAATGGAAAACTTTATAAACATTATGAAAAACTCCATTCATCGCATTTTCCTAATAAAATAAGACGAAAATAATTAAGCAAACCATCCTTTAGTTTGGATGAGTACCACCTATTCCACACTTCCTTATAGCAAAAGAAAATCTCATCTATAAATCAATCAATTAATCTCATCAACAAAATTTAGAATTTTTCTTTTTTTTTTTTTCAACCATTCAGCCAATGTTTTTTAGACTGTAAACTCTTTTAGTGATTTAGTTTGATTTCTATTAGCGTTTAGGTGCACAATGATTGACGAGTTACTTTCACAGAACTATGGTGATCACATTTGCTCGGAATTGTCACTATTTTCTTTCAAGAACGCGTTTGTTAAGGTTTTGATAAGTTGTAGAAATTTTAAATGAAACTTTATTTATCGCTTTTTAGATTTATAACTATTCAACACAGATGAATAGTCATCATCTTGAATAATATCTACGAATTTATAGTCAATTTAAGTTGAAAAATATTCAAATCTAAATCGACCATAATAGAATGATAAAAGGAAACAGATCATTCTTTACTATCATCTATCCCACATAACCACTAGTGAAAATATACCTGTTAAAGCTCGTTGAGTGTTGGTGTTTGTGTTCTTATATGATAGAGAGGTCCTTGGACTGTGGGACAGAAAGGAAATCAGACCAGTTGTGCAGCCGTGTACACAGTCACTACGGCGGCGGCAGTCTCCAGTGAATTTGAAGAGGAAACGCGTGGGTCGTCGTTTTACTGGCCAGCGGTGCTCGTGTCTCGCCTCAATACAATCACATTCTTAATATTATGATTAGTTTACCTCGTTATATGGACACTGAATTGTATTTACCATTCGTATTTAACCAGCTTTTCACAACTTATTAGGAATAAAGTAGAATAATTCTTTTAAGATTAATATATATCCTACCGGACAGTTTTAATTTGAGGTTTCCAATTTATAATCTTAAAGTAACTTAAAATAATTAAAATTAATTAAGAAGGCTACTCTTTGAACTGTATTTTAAACTCTGTCGAAGTCCCTAAATAGTTATTTTTGTTAACATTTTTATCAATAATATTCGTTATTGTAAATAATTTTTCTGTTTTTTTTATTGTACAATATTTATTTAATCTGCTTAGAGCTCTTCTCTGTTTGTCTCGTTAGAGTCTGGATCCGCAAAACTTGACCATGTCTGAACTTAGTCTCTTTGTTCGTCCATATTTCTTTCGTTTTTCAGAAATGTTTGCTTAAAGAAAGTGAAAGAGGTTGATAAAGAGAGATTCAGTACATCCCACAAATTACGAACCAAATGTTTTTAGCGCTTGGTCTGGTTACTCTTAATTGAAATATTTTCCCAGCAGAATTAAATTTTTAGTAACGGAATATTTTGCCCTTTCGCAAAATAAATCTATTGCATCCTCCAATTATTATTTAAGGGAAGGGATTAGCTATGAGGTTAGCATACTGGACTCCCACGCGGAGTTCCCGGGTTCGAATCCAGCAGCTGACCCTTAGATTTTCTCTTCCTAGGAGCTTCTTACAGCTCACTGTCCGGTGATGTACAATGTTGTCTGTAACGAGAGAACACTGTCCGGAGGCCGGCAGTGCACTGAAAAAAGCTCCGGGCGCCAATAACCTAAGATGTTGACGCGCCCTAAATCATAAAAAAAAAAAATTATTATTTATTTTAGGTTATTTTAGCCAAGAAGAGTAGTGTGTGAAAGTAAGAAGAGTGAAACATAAGTGAAGTCGAAATCTGAACACCAAACTGACTTCTGATGGTGACTGAAAATCCGAAACCGATTAGGGATACCATAAATATGCGCTCTAAGACGGATAAAATCTAAGATACAATTGTAATGTATGCTTAAGAGAAAGCTTTGAGTATCCTGCTGATTTTGTGTTTTATTTTTCAGACGGACTGAGCTCTTGAAAGCACAGCCAAGAACGAAAACGAGCCATAATAGATCTTCTTTCTAACCGTTCAGCTGACTTCAAATATTCAAATTAAAGTGGACCAACACAGTGTATCCAGTCCCGCAGATCCATCCGCTATTATAAGAAGTGACGTGGTTAGTACAATCCTGCATATTTAAGTCAACAATTTTAAAGAATCATTAGAGTCACATTCTGCAAAAATGTTACTAATTGCAGTTAAATCTTAGTGAAACTGAAGCTCTGTTTAACTCGCCTTACTAGATTCAAAAACCGCAATTACCATTTAGAGGCCATTAACACTGTATGCTTTGTACAGCAGGTAAATTCTCTTGAACATGTTTTAGTACTATAAACATGTTCTGCCATATCAGTAAAGCACCATTTTTTTTTGTTTGTTTTACTTAAGGTAATCTAGAATTATTATTATTATATACTAAAATCGAAATATTTTATTAAGAGAGCGAGGTTTTTTTTATTTTGTATCTGATATCCTCGAAATTCCCAGATATAACCTGTCCTCCCACACTAGATCCTTATGCTCTCAATATTACACCTTAGAAACTTTCCGTAGTTATTCTCATTCTGATGCAGTTTAAACCAAAATATTCGAAACGCATGCTACTTTATTTGTATACTGTTATAATGATAATAATTTTTAAAAATTCAGTTTTATTTGTTTTGCTTTTTACCTGTCGAGCATTTTTTCAACTTGGAATTTTTACGGGAACTCTTTTTTTGTGCTCTCCTCAATTCACCAAGGGGTTTACAGGAGTGTTCTGTTTATAGTTAGCGTAATTTAAAAACAGCAAATCGCTAGAAAGCAGTCTTAAAAACTTTTGTTCGAAATAAAGTCACTTTGGAAGTTACTAGCATGGATTAATCAATTTTTTTGCGATTTCCCCATGTACGCTTCCTTAAGTATTGTATAAAGACTATAGTATGTAGGCATTTAGGCCTAAACAACGAGGCTATATTATCCCCTACCTAGCAAAAACTTCATCAACTCATTTTTTGCTTCAGAGAACAGGTTGAGTCTCTCTGCCCTTTCTCTCATTAGTAAAACATCAGCTTCCTAGGAAAAATGATTGTATTTCTAAAATTTGATGTCTGTACTTTTTTTTTTTTGTAATGTGAGAAAAACTTGATGTGAACGTGAACACCTAATTTCTCATATTCATTAATTAAAATTGTAATTGAATATTTTCTTAATAATATTCATTTTACTGAATGTATTTAGTTATGATCAGTTGGTTGGTTAGGTCTTTCATAAATTACACTTTGTGCAACTAATGTGTTTGTTACATTTTTTGCCATCTTCAAGTTCAGAAGTCTATTTTCAAGTTACATTTATGATCATTAAAAATCTCCAAAATCATTCGATCAATGTATGATGAAAATTTCTGAGCTAGTTTGGATAAATCAATTGAAAACAAAGGCGGCTAAACTGAGGTTTTTTTTCTTTGCAATTTTCGCAATAAAATTGCTGACGTCTTTGAATTCGATAGGCATCCTCGCTTGAAGAAAACTGATTTTAGGGCCTAAATATAACGCTTTTTCTCAAAAATGTTATTTTATTATAGTGAATCTATATAACAGCAATATAACATTTAGTAAACATTCTTTGTTTGTGATTGTAATATGAAAAAGTGGGGAGAGTGTTTGGTAAGGTTACGTTCTCTCAATACTCGTAAAGAAGAGGAGGTCATGTCAACTTCCTGCATGGAGGTTTTCACCGACAATATGAGTAGGATCAGAAAATGGTTTTTGGAAAATGGCCTCTCGTTAGTGTCTGTGCAATAGCCACACTTCAAAACAAAGCACTTAAATCAAAGTACAACGTTTTTTAAGAAAAATACTTGTTAAGGAAAGTATTGACTTTTTATTACAATCTTCACAAGCAGAAAATAATGACAGTACTTTAAAATTAAATATCTAATCGCTTTTTGTTTTGTACAAAAGTCCATGCTACTCACTCATTCCCAAAGCGTTGGCAGAAGTTATTTCAATCTATTTGACAGGAGATTTGTTGATTATAAAAATGACCTCCACCTCTGCCTATAAATAGGAAATGTATTTGATAATGCGGTTTTTCTGATGATTAATTTTGCTGTGATTTATTTTTTGTGATTCTTAAAATCTGATATTCCATATTAGTTTACCCTAACACAATTTTTAAATTGTGATAATAGAAATGAAAGTCCTTATCATTTACGAGAGAAAACATTGATCCAGTGAAACGATAATTGCCGTTACGGGAGCGATTCTCAATTTAATATTACAAATTTTCATTAGAAAGAAAAGGAAAGTTACATAATAAGGTTACTGAAACAAAACAGATTTTTTTTAATGTCACAGCTTGAAAAAAATATGCTAATGAATTTAAATCTGATTTATATGTTCTGTTTGTGTACAGAGTTTGCACTAGAGAATTGCGAAAACAACAATGGAATTGAGTAGAAGTTTTGGAGTTGCTGCAATAAAAAGAATAATAATTGGCTTTCAAATACCGAGGACCTGAAGAGTCGTATCTGAAAAGCAATGCAGTTCTTTGGGTATAGTAGGTATTGTTTTATGTATTTTCAGTAATGATCTAATTTTCACCTTTTCCAATGAGAGAGACAGTGATTGAGAAGTGTATTTTCTTTAAACTTGAAAGTGTACAGATCTCGCTGGAAGGTTCTGTAGTGGTTATTCGGGACGGGGACTAGCGTGAGCACACTGAAGGGCAGTTACTTGTATTATGTTTTTTATGGTATGGCTATTTTACGATTTTGACAAAAAACTTAATTATTAGAAGGCTTAAATAGAATCTAAATGGAATATGTAGTTTGAATTTTCAGTTATTTATTTTTTTTCGAGGCACTCACATATTTTAGAGGATATGCACTTCACTAAAAACATTTTCCGTAAAAACTTCTGGGTATGTTTATAATTCAATTTATAAATTTGATATCATTACAGTTTTTCTTACAAGGTGTGCAAGAAAGCAGAAAATCTGAAATCCACGTTGACAAGTTTTTCTTTAACTATTATCCTCAATAGTAGGAATTTCTCAAACAAATTTATTGCTTACTAACATTATATAATTTGCAAAACTGTGAAAAAAATATCCTCCTGGTATTACCTAAAAGAAACTAGCGATTAGATTAGAAACTACTTTTCTGAACACAGGATTCGATGAAAGTTCTGGATCACAATTCGGCACGATTTCAATTGTTTCTTTTACCAGAATTAAGAGAAACTAAAAAAAAGAAATGGTGAAAAAGCGAACATAAAACCAAATTAGCGTTCCTTATCTAAATGCCATAGAGAGTTACTCAAATTCCATTGATTATTTAAGAATTATTTTAGGCTTCTAACCTAGAAAACATTTATTAAGGTATGTAGGCACTTAACTGGGAGCGCCAGATTGTAATTACAGGGGCGACGGTCTGTCTATAACTTAGTTGTCTATTTCGTCTTTGGGGTCCAATGTGTGTTTCTTTTTATTATTTCTTAGGAAGTAATAAGTTTTCGAATTGAAAATCTTGTAATCAATTTATCATTATAATTTGTATTTTATCTTGAAATTTCTTTAAAATTCGTACTTTTATTTGTTTAGAATTTTAGATCAATTATTGTAAAGATAGAAAAGGCCACAAAATGGACCTAGGCCCCAAGTGGATCCTAACTCTCATCCAACTCTCATATTCAATCAGTACATTGGTCGCTAATGCCGCTACAATTCCTTTAAAAATCTGTTTAAAGTCAGGTTTATTAATTGTTTCTTCTAAATTACATCTGTTCCAATTATTCTCTTTTTCTTATTGTAGAAAGCGCGATCATTCCCGAGGTATTTAATACGCCAGAGACTCCGTTAAACTCTTCAATCTTTTTTTACACTGTTGAAATAGTGCTTGCCGAAATACTGAAATGTTGAATAATTAGCGAACCACAAGTTGATGTCCAGTAATCTGCGCCACTACGTTTCATAAAATATTGCTATTCCATTTAATTAAATGACACTGTTTGATTCTTCTCAGGCTTCGCACTTTCACCAACCAGTGATCCCTTGATGCCTAGCAACCCATAAAACTGTTTTCTTCCGTACTAATTCACTTAACCTTCCTCTTTATTTCCTTACTAGCTTTGATGAACTTTCGCCGGGCTTTCAAGATGACCTAATCCGAGAAAATGGTAATTCCAAAAACTAGTTATTCTTTAGCTATCAAATTTTAACTTACACTAACCAATTTCGAAGCTTGATTTTCTTGTCCTTATTCGGAGGACCTCAAAACGTGTATTGCCTATGAAAACGAAACAACTGCAATATGCTCGATCACGAAATACTTTCCTTTTATAAGAGTTTAGAGGAAGTAAAAATGGCTTGAAGTTTGTGGAGAGTTGTGTGTTCTGTATATTGCGAGTGGACGGTACTAATAACAAATCTATATATAGTGTGTATACAAGCTGTCGGAGCTAAGTGGAGGAGCGACTGGCGATGCCCCTCAATAGATTGTTGCTTTTATCCCCGACTTACAGTCGCCTCAAAAAAATGTAAACTGCTTTATTACGTATATAATATTATATATATAATATTATATATATTGATATTGTTGAAGCCAAGCCCATTTTATGGTTGTAGGTTAGTAATGTTATTGTGATTATAGCAATTCAACCATCACCTTGGAGTAACTTAGTTGAAAAGTTACTTTTGTTTTTATTTATTTATTCTTTCATTTCTCTTGATAGTAAACAAAGTGGAATAAACTTCTATAAGTTTTGTAAGTTTATCTCACAAGAAATATTTCAATGGTTGTTTTTAATTAGCGACATTCGGTTTTTAAGGAATCCGTGAATACGAAAAAGTGTTTGTAGTACATGTATGAGTGCCACCAGCAAAACTCAAAAAAGAAAAAAATAACATTTCTTTTGTGTATCTATTATGACTTCCTCGTGAGAAGAAAACGTTACGATTTATAATTTCAAACCATTTGAATAGGAGGAAGAAACTGGTTTTTGAAGATAGATTTATTATTTGGGTACTCAAACCTGGAAATTCATTGAGTATGTCTCTAAGGTACGCGACAATGAGGTTCTCGTCAAAATCGCTGAACAAGATGGCGAATAGTATGGAATTTTTCACTTTTTGAGATTTCTTCGGAGATAATTTCTAGGATTTCTGTAAACTTCATATGAACATTACTTTCACACAGAGATCTATACCTTTTAATTTTAACTTTAATTTTATAATAACATTTGTTTTATGACAGTTTTCAAGAGGGGCTTCCCTTGTAAGGTTTTAATTTAAATAAAAACTTGTTTTAAACTGTTAGAATTCCTCTGTTTGATGAGGAAATTCCTTCTAGAACATTATATCTTTCTAGCATTCTTGAGGAAAGTGATTGGAAAGGTAATATGTAGTACCTGTAAAGACGTCTAGTTCTCTAGTAAGAAGTAGTCTACTACTTCGGATAGGAAGATTAGAAAAATTTCCGTTGTATCAAAGCAACTACTTTCAAATTAAAGAACTTAAAACAACAGTTGATGGTGGCCCACTTATGCAGAAACAGCATCCAAAGTTAAATATATATAGTAGATTAATCATTCCTAATTTATTTCAATGTTTAATTAATTTTTTCATTTTTTAAAAACATTCAAACCATATTGGGAATCAATTCTAGTTTCATTGTGATCAAGTGATTGCATAAAAAAAGAAATATAATGAATCAATTGTATTCAAATTTGATACATATTTATTGTAACCAGATTTTGATTAATTGCTGTTACCATATGTTAATATTAAACATGTTTAGTATCATATGTATTTATAAATTCATAGTTGGAATTTAGTATGGATTGCTTTCCTAGGAAGTTTTTAATTTCCAGTTACTTTCATTGCTACCAACCTAGGCGCACAACCCTTTTAGGATCTCTAGCGTATTATGTTTTAGAATGCTTCAACAATTTTTTCACATTAGGAGATTTAAGTTTTCTTCAGTTTTAAATACACATTTATTTTAACCTGACTGTTGTACGTTTAACTTGATTTTAATAATACGTTTAGTTCAGAGTTCTACTTTTGAGATAAGTACAATTGTCTAGTGAATTCCATCTGAATCAGACGTAGTTAAAGTGCTATCATTGAGCCACTATAATTTTTTTTTCCAAAAAATTATAAAGTCCAAAAAACAGTTTACTATTTTTTTTTTTTTTTTTTTTTTTTTTTTTTTTTTTTTTTTTTGGCGCATCAACAGCTGAGGTCATTAGCGCCCGGAGCTTTTTCCAGTGCACTGCCGGCCTCCGGACAGTGTTCTCTCGTTACAGACAACACTGTCCATCACCGGACAGTGAGCTGTAAGAAGCTCCTAGGACAGTTTACTATTGTAATTAATTTTATAATATGCATATTTCTTTAATTTTTTTCTCGATCATACAATTTTGCATTTAATAAAAGTAAAGTAATGCCTCTTTTTTTCAGTCGAGCTTTACGTCCAACTACAAAACTAGCAAACGTACTTAACTATAAATTCCTGTTATTGACCAGTAATAAAATCCCAGGCCTAGACTGGGAATCGAACCCAGCCCTATATTACATATTTGCTTTGCGGACCCTCCTCTAACCGCTCGGCTTCCGTGGCGCCTTTTTGCACTTTATTCGGTGTAATAGGTACTTAAAGCACTCGCCGCCTGATATGATCAAAAATCATTTGCCCATTTAGGTCACAAAAGTTGCCCATTTAGTTACAATAAACGGCTCTTTTTGATTGTGTGGTACCGATTTAGTACATGTTTTGTTATTATTTATCACTCCCTAGATCAAAATTAATTCTATTTGTCGATTATTTGTGTAATTTCGTTTGTTTTTCAGAGAAGGAGAATTAGTGCGAGAAATAAACTAAAAACTATCAGAAGTGGAATTCACTCCTGATAATGGTTGTCTTACCGACTTGCAAGCGGTGGTGGGAGTGGAAGGAAGGAGATATATTCTTTTGGTAGACAGAAAGTTACAACAGAAGGTCTTTGAAGTTCGCTTTTAAATTGCTGTAAGATTTTCCCAACTCCATCGCGAGGTTCAGGAAGTTCAGGTGAGTAAATGCATTGTACGAAAAAGGTTGATAGAAGCTAAATGGAGCTTAAAGAGACCTGAACGTCTCTCTTTCTCTCTCTCTGCCCTGAACAACAAGACTTGCCTTTGCCCAATTGGGCAAAGAACAATGAATCGGTGATTTGCGATCATGCCTCTAGCCCTTTCCGTCGTCTGGTGATTGGAGAGACCGTCAGAACGTTATAGTATCATTGACAGATCTCTGTGAGCTTTAACCATACAACTTCTTCGTATTTTCAATGAATTCTATTAATATTACGAAGGAAGTAAGATAATACTGGTGCAATTTTCAAGTGGTTTCCAAGTGTCCCAAGCAGTAGAAAACTGTCTTGATTCTAGTGCATGACCTGCAGTTTCATTCAGTTTTCATGTTTTGCAGTTTTCCTGCCCTTCTGCCTTCTTGGGTAAACCCTTCTTGTGTACCCGAATTAATGTTTGGACAATGACTTAAGAAAATATTTTTTCATCCAAATAGATCCTATAAACAAAGAAACACGGGCAATCATATGTTCATGCGATTAAATTCAAGTTCGTAGAGGTTTTGACTCATTTTTCTCCCTAATCTGCTTTAAAAATAAATAAAAAAAAAAAGTTAGAAAACTGCGGTAGCTGACTTCGGGTTTAGTAAACAAATTTTAAAAAATATGCTAATTTTAAGAAAATTATGAAGCGATCAAGTGATATTTGGATGTCTCAAAAAATTCAAGTTGACCCATATTTCTTTGAAATTTCAGCGTATTAAGGAATTTTGATCTCTTAGGAGAATGCACACTGTTTTACTTTCTGACCTGTTTGTTATTTGCATATTCTTTTACCTTGAAATATAAACTATGGCTACGCCCATGCTCTTCCTTGTGTGTTTGATTGATTGATTAGCAGTAGTCTAATTTCAAACAGTTGAGATTTTTTATTGACAAAAATGATAAGTTTAAATCTGTTGTTTGTTTATTTATGTACTGATGTCGTTGAGAAGCAGGTGCAGATCACATTATTAGCTGACAATGTAAAAAATATTTAAATTTATATTCTTTATTCGCAACGATGTTTTTTTTACATTAATATGTTGAAGTTTTTGGAACGCATTGTACGATTGGTTAAAAGTTAATTTTGTATAGTTGTTTCTTTTCAAATTTTCCATTTCAATTTTTGTTTGTTAAATTGGTTACCTGTCTGTATAATAATTTTAATTCTTTCTTTATATTTATTTTTAAAAAACATTATATACTTTTTGTATTGTTTACCGTGAATAAATTATGATTAGTCCTCTTGTAATGCCTAGGTATCCTCGGTGGAGGTTCGCTGGTGGTCTGCATGCCGAGCAAGCGATAGACAGGCGCACTACTTGACTAGAGAAGAAGAACTGAGAGGAACACATAGGGATCCCCCGTAAATGTGAGCGGACCGCACCGTCTGTTTGCTCCCCTCTCTTAAGCGACTTTACTACAAGTGTGAGAGTAGGGCCGTTTTCTAATAACTTACAACTTACACTTCAGTATTCTAAGGGACTGCCCGCATTTCCACATAGAATTGTTCTCTGGTTAGTAACTTCTTATGAACTTAATTACTGTTATTATTTTTATAGACGTATTTTGAATGTGTTGATGAAATGAAACACGCCAATAAGAAGGTGTTATCATTCAATACATGTCAGTATAATATTCTTTAATTAATATGTTCAAAATTGATGCTGAAATGAAACTAAAATCAAAACAGGAAAATCTAAATAAGCATCTGATGTGAACACAGCGCAAACTCCCACGACTTCCACTCAGTACAATTCTAAGTTTCTAACTTATAAATTTCCTTCAGTCTTCGAATTCTTACCTGTTGGTGACAAGACAAATTCACTATGATAAGTAGGATCTTTTGTGTGGAGTGTGATGTCTCTGCAATCAGAGAAGTTTCGTTAAAAAACTAAATAAATAAATTCAAATAAAAACTGCAAATTGTCTGAGTAAAGTGAATGAAGGAACAATTCGTTTTAAATTCACATTTTTGCCAATTTTAGCAGAATACGGAATTCATGATTCATAAGTGACAAAACCGTTCCTTTTCCTTTTATTCATTCATTCATATCATTTGGACATACGAATTTCACCGAAATGACAATTTGGTGGAATTTCCACACTATCTCCTATCCCGGAACCTCATATAACTAATTTTCCCAAATTTAAATAGTTGGAGTAATTTTCAAGAACATTGCAGAAAACAAAAACAAAAAGACACTTTCAGTAAATTTGCACTTTTGATTAAATTATTTTATTCTGACACTGTATTAAAAAACTTACCGTTTGAAACTCTCTTTATCTATTTGATAAAAATCCTGTCCACGACTTGTAATTTGGTAGTTGAACGTACTGAAAGAAAGGCGATTACTTAACTAAAAAAATCGGTAAATGCTTATAATCCGGATTATTAATGAATCTAGGTCATTTTTCGGATAGTAATGTAATGATGTATACCATTTCTATTATGCAGCAATAAATTTAAATTCAACTATTATTTATTTCTTATCATACTCCTGGAAAGCTCATCAAAATTAAGCCATATGTTTTGGCTGGTCATATTCCAACGTAAAGCTCGATGAGTATGTGACTCATGGAAAAGTTTAATGAGAACACCTCAAAATTAGAGAGGAGGGGATTACATGGCTTTTTCTTCACATATTTATATGTCTATTTACATATGTCTGTACCTACACTTTATTATTTATACGTATTAAATGAGTGTTGAGGGTTGGAGTGTAAATATTGTTAAAATAATGGGGGTACTTGCTGGATCGCCAAAATCTCCTCATTAGGCTCCTACGATATTGGCCAATGTGTGGTTTGACCACAGTTTTATTAAGGTGTAAACTGATTTTTGCATTTTTAAAATTATTAGAAAACGTACACGAAATAATATTAACATATATATGGGGGAATGTGTGTAATGTTACAGATGTTTTCAAGGTTGACGTTCATAGAACAAAACAATTCCTGGTATTTTTATTATTATTTATTTTATTTTAACTATTATTATTTAAATTAAGACGCATTAACATCTAAGGTCATTGATTGGTACCCGGCGCCCTTTACAGTACACAGTCCACCACCGGGCAGTGACTCTCGTTTCTGACAATTCATCCCATCACTGTAACAAGCCCATGGGAAGAGAAAGTCAAGAGAGTACTTAAGAGCGAGCTTGATCCCTCTCCAAAAACCCCTCATAAATGAAATTTTGTGGAAAAGATTTCATATGAAAGTGATAGATTTATATGCAAACTCAAAATCGAAAATTTGTAGAGTCAAAAGATGAATGAACGAAGGTCAAGAGAAAGTTAAAAAAAAAAGATATAAGCAGTTTTTTTTTCGAAATTTAGTTTGATTGGGCACTAGCGTTAGAGCTAATGAGGATCTGCACCATAGGTTCGCCATCATTGATTATCTCTGTTATAATCTTCAATCGAAAGTGTTATCTAAGTACTAATTTCACCTTTTTAAAAACCAATATCATCTTTCTTATCTTCCTATCTATTTACTCTTGACGGCTTAAACGACAGTGGCCTCGAGACGTTCTCTCGTAAAAGTGCTGGTTATTTGTGAATGAATCACTTATTAGGAGTGATACCATTGGGTAATTATTTACAAAAAGTGAGATTTTGCTTTATTTTGGATGAAAGGTGTTGCCTTCTAGATCGCTTGTTTTCTCTTCTGAGGTGCTGAAACTCATAACGTATTTGATTTGGTTTTTGATGCGTAAAATAAGCGTTAGTAGTTTGGTCATGACCGTCTATATCTGATGTCTAGGAGTCGTTTTAGTTGTAGCGAGTGCTTCTGTGATCAAGGGAAGGATTGACAACAAACAAGTGGTCTCATGATTGGGCTAATCTGGGAAGGTGATAAGGGGTGAGAAAAGTGAAGTTAGAAGGGACTCACATTTTTGAAAGAAGGAGTGAAGGAGTGTATTTAAATCAGTACTAGTTGTTTAGGAAGGTTGGAATGAAGAACAAACTATTTAAGAAGTAGAAGTCCTTGGTACTTCTGAATACAAAGGTTTCCTTCTGATTGATTGCATTGTCTAGTGTTGAAGCTGTTCTTGCTTGTCTTGTTGGAGTTGTGAATTTCGGGGACCTTGTACAAGACAGAAGACTGGACTCACTTTTAACTGGACACCGTTACTGTTTGGTGCAGCATTGGAAATTCGATGGCGGATGGATGGGATTTTACTGTGTTTTGGATGAAAGATGTTGTCCCTTAGATCGCTCGCCTTCTCTTCTGAGGCACTGAAACTCTATGTATTTGCGGTAGTTTGCAATGTGTGGCTCTAAACAGAATGTACGTGGTGGAGGAATATCTCTAGAATGCTTATGATACAACAGCTCCTATTGGTGAGGTCCAGCGCATTTCACACATCTGAGTGCAACTTGACAATATGCGCGGCTGTGTCCATATTGCGGACAGCGTTTGTACTGCGTTATTTCTCTTGTTTTATATGGCTTCCCTACACGTATCTGTGTACATAATATTAATAATCTTCCTAATTAATAATAATAATAATAATTCTAATAGTAAAAAACAAAACTAATTTTGAAAAGCACACAAAAGATATGTTTACTGTAGTGGTTAGTGAAAGAAATAGAATAAATAGATACAAACGGAACCGATATTATAAAAATGTTTATTTAAGTTAAGAATACATTACACATATTTGTACGTAAAAATTGAAGATATCTAGTTGGCATTAAGAATATATAAATACTAGCTATGTGTGTATCTAACCTTGGTACATCATGTAGGTGGATTGAGTACATATACGCCGTAAGCCAATTCAGTACACTTTATTAGTAATAAAACAGTAATGCAGCAATGCTTGGTTGCAAACAACATATTATTACTATTTAATAATTATTGTGCTATTTTTATGCCCTTTTTTGGTTATAGTTGTGTAAGGTTTTTTTTTTTTTTTTACCACTACCTACACTCAAAAAGTAACGAGACAAACCAAATGATCTGAACAAAATACTAAACCGTGAATAAGTCTGACTTTGAAACAATATCTCACGCGACTTTTATATGATTTTTGTACCTTTTGGCGTTTAATCAACTCTTATACTTAACTTTTTAAACTGTAAGTTTTTGTTAAGGAGATATAAATATATTTCACACAGTTAGCAAGTGTACTGAATCTTCCTCTGATTGTGAATGAAAGTACGAAAACGGTCAGGGAAACAAGAAATATACGTGGTACAGATAAATCAAAGATATTATCGAGCACTGCAGACCTAACCACTTTTTCAATATTACAATTAAGTTTCTCCAAACGTTAAATAATTTTCCTTCAAATAAATAAATTTTTGACTTATAGTCTTACATTCTTACATAGTGTATTTATTTTAACATTACATTACATTATTTAATGCGTACTGTATCCATTCTTTTCTGAACATAAGCGTTCCATATCTTTAGGAACGACTCTTTATCAGTGGTGCTGGATCCGAACTCATTGTTAAAGCCTTCCAAAATAAACAAGCTTTGAGACTAGGAGGTAAAAAGGTCCATGGGAAAAATAGTAGTCAATAGAGATTTTAAATGTGTCGCTCAAATCGTGAAATCTGGCAGAAATATCTTTCTATAATGGATTCCGTTGTGGGTTTAACATGAGATGAATGTGCCGATGATTTACCTAAACAGAGCTCACAAGATTTATCAATAGCCAAAGACGTTTGTGAAATGTCGGAGAAATGAAATACTTTTCATAAAAGAAGTTGAGAAGTATGTTAGATGGAAGTAAACTATGCTAGTAGCTTCTCTGACTGCAAGAAACATCAAAATACTTGGTATCTTTTCTTGACCGGCTATGTATATTTTTTTTAGTGCCTCGGAATCTGATAAGTTCTTACTTTAGTATTAGATGATCTTAACTTTCCACTGACATGACTTTAGAAGTAAACCTAACCTACCCTTCCCACTTTCCAGAATGCCCTAGAACGATTTTTTCCTGGAAAAATGGTTCATGCAATATTGTCTGAGTCATTTTTAGGAAAATTTGAAGTGTATACGAAAAGTATAATTCTCAGGTCTCACGAAGGTTCGTAAATTTTAAGCGAGAGTTTTCTCATTGAAAGACAACACAAATTCTAAAAACCACTTATTTGGACTAAGGGTACCTCACAAACTGGAAATCGAAAATTGGAAACAATTGAACTAGGTACAGAAGAAACCCAGTCATCTTTTGATGAATATTGCACCTTTCATATTGAATCAATTAAACAAGCGAAGTCCTCTATTGCTGCTTGCAAGTTTCGTTAAATAACTGTCAATTAATTATTCCTTTATGGGTGATTATTTCATCGTTTTCAAATGAAATTATAAAATTTAGTTTTTGTTAGATAAAATCCAATTTATTTCTTGTTTTGTTTTTTCTACTCAAGTCTTGGCCTAGCAAGTTGATTCCATCTAAAGATTTTCATGATAATTCACTAGCAAATATTAAATGAGTTTTCAATATAATATTTTCGTTGACTTTTTTTTTAATATTTGAAAAAGATGTCATGTTTAAATAAATTTCTGCCTGAATTTACTTTTTATTTGCAATAAAACTGAATCACGGTTATTGAGATTGAGACATAACCTAATTAGGTGGTTCTAATATAATACATTCTAAAAAATATGCATTGAATCACATTACGTGATTTATCATTTGTTTTAAAATGTTTTTGTATGCGTTAGTGCTTCACATTGCAATAATACTACTACAATTTATAGTTTATCGTTATGCAAGTAGCTGCATAACGCAGCATTTTGCTGAATCTTAAAATTGCAGAAGATTTACTTGTGAGCTTTCCATTTTATTTTTGTTAATTTTTTTTCTTACAATTCTTTCGATCTTGGAGATTTTCACTTTTGAGTTTTAACCGGGAATATACGTTTGGAAATCTCTGAGTACGAAAGAAGTGTGGTACATTATATGTGTAATTAAAATGCCTTTTTTGAATAAAGAATCGACCGAAGTGCAGATTTTTGTTTCCTTTTTCAATAGTTTTTGATTACTTTTCCAGTTACTTTGTGTTATTTGACTCACTCACTACTTAAGCAAAAGAACATTTTTAGTTTGAAACTTTCATTTTTTTTTTAAGTGTTCCGGGAGAAAGGTTCCACTTTACTTTCCTCTGCAGTGTTCCTGAAAGTGTTGAGGGAATTGTACGGTTTTACTAAGCCCGCATTTACTGCGACCATTAACTTATGGGTGTAGAGTAGGTCTCAGGGTGGTGCTTGCCACCATTGGGCAGAGACAGGCGAAGGTGGTTATTAAAGGCTATTCGCCGAGGCTGACTGCAGAATTAATCCTTCAAGGCCGTGGGGCTAAAAGGATGATTGTAGGCCTATTAACTGGCCACTGCAAGCTCAGAAAACATATGCATCGCATAGTAAGCCTGGCAGATGATAACCTCTGCAGGTTCTGTCAGGAAGAGGAGGAAACGGCACTTCACGTGTTGCGTCAGTGTGAGGGGCTCGTATGGCTAAGGATGTTACTTCTCGGGGAGGAAAAACCAAGGCCTGTGAGCTTTACCCAAGAGTCGCTCTCCAGCATTAAGAGTATGATTAAAAGGACAGGTCTGGAGGGTGAGCTTTAAAGTGAGGGGAGCCACAATAGATCCAAAGGGGTCGTAGTGGCGTAGGCCTTGAGCCCACCCTAGTCTAATCTAATCTAACCCCGCATATTCTCATTTAGAAATTCTGTGTTAAAAGTTCGGGATCTAAAGTATATTGTTTTATAAGACCATTTGTAGTTATAACTGTGAGCATTGTAGAAAGAGAAATTGGTGTGAGGAGTTGCAGCGTACGTTACGAAATTACAATTCTCAAACTAGTGCATATTTTGTTGGAAAGTAATTGTTAGGTCCACAATCTGGATAATATCGTTGATTTTCTCCATCGTAGCAAACAAGTATCCCCATTTCATCCATCATCAGAAGTAGATTAATCAGTTTAGGATAGAGATTTCGACTTCACTGAAGTTGCACTGCAATTGTTCACTGAGTTTTGTTTTTTGTCATGCTTCACTCTTTAGAGCACTGCATGAAATCAGAAACCGAAATTGTGTTCATAATACTGCAGAAATAACTTAAGCAGAACGGACAGGCCATATTTCAAATTATATTGGATATTGCAGATTACTGTAATGTCTGTAATTACTGTAAAGATTGCTGTAGATTCTCTGAAAAGGTGGAAACCTTTTTTATAGATGATATTTCTGTAGGAAATAAAAACTTGAACGGTCTGTCTCATCAGAATCAAGACATTATGTTATTTTATTAACCAATAATAAATGATGGAATTTACAATCTCAGATTATTTCTGTTGTCTAATTTTCTACCTATTAAATTAATAATAATTTGCGTCATTTGTTTAGTTTTCTAATCAGTATCTTTAATGTTATTATTTAATTTTATTTATTTATTTAATTTTTTCCAGTTAAATTAATATTGATCAGTCATTGAGAATAAAAATCCTTTTTGCAAAAATTTAGAAAAATATAGTGTGGATACTGAAAAGTCTTTGACTATGAAATAAAACTAAAGGAAAGGGAAGGGTGGGGACGCCACCAACACTCAGAATACCTTCACTTATGCAATAACAAATATATTTGGTATATTTACAATTTTAAACTCATATACAAAACGGACCATGATCCAAATAAATAAAACTGAATTAATTAGACTTACAGGTTTTCTGACAATTAGACGACAGGTCTTCTGACTTAATTAGACTGACAAGTTTTCTGGCTTAAGTAGACTGACAGGTTTTCTGACTTAATTAGACTGACAAGTTCTCTGACTTAATTAGACTGACATGTTTTCTGGCTTAATTAAACCGACAGGTTTTCTGACTTAATTAGACTGACAGGTTTTCTGACTTAATTAGACTGACAAGTTCTCTGACTTAATTAGACTGACATGTTTTCTGGCTTAATTAAACCGACAGGTTTTCTGACTTAATTAGACTGACAGGTTTTCTGACTTAATTAGACTGACAAGTTCTCTGACTTAATTAGGCTGACATGTTTTCTGGCTTAATTAAACCGACAGGTTTTCTGACTTAATTAGACATTATAACACTCACAAATTGATTTATCATAAGACAACAAAAGTAAATCGTTCAACCGGGCGGCTAATGGGTTGTCCAGTTCTTGGCGAAAACAGTACCAGCCAGACCGACGCTAAAATCCTGGCAATGGCGGACACACAGACATAATCCGTTGACACCCCTACTCTCTTGAGATGCCCAAGGGCAACTGAACTTCTGCCTTGCACTGGCCACCATCCCCACTACGTCCAAAAAACCAATGCTGCCAACGGACAATTGTCGCTCAAAGAAAATTCTGGTCAAGGGGGACCGCAACTCCTTGTGAGGATCCAACAGATACACTATATGTAACCTCAATGTAACCTCCCTCGCTTGTCGGAGTGCGGTTGTCAGCAGTAACAGTGTAAATGTAGTTCGTGTCATTAAGCTGGGAAAGCCTCAGGAAAATCTGTTATTTCTTTGTGTGAACAACTCTGAATTCATATTTCACTTCCGACGTCTTTACAAGACTAATACTGTGCAATTGCTTGTTAGTATTTTTCATTCAATTTAGTGTTTGCTTGGGTTGCACCAAATTACTAACAATGTGAGAGATAGGTTCTTGAATTCATTTAGAAATAGTAAAGTTAAACATTCTTTTTGGTAAAAACAAAGTTATCAGTTAATTTTGACTTTATTAAATTCGAAATACTATTGTATTTACAATTGTTATCTATTACCATACCATATATATGTTATAAATAAATTTAGTTTGTTATAACAATATGCGCATTATGTTGTCTTAGATGATTCTCATGATGAGTAAAGGAAAGTACCTTGCAACTTTCATTATTCATGATGGATACAACTAATTAGGGTTAGCGCATCACACGTAGTATGTACTTAAGTCTACTTTCAAACTATGCTCACTTTTATTTTCAGGCAAAAAGAATTTACTCGATAATCTCTAGTAAATGCTCACTGAAGGTCAGCAATATATAGTAGATCGACTAGGTTGCAGAGGAACATGAATTTATAGACAACCCCTTTACTTTACATCTACATTTACTCCTTGGAACTGTAAGTTGATTAAATTATCCATTTTGCATTAGTTGTTACTTGAAGGTTGAGTATGATCAGTATACAATATGGAAGTTTATATATGATATTTCTCTGCCTGTTATAGGCAAAATAGTTTTACGGAATTTGTAATTTATAGCTCCTTATATGATTATTATATTAATTATTGGTAAAAGTAAAGATTAGGAACCCGGAGGTGTGGCCCAATACCAATGTGATTTTGATTCAAATTTTAGCCAAAAAAGTTCTTTATATTACTTTGCACTTAACATAACCTGTAAATGATTAGTTACAAGTGAGTTTTGGTCTTTGACCATTTTTTTGTTACATTCAGTACTGATTACTCAATAATAATAATTTTAAATAATCTGAAAACTTTTCATTCTGAGTTACAAGCTCCTAGTATCTTGATTGTATTTCTAATATAAATTTTAGATTTGCATTAATTTTCATATTCTCTTATCAAGAATATCATAGGCAGCTATCAAGAGTTTTGTGTGTGTGTGTGTTTAGATGTAGCGAGCTAAAGAACAGAACGTATGTGTTCTAAACGTTCCGTATGGCGAAAAACTACGCTGGAATCAGGAGGTGGTGGTGATTCTCCTCAAGGAAGAATACTGAGATGGTTCTCCATGAAGAAACAGACTTCCATGGAACAACAAGAACCTTGAGGGAAGATGCCACTATTAAGATAAGTTAGTTTATTTATTTATTTACTCTAAAGCATATAAATATGAAATTAATAAACTGAATGCACAATTTCTTAAATTATATTCAAAAAATACATTCTTATATAATATTGGCAAGAATTAGAAATGAAATTAAAACTTTTCATGCAATCAAATGTAAACTGATTTACAATATATATCTATATATAATACATAGATATCAAGAGTTTTGTGTGTATGTAAAGAACAGAACGAATGGGTTATACATATATATATATTTCGGTAGTGAAATGGTTGAAGACACACTTGAGGTCTTCAGCGTATCAAGAGAGCTGGAAACACCATCGAAGACATAGCGCAGTAATTATTGTTTTATAGTAAAAATTTAGCTTGTTCCAAACACTCCCACAAAATACTATAGAGCGTGCAGAACTTGTTGCTATTTGTGATTACTCCTCGCTCACTGACATTCAAATTAAACAATCAATTTTTAATCAATGTATTATTAAAATATTAAATCTCATTTCCAGGAGGTGACCTTATTAGCAAGAGTAAGAATCGCCTGCTTTTATTGCTTAATGATCAGTTGATATGTCCCTCTTAAGAGTAAAGAAGAAAATGTTAATTCTCAGCCTAGACTAACATACAAGTGGAGTTGCCCTATCACAGAAGTTCAGGTAAAATATTATTTGCTAAAATAAA
Source organism: Rhodnius prolixus (assembly GCF_049639745.1). Lineage (NCBI taxonomy): Eukaryota > Metazoa > Arthropoda > Insecta > Hemiptera > Reduviidae > Rhodnius > Rhodnius prolixus. The sequence goes on along the minus strand of NW_027411603.1, from coordinate 9,504,826 downwards.
TATAAGGTTAAGAATTAACTTCGTGATCTTGTCAGATTTTCTATAGAATTTTTTCCACCGAAATACTCGTTTCGAGCTCCTCTGAGTTCTCCCCCACCCAAAAAATAACTGGCTTTTAGAGAAGTGTGAATGTCAAAAACGAAAAAATCCAGAAATGTTGCTTTTTGGCATCACAATATGACCCGACTATGAACCTGTTGATCAGAATCTTTCAGTGACAGTACTGCTTTACTAGAACGTGGCCCAAAAAAATTTCTTCTAACTTCACACCTATTGCATTTGTATTTGACGATTATTTTTGTTGTAATTTTTCCGGGTAAATTTTTTGGAGGTCATGGGAAAGATGGTGCTTCAAAATTCTCTTTAAAATGTCAATTCAATTAAAAAATATTTTATAACCATTTGCGCTTCCGTAAAGAGATTATGTAGCTAAAAAGTGTATTTAAAAAATAACAATTCTACAAGGCTATGCTAAGCAGACTGCACGGGTTCCGCTATTTCTGAATCATCATGTACGAGGTAAGCCTAAACTATTGCTGGACGTTCTGAGCGATTATATCTGAATTGGCCCTTTAATTATGTACATTCTTGTTATTGTTTTTTCCTGTTTTCTTTTTCTTACGCTGGTAAGAGAAGGTGTGCAGATTTTTGACTTTGAGGGCCACCGGATTTATTCGTTTTGAGGTACTTTTCAATGAAACATTTTCCCGTTAATTTGATTAAGGAAGGGGTGTGTGTTAGAGTATGGGTAAGATTCCTTCGAAAGTGAAAAATGATGAAATATGGTCCAAAATTTCGAAACTTGAAGAATATTTTTTGTGAGTTTAGACTTTAAGAATATAAGTAGATGAATATTTTTTATTAACAGATATTTTTTTATGTATTAAACTCAGATTTGCCAAATGTTTTTTCATGAATTTGTACTATCTGATACTAGGGATTGGTTATCCCTGAAATTTTCCAAGGAAGCGGATGGCTACGAGAATAAAAAGGGTTTATACTTACCTGTCTTACCTAATTTACACTGTACATCTTGTTATACTTGTTTTATTAAATAGTTGCAGATTTCAGTAAATTTTGCACTGGTTATAAATTGCCAAAAAATTCTAACGAGAATTTCAATAGTCAACACATTCTGCTTGTTTTGTTTTTATTTCATTGATTTTATTTTTTCTAAAAAATTCTTTAATTTAGTTTTTTTAAGGTAACCAACAATACATGTTAGCTATGCTGGTCTAGTACCGCTTTTTTTTCTAATTTATTTATTGAAAAATGTACAACTGCAGCATCTAGTGAATGTTATGTCGTTTTTTAAGAAAAAGAAATACACGCCTCTACAATTATTTTATGTTAGTTATTTTACTTTTAGTGTGCTTTGTCGGTGTTTTTCATTTATTGTATGTTTGTAATTTTTGTAAACATTTATCATAATCTTAAATGTTTTCGTATTTTCGTACATTCGTTTTTTCCTTTTTTAATTAAGATTTCATATTTTTATCTTCTTTTATAGATGAGGATAGGATTATTTATGTAGGATTCGCTTAGAAAATTCCTTATTTATTTTGATTGTCGCGTTGATTGTAGATAGTGATTTAATTATGTTTTATCCACAGAAATGAGATTAGCTCGATTGGCATTAGATCCCAGTATGTCACCAGCATGGGAAGTACCAGAACAAGAACTTAGGCCTTCGAATAAAATCCCTTTGTTGCCTCACATCCTGTTTGTACACCAAATCCAATAGCTGAGGTAAGTAGTTTAAATACGTTGTAGCTTTTGAATTTAATCAGTAAAAATTTATGGAAACAAATTTATTAGGTTTAAAATCTTTACGAACAATGTGCATGAAGATAAATTCGCTGTATGCAGAAAAAAAAGTAGCAGCTATTTTCACTGTAAAAATTTAAAAATAATGTAACATACTTTGTACTTACTTAATTTAGATCTGGACATCCTATAGGAAAAAAAATACCGTAAATAAGTTTTTCATATTTCGTTTAATACATAATTTTCTTAATTTTCCTTTTCTATAAATAGATTTGCATGGATTCAAATTGAGAATTGAGAGACATCTTTTATTTTATTTACACTTTTTCAACTGATTCAGATTCTGAAAGAGCTATAAGAAATAATTCCCCTAGAATGTGCCCCTTTTAAACATCATCATTTGGGAAGGTTTTATCCCAATTTTTTTATAGTCAATCCCAGCTTCGAAATTGTTAAAATGGTTTCAGGAATATTGTTTTTCCTTTACCTCTTACCGATTTGTGTAATTAGGTAAAAATAAGTGACTAATTTCGGAAAAACAAATTAAACCAACCTTCTTCTTAAAATGTACTTGCTTAACTGAGCATCATAAACCTCTGGGAACTTGGACTTACCTTAAAGCAATTTTTAACTTTTTCTAAGCCTTCAACAGTCTTTTAAACATCTTGAAACTCAATTCTTGTATTTCTCCCTGCTTCATCGAGGTTTTTGCTGTTTTCTTGTGGTTGGATAAGCTACATTTTGCCAATAAGCAATTATGGGCGATGGTAACTTCTAACTTCATCCGATAACGCACGCAGTGGTTTTCTTATTGTAGGGCAATCAATAAGAGAGGCGCAACTTGGCTCAGAAGTACCTTTTTTGTGTAAAAAAGATGCCAAAAAATTCTGAATATTTGTTAGATACTCAATAGGTGATAAAGTAAGCAAAACGGACGTTGGAGGTAAGGGAAAACAATAGGCGTATTGTATGAAATTCCCATGTCTGAATACATTGTAAATAAATACTTTATTTTCTTTTAATAGGCAAGAAAAGTAATGCGGTTTTTCTTGTGTTGTCTTGTCAAATTTCGGAAATTTGTATTTTCACCGAAACTTGTTTGACCAGGAGTTAAACATATAATAATTATTCTAATTTAGGAGCTACATAAATTGTATGGAATAGTAAAATTCTACGTCTTTTCAATTTTTTATTGTAATTTAGTTTTTCAATATAAAAGTTCCTTTAGTTCAATTTCAGCACTGATCAATTTTATTAACTTGGATAAATAAATTATGTTGCTAATTAATCTTCTGTACATTTTAGTTTGAAATAATCTCGTGCTCATTTTGAATTCTCGCGGTTGATTTACCATGCTATTTAGTAAAACACTACCTTGTAGAACACTTATAGAAGGCAGTGAGTGGAACCTTCGGTAAAGGTTATAGTCGAGATATCAGCATGTCTACTTACCATGGTAGGGTCATGGTTGTTATCTTGGAAAGTTAGTGGAAGTTAGTATTTTAAACTATCTAATCTTCTAATGAATCTAGATATCATTGTTTCGAAGAATTGTTGAAATCAATCATTTTTAAAATAAGACTAACTGTCTCTTACAGAGAAAACCGTACAATTTGGATAAGAATTCGATTGGAAATAAAACTTAAATCATTAATGAAGTCCCGAAATGTTTAAGAGAAATTTGCAAGATTAGTTATAATCTTATTTAAGTTTGCAAGATGCGATATTTTTTGTAGGTTAGTAAGTTATTTTTTGTAAGTTCAGTGTTCCCGTTCATTTGAATTTTATTAACATTTAACTTGGTTTACAATATAATTATAAATACAATACATTACGCATATATTTATATTTATTTACATTACAATGTAAATACCAGACTTACGCATTAAATTCCTCGAAGTAATTCATTATTGGAAGTATCCCACTGTTTTCTAGAAATATCCATAGGTTTATTATTTATTGAAATTAATATTTGAACAATTTTTTCATTTTAGGTAAGATGTGGATGTCACTACAGTACGACCTGTGGGAAAACAGCATATTTGTGAGTTGTACTTTCGATGGAGTTGACAGCCAGCTCTCTATTACCAAACACAGCAGACATCACTGAAACCAGTTTGCGATGATGAACGATCTGAGCTGGTGCACACTTTAGCGGTTACTAACAAAGTAGTCAACATTAAGATGCACAGTGATGTGTTCGTTAGTTTAACAACTGGTAGACTGTTAATGTATAGAAGACATTGCTGTTTAACAGAACCCGAATAACTTGTATTGGGACTCGTGTCTGCTGTTCGACCAAGTAATCTTTCACTCTGCAGCGACTGGGAAAGTAATACAGTTTTCAGTGCTATTACTGGTGAACAGCCAGTTTAATCTTTTAAAACGCCGTCCTATCAAATTTTCGGTAGGTACTTAATGTCAATATTTCAGTTATTAATAGAGGTGAAGTCTTTAATCCTGAATAATCATGCTTCTGGCTGATGAAATAAGAAGGTCTTAGTTAAGAATGAATGAATTGCGGCTTTCAGATTGAGTACTGTGTTTCTCACTGCAAGATCCGTTTGGTTTTGTTCGCAAGAGATAATTAGCACGATAAACTATTAGGTAGATGTATATTAGGTACATTAAGGGAATATGTGAAAGGTAAAACTGGAATCTTTACTAAATTGACGACTTTGGTGAAGATAATTCTATGAACTGAATGGATAAAAAGGAATGAAGTTAACTTTACTGAGCAAACTCAAATTCCCTGCGTTCCAAAAAGGGAAAAACAATGAGAAGGACCTTGATGAATTAAGCATGTATTATGAGTGCCTCGGACATCACCGCAACCACTTTTGTGTCGTCTTGATTGTATGAGTAAGTACAATTATTTTATATTTTCTTAAACTTTAAATAAAAAACAGCTTTTCTTGTGAAAAACTGAAATAGAAAATTCATTTATTACTACTAAAATAAATATCTTTCGTGGTCTGTTTTTTATTAATTAATTGGTTTTCGATTACTTTTGGTATGCAGCACTTCTATTTAATTTAGTTTTTCTAGTATTATTTGTTCATAGCATTAATTAATTAATCAGTTTGTTATTGATAATAAATAAATCTTTCATTGTTTATTTATCTGATGATTAAGAAGTATATAAATTAGAAGTTTTATATACCAAAATTAGTCCAAAGCAAGTAAATGTTAGATTGAAAAACAATATATTCGTTAAAAGTATATATTATTATTTTCCGTTTTTTAAACTCTTGCTGTAAAGTAAATAATACATCCACAAACACATAGTGTATAAGAACCCATAAACACACTCAAAAATAAGTGTTGTGAGTCGCCAACATGGTTAAATGTGTGTGTAAGGAGTTTACTTCCTTGATATGGAAGTAAACTGTATTTTTGGAAAAGTATTTAATTTTCATTTTGATATGGAATTTAAGTGTTTTTGTAAATATATTTCATTATCACTGAATGAAAAGATTTAGGTTTTTTTATTTTAAAAAAAGTCAATTAGTTTAATTAGTCTTCTTTATTTAACTTTTATAATATACATCTGTTTATAATATACATAAATTGTTACAGATGTTTTTCTCTAGCTTCTTAATGCTAGGTAAAACTCACTAAACATTTTAATTATTTAAATTACAATAAATAATGATTTTCAGAATCAATACTGGTGATAACCAGAGTGCTGGCTGTTCATCAAAAAGTGTTCATCAATAGAAGCCCAAGTGAAAAAGACGTAAAAGATCAATCCAATGTAAATATCCCAACAAATTTGGTCAAGAATCTATAAAAAAAAAGTATGTAGTTATTATACGTAATATGCATGTTTTTATCAAGATTTAAAAATTGCATGTAAAAAAAAAGTAATAAAAAAGGTTTAAAAAAAATATTTTATTTATTTTTCCATTAATTTTTGTTGAAAGAAGGTTTTAATTTGATTGAAAAATTCAACATCAAACGTACATGTAAATTCTTTTTTTTTTTCAATCACAGAACTATTTCTAGTCGAGCTAAGTAATAATTTTTTTAATTTATTTTCGTAAAAATTATTGAAAAATAGAAATAATAGCAGTAGGTTAGTTGTATTTTGCACTTAAATTTACGAAGTCAAAAATAAATCAAGTTTATTTCTTCTTTGATCATTTTAGTTTTTAAATTGTTTCTTAAATCAATATCTTTAATTTTTTTTTCTTTTCAGCAATACAAAATGTCAGCTTTGCATCTTGAAGAATTATTGATTTTATATGGTCTATTGTGTTCTTAATAGTGGTAAAGCCATTATTAATATAAATTGTGTATAAAAAAAAAAAAAGCTACAAAAACTGCTGTAAAGAGCGCTCTATTGGCAAAATCGTTAACTAAACAGCAATTATTAGTTCTCAGTTCTTCCGCTAGATCGCATGGGTATGTAGAATTAGTTTTTATTTTCTTAGAAAATATTTATTTCCATTATGATGTCAGCAGCTTTGATATGTGCGCTAATTAAGTATTGAATTATTGATGGGGTGAAAATAATTGTATACGTACTTTTGTTATCTGTTTGAACATTACTTCAAACATGTAACTTAATACAAATAGAAGTTAGATTATTTAACTCAGTCAATTTAAATCTTAGTTATTAACCTTATCTCAATGAATTGTAGAATAACTGTGGAATTTTGGTAATGCTTTTTGCTTAATACTTTGAACGATAAGTTTAAATAATGTATTTTTCAATCAAATTGAATTTATTGATTAATATAATAAGTGTACTTTTTAGAAATTGATTTCATTTTCATTGAATGAAAATTATTAAAGATGTTTATCTATTGTTTCTTTATTCAAGATTAAACTCAGTGAGCCCTATATTTTGATTTAATAATATATATATTTTCAGATGGAATACTGCTGATACTAGAGTACTGCCTGCAAAAGTGTTCATCAGTGAAAGCCCATGTGATAAAGACGTAAAACATCTCTCCACTGAACATATACAAGTTTTGTCAGGAATCAATCAATAAAACAAGTATGTAGTTAGTATATGTAATATGCATGTTTATTTTTAGTTTAATGCATGCAGAGTTGGGCAAACTTCACGAGAGCAACGACTAAATTAGCTGTTGGCAAAAATGTTTAGTGTTAATCATTAGCCTTAGTCGTGATTAGCTTATAGTTTTTTAATTCCTTTTCATAAAAATAATTCCATAATAATAATAATAATGTTAGTAGACTATGTGTGTTATTTTATTTTTCTAATCAAATTCATTTTATATTATATAATGGAAATATCTTTCATTATCATTAAATGAAAAGATTTAGGTTTTAAAAAAAAGTCAATTCTTTAGTTTAATTAGTCTCCTTTATTTAACTTTTATAATATACATAGATTGTTACAGATGTTTTTCTGTAGCTTCTTAATGTTAGGTAAAACTCACTGAACATTATAATTATTTAAATTACAATAAATAATGATTTTCAGAATCAATACTGGTGATACCCAATTAATATAAATTGTGTATTAAAAATTAAATAAATTAATGACGTTTTGCATTCTAATGAATTACAGGGGTAAGAATATGTGGACTATTCCAACTTTAAAAAAAGCATCAAACTGGTGTAAAGAGCGCTCTAGCGGCAATATCGTTAACTACCCAGCAATTATTAATTCTCAGTTCTTCCGCTAGATCGCATGGGTAGGTAGAATAGAATTAGTTTTTAATTTTTTACAAAATATTTAATCATTTTTAACAACGTTCAATTTGACAAAAAAGTACATAAAATAGATATTGGGAAATTTCTCTTAATACAAAAACATTTATTTGACCGATTCCTCGCCAATCTTCAATCCTTAGTTTAATTAATGTATTTTTCAATCAAATTGAACTTATTGCTTAGTAATAAGTGTACGTTTTGGAAATTTATTTAATTTTCATTGAATGAAAATTATTATAGATGTTTATCTCTGGTTTCTTTATTCAAGATTAAGCCTAAGTGAAAAAGCCTAAGTGACAAAGACGTAAAACATCTATCCATTGAAATTATACAAGTTTTGTAAGGAATCAAATTGATAAAACAAGTATGTAGTTATTATATGCAATATGCATGTTTATTTTTAGTGCATGCAGAGTTGGGCTAACTTAGTCGTTGTGCTCGTGAAGTTTGCCCAACTCTGCATGCACTAAAAATAAACATGCATCAAACAAACTTCACGAGAGCAACGACTAAGTTAGCCGTTAGCAAAATTTGTTTGTGTTAATCATTAGCCTTAGTCGTGAAGAGCTTATAATTTTTTAATTCTCACTTAACATTATAATTATTTAAATTACAGTAAATAATGATTTTCAGAATCAATACTGGTGATACCCAGAGTACTGACTGGAAAAGTGTTCATGAATGGAAGCCCAAGTGAAAAAGACGTAAAAGATGAATCCAATGTGAATGTAGCAACAAATTTGGTCAGGAATCTATAAAAAGAAGTATGTAGTTATTATACGTAATATGCATGTATTTATCAAGATTTAAAAATTGCATGTTAAAAAATATTTAATAAAAAAAGTAAATTAAAAGTAAAAATAAATTTATTTTTCTATTAAATCTGTTAATTAGCATGAAAAAGTAAAAATAGAACGAAAATAATTAATAATATTTTATTGATATTCAAAAAGATAAAGGAAATGTGTAAAAAATAAAAAGGATAACCTAAAAGGAAGGTTACACAGTCTAGAGAGTGGTAGAAGTAAAAAAGATAACCTAAGAGGAAGGTTAAAGATGGCTGGCAGAGTCGTGAGAGTGCTAGAGCAGCAGACAGCTGGAGCGATCTAGTGGCCACTGGATCAGGTGAGTGAACTGTCCGCCATCTTGCTCTGGGTGGGTATATAACTAAGTTCGCTGGAAGGGCGGGGCAGGGTGGGGAGAACCGTCGAAGCGACAACATCTCCCCACCACATGATTCTTTGAGAGAGAGGTGATGAATGTTAGACTAGACTAGATAGGTAACATATGTTTGGAGCGACGAGCGATCTACCCTCCTGCATCACTCAAGTCGTACTGAAGAGAAATTGCCTTGACAGCTGTATATATAGGGCAGGTTACAGCAGTGCTACCTGGTGGCAAATATGTGAACTATTTTTTTGCCTGCCTGATAAGTGGCGCCCTCCGACGGATTTTTTTGGAACTAATTTTTTATTTTTGTTTTTTACATGGATTCCTTTAAGTTTCTGTGTTAGTTTTAACCATTTTTTAGCACTTCTTTCTGTATTTTATCAATTTATTTATGTACTTCCACATATATCATAGAATTTACGACTATGTAACAAAAAATAGGTATGAAATAAATGTGTTTTTATGTATTACAGAATGTAAAATACTAATACTATGTAACAAAAAATAGTTATGAAATAAATAGATTTTTTCATAAACTAGACGTTTATGTTTATTCTCCTGCTCAGTAATACTTTTTTTTATAGAAGTCAAAAAATTATATAGTAAATAAGATTGTGATACGAACATGCAAATTAACAATACAGTTAAGTTTTTTAGTAATTGATTCATAACAAAAGTTGTTTGTACTTACTCACTTGATCGATGTTTTCTCGTCTTTTTAACTTTAATTTCTCCATTTGATGAACAGAATATACTCCTAGTATTGGATAAATCTGGAAATTATCATTCAATGAAATAAAGTGTTTATAAGAGTTAATCTTATTCGACCGATTTTAAAGATACATTTCTATCTCAAAGGAATGAAAGGAGTATATATTTCTTAAAAATTCACAATGATTTATTATTAATTAAACTATAATACCATTTCTCAATTATTTTTATGAAAAATATTGAAAATAAAAAAATATTTAGTTTTATTTGATGATTTAAGATACGGACGTGAAGTGTAAATTTGAATAAATTTGTTATTATTATTATTTATTCTAAGAATACAATACAATATCTACTTTGGCTATGTATATATACGATATCTCAATAAAATAATAATAATAATAAAGAATACAGTACAAATTTTTTTTTAATGGGTGAATGTTTAAAAAATAAAATATCACTTTTAAATGCTTTAAATATTACTGTTTTTTAAATAAAATTACAATTTTTTAAAGAGAATTAATTTTAAAAAGTAGTTAGAGCGGATACAGCATGATTGATTTTGAAAAATATTTAAACTGGCTGAAGAATTCTACTTGATTGAAAAAGCTATACAGAGATGAGCAACCTTTGTTCACAACGAAACATGTGGAAATTTAAAAATGTTGCGCGGGCCGCATATAAGAGCATTAAGTATAATACTCAATAAAAACATTGAATGATAAAGGCAGACATTACAGAAATAAAAATGTAATTCAATTCAATTTCAAACAAAATTTTTAGATACAATTATTGTGTAAAAAGATTTACATAAAAGATTCCTTTAGTAGATACTTAATGTGAAATTGGCTCGATAAAATCGGAAAGATTATTTATAAGAAAAAAGGTATTAGTTTATGTTGTAATATTTAGAATAAATGACGTGATAGATAGAATTACCTGGAGAACAAAAGCCCACATGCAGAGGGGTAAGGGGATTTCCTTTACTTTTTATTTTCCAGAATACTCGATGAGAAATTCCTAATATTATTGATTTAAAATGTTATTTGTAATTGTTTATTTTTACCTTTAAGCCATTGTATTTTGGTACATTTCCTAAACTTGTACCTTTTTATATGTTTTTTATTCATATACTTGATTAAAAGAAATATTGAATGCAGTTACAAAATAAACATTCACCACGGTAGACAAGTGAAAGTGATACTAATTACTCTATTGTCAAATCATTCATAATTTAATTTAATGTGTAAATATAAATATATACATACATTTATCTAATATTGTTACTGACAGGTTCGGCCATTCTTTGTTGAAAAAAAGTTAACATAATCATAAAATTTACTCAATGAATAAGTAAGTCATGAATGAAGCAAAATAGGGATGAAACTACACTTTTATAACAAGAAACGTTCAAATGTATTGAAACATTTTATTTTCAAAGATTTAATAAATTAAATGGTAACCTATTTGCAGTTATTTTAGTTCGTATATAAAATCATATTCTAATATAAACACTACTAAGGATTTAATAAGGGTATTTACTACCTAACAATTTAATAATGGAATATTCACTCACCTAGTCATTTGTTTGAGAGAAAAACTCAAAATGTAGAATGCAGAAGACGTAAGTTGTGGCATGGAATCGAAGATTGAACCATGTATGGATTTTTCACTAGCTAAACTGAGCCAATCTAAATAGCCTGAAAAAATAGAAAAAGAAAACATATTTGAAACACTACAGTGAATAGACTAGTCCCAAGTGATTTATTAAGAATAGATTATAATGAAAATAGAAAAATTTACATACCCGCACATTCTAGCGGCAAAATTAGAAACTACGTAACCACTTTATAGTTCACCATTATTCCGCTAGATAGTAATCTCTGTACTATTTTGTACCAAGCTTTTTAATTTTTATTTAATTTACTATTACTTGTCATTAACTTCTTTTTTTACATGAAAATGATTAATCTAATTACTAATTATGGAATATCATGGTCTGAAAATCTAATTACAATATTCTTTCAACTAAATTAAAACTGTTTTACTTTAAATTTAACGACAAAGCTCTTGACCGAGAAAGAAAGTTTCATTTTCTGTTCAAAAGCTTTGTAAGCATTAACAAATAAATAAGATTACCTGTAATACAAGAAAGCTAGGATGATTTTCTTAATTTCTTGTAAAGTCTGGAATATAGAAGTAAATGCGAATTGCTCAACGTAAAACGTAAGTGTAGCAGAAGTTACTGTTGTAATCTCAAGGGTAATTGCTTGCCGGCGAATTGCTGGAATTGACGAAGAACGAAACAGTAAATACTAAATTAAAACCATAATTCACTTACAAACAAATAAAAAGCACTTTACCTTCATCTTAAAACTTTGTTTAATGCAAAATTGATAGTTACAACGATGTGGATGACACAATTACCTCTGAAACAATCCAATTAATGTTTTGCACTTCCTTTCAAAAGAATATTAAGCTCCCCTTAACATGGCGATAAGAACAACAACATTGCCGGAAATTTATTTTTGGAAAGAGGAACATTGAAATAAATGTAATTTGATTTACTTTTGCTTCATAATAAAACAGATAGGTTGCCTCAAGTTAAAAGTTTGAGGTAATATACGAGATGTACGAGGGTCGTTTGAAAAGTCCGTGCAAAAATAAAAACTACTTAATTTTTTGAGGTAAACCTTTTTTATTTTTCAACATAGTCTCCTTTTAGGCTTATACACTTCGTCCAACGCTGTTCTAGTTTGTTGATCACTTCCGAATAATAGAATTTGTCCAAGTCTGAAAAATAGCCATTCGTTTCTGCAATCACCTCCTCGTTTGGATAAAATCTTTTTCCCGCCAGCCATTTCTTCATATTGGGGAACAAATAGTAGTCCGAGGGAGCAAAGTCTGGAGAATAGGGGGGATGTGAAACGAGTTGGAACCCTATTTCCATTAATTTTGCGACCACAACTGCTGAGGTGTGAGCTGGTGCGTTGTCGTGATGGAAAAGGACTTTTTTGTGGGCCAATCGTGGGCGTTTTTCTTGCAGCTCGGTTTTCAAACGGTCCAATAACGATCAATAATATGCACCTGTAATAGTTTTACCCTATTCCAGATAGCCGATGAGGATTATTCCTTGCGAATTCCAAAAGACAGTCGCCATAATCTTTCCGGCCGAAGGAACGGTCTTCGCCTTTTTTGGCGCAGATTCCCCCTTGGTAACCCGTTGTTTAGATTGTTCTTTGGTCTCAGGAGTGTAGTGATGTATCCATGTTTTATCCACAGTGACGAAACGACGCTTAAAGTCCTGCGGATTCTTCTGGAACAGCTGCAAACCGTCCTTGCAACACTTCACACGATTTCGTTTTTGGTCAAGCGTGAGCAATCGCGGCACCCATCTTGCGGATAGCTTTGTCATGTCCAAATGTTGATGCAAAATATTATGTACCCGTTCATTCGAGATGCCCACAGCTCTAGCAATCTCACGCACCTTCACTCTTCTGTCATCCATCACCATATCATGGATTTATCAATGATTTCTGGAGTAGTAACCTCAACAGGGCGTCCAGAACGTTCAGCGTCACTTGTGCTCATATGGCCACTCCGAAAATTTTGAAACCACTTATAAACTGTTCTAATCGAAGGTGCAGAGTCACCATAATGTTTATCAAGCTTCTCTTTAGTCTCCTGAGGCGTTTTGCCTTTCATAAAGTAGTGTTTAATCAACAACACACGAAATTCTTTTTCGTCCATTTTTTGAAAATCACTCGACTTCCTCGATTCAAACGAATGCCAAACACAAAGAAATAGACCGATCTGGCTGAAACTTGGTGTGTGTTCTTCCAAGAGATGCTACTAAAGCAATTATCCACACAAATTTATATGTATTTACTCACTACAGTGATACCGTACGATATTATACACGTATCCATTGTACGTTGCTTACCGAATGATGCATATTAATATGGAATTAACTCATAGACAAATTAAATAAATAAATAAAACCGGACAATCGCAGTATTCTCTTTTTCCGTAACCGTTTTTGCTGGTATCAATTTTTGTTTCACGTTTTTTCGTACATTATGAGATAAAACAGAACAAATGAAAGGGTATAACAAAAAAAAAATTAATTAGCAAAGAGGTACTAAAAGTGAATGCTTATTCTATCTAGCGGGGACTATTAGAACTAGTAAGATTAACTTACCTTAGGTTTAGTTTAGGCAGTTGCCGCTAGATAGTAATGAATATCACTTTATCATAAGTTTTAAGTTAGAATTCTTTATTTTGTAGCTAGAACAATAAAGATTTTTTCATTTTTTCTTTGAATAATTGTACACTTAATTGATTTTTTATTGCTTCTTTTTTTTATATGGAGGCTTTAATTAGCCACAAATTTTTTTATTTTGTCTACAAATTGTGGATTAAAAAAAATAATATTCTCTAATTGGGAGCAATAAATTACAAACCCTGCTATATTAATTTAAATTCAGAGACATGAATTATGGCAAAGCCAGCGAGAAATATTATTTACAAATTTCTACGATGTGTATTGATCATTCTCAACTACAAGTAACAACTAATAAAATATCAATAATTTGATAAACTTACGGTTTTCAAGAGTACATGTAGATACAGAGTAAAGGGTTGTCTATAAATCCATTTCGCACGGCAATCAAGTAAATCTTCCATATTCCTGTGACACCATTTACTAGATGTGAAGTACATTCATTTTTGAAATGTGGTGAGGTCCGCGGAGCCAGATAACATCTTTGATTTTGTCCGTCGTATCACGCATGTTTATTGAAACGTTAACCGGTTTCGGTCTTTCATGCATAATCAGATGTTAATTACTTACTTTGGTGGAGTGATTTCGACTCCACTTACAGTAGAAGTGAAGAAATTAAAAGAAAAGGGATTAACCACTTACAGTAACCGGTTCAAGGTATAAGAACACTGAAATTTCTTATACGTGAATTGCAGAAACTCGAGGTGCAACTTTACTTTAAAAAGAAAGATAAACTTCTTAATGTTGACATTGGTTAAAACTTGCGAGAGATTGTTATTTCAGAAACACTAGAATAGGTTCCACTTTTAGTAACATAAATTATAAAAGAAGATATGTGCACTGGATAAAGGTGATCTCTAATTATATGATAAATAAAATTGAACGGAACCTAGAGATTATCGGCCAAGAGATAATGGGTAAGGTTACTTACTGTAACCTGCACTGCCTTCTCTATTACAAAACTTTTTTAGATTGTAAAAAAAAAAGATATTAAAGTGATGGAAAAATATTTAAAGTACAATGTTTTGAACTCTCAATGGCAGGAAATGCAAAAACATTTTTTTAGATTTTTGAGGTGGCCCTCCCCCACATAGATCTGTTGTATTTATTGAAATGTGGTGAGGTCCGCGGAGCCAGATAACATCTTTGATTTTGTCCGTCGTATCACGCATGTTTATTGAAACGTTAACCGGTTTCGGTCTTTCATGCATAATCAGATGTTAATTACTTACTTTGGTGGAGTGATTTCGACTCCACTTACAGTAGAAGTGAAGAAATTAAAAGAAAAGGGATTAACCACTTACAGTAACCGGTTCAAGGTATAAGAACACTGAAATTTCTTATACGTGAATTGCAGAAACTCGAGGTGCAACTTTACTTTAAAGTAAATCTTTTCGCTACCCACTAAACGACTATTTATGAAGTAAAACTTAATTATTTTATGCTTTATTTAAGGCGCGTCAACATCTGAGGTTATTAGCGCTCGGAGCTTTATCCAGTGCACTGCCGGCCTCCGGACAGTGTTCTCTCGTCACCGAGAACAGTTGATGACTGGATAGTGCGTAGTAAGAAGCTCCTAGGAAGCGAAAATCTAAAGACCAGCAGCTTCGATTCTAACCCGTGATCTGGTATTTGGAATTCATTCCATATTTTGGAATCCAATATTTCCTAACCAGTCAGCTAATCCCCTCCCTAATGGAAGTTGTTTTTAATTTTGTGTCTGAACCCCATAGTGATTGGTTAGTGATACTTCAGAATCCAAAATACTTCCCCGTAGATGAAGGAAGACGATAGGTACCAAAGTGGTTGAATAAATTCCGAAATCTCGAGGATGAGACATACTACATATTCCAAGTAATAAACTTTATTTTGTACAGTCATATTAGAAGTAATAAAAGTATTTTAATTAAAATGAAATAAACGTGACTGCAATCAAACTATATATAACATTGATATATTACATGTAAATAATTGTTTTATATAATTTTAACCTTTTTTATTATGAAAATTAATTAATTTCTATCAATCTTCCAATGATTTTATTGGCAATTGCATTTAATTTGTCTGCAATACACGATATCATTTTTACAATCTTTTAACGCTTTTCAATTACTTTTATGAAATTAAAATGGAAAATGGACAAAAAAATAATTTTAATTGACTGAAAAATGCTAACGTGGTATTACATATTAAATTGAGCCAAACAATGTGAACCCTTCGTATTGTACCACATGCATTTCAATTTTTTAATCAAATTAATTAAAACTGTCTTTAATAAAGAATGTTTACTCATTCAGATTCAACAGGAATTATTTAATTTATCTAAACAAAAAGGTTTAATCATGTTAAAATGCTTAAGTTGTAATAAATAGTGAGTAAGATTACAGAATGACAGCTAGTTTTTCTTATTTGGGTATTGCCGGGATAGACATGGATGCGAGTCATCTCTTATTTACGCTGCAGGATGTAAAGATGTGCCTTCAAAAGATTTCAGATCAAGTCTGAGCTTAACTGGGTGAAAATTTTAATGTATTATGCATATTATGAAATGATTTGAATTTCATTCATACTAATTGTAATATTGTAGAATTTTCCATTAAATTAAATCTTATTTAAGTCTGTTTCTACCAAATTAAACCATTCTGCAACCAATTCGGAACAACGTTTAACTTGTGTTGAACAAAGCTAATGAATTTTTATGTACATTTAAACTATTTTCTACAGAACTTATCAATAAAAATAATTTTAATTTCGAAGAATTAATATGATTTCTTTGAGAATTGGGTTAATTACAGATTGTTCTTGAAAATATGTTTAATTTAGTTAAAAAAGGTTATTTCTGCAGCAAAACAGTTTGATTAAAAATGCTACAAGGGGAGGGATTAGCTATGTGGTTAGCGTACTCGATTCCCACGCGGAGGTCCCGGGTTCGAATCCAGCTGCTAACCCTTAGATTTTCTCTTCCTAGGAGCTTCTTACAGCTCACTGTCCGGTGATGGACAGTGTTGTCTGTAACGAGAGAACACTGTCCGGAGGCCGGCAGTGCACTGGAAAAAGCTCCGAGCGCTAATAACCTCAGCTGTTGATGCGCTAAAAAAAAAAAAAAAAAAAAAAAAAAATGCTACAGCATTCAGAAGAAAATTTCACGGTAAATTTTTTTAAATGTAATTTAAACCTCTTGTTGAACGAAATTACAACTTTTTATTCAGATTCAAATTAAAATATTTAACTTATGTGAATAAATGATTATTTATGTTAAAATGTTTTAGGTATAAAAAATAATGGTTAAGACTACCTGAAGAAAAGCTCCATAAGATAGGTAATAACATGGTAGGTAAAGGAGATTTTTCCTTATTGATTTAACGGAATGTAGAAATGGAGCGAATCATTTCAACTTACGTGCTGGATGTGAAGAAAGGCGATCATGCAAGTCGACAAAGGGAAGCCCAGGGGCGAAGGCACTAGCTAAAGAAAAAAAAAATTACATTAAAACCTTTTTTAATGCTGAAATGATGAATGATGCTTACCCTCTAAACTAGCCAATGTTATGTATAGCATACAGCATATTAATACTACTTCAATTAACAATGAAATAAAAATGCCATTTAAATAAAAGTTTATACAAGTATATTAAAGAAGACAGGTGGGTTCTTATAAGGAATGTTACGAAATAAGAAACTTCATTGTGAATAAATAAAGGTGCCTGAGGGAAAGAGATACGAAAGTTAGCAGCAGCGAACCGTTCATCCTTGATAATAATTAGGGAGCCCACCTTAGAGATTACTTATTTATACAAGAAAAAAATGAGAAGTCAAAAATAAAGAAATTATATTGAGATGAAAAACCAACTGATGTTGTTGTTGTGAAAATGTTCAATTTTCGAAGAAATCACGAAAAACTGAAAAATTGTATTCTAAATCTAAATTACTATTTTTTTTGTCTGAAATGTCACTGAAAAATCACTGTTTTCTACTTAAAAAATTTATATATCTAATAAATTTCACCTAATTTAAATGAAACAGAAAATCTAAAAAATTTACTTGTGTAAGTAGTTAAGGCAAAATTATATTTTTATGCAGTGTGCCCTTTGAACGAAAGATCTCTATAACATAGACTTATGAGTCTGAAATAATACGCAGACGTTCGAAAATTTGTTTTACTATAGTTTGAGTCATGAGCAAAGTTTATGATTTTGTCCCAAAAATACCAGAATAGTGTCGAATGATAGTTATAAATAAATTTACAGCTTCAAATCTTTGTCATCATCTTTGTCTTTGTAAAGTCATGGATTCCATTAAATTTGGAAATAAAGTTTTCAAACGTATCAAGGTAAATGACGGTATCATCTGAAATCTCTGTGGAATGCCCTCTGGGATCTGCGATTACCGTTAACAAACATCCTACAGCTGATTTTGGACGCCAGAATACTGTACCTTTCAAAGCAAAAAAGAGGCCAACAGAATGGTGAAGGAAAAAAACTATCAATCCTGCTAAGAAGATCCTTAAACTTCTCTTAAAACTGGAGAAATATACAGACCGAGTTGTTGCGAAAAGTCTCAAATTCCACAGCGTGTAGAACTAAGTTACTGAGAATCAATTTATTTCTTTTTAGATGGTTTCTAATTTTAGTAACTGTCGTGCTTGATGTAATTACTTTAATCTATGTTCATAAATCTCATGTGAGTATCCTATTAGGAGATACTCAAATACAAAGTATTCTTTACAGACTACTTCAAATGTAATCATTCCAATAAAAATCCATAATTTACTTTTTAAACTGAATATTCTAACGCCCATAGAAGTTTCATCATCAAACACCCATCTTAGATGAACCAGAAAATAGGACAGGACGTATCTTTAACCACAATTTTCTCCATAAAATTTATGTCTTTGACCACCAGAATTCATACACGGCTGTGCAATATTTGTTATCGGGTAGATTACAAGCTTTATCATAGATTTCTGACTGTGATTTTTCCCGATTTAACCTCTGGAAGAAAGTGTCCAAAAATAGTAAAGATGGAGAGTGTGCGACTCCTCGCCGAATCTAAATAATTATTAAATAGTTAGTATTTAATTAATGTGGCTTCTGAATTTGTAGATTTCTTACCAAGTCAACAATATTAGGATTAGTTCATGGAGATGCTAATATAATATGGCGTTTTATGTGCATATCAGATAATCTTGAGAGATATTTTGCATTTATTATGTTTATTATTTGTTACGTTCATATGAGAGAACACTTTTTTAGAAACATATTATGTTGATTCAAACCTACAACAATAAGTGACAGCGGGTAAATTTGGAAAATTGCTCGTTGGTACAAATTAATCTTACGGATAATGACAAAGTCCCTATATACAACAATATTATAATTTCAATTTTTATTTTTCTCAATTCAATAAGTTTGTGTGCCACTGTTAAAACTCCCGTACCAAACTGAGGCACGCGTGCCGCGGGTTAGCCACCCCTGAGAAAATCATTTAATGTTATTTGCAAATATTAGCTATTTGTAACTTGTGCGAAATTGCAAAATTGTTTCATTAAAACAGATCTCCCCAGAAATACAGACTTCTCAACAAAACTTATGAGTTAGATGGGGAGCTGATTACCAAAACGAAACACATATAAGTTTAAGCTCAACTTTTTACTTTCTCATTTAAACTACTAAGGAAAGAATTGCGAACGAGTCAAATTTTCGACAGTTTTTCAGTACTGTACTAGAGGATAATAGCTTACTGACTTAGCAAAATAGGTATCCGAATTTACTTCTAGTAAAACTACGTCTAATAAAATAACAGATCAGAAAATAATATTGAAAAAAATGTTGTGTGAATAATCAAGAATTCTCAGTTACACTGCATGACACTGTCGGTACTTTTACCGACCAGGCAACCAAAAGAAATTATTCAAATTAGGGATACATAAAAAAAATCCACTTACCTAGAAAAAAAACTTAACACGTCGAAAACGAAGAGAAAATAAAAAAGAATCTAAGACATAAAACTGGAAAGAAGAATTCTTGAACCATTTTCAGATGCTGAATTTCCTATTTACCTATAAATTGATTAATACTTTAAAAGCTGAACTATATAATAAAAAGCATTTAAAAATTGTATAAAACAAAAAATGCAATTCAAATTTCAACAACCATTTCATAAAAAAGAAATAGCTGTTACTTAAAACCAATAAGAGATCTGTCCTGTGGAAAACGGTTCCAAAAATTCACAACTGAAAGACCGCATTAAACTAAGATTGTACTTTTTTTTCATCAAAATAATATATATGTGATTAACAAAACAGTAAAAATGTATATAAAGAGCAATATATTTTATTATCATTTGTTAAGCACTCTTACTACACATTCAAAGTTTGAATTTCAAACATCAAAGGAAGGTTTTTACACAGGTTATCTAACAGGTAATAGGTATCCTGCTAACTACACGTTCAAATTTTGAATTTCAAACATCAAAACAAGGTTTTTACACAGGTTATCTAAAAGGTAATAGGTAGCCTGTTAAATCCACATTGATAACTGCCGAGAATAGTGAATGTTTTCTCTTCTGTATCCTAATTCTAGGCCACTAGAATTTCATACAAGTGGTCCAGTTTTGGAAATACAAGTAATAATTTTACCAAGAATCGTGAATGTTCTTTCTTCTGTATCCCATTTCTATGCCACTAGTATGTAGTACAGATAGGGTTGGCCTGATTTGGAATAAATAAGAAAAAAGGGTTTAAAAAAGAAACTTAAGTATTCTTTGGCCAAGAATCGTGAATGTTCTCTCTTCTACATTCCATTTCTAAGACACTGTATGTAGTTCAGGTAGGGTTGGCCTGATTTGGAATAAATAAGAAAAAAGGGTTTAAAAAAGAAACTTAAGTATTCTTTGGCCAAGAATCGTGAATGTTCTCTCTTCTACATTCCATTTCTAGGACACTAGTATGTAGTTCAGGTAGGGTTGGCCTGATTTGGAATAAATAAGAAAAAAGGGTTTAAAAAAAGAAACTAAGTATTCTTTGGCCAAGAATCGTGAATGTTCTCTCTTCTACATTCCATTTCTAGGACACTAGTATGTAGTACAGGTAGGGTTGGCCTGATTTGGAATAAATAAGAAAAAAGGGTTTAAAAAAAGAAACTAAGTATTCTTTGGCCAAGAATCGTGAATGTTCTCTCTTCTACATTCCATTTCTAGGACACTAGTACGTAGTACAGGTAGGGTTGGCCTGATTTGGAACGTAAAGCAAGTAAAAAGGATTAAAAAAGGAAACTAGGTATACTTAGGCCAAGAATTTAGCCCACATATGTTTTACTTTACAAATACTATTATCAATTATTTTTGATTGAATTTTATGACATTTTGAATAAAAAAAATTCCCTAAACACAAAATATTTTTTAATCCATTTACTTATTAATTTTGTTAGGACTTCTTTATGATGGTGCACGTGGATAGGGACCATGCGGTCGGGACTTTTGATAATAAAATATTTCTAATTATATAATATCTTTTTTTTTACTTGATTTAGACTAGAGCTTTTAAAAGAAATTCGAGTATTTAAGACGAAAAAAGAAAGCTAATACTTATGACATCATTTTGGCGATTCTCAAAATTGGCTCGATAGATTTCCTTTTCAATTGAAATTTTAGCTTAGTAAAAAGAGAAAGCTAATACTTATGACATCATTTTGGCGATTCTCAAAATTGGCTCGATAAATTTCCTTTTCAATTGAAATTTTAGCTTAGTAAAAAGAGAAAGCTAATACTTATGACATCATTTTGGCGATTCTCAAAATTGGCTCGATAGATTTCCTTTTCAATTGAAATTTTAGCTTAGTAATAAACTATCTTTATTATTTAATCAGTGATTGAAAATAAGAGTGGGTTCGTATCTGACACCTACTTGATTGTGGGAAGTAAAGCCTGCCTGAAAAAATAGGCCGTTATTCTATTTGTCAGCTGATACAATGCAATTAATAATCTTTTTTCACCGTTTCTCTTTTGCACTAGGAAGGTGTGACTGCAATAATCCGAGTAACTTAGTCTAGTAATTCCATCGGTTAATCCTTATCAATAATTTGATCATATCAGAATTTTTCTCCGTCATATAATCTCCGAGGGGTTGAATAAAAAGGTGCTAGAAGCTATGGGTACTTCACTGTTAGTTGCAGGCATAGGCACTTGGTACGCCCTAATCATTAGGACGCGTGTTCCTAATGTTACTATCGTAATTTTTTCACAGCCTCATTTTTTCAATAGTACTGTTCACGAACAGATCTATTAATCAACGAATCCAGCCACCTGGATTCTAATTCTCGATTCATGCTGATTTCTTGCTGAGTACAATTGCTGAGGTCATTTATCTATGTAACTGTCTCATTTACAAGTTATCTTGGCATTCTTGATGAATTAAACTTCTATATCCCGGTGGAGTTGTAGTGGACAAACCAAAGAATTTTATTTTGATACTTTAAACGACGCAATATGCAATGAGGCTTACTTACCCTTTCTTTATCACCACAAATGAGTCATTTTTTGATCATAATTTATCACAAGCTCGTATACACCAAAACCTTATGTAATAGGGCCATTATAACCTTTTTAACACTACATAGACGTTATGATTTAAAAATACAATATAATTAAGAATCCACAGATAATGGTCTAAAAATTTGTCAGTTAGGAAAGTTCAGTTAGATGATTTTATTCACTCCACAAAATAGAATATATAATACCTTCCTTAAAATAGTATGAAATTACGCTAATAAAACCTCCACAGCAAGTAACCAACTAAGATGGATGTTTTAGGAAAGCAATCACCTGAAAAATGAGAAAATGTACTATTTTAGTGCGCTTTAGGAATATAAAAAAATGTTTCAAAACACATTTAACCCAACAGTTAACAAAAAACTGAACAACCTGTTCAGATTGTTCAAAATTACGGGAAATTATTATTGTAATGAAATAAAAAATTTTTATTATTACACATTATTCTCGTGTATGTAATCTAACTGCTACTTGACTAACTAAGCTCGCGAGGATGTTATTCAATAACTCTGTTTCAGAATTGTTCGTAATTTTCTTCCGTTTTTGCCATATTTATTTCTAATAAACCAGCCAGAAAGATTAATTATAGACAAAAAATTGTGTCTTCAATTTATTGCCATAATATATCATACATACTCGTAAGTCCTATTTTAAGGATATCGTAACCAAAACTTATTTTGACACATTGTTTAAATAAACGAAAAAAAACAGTGTGTGCCAATACTTTTTGACCCACGGTAACTTGACATTGAAGACTAATTCTGAATTCAACATGGAACACCAGATAAAATGGTTTTCGCGTCGCAACGGATTCAGAATGCAAAAGAAAAAAGAGGGCACTCAGGAAATGCTTTGAATTCAAAGATTCTTCGCCGAGTATTAAACGATTATCGATTAGTTAAAAATGTTAAGTTAAAAAAAGGTAACGGATCTATAATAAAATCCTTACACTATCAAAGGCCCAATCAAGTTGTAAAGTAAATTAATTCCTCTTTATGCAATTGTATTCCACCTCAAGATACTTGTAAGTATCATAGCAAGGGTCTCCAAATACAGTTTTACTTGCACTTACAATGCAAATTTGAAAATTATTACATCTGAAATAAAGGTATTAAAATTATTATATTTTAAAAAAGCACATTAAAAATACCTACTGCACAGGTATTTACATGTCTGACTGATAAACCTACAATGAAATTGAACTACTTAAAATTTAAATTCCCCATTTACTTCGTGTTATACAATAAACTTAATATTTTAAGATCTCTTAAGAAAGGGCTTTACCACATTCACTCCATTATTCCTTGTTCGAAGAAGATAGACCTATAACAAGAGAGAATTTCCTAAGATATTTAGCGCGCCAGATTTGCAAATTTTTCTTGAGACATCACTCTAAATTATTATTTTTAAGATATGATTTTTTCATTTGTGTTAGATATGTTCTCGAACAGTATATAAGTTCGGACCTCCAAAATAGTATCGTTTTATTGTAAAAAATATCCTTAACAATAACTTGCGGTTTAAAAAGTAAAATATAACGGGTAGATTAAACGACAAAAAGTACACAAATCAGCAAGTACCCAATATCTGTAAAATTTTATCAAAATCGGATTAAGATTTACAGAGTTATTAGTAACAATATTTTAAGTGGGGGCCTTACATAAATAAGTGTAAATCTCCCATTGGATTTACAGCGTCGAGACCCCCAAAAGGCACATCTACATGAAATTCCGAATCGAATGACACCTCATTCATGACAATCGGTTCTCGCGTTTAGGCGCTACAAACAAAAAAAAACTACTCACAACTACAGTTTTTGAATGTACAGTTTTTGCTCATTTCTTGAAATCTATTAAATACGTTCTTGTAAAAAAAAAAAATTACTCATAAACGAGGATATTTTAAAGAAAATTTGGGAATTTTGCCTTAAAAGAAAAAGATTAAACAAATTTTCAAAATTTGGTGTTATCCAACGTTACGTTTTTTTGTGTTTGACTATGGAAGCAGTAGGACATATTCTGGGAAATACTTTTGGATCTTTCGTGGCGCGCGTACTGATGGATTGCGCTCACCGGGTTTTATAAAAAATAAAATAAAATAAACGATAAAACAACTATACTATTTTTTTTTTCTATTGAATTCGTATATCTCGTGTTTTGGGAACTTATTGTAAGAGTTTGATCATAGATTATTTTGGTGGTTACGATTTTAATAATGAAACTATCGGTATCTTAAATTCATTGGGCGTCTCGAGTAAGTTTATTGAGGTACTTAGGGGTCTATATAGGCGTACTGAATCTGCAGTGTGGACAAACAATGGTTTGACGACATCTTTCGAGACTAAAGTCAGGCTGAGGCAAGGTTTTCTGCTCTCTCCTTCACTTTTTTCTTTTTTTTTAAACGACCTGCATGACTTCATTGGTGGAGGGGTCTACATCGGAGAAGTGAACATTAGATGTCTAATGTATGCAGATGACGTGGTGCTTATGTCCTCGGAACCAAAGGATTTACAATCAATGGTAAATAATTTAGCAGAATATTGTAAAATGTGGAACCTTGTTGTAAACTTAAGTAAGACCAAAGTCATGATTTTTGGGAGGGGTGGAAGGAGAAAAAAGGACGAATCGTGGTCATTAAATAGAGATAAGTTAGAGATAGTAAATTATTATAAGTATTTGGGCGTTGGCCTAACCCCTCAACTATCACTTACAAAACATTTTAAGGAAAAAATGAGCTCCGCTAAATTTGCAATAGCTTCAACCTACAATAATTTTCTGATGAAACCTCAGGTGCCCGTTTCCAGTAAGTCTGAAGTGTTTAATTCAGTAATGAGAGGCAATTGTTTGTTATGGTGCGCAGTCATGGGGTTTCGAAAATTATGAAGAAGTCGAAAAATTAAATTTATTTTTCATTAAAAAGTTATTTTCCCTACCTAGGAATGCTCCAAATTATATTGTCTATTTGGAGTCCAGAATTTTCCCGTTATTTCATTATTACCTGTTCCTTCATCTAAATTACATCAGAAAAGTTCTGAGTTTACCAAGTGGCCGCCTTCCGAAAGTTTTAGCAGAGGAAGTAATAAAAAAGAAATTTTACTGGCATAAAGTAAACATGGAATTATTTTTAAAAGTTGGTTTATCATCTTATGAGCAAGCTGTGAATAATAAAGAAAAAATCTTAAAGTGTCTGGAATTTAAATTTTTTGAAATTATTTTCACTCTTTGTATAAAGATTTGAATTGGAATTTGGGCTCAAATCATTACATAACGGACGAACACAACTTAAATTTTATGAGGTCTATATTTATGCTTCGAGGCCAATTGGTGAATTTAAACTTTGATGTTTCCCGAACTGAGAACAAGAGACTTTGCTCATTATGCAATTGGGGGAAAAAGAGGATATAATTCATTATATAGGGGAGTGCCCCATTCTGCGGGAATTCCGGGATCGATGGTTTGGCAAGCATTTGTTAAAAAAAGAGTAGGTAATCGAAATTTTAAATGGTAAAAATTGGAAGAAGTTGCACTATTATCACTTAGAGGCAAGAAAGTATCGACAGATTTTAGTCGATGAATTTAATTTTTAGTTTAAAGAAATAATTTTTTTTTTTTTTATAATAATACAGTGTAATTTAAATTAATTTATGTTTTTTTTTGTATGTATTTGAGTGAGATTGTGTGATTGTAAATATTTATTTTAGAATTTGTTTTGTTTAATTTATAAAAGTAGAAAATATTTGTTTCATTATTTTAATTATTTCTGTTGGCCAGACTGGTTTTATGTATTCTTTAATTTTTATTTTTGTTTTATTTTTATCACTTTTTATGATTTTTAATTAATGTACAACACTTCTCTAGCAGATGGACTGAGTCCATGCTCAAGTGTTTGGGAGGTTTATGAAATTTCGGTTATTTGTAAAATAAGTATTTAAATAAACGCATTATTATTATTATTGAGTATTAAAATTAATGCATCCTATAAATGCAAAGTCAAATACCTACTGAACATTCAATCAAGAAACATAGTTTTATAATTTCTACTCATGTAATATTTTCAAGCCTGGCCTACCAATATATTTAAATTCCCCATTTAAATAGTATTATGCAATAAAACAGCGTTAAATGGGGTTTGGTAGGTGAACATGAATTCCTCTTAACAAGCTTGTACAAATTTAGTATTTATCGTCGATCGCTAAAGTGAAAATTACAAATTTACAGTATGTATCTATTGATCGGCAGCTTGCCTGAGCGAGCAACAATCTGTTCAGGTATGTGAATATTGTGTGAATGATGAGTAGTACCATTCCCATGTGAAGTTAGGCTTGTTTATTTCCCTTAGGGTGGTAGGGCGTTAAGATCCCTTAAGAAAGGGTTTTTCCACTTTCCCTCACATTATTCTATGTTCAAAGAAGTGAGACTTTTAACAAGGAAGAATTTCCTGAAGATTATTGGTGCACCAGATTTGCAAACAATTTTTTAACTAAACTCTTTTTTGAATTTTCTCTCTAAATTATTTCTTTTAATTCAGCAATCTACAATAAATTTACATTTATTTGTGTTAGGATTGTACCAGATTAGTTCGGACCGCCCTCTATAGTGCTATTTTATTGTAAGGTTTACTTCTTAAAAATATTTCTATGAAAATTGTTTTACCACTGCAGTGTGATGGAATGCGCTCACAGCGCTTTAGTCCAAAATAAAATATTATAACCACTCATTCCTTCCTATCGAACTCATTAATCTCGCGTTTGCCAACTTTTTCCTTTGCTTATCCACAATTGGTTTTTAGTCATTTTAACTGTCCTACTGGACAAAGGGTGTAGAGGGTTGATCGTCAAAAACTTAAACACTTAACGCACGAGAAAACGTAATATTGAAAAACATCCAACTTTTTAAAATCCTTTTTTCCTATAAAAGATACAATTCTCAAGTTTTCTTTAAAATAAAGATTACATCCTTATTACTGTAATTTTTGGCAACAACAGAATCAAGTAGATTTCGAGTAAAATAGAAACGTTCGAAAAATCAAGATTTTATCGATTAGAAATTTTATGTAGGTATTGCTTTTGGAGTTGTTGACCCTGTACATAGTTTAAAGGGGAGTTTGCTCCGCGCCTAGTCGTCACTACTGTAGTTGAATCATACATAGGAAAAGTAACATTTTATCTCGTACAAGAATAGAAGTGACAACTTTATGGAAAAAAAAGTTACTAAAAATAGATTACCTGGAATGCATGACAGCTAATGCTGTTTGAGCAGAACAATTAGTGTTAATTATCTTGCCCTTCCTATAGCAAATATTTTCATCTTTCCTTCCATAAAAAGCATTTACAATGTCCAAGTAATAACCATCAGGACAACTTATATTTAATGTATAATCTTCACATGCCATGGAGGAAGTAGGTGCTCCTGAAACTGTAAAATTAACTAATATTGTCTTCCTTTTCGGATAATTAAGTCTGTTCATGAAAATTTGCAGAAATCTATCGTCATTTGAAATATGCAATTTTAAATAAAGTAATCTCCTATTTTTTCAAGCGGGCTTTACGTCCAACTACCAATTAGGTGTCGTGTTTGAAGGCGTCTAGAAAACATACTTTACTGCATAGTTCTCATATTAAACATTAAATAAAATGCAAGGTCTAAACCGGGTCTCGCATCCAGTGCCACATACGTATTAGCATTGCAGGTCACTACTGTAACCGCTCGGCTACCGTGGCGCTTGAAAATAAAAAAGTACATGTTTTAGGATTCAAATTGGAGATTTCCCAGTTACAAATCCGTGCTCATAAGCACTACCTTGGAGCCTACTTTTTCAACAACTTAGCGTTGTGTTACAAATGGAAAATTACTCAGTTAGAAAGATAATGCCTTTATTATTACATTGAGTTAAAAATTATAAATTACTAAATATAATATTTACAAAGACTTACGCTTGCTCTTAATTTAACTAATTGCCATGAAATATAATAATAATGTCATTGATAATAATGGAAATAAACAAACAAAATTAGTATCTACATAAAAATTACTTACTAGTAGAAACACGAAAAATACTTATATTAAACCAATGAAAAAAGTTCGGTATGAACTCATTCACGACTTTCCCTGACTGCAACTTCTAAAGAGACTGTAGGGGAAAGTCTATTCCAGTCCCTTTCCAAAAAAGAACCCTAAAAATTTTTTGGTTGAAATTATTGTTAGCGATTTTAATGTGAGAATGGGCAATCTCGCCCAAGTGCTTATTGAGGATTTATAGCATGACAATCATAAGTTAGCATATTGGCAATTAGTTAGCAGTTTTAAAAGAATTAATTTTGTTTGTGGTGGCGAGATTTCAAATATCAGCCTGGGTAACACACTTCAATAACTTATTAAATCCTCAAACTGATGTTGGCTCTATTCTGTAAGCTGAGCATTTTATTTTTTGTCCTTATTTAGATGAACAATTGAAGTTTTTACTACGATTTATTTCAAAACAATCGCGAAAAGAATGCTCTAAATTTTTTACTTATTTTTAAACCCTCACAGCTAAGTTCAAATTAAATTTTGTAAATATTTATAAATTTAAAAAATAATTTTTTTAACTTTTGTAGATTTACCAGTGTTTATAACAAAAAGGTGTCCTCTAAACAAAACAGGAACACCCATCACAAACAGTTTTAAATTACATAGAACATAATAAGCTGTCGAATCAACTTCACAAAGAATAACAGAAGATTAAATATTTCTTGCCTGCTTTGATAATGCTAAGGAGAACTGAAAGTAAGACTAGTCTGATTTTAATCATTTTTCGCATCAATCTGGGAAATAACTAACTACAGATCATAGAGATCAGAGGCTATATATAAGTGGAGAAGATGCCAAAAGAGATACAAGATAAACAATAAATACAGCAAGAGTAGTTCGTGGTTAGGCCCATAGATGGCAAAACAGTCGGATACTCTACTATTTTAGGTCTCCAACTCCATTAATTTGATCATTGAAGTTATTAATGTTAATATTTAACTGTTGAAAATATCAGGATCACGTTTACTAGAGGCCTTAAATTACCCACAATTTTGACCAACTCTTGCGAAATTCAAAAAATCTAGCGCGAAGACCCTCCACATTTTTCTTTTTCTAACCGTCATTTACACAAAAGAGAATTCACAATATAGCTTCTGAGTTTTCTATTTAGCTAAATTGAAGTGAAATTCTCACAAATTGGACGATTGTTCTCTAATTACAAACTTGCACCGGTTGTTAAATGTTATTTTACCAAAAAAAAAAGAAGAGAATCCTTTATGTGCACTCTACTTTACTCTTACTCAAAAAATCAGATGTAACAATTCATACAACTTTTCACTTAACTAAAGTTTTCTAAAGTAACAATTTTCAAATTAATGTTTACTTTGTACAGTAAAATGAATAAATAAAATATTGTTGGAAAGAAGCAGTGAGTGAAAGTGGAACTTGCCCTAAAGGATTGTTAGATATTCAAACAGCAGTCTTGTATTGACAAAGTGAGTCAAAAAGTTGGGGGATGCTCTAGTCTCGGAACAAGCAGGGGTTGATGTAGTGAAGACTAAGTAAGCCTCAAATTTCTTGACTTGATTGCTATTTTCTATTTCTGTCAGGCGGACGAGTCTAGTTATGTATAACTTACTATAAAAATCCTTACCCTATCGAGAAGAGCTAAATTCATATTGGTTGGATAAAAAATGAAATCTAAGAGAATGTGCTTCCGTCCACGTAATGATATCTAATCTGGAGATAGATATTAGGTAAGGTATTAGTAATCTGCCTGAAATAACAATCATTAATTTTTTTTTACTTATAATTTATTTTGCTCTTCAATTAACGGAAGAATTTTAATATTTTTAGTTTCATCAGGGAGCAGGAGAATTTACAAAGATACTTCAGGAACAGTAAATACGCGGTAATATTATTGTCAGTGTCCGTTATTTCAGTGTTGGCCATTTTTACTTCTCTAGTTGCAGTCTGAGATAAGATAATCCGTTATCTGGTGTATGTAAGCTTTATATGGTCCTATTTACTAATGCTTTTTTGGAGAAGTTCAACCCAATAGAATCAGGTTGAGACCTTGCTATAAAAGCACATTTGATTTCTCTAGAGAACTATTGGAGTTGTAGATATCCCAACCTAATACATGAAAAATCCTTACAAAATTTCCTTTTACCGTAAAGCTCAAACTTCTAACCTACCCATTTTATTTAGAATACGATTTATTGTAAGGATTAGTGCTGACATAGAACCAGCTAGCGTCAACAAATTGATTTACTTTGTCATTGTTGATCAATGCAGGTACGTAGTACGCTATCATGAGGTCCAATGGTTACTGACCATTCAACCCATTACCAATGAAAGTTTTATCTGACTTTATGCAGATCGGTCGCAATAGGACCAAAAAATATCTTTTCAGGAGTGGGTTATTTTTTCCTTCTAGTGACATCTAGCTTCTAGTTAAATACATTTTGGGACCCCAGTCTGCAAAATGACACCTATAAAGACAGATTTTTATATGCACATATAAGCACATAAAGACAGACGAAGTAGGACTCAAATATGAAATAATATAAAAATTGAGTTTAAATCATACTAAGTTAATGCCGAAAAAATAAATCTTGGAAGAATTTTAAGTTATTTAACAGAAATACAAACAGATATTGGTTGCTCTTTTCAAATTATTATTTTTAAATAAAATTAAAAGTAAAATATTATTTGTACTAATAAAATATTAGGTTATTACTACGTACTATAAATAAATTACTTAGGAATTAAATAAAAAATCTGGTATAATTTAAAATATTTTAGATACAATTTGACTAATAAAAAGTATGTTTTTATTAGCTTTTTTACGGACAATTAGTTTTATAGTTTTAAATGTAGAATAATGGGTATTTAAAAACATATTTGTTCTAAATATAACTTTATTGCCCATGAGAATTGATGGCTATGTGACAATTTAATTTTGATAAAGGCAATTTTTATATTTTAATGAAATTTAATATTTATTTAATAAAGTTTGTTTTTACGCTTTAAAAGATATATCTGCAATAGATGACAGCAGTGATAGGAAGAATACATTAATTTCCTGTATTTCTACATTTCTTACATGTATTTTTTACGTTATCCTTCGATCTTGAAGTTTCTTATACTTTATACGTTTTTCTGCGAGTGAGTGTATTTATTTATTTTACGCAAGAATGTAAAAAAGAAAAATAAGAATGCATTCTACAAAATTGTTTTTCAATTTAACATTTATTTGTATGCTTTGAACCAGTTATGGTATATAACACTTCTAATTTATATAGTTCTTCATCTTCAAATTCATAAATAAAGAGTGAAAACTTTATTTACCTACAACAAACTGATAAAAGTATTTCTGATAATTGTAAAATGTCTGAAACCGGTTTGGAGTCCAATAAACATGCGTGCTATGAATACTCAAACCGATTCTTTAAAAGAAAATACAGCTTATGAGAAGTTCGACACTCAAAGCAAAACCATATAGTATACATTTAGCAAAGGTTTCTGGATAATGATTTTATTTTTCATAGCTCTTACGTTCATTGTATTTTAAACCGGTTCTGGACATTCATCCATTATCAGCTATTTATTGATTTAAAGTTAAAGAACTTAATAAATCAAAAGTGTAATAAACCAAAATTAGTCCAAACAAATGAATGAATAATTAATTAAATGTTAAATTGAAAAACAGTTTAACAGTTACCAAGTTAGTTGAATGAATAAATCACGACTAAGGCTAATGATTAATACAAAGATTTAACTAACGACTAAATTAGACGTAGCTCTTGCGAAGTTAGCGCAACTCTTCATGCATTAGATTAGGAATAAACATGCATATTACATATAATAACTACATACTTGTTTTATTAATTGATTCCTGACAAAATTTGTGTATATTCATAGACTTTACATCTACCATTGGACTGGGCTTCCATTGATGAACAGTTTTGTAAGCAGTAGTAGTAGGTCTCTAGTATCAACAGGATTCAATCTGAAAATCAAAATTATTCAAAGTAATTAAAATATAAGGCTTACTGAGTTTTATCTTGAATAAAACAGCAACACAAAAAACATTTGTAATAATCTATAAACTATTATTCATAAAAATTGAATAAATGACAGTAATTAAACTAAAGGATTGATAAGTACATATAAATTATTTTTAAGAGCTAAATAATTTAAAGAAGTTAATAATTGCGATAAAGGAGATTTATACTGAATGAGCTAAATCAAGTCCTATTTGGAGATGTATAATATTTAACAAGTAATTTGCTGCTTCTCCATAACTTGTACCTTTTCATATATTTGATTAAAGAAGATATTGAATGCAGTTAAGAAATAAATATTGACATTAAAAACTTGAAAAAAGTGAGTGAAGGGTGATAATTACTCTCTTATCAATTAATTCATAACTTAATTGTCATTTAATACAAACAGGGTGAACCAGTAAGTAATGTCCATAGGCCTACTCTGTGTAGTACATTTAAAGTGGAGTTCAATTACGTATTGGCCAGCTTCATATTTTCCACTATTCTTGAGTGACATCACTTAATTGTTTAAAAAATTTTCTAACATTTTCTCAAATATTTCAGAGAGATCAGAAGTAAATGTTTAAAGTGCAATTTGTAACCTTTGACTTCTTTATTTTAAGACAGCCTACTTTAAAAATTGACTACTATTTTTATTGACACGCTCAGGTCAAGCTGATGTCGAAAAGTTTTTTCTTACGACCTAAGGGATTAAAAATTCTACATAAATTAGAAAATTAATTAATACTGAATATGTAAGTCATAGATGAAAAAAAAAAAAAAAAAAAGATGAAACGAAAAGAAAGATTCAAAGTATTAAAACATTTTCTTTTCAAAGATTTTATTCATAAAATGATAACGTATTTGCAGATATTTAGTCGTATATAAAAAGTTATTGTAAGAATATAGCACTACTAAGGGAATAGTAAGTATGTAATCTTACAATTTAATAATGGAATGTACACTCAATTTAATATTTTATATTTCATTACCATAGCGGAGATTCCACACTTGGACCCCATACAACAGACCATAACATACGAAAGAAATAATTACTAATATAAGCATTCGTAAAAAATCATTAAAAAAAATAAATAACCAAAAACCAGTTTCGTTGTGACTTTATATTTGAAGAAAGAAGAGATTATTAGTGACTTTTTAAAACAATACTTGAACAAGAATATGCTTTCACTATTCTTCATGCAATTTTTTTAACTAAAAACAATAATTTTAATTAGCAAAGATGTAATAAAAGTAAATGTTTATGCTATCTAGCGGAGACTATTAGAACTAGTAAGATTAACTTAACCTAGGTTTAGTTTAGGCAGTTGCCGCTAGATCGTATTGAGTATCACTTTAGCATAACAATTTGTTTTATTTTAATTATAATTTTGTAGCGAGAAAAATAAAGATTTTTTCATTGTTTCTTTGAAGAATTGTACACTTAATTCATTATTTATTGCTTTTTTTTTTATATGGTGGCTTTAATTAGCCACAAATTCTGACATTTTTTCTACAAATTGTGAGAATAAAAGAAATAATATACTCTAATTGGGAGCAATAAATTACAAACCCTGCTATATTAATTTAAATTCAGAGACATGCATTATGGCAAAGGCAGCTAGAAATATTATTTACAAATTTCTACGATGTGTATTGATCATTCTCAACTACAAGTAACAACTAATAAAATATCAATAATTTAATAAACTTACGGTTTTCAAGAGTACATGTAGATACAGAGTAAATACATACATGTCTATAAATAGATACATGTCTATAAATCCATGTCGCACGGCAATCAAGTCAATCTCCCATATTCCTCTGATCTTCCGACACCATCTAATAGAAAAAGAAATTTTTGAAATGTGGTGAGCTCCGTGGAGCCAAACAACATCTTTGATTTTGTCCGTCGTATCGCGCAGGTTTATTGAAACGTTAACCGGTTTCGGTCTTTCATGCATAATCAGATGTTAATTACTCACTTTGGTGGAGTGATTTTGACTTCACTTACATTATAGTTTTGTACTTCACTTTCAGACTTAGCATTCAATTGGATATGTTTTTCCTGCAACAAAATGAAAGTACTGAGTGCATTCCATAAAATCTCTTAAATAAAAAATCCTTTTCTCAATAATTCCTTTAAAACGATACGAGACATTTAAATCAAAAGAGCTTATAAAGGGCCATAAAAATATTGTAGTTACTAGTCCCCATTAAACCTATTATGCGTAGAACAAATATGAGCAAAGGTTAAATCTTATATCCAAAAATTCTGTCTGTTTATTAAAGTTGGTAAGCATATAAGACAATAAAGATTCTAATTAAAGCAGAAAGAAATAAAAAACAAAAAAAATAGTGCAACTCGCAATATCAATGAAAAGTATATGTACCTCTTTAAAGGAAAACTAAAAACAGATAACTTTCATAATTTACCTTAATTAGTATTGATTATAAATGTAACAAGGGGCATTTAAGTCGATATTGAAGAAAGTAACAAAGAGTGCAGAAAAAGGCTTTCCAATAATCTTATTTTTAATAAAACCATTCTTACACAACTAACATTAGATTGTCCAAAAGTA
This sequence comes from Rhodnius prolixus, assembly GCF_049639745.1. Taxonomy (NCBI): domain Eukaryota; kingdom Metazoa; phylum Arthropoda; class Insecta; order Hemiptera; family Reduviidae; genus Rhodnius; species Rhodnius prolixus. The sequence continues at coordinate 9,470,014 of NW_027411603.1, read as the reverse complement.
ACTAGCTTTGGAACAAGGAGGATAAAAATAAAATTGCTACTTTAGGGAGATACTTCTCTAGATACAAATATATTCATTCAAACAAATTGTCACAAATAGTGTATGCAATCTGATCATTTCTGGTCACAAAATAATAATAACATTTCATGAAGTATCTCATCATTTATTTCTCAACAATATGTCTATTAATGGCTGCCCTGATAATTTATCTATATCTGTTTTATCCACCACATTTTTCAAGATAAAACTATTTATTAAAAATGATATGAGAGTTACTTACTTGCAAGAAAACTAAATTAGTGCGCTAAATTTTACATTCTCAAAAGCTAGTTATAGTCTACTGGAGGTACTTCATTAATCAGAATTCAAGAGCAACTAAAATTTCCAATATACAGTTTAAAGAAGTAATACATAAAATCTAATCATTAACGTCAGGCCCGTAAAGAGTTTCTTAGGGGCATCATTGCTGCTAAATTTCCTGGAGTACCGGATAAGCGAATAATCTGCTGCGCTAAGATTTTATTAGAGGTTTCTTTCTTTTCCTATTTTCAAAGTTTAAGAATTTATTTATAGTAAGGAGTAAGTTGACGTACCATTAAATTTACCATCAGAATGAATGAATGTATAGCCCAAGTGGAATTTTCTTTATAGTTTTCATAGTTTGTAGAAATCTTTCTAAAATTGCAAGTAGCTATAAAAAGATAAATTATTAAACATGCTTTTTTTGTGTGTGTGTAGACGTAGATGTAGAGAAAGAGGTAATCTCCAAACTTTTGTGGTGTGAAAATAAGCAGAAATGGGTACTGTGTGGAGATGAGCTACAGTTTAACAGGGTAAGCTCAACCCAATTACCTCCACCCACCATTTATTTCTACGAATCTTAAATGAATATTTTTAGTACTTGTTCTTACTTTAGAATACGTTGACATCAGATACATCAAGACTAGTGAATTATATTTCCGGCATTATGATTTAAATTTATCTACCTGCTTTTATATTCAAATGGCCATTTTCCCTAAAACAAAGAAAACAAAAGAAATAAATTAGTTTCTCAACAATTCTAAGAAACTATCGCAAAAATGTTATATAAATTTGAAGTAAGAATATATTCCAGTAACCAATGTCGTAATCGTTAGAATAGTTTATAATTTGAACAAAAACTAGCAAATTTTTAATCTGTACAAAGTGGATTTTGTTTTCACATTAGAAAGAATAAATAAATATGAAGTGTACACATATTGTTACACATATATGTATATTAAATGGTTTCTTTTGTAAAAAGATATTGGTTTTAAAACAAAGTATTTATTCTAATGCAAGACTGATGATGAGTTCATGAGTTTATTTTATCTTCTAAGATGTTACATTAAGTATTACGACAATACGAAGCACTTCACGAGGCGAAAACTTTGGCTGTAATAAAAAAAAAAGAGATCATTACCTAAGAAAAAAAATTTAAAAAATTATAAAAGCACAAAACATTCACTCCTAATTCATAGCAAACTACACAAAAAGATATAGCATTTTTGATTATGATTATAATAATGTTTTGAATTTGTAAAATGCCATTGCGTTGAACTACCGCATAAGTCTAGCGAGTATATCAAGATAAGCAGAGTAATCAGGATGACTTTCAAAGTTACGAGAAAAACGAAGCAATTGTGGGCTCTTTTTTTATTCTTATTTTGGGAGTTAGATTGTTGCATATCTCTGAATAGTTCTTGGGTGGAATATTATGATGAGAATAAACATAGATGCGCTTTCTCTATTTCATTACTATAGCGCAGTCCTCACACTTGGCCCCCATACAACAGACCATAACATAAGAAAGAAATAATTACTAATATAAGCGTAAGTGAATAAGTATTAAAAAAAAAAAACCAAAAACTAGTTTTGTTGTGACTAAATTCATATTTGAAACAACAAAAGATTATTAGTTACTTTTTAAAACAATACTTGAAAAAGAATATGCTTTCACTATTTTTCATGCAATTTTTTAAACTAAAAACAATAATTTTAATTAGCAAAGATGTAATAAAAGTAAAGGCTTATGCTATCTAGCGGAGAATATTAGAACTAGTAAGATTAACTTAACCTAGGTTTAGTTTAGGCAGTTGCCGATAGATCGTATTGAGTATCACTTTAGTATAATTTGTTTTATTTTAATTATAATTTTGTAGCGAGAAAAATAAAGATTTTTTCATTGTTTCTTTGAAGAATTGTACACTTAATTCATTATTTATTGCTTTTTTTTTTATATGGAGGCTTTAATTAGCCACAAATTCTGACATTTTTTCTACAAATTGTGAGAATAAATGAAATAATATACTCTAATTGGGAGCAATAAATTACAAACCCTGCTATATTAATTTAAATTCAGAGACATGAATTATGGCAAAGGCAGCGAGAAATATTATTTACAAATTTCTACGATGTGTATTGATAATTCTCAACTACAAGTAACAACTAATAAAATATCAATAATTTAATAAACTTACGGCTTTCAAGAGTACATGTAGATACAGAGTAAATACATACATGTCTATAAATAGATACATGTCTATAAATCCATGTCGCACGGAAATCAAGTCAATCTCCCATATTCCTCTGATCTTCCGACACCATCTAATAGAAGATGCGAAGGACATTTTTGAAATGTGGTGAGCTCCGCGGAGCCAAACAACATCTTTGATTTTGTCCGTCGTATCGCGCATGTTTATTGAAAGCTTAACCGATTTCGGTCTTCCATCCATCATGTTAATGTTAATTACTCACTTTGGTGGAGTGATTTTGACTCCATTTATATTATAGTCTTGTAGTTCACTTTCAGACTCAGCATTCAATTGGATATGTTTTTCCTGCAACAAAATGAAAGTACTGAGTGCATTCCATAAAATCTCTTAAATAGTTTAGTGAAAATAAAAAATACCATTCTCAATAATTCTTTTAAAATGATACAAGTCATATAAATCAAAAAGAGCTTATATATGATGAGAATAACTTCGGTTTGCATGGGGAGTTGCAGTTAGACTAAAGAAGATTTGATACTTCAATTTTCTAAAAGTTTGCTTGTAAATCAGTACAATGGCAATGTGTATGTGAACTTCGCTTTAAACCTCTGGCTGTCTTTTTCACATTAGTACCACGAATCACTTTTAATATACATCGCTATATAAAACTGGATTCATTTCATTAAAACCATATTTTAATTTTTTAGAAAATGTAACAGGTTATACCTTGTTACATCAATTTGCTTCTGTTACCCAATTAAAACGTGAATTTATTTTCTTTTTCTTTTTTTAATGCTATTCATTATCATGAAATGAACGAGTTCAAACTTGAACAAATAAAAAAAAGGGTGAATAAAACTACTTTTCCTCGCACAACAGGAAGAAATCATCTCGGCTTTCTGAAATAGACAACACACCAAAACATGTAATAGAAAGAGATGAAATTATTATTAGGTTTACCAGATGAATTGTGTGTACATCTATCTCAAAACATTAACAGCAAATCTAACAATAACTTTACTACCCATAAACTCACTATAATTATCAAAGGATGTAGTAAATTTATTTAAACAATAAATTAAATAAAAATAAAATAAAAAAAGTAAAAATTTTTCGATTAAGGGGGGCCAAATTATTTGTAAATTAAACATTTTTCTTTTACAATTTTCGACTAGAAGTAACTTTACAAAAAAAGGCTGCATTGCAGCTATTCCACTCCATAAAGAAGAGATTCTATATATAAAGTAAATCGTCAAAATAATAATAAAAAAAAGTTTAAAAACAAAGCAAAAATTAGGAAATATTAGTTAGCATGACCTGCAAGTTAGTAAATTTTAGCTCTCACCAATTAAACGTAAAGCAGAGGCAGTATATACACTTTAGGTAGCAAGATCAACCAGCTATTATTACATTTTGGCTCTCATCATATATGTACATAAAAGAGAGTTAGAAGAATATGTATAATAGGTTTCTCGAATTAGAAAACCGTGCTTCAAAAACGTAGGCAAAATTTAGAAGCATTAGTATTAGGTCATTAGGATGACCAGAATATTAGAATATATTACTTTTTACCACTAGTATCTACAGCAGTGCTGGATTATACTTATTAAGTTGCTCGAGTTTAGGAAAATAACTTCAAAACGAAGGAAAAAAAATGCATTCTAGTCGGTAGAATGACCAGCAAATTATTATATGTTAGCTGTAACTGTTTCCGTGGACTGCACAAGTGATAAGAACACAAATTGAATGGTATTGTTGGTAGGAAGTAATATATTTCATATATTTGAAGTTCAAAATGCATTAAAACCATAGGAATTTAATTTAAAAATGTCTTGTGAGAAGCACACAAGATGTTTTATTCATCCTTTTGATCGCAATGAAAAATATATTATAAAACATAATTTTAATAGTTCTAAAAATCACCAGTAGATGGCAAGGGCATGCACTACTTAGTAAACGGAAATATTTTTTCCCTCTTTTTCTTCCTAGTTTCTTATTTCAAGGAGAAGAGCAGTTGACAGGATTATCTTGGACTTCTGATGACAAGGTATCAACAGAAATAACCATTTTAGAGTCTCCTAACGAGAATTTCTTTCTTTTTTCTAAATGCTATTCATTATAATGAAGTAAGCAAGTTTAATCTTGAACAAATACAAAAATGGGTGAATAAAACTACTTTTAAAGCCCCAAAAAAATTACTTTTAGAAAATGTGTTCAGATTTTATGAGCATAAACTAAAAAACGAAATGTCAAGGGGTGCTCTAGTTTTATTTTTCTTTTGACGTCTGAGGAACCGATGAAATCGGCTTCAATGATTTTATTTAAAGTAGGCTTAGTGGTTTCAAAAATCTTGATCTATAACTTTTATTTGAAACATTTTTCAAGTTTAGGCAGTTGCTGCTAGATAGTAATGAATATCACGTTATCATAAGTTTTAAGTTAGAATTCTTTATTTTGTAGCTAGAACAATAAAAATTTTTTCATTTTTTCTTTGAATAATTGTACACTTAATTGATTTTTTATTGCTTCTTTTTTTTTTATATGGAGGCTTTAATTAGCCACAAATTTCTGATTTTTTCTACAAATTGTGGATTAAAAAAAATAATATTCTCTAATTGGGGGCAATAAATTACAAACCCTGCTATATTAATTTAAATTCAGAGACATGAATTATGGCAAAGCCAGCGAGAAATATTATTTACAAATTTCTACGATGTGTATTGATCATCCTCAACTACAAGTAACAACTAATAAAATATCAATAATTTGATAAACTTACGGTTTTCAAGAGTACATGTAGATACAGAGTAAAGGGTTGTCTATAAATCCATTTCGCACGGCAATCAAGTAAATCTTCCATATTCCTGTGACACCATTTACTAGAAGATGTGAAGTACATTCATTTTTGAAATGTGGTGAGGTCCGCGGAGCCAGATAACATCTTTGATTTTGTCCGTCGTATCACGCATGTTTATTGAAACGTTAACCGGTTTCGGTCTTTCATGCATAATCAGATTTTAATTACTCACTTTGGTGGAGTGATTTCGACTCCACTTACAGTAGAAGTGAAGAAATTAAAAGAAAAGGGATTAACTACTTACAGTAACCGGTTTTTCAATTGACCTAAAACTCGTGTTGGAAATAGTTCAAGGTATAAGAACACTGAAATTTCTTATACGTGTATTGCAGAAACTCGAGGTGCAACTTTACTTTAAAAAGAAAGATAAACTTCTTAATGTTGACATTGGTTAAAACTTGCTAGATTGTTATTTCAGAAACACTAGAATAGGTTCCACTTTTAGAACATAAATTATAAAAGAAGATATGTACACTGGATAAAGGTGATCTCTAATTATAAGATAAATAAAATTGAACGGAACCTAGAGATTATCGGCCAAGAGATAATGGGTAAGGTTACTTACTGTAACCTGCACTGCCTTCTCTATTACAAAACTTTTTTAGATTGTAAAAAAAAAAAGATATTAAAGTGACGGAAAAATATTTAAAGTACAATGTTTTGAACTCTCAATGGCAGGAAATGCAAAAACATTTTTTTAGATTTTTGAGGTGGCCCTCTCCCACATAGATCATTTATTAAAAAGTAAATCTTTTCGCTACCCACTAAACGACTATTTATGAAGTAAAACTTAATTATTTTGTTTTATTTAAGGCGCGTCAACATCTGAGGTTATTAGCGCTCGGAGCTTTATCCAGTGCACTGCCGGCCTCCGGACAGTGTTCTCTCGTCACCGAGAACAGTTGATGACTGGATAGTGCATAGTAAGAAGCTCCTAGGAAGCGAAAATCTAAAGGCCAGCAGCTTCGATTCTAACCCGTGATCTGGTATTTGGAATTCATTCCATATTTTGGAATCCAATATTTCCTAAAGGTAAATTTTTTTAAATGTAATTTAAACCTCTTGTTGAACGAAATTACAACTTTTTATTCAGATTCAAATTAAAATATTTAACTTATGTGAATAAATGATTATTTATGTTAAAATGTTTTAGGTATAAAAAATAATGGTTAAGACTACCTGAAGAAAAGCTCCATAAGATAGGTAATAACATGGTAGGTAAAGGAGATTTTTCCTTATTGATTTAACGGAATGTAGAAATGGAGCGAATCATTTCAACTTACGTGCTGGATGTGAAGAAAGGCGATCATGCAAGTCGACAAAGGGAAGCCCAGGGGCGAAGGCACTAGCTAAAGAAAAAAAAAATTACATTAAAACCTTTTTTAATGCTGAAATGATGAATGATGCTTACCCTCTAAACTAGCCAATGTTATGTATAGCATACAGCATATTAATACTACTTCAATTAACAATGAAATAAAAATGCCATTTAAATAAAAGTTTATACAAGTATATTAAAGAAGACAGGTGGGTTCTTATAAGGAATGTTACGAAATAAGAAACTTCATTGTGAATAAATAAAAGTGCCTGAGGGAAAGAGATACGAAAGTCAGCAGCAGCGAACCGTTCATCCTTGATAATAATTAGGGAGCCCACCTTGGAGATAATTACTTATTTATACAAGAAAAAAAAATGAGAAGTCAAAAATAAAGAAATTATATTGAGATGAAAAACCAACTGATGTTGTTGTTGTGAAAATGTTCAATTTTCGAAGAAATCACGAAAAACTGAAAAATTGTATTCTAAATCTAAATTACTATTTTTTTTTTTTTTTTGTCTGAAATGTCACTGAAAAATCATTGTTTTCTACTTAAAAAAATTAATATATCTAATAAATTTCACCTAATTTAAATGAAACAGAAAATCTAAAAAATTTACTTGTGTAAGTAGTTAAGGCAAAATTATATTTTTATGCAGTGTGCCCTTTGAACGAAAGATCTCTATAACATAGACTTATGAGTCTGAAATAATACGCAGACGTTCGAAAATTTGTTTTACTATAGTTTGAGTCATGAGCAAAGTTTATGATTTTTTCACTCACTATTTGGTTCAACAGTCCTTAAAGTACGACCTGAACCTCCTCAAAATGTTTTCTCCATTCATCACGGTCTGTGGCCTTAAGGCGCCATTTTCTCACTCCAACCCGACGAAGGTCATCCAGCTATCTAAGTGGAGGGCGCCCTCGAATTCTTCTTTATCCTGGGTTTTCATTTAACAGTTTTCGGGGTACTCTACCCGCAGGTATCCTCTCCACGTTCCCAACCATCTTAATCTTCCCTTCTTTATTTGGGCCACTACTTCTGGTTCTCCAAACAATTATATCAGTTCTAGATTCTTTCTTATTTTACAGACGCCACTCTCGCAATGATTTTCGGGCCAAATATCTTTCTAATATTTTTCTTTCCCAAACCCCGAGGATCTTTTCATTTTCTTTGCTGAGCACCCATGTTTCGCTGACGTATGTGACGATGGGTCTGATAATGGTTTTATAGGCTATTATCTTAGCCTTGCGGGACTAATCCTTAAACCGCAAAACCTTTTGAACAGCGAACAGGCTGTTTATGATTCTCTAATTTATAAATGTATTGTTTTTCTTTACTATGTCAACTCCTTTTGTACGGAGATATCCCAAAAACAAATAAAAAAGTAAGATAAAACCAATTATCATACAATTTTATCTATAAAAATTCAACACTACTCATCTGAAATTGGGACATCATTCAAAACTCGATTGATTTGATTTGATTGGAAATTTTGTCCCAAAAATACCAGAATAGTGTCGAATGATAGTTATAAATAAATTTACAGCTTCAAATCTTTGTCATCATCTTTGTCTTTGTAAATTCATGGATTCCATTAAATTTGGAAATAAAGTTTTCAAACGTATCAAGGTAAATGACGGTATCATCTGAAATCTCTGTGGAATGCCCTCTGGGATCTGCGATTACCGTTAACAAACATCCTACAGCTGATTTTGGACGCCAGAATACTGTACCTTTCAAAGCAAAAAAGAGGCCAACAGAATGGTGAAGGAAAAAAAACTATCAATCCTGCTAAGAAGATCCTTAAACTTCTCTTAAAACTGGAGAAATATACAGACCGAGTTGTTGCGAAAAGTCTCAAATTCCACAGCATGTAGAACTAAGTTACTGAGAATCAATTTATTTCTTTATAGATGGTTTCTAATTTTAGTAACTGTCGTGCATGATTTAATTACTTTAATCTATGTTCATAAATCTTATGTGAGTATCCTATTAGGAGATACTCAAATACAAAGTATTCTTTACAGACTACTTCAAATGTAATCATTCCAATAACAATCCATAATTTACTTTTTAAACTAAATATTCTATCGCCCATAGAAGTTTCATCATCAAACACCCATCTTGGATGAACCAGAAAATAGGACAGGACATTCTTTAGCCACAATTTTCTCCATAAGATTTATGTCTTTGACCACCAGAATTCATACACGGCTGTGCAGTATTTGTTATCGGGTAGATTACAAGCTTTATCATAGATTTCTGACAGTGATTTTTCCCGATTTAACCTCTGGAAGAAAGTGTCCAAAAATAGTAAAGACGGAGAGTGTGCGACTCCTCGCCGAATCTAAATAATTATTAAATAGTTAGTATTTAATTAATGTGGCTTCTGAATTTGTAGATTTCTTACCAAGTCAACAATATTAGGATTAGTTCATGGAGATGCTAATATAATATGGCGTTTTATGTGCATATCAGATAATCTTGAGAGATATTTTGCATTTATTGTGTTTATTATTTGTTACGTTCATATTAGAGAACACTTTTTTAGAAACATATTATGTTGATTCAAACCTACAACAATAAGTGACAGCGGGTAAATTTGGAAAATTGCTCGTTGGTACAAATTAATCTTACGGATAATGACAATGTCCCTATATACAACAATATTATAATTTCAATTTTTATTTTTCTCAATTCAATAAGTTTGTGTGCCACTGTTAAAATTCCCGTACCAAACTGAGGCACGCGTGCCGCGGGTTAGCCACCCCTGAGAAAATCATTTAATGTTATTTGCAAATATTAGCTATTTGTAAATTGTGCGAAATTGCAAAATTGTTTCATTAAAACTGAACGCCCCAGATATACAGACTTTTCAACAAAACTTATGAGTCAGATGGGGAGCTGATTACCAAAACAAAACACATAAAAGTTGAAGCTCAACTTTTTACTTCCTCATTTAAACTACTAAGGAAAGAATTGCAAACAAGTCAAATTTTCGACACTGTTTTTCAGTACTCTACTAAAGAATAATAGCTGACTGACTTAGCAAGATAGGTATCCTAATTTACTTCTAGTAAAACTACGTCTAATAAAATAACAGATCAGAAGATAATATTGAAAAAAATATTGTTGTGTGAATAATCAAGAATTCTCAGTTACACTGCATGATATTACTTGTGCCAGATGGTACACTTACCGACCAGGCAACCAAAAGAAATTATTCAAATTAGGGATACATAAAAAAAATCCACTTACCTGGAAGAAAACTTAACACATCGAAAACGAAGAGAAAATAAAAAAGAATCTAAGAACACATAAAACTGGAAAGAAGAATTCTTGAACCATTTTCAGATGCTGAATCACCTTAACTTTGTTAGAATTTCTTATTTCATATGATAATACATATGATTAACAAAACAGTAAAAATGTATATAAAGAGCAATATATTTTATTATCATTTGTTAAGCACTCTAACTACACATTCAAAGTTTGAATTTCAAACATCAAAAGAAGGCTTTTACACAGGTTATCAAACAGGTAATAATAGGTAGCCTGCTAAACCCACATTGATAACTGCCGAGAATAGTGAATGTTTTCTCTTCTGTATCCTAATTCTAGGCCACTAGAATTTCATACAAGTTGTCCAGTTTTGGAAATACAAGTAACAATTTTGCCAAGAATCATGAATGTTTTATTATCTGTATTCCATTTCTATGCCCCCAGTATGTAGTACAGGTAGGGTTGGCCTGATTTGGAACGTAAAGTAAGAAAAAAGGATTAAAAAAGGAAACTAGGTATACTTTGGCCAAGAATTTAGCCCACATATGTCTTACTTTACAAATACTATTATCAATTATTTTTGATTGAATTTTATGACATTTTGAATAAAAAAAATTTCCCTAAACACAAAATATTTTTTAATCCATTTACTTATTAATTATGGTGGTGCACGAGGAGAAGGACCATGCGGTCGGGACTTTTGATAATAAAATATTTCTGATTATATAATATCTTTTTTTCTCACTTGATTTAGACTAGAGCTTTTAAAAGAAATTCAAGTTTTTAAGACGAAAATAGAAAGCTAATACTTACGACATCATTTTGGCGATCCCCAAAATTTGGCTCGATAGATTTCCTTTAAAATTGAAATTTTAGTTTAGTAATAAACTATCTTTATTATTTAATCAGTGATTGAAAATGAGAGTTGGTTCGTATCTGACACCTACTTGATTGTGGGAAGTAAAGCCTGCCTGAAAAAATAGGCCGTTATTCTATTTGTCAGCTGATACAATGCAATTAATAATCTTTTTTCACCGTTTCTCTTTTGCACTAGGAAGGTGTGACTGCTGTAATCCGAGTAACTTGGTCTAGTAATTCCATCGGTTAATCCTTATCAATAATTTGCTCATATCAGAATTTTTCTCCGTCATATAATCTCCGAGGGGTTGAATAAAAAGGTGCTAGAAGCTATGGGTACTTCACTGTTAGTTGCAGGCATAGGCACTTGGTACGCCCTAATCATTAAGACGCGTGTTCCTAATGTTACTATCGTAATTTTTTCACAGCCTCATTTTTTCAATAGTACTGTTCACGAACAGATCTATTAATCAACGAATTCAGCCACCTGGATTCTAATTCTCGATTCATGCTGATTTCTTGCTGAGTACAATTGCTGAGGTCCTATATCTATGTAACTGTCTCATTTACAAGTTATCTTGGTATTCTTGAAGAATTAAACTTCTATATCCCGGTGGAGTTGTAGTGGATAAACCAAAGAATTTTATTTTGATACTTTAAACGACGCAATATGCAATGAGGCTTACTTACCCTTTCTTTATCGCCACAATGAGTAATTTTTAGATCATATTTTATCACAAGCTCTGTATACTCCAAAACCTTATGTAATAGGGATCATAATAACCTTTTTAACACTACATAGACGTTGTGATTTAAAATTACAATATAATTAAGAATCCACAGATAATGGTTTAAAAATTTGTCTGTTAGGATTGTTCTGTTAGATGATTTTATTCACTCCACAAAATAGAATATATAATACCTTCCTTAAAATAGTATGAAATTACGCTAATAAAACCTCCACAGCAAGTAACCAACTAAGATGGATGTTTTAGGAACATTTATCACCTGAAAAATGAGAAAATGTACTATTTTAGTGCGCTTTAGGAATATAAAATATGTTTCAAAACACATTTAACCCAACAGTTAACAAAAAACTGAACAACCTGTTCAGATTCTACAAAATTACGGGAAATTATTATTGTAATGAAATAAAAAATTTTTATTATTAAACATTATTTTCGTGTATGTAATCTAACTGCTACGTGACGATAACTAAGCTCGCGGGGATGTTATTCAATAACTCTGTTTCAGAATTGTTCGTAATTTCCTTCCGTTTTTGCCATATTTATTTCTAATAAACCAGCCAGAAAGATTAATTATAGACAAAAAATTGTGTCTTCAATTTATTGCTATAATATATCATACCTAAGTCCTATTTTAAGGATACCGTAACCAAAACTTATTTTGACACATTGTTTAAATAAACGAAAAAAAAGCAGTGTGTGCCAATACTTTTTGACCCACGGTAACTTGACATTGAAGACTAATTCTGAATTCAACATGGAACACCAGATAAAATGGTTTTCGCGTCGCAATGGATACAGAATACAAAAGAAAAAAGAGGGCACTCAGGAAATGCTTTGAATGCAGAGATTCTTCGCCGAGTATTAAACGATTATCGATTAGTTTAAAATGTTAAGTTATAAAATGGTAACGGATCTATAATAAAATCCTTACACTATCAAAGGCCCAATCGAGTTGTAATTAATTCCTCTTTATGCAACTATATTCCACCTCAAGATACTTGTAAGTATTAAAGCAAGGGTCTCCAAATACAGTGTTGCTTGCATTTACAGTACAATTTCTAAAATTATTACATCTGAAATAAAAGGTATTAAAATTATTATATTTTAAAAAAGCACATTAAAAATACCTACTGCACAGGTATTTACATGTCTGACTGATAAACCTACAATGAAATTGGACTACTTAAAATTTAAATTCCCCATTTACAACGTGTTATACAATAAACTTAATCTTTTAAGATCTCTTAAGAAAGGGCTTTACCACATTCCCTCAGATTATTGCTTGTTCGAAGAAAATAGGCCTATAACAAGAGAGAATTTCCTAAGATATTTAGCGCGCCAGATTTGCAAATTTTTCTTGAGACATCACTCTAAATTATTATTTCTAATTCAGCAAACTAGTCACTCGCATAGTAGCCTAAAATTTTTAGATGTGATTTTTTCATGTGTGTTAGATATGTTCTCGAACAGTGTATAAGTTTTGACCTCCAAAGTAGGACATATTCTGGGAAATACTTTTGGATCTTTCGTGGCGCGCGTACTGATGGATTGCGCTCACTGGGTTTTATAAAAAATAAAATAAACGATAAAACAACTATACTATTTTTTTTTCTATTGAATTCGTAAATCTCGTGTTTGTTTTGGGAACTTATTGTAAGAGTTTGACCATAGTTTATTTTGGTGGTTACGATTTTAATAATGAAACTATCGGTATCTTATCACATTTTTTTTCATTATATTTGTAATCTGTGGTGACCAGACGACTTAATTTTTTCAAAATTCATTTTATAATTTCATGAATCTATGATTTAGACGTCTAACATTTAGGAAAAAATAATAATTGGAAGGAAATTTAGTATCTAATCTTGAGCATTTAGAAAAATATAGTCGAGGGGATATACAACCCGTTCGTTTTATTCTGGACTTCAATAAATCAGCAAAATTGATACAAAGAACACCCAATTGATTTCATAAATTTTTACTACGGGTCGTAACTGTCCAGAAAATACATTTAAATTTTTTATTAACGATTTACTACACCCTCCAATTATAGCTAATATTCTGGAAGTACCATCCATTATAGGCGTGCGCAAGGTTACGTCACCATTGTTGAATTATATATACATAATAGTAACATTTTTATGAACAAAAAAGTTAAAAAAGTTATTAAAAAATTCGTTACCTTGATTGCATAATATTTAGTCCTGTTTCGGCGACACAGTCAACTCTGAACATAGAGCCATCCCAAGGGCAAATTGCTCTACTCTTCCTCCCGTACGTAACATTTTCGATTCTCAAGTAGGAATCATTGTGGCAACCAATCAATAGTTCATGATGTTCACATGCAATGGAAAAATACTTTTCATCTGAAATTGTGACATTAACTAATTATGGGCCTTACTTTTCGACAAATTAATGTGTTAGTAAAAGTTTAAAAGAAAAGGGCATTTAAAAAAACTAAATATTATACAATTTGTTGTACTTCAGTATAGTAATCGTTAATTTTATCAGGCTAAGCAAAACTGTTAGGTGTCGTTGACGGAGGACTGAATATTGTTTAATTTGTGGAACTTATTTCACAGTTTTACAATTATAATTTGGCTATGAAGTAAAAAGTTGTTATTTGCGGAATGGGAACTGCAAACTCCCATTTACTAAAAGTTCACGTGGTAATCACTGCATTAAACCAGATGTACCTTGAAGCTCACTTCAATAGGAATGTATTAGATTTATTGCAGCCGGTACGATCAAGATAGGCATTCTCAACGAGATTGATGTCAGAGACTACATACAATAATATCTCCTTAAATGAGAGAAGAACGGAATTCTAAGTGAGGCAATAAGAGGCACACTCCGTGGAGTTATAAAAGAGAATTTCGCAGCACCAGTTAAGTTGGCTAGGACACTAAACAAAATTCAGAACGCTTATATCTAGCACTTAGAAACACTAGAGAAGATTTCTTAGCCAATCATCATGGATCCATTGGTCGTGGATTGAATTAAGAAGAAAGGAAGATATACAGGGTGACTTTTTTTTTTAAACGGCGGGAAATTTCGAAAAAATAAAAAAAACGTATTTAATCATTTTTAGTCTAGTTTATTTTCAGTGATTGATCCATTTTTTTAAACCCTTGTATCTCGAGATACAGCATCCAACTTTTGTTTTTTCAAATGGAACGTTATTTTTTTTTCTCCATACTTTTTATAGTATTTGATATTTATTAAAAAAACAAAAAAACATTTTTGAAATCGGTTAGGTTTTTCAAAAGTTATGGTCATTTATAATATGAAAAAAAAAATCCGTTTATTGTCAAAATTACGTTATTTTTTTTAAAGAATCTGTTCAAACTGGGCACAATCAACGGATAGACATGCCAAAACTCTGGACTCCCACGCTTTGCTTGTAGCAGCACTTATGGTGGCGAAGTCAAGATCTAGGCAGGCTAGAGTTATTCGACGTTCAGGTTGTTTTTTCTACAAACGTTTGGTGTGGAGTTTTAGGAAATCAACTAATTGACCCATACTTCTACAGAGAGAACTTAACTGGTGTTAGGTATCTAACTGTTTTAAGAGACATTTTAAGAGAGAAAAACCCTCACAGCTAAGTTCAAATTAAATTTTGTAAATATTTATAAATTTAAAAAAAATTTTTTCAACTTTTGTAGATTTACCAGTGTTTATAACAAAAAGGTGTTATTTTTTGTCCTTAGTTAGATGAACAATTGAAGTTTTTACTACGATTTATTTCAAAACAATCGCGAAAAGAATGCTCTAAATTTTTTATTTATTTATAAACCCTCACAGCTAAGTTCAAATTAAATTTTGTAAATATTTATAAATTTAAAAAATAATTTTTTCAACTTTTGTAGATTTACCAGTGTTTATATCAAAAAGGTGTCCTCTAAACAATACAGGAACACCCATCACAAACAGTTTTAAATTACATAGAACATAATAAATAAGCTGTCGGATCAACTTCACAAAGAGTAACAGAAGATGATTTTATTGCAATACAAAATATATAAGTAAACACTTTTTAATTAAATATTTCTTACCTGCTTTGATATTGCTAAGGAGAACTGAAAGTAAGACTAGTCTGATTTTAATCATTTTTCGCATCAATCTGGGAAATAACTAACTAGAGATCATAGAGATCAGAGGCTATATATAAGTGGAGAAGATGCCAAAAGAGATACAAGATAAACAATAAATACAGCAAGAGTAGTTCGTGGTTAGGCCCATAGATGGCAAAACAGTCGGATACTCTACTATTTTAGGTCTCCAACTCCATTAATTTGATCATTGAAGTTATTAATGTTAATATTCAACTGTTGAAAATATCAGGATCACGTTTACTAGAGGCCTTAAATTACCCACAATTTTGACCAACTCTTGCGAAATTCAAAAAATCTAGCGCGAAGACCCACCACAATTTTCTTTTTCTAACCGTCATTTACCCAAAAGAGAATTCACAATATAGCTTCTGAGTTTTCTTTTTAGCTAAATTGAAGTGAAACTCTCACAAATTGGACGATTGTTCTCTAATTACATACTTGCACCGGTTGCTAAATGTTTTTTTACCCCCCCCCCCCCCCCCCCAAAAAAGAGAATCCTTTATGTGCACTCTACTTTACTCTTACTCAAAAAATCAGATGTAACAATTCATACAACTTTTCACTTAACTAAAGTTTTCTAAAATAACAATTTTCAAATTAATGTTTACTTTGTACAGTAAAATGAATAAATAAAATATTGTTGGAAAGAAGCAGTGAGTGAAAGTGGAACTTGCCCTAAAGCAGGGGTGAGCAACCTTTTTAATCAATGGGCCAATTTAAATTTTAATTTTTTTTGGCGGGCCGCACATAGATTAACTCTTATTATTAATTTACAAAACTTCGTACGAAACGCATCTCGTCCGTATTGCATGTTTGAACAAGTCACCGACAAGTGTGTATCTCGTCACAAAAAATCGCGCAGACGCGGCGCATTAGTATTGCATGTTTAAAAACGTCGTCGACAAGTAACTTGCCATAAAAAAATATTTCGGTTCAGTATGTACTACCATTTCATTATAATTAATTTTATAACAATATATTGATGGGAGAAAGTCGATAAAATAAATTCAATTTAGAAATGCTTGGCGGGCCGCGTGTTGCTCATCCCTGCCCTAAAGGATTGTTATAGATGTTCAAACAGCAGTCTTGTATTGACAAAGTGAGTCAAAAAGTTGGGGGATGCTCTAGTCTCGGAACCAGCAGGGGTTGATGTAGTGAAGACTAAGTAAGCCCCCAATTTCTTGACTTGATTGCTATTTTCTATTTCTGTCAGGTGGACGAGTTTAGTTATGTATAACTTACTATAAAAATCCTTACCCTATCGAGAAGGGCTAAATTCATATTGGTTGGATAAATAATAAAATCTAAGAGAATGTGCTTCCGTCCACGTAATGATACCTAATCTGGAGATAGGTATTAGGTAAGGTATTAGTAAACTTTAAAGATGTCAGAACCATAATTATCCTTTACAAAGTAATGGTGCTACCTATTCTTGAGTACTGCTCTGCTTTATGGTCTCCTTATCAGAAAACTTACGTCAACAAACTTGAATCACTTCAAAGAAGATTCCTAAGATTGCTCTGGTATCGAGAGACAAAAGCCATGACGGAGGTACCGTACGATGACGTAATGGAATTTACTGGTTTGAGTACTTTACAGTTTCGTAGACAAGCCACAGACTTAAATTTTATTTTCAAAATTCTAAATAATAATATAAACTGCCCTGAACTTTTATCATTGTTAAACTTTCACGTGCCAACAAACGGTACTAGACAAAAACAAGTGTTTTCTAAAGTGTGCCATAGTACTAATTATCGTAAGTTCAGTTATTTTCCAAGAGTTGCGGATCAAGTTAATCATCTGCCCGCTGATTTTGATATATTCAACACCAACATGATCGAGTTGAAACATTTGTTAAATAGCTGATTTTGCGGTGATTGGTACTGGGGAAAACTTACCGGTTATTTGTGATATTATTAAGATTTATTAATTGAGTAAAGTTTCTATTTTTAAAGTATATTTTATAGTACATATTTTGAAGTATTTTTCATCTATTAAGTAAATTATGTGTATATATTATTTCTATTTTATCTTTATTTCTATTCTACGATATATATATGTATAAATGTATGATATATGTATATTCTATAATTATTATATATTGAGTTATTATTAAATGTTATTTTAAATTATATTTCTTTGTAACTGGGTGTATTAAATCAAATCAAATATCAATATAACTATTTATCCGATAATACCCTCTGGCTAATTAGCAAGAACTAAAAGCCATTTAAGAAAAAAAAAAAAAAAAAAAAAAAAAAAAAACTGGGTGATTGCCCGTCTTGTAAATAAATAAATAAATCTGCCTGAAATAACAATCATTAATTTTTTTTTCACTTATAATTTATTTTGCTCTTCATTAGCGGAAGAATTTTAATATTTTTAGTTTCATCAGGGAGCAGGAGAATTTGCAAAGATACTTCAGGAACAGTAAATAAAACTGTACGCGGTAATATTATTGTCAGTGTCCCTTATTTCAGTGTTGGCCATTTTTACTTCTCTAGTTGCAGTCTGAGATAAGATAATCCGTTATCTGGTGTATGTAAGCTTTATATGGTCCTATTTACTAATGTTTTTTTGGAGAAGTTCAACCCAATAGAACCAGGTTGAGACCTTGCTATAAAAGCACATTTGATTTCTCTAGAGAACTCTTGGAGTTGTAGATATTCCAACCTAATACATGAAAAATCACCACAAAATTTCCTTTTACCGTAAAGCTCAAACTTCTAACCTACCCATTTTATTTAGAATACGATTTATTGTAAGGATTAGTGCTGACATAGAACCAGCTAGCGTCAACAAATTGATTTACATTGTCTTTGTTGATCAATGCAGGTACGTAGTACGCTATCGTGAGGTCCAATGATTACTGACCATTCAACCCATTACCAATGAAAGTTTTATCTGACTTTATGCAGATCGGTCGCAATAGGATCAAAAAATATCTTTTCAGGTGTGGGTTATTTTTTCCTTCTAGTGACATCTAGCTTTTTGTTAAATACATTTTGGGACCCCAGTCTGCAAAATGACACCTATAGCACATAAAGACAGACGAAGTAGGACTCAAATATGAAATGATATAAAAATTGAGTTTAAATCATAATAAGTTAATGCCGAAAAAATAAATCTTGGAAGAATTTTAAGTTATTTAACAGAAATACAAACAGATATTGCTTGCTCTTTTCAAATTATTTTTTTAAAATAAGATTGAAAGTTAAATATTAATTGACAGGAAGCCAACTAACAAACAAACAAAAAATTAATTGTACTAATAAAATATTAGGTTATTACTACTATAAATAAATTACTTAGAAATTAAATAAAAAATCTGGTATAATTTAAAATATTTTAGATACAATTTGACTAATAAAAAGTATGTTTTTATTAGCTTTTTCACGGACAATTAGTTTTATAGTTTTAAATGTAGAATAATGGGTAAACATATTTACATTAAAAACATATTTGTTCTAAATATAACTTTATTGCCCATGAGAATTGATGGCTATGTGACAATTTAATTTTTATAAAGGCAATTTTTATATTTTAATGAAATTTAATATTTATTTAATAAAATTTGTTTTTACGCTTTAAAAGATATATCTGCAATAGATGACAGCAGTGATAGGAAGAATACATTAATTTCCTGTATTTCTACATTTCTTACATGTATTTTTTACGTTATCCATCGATCTTGAAGTTTCTTATACTTTATACGTTTTTCTGCGAGTGAGTGTATTTACTTATTTTACGCAAGAATGTAAAAAAGAAAAATAAGAATGCATTCTACAAAATTGTTTTTCAATCTAACATTTATTTGTATGCTTTGAACCAGTTATGGTATATAGCACTTCTAATTTATATAGTTCTTCACCTTCAGATTCATAAATAAACAGTGCACAATTTATTTACCTACAACAAACTGATTAAAGTATTTCTGATAATTGTAAAGTGTCCAATAAACCGGTTTGGAGTCCAATAAGCATGCGTGCTATGAATACTCAAACCGATTCTTTAAAAGAAAATACAGCCCATTGGACTGGGCTTCCATTGATGAACAGTTTTGTAAGCAGTAGTAGTAGGTCTCTAGTATCAACAGGATTCAATCTGAAAATCAAAATTATTCAAAGTAATTAAAATATAAGGCTTACTGAGTTTTATCTTGAATGAAACAGCAACACAAAAAACATTTGTAATAATCTATAAACTATTATTCATAAAAATTGAATAAATGACAGTAATTAAACTAAAGGATTGATAAGTACATATAAATTATTTTTTAAAAGCTAAATAATTTAAAGAAGTTAATAATTGCGATAAAGGAGACTTATACTGAATAAGCTAAATCAAGTCTAAACAAGTAATTTTCTGCTTCTCCATAACTTGTACCTTTTCATATATTTGATTAAAGAAGATATTGAATGCAGTTACGAAATAAATATTGACATTAAATACTTGAAAAAAGTGAGTGAAGGGTGATAATTACTTTCTTATCAATTAATTCATAATTTAACTGTCATTTAATACAAACAGGGTGAACCAGTAAGTAATGTCCATAGGCCTACTCTGTGTAGTACATCTAAAGTGGAGTTCAATGACGTATTGGCCAGCTTCATATTTTCCACTATTCTTGAGTGACATCACTTAATTGTTTAAAAAATTTTCTAACATTTTCTCAAATAATATGTGTATTGATCATTCTCAACTACAAGTAACAACTAATAAAATATCAATAATTTAATAAACTTACGGTTTTCAAGAGTATTTGTAGATACAGAGTAAATACATACATGTCTATAAATAGATACATGTCTATAAATCCATGTCGCACGGCAATCAAGTCAATCTCCCATATTCCTCTGATCTTCCGACACCATCTAATAGAAGATGCGAAGGACATTTTTGAAATGTGGTGAGCTCCGCGGAGCCAAACAACATCTTTGATTTTGTCTGTCGTAGAACAAATATGAGCAAAGGTTAAATCTTATATCCAAAAATTCTGTCTGTTTATTAAAGTTGGTAAGCATATAAGACAATAAAGATTCTAATTAAAGCAGAAAGAAATAAAAAACAAAAAATAGAGCAACTCGCAAGATCAATGAAAAGTATACGTACCTCTTTAAAGGAAAACTAAAAACAGATAACTTTCATAATTTACCTTAATTAGTATTGATTATAAATGTAACAAGGGGCATTTAAGTCGATATTGAAGAAAGTAACAAAGAGTGCAGAAAAAGGCTTTCCAATAATCTTATTTCTAATAAAACCATTCTTACACAACTAACATTAGATTGTCCAAAAGTAACTAGCTTTGGAACAAGGAGGATAAAAATAAAATTGCTACTTTAGGGAGATACTTCTCTAGATAAAGTAATTCATTCAAATTGTCACAAATAGTGTATGCAATCTGATCATTTCCGGTCACAAAATAATAATAACATTTCATGAAGTATCTCATCATTTATTTCTGAACAATATGTCTATTAATGGCTGCCCTGATAATTTATCTATATCTGTTTTATCCACCACATTTTTCAAGATAAAACTATTTATTAAAAATGATATGAGAGTTACTTACTTGCAAGAAAACTAAATTAGTGCGCTAAATTTTACATTCTCAAAAGCTAGTTATAGTCTACTGGAGGTACTTCATTAATCAGAATTCAAGAGCATCTAAAATTTCCAATATACAGTTTAAAGAAGTAATACATAAAATCTAATCATTAACGTCACGCCCGTAAAGAGTTTCTTAGGGGCATCATTGCTGATAAATTTCCTGGAGTACCGGATAAGCGAATAATCTGCTGCGCTAAGATTTTATTAGAGGTTTCTTTCTTTTCCTATTTTCAAAGTTTAAGAATTTATTTATAGTAAGGAGTAAGTTGACATACCATTAAATTTACCATCAGAATGAATGAATGTATAGCCCAAGTGGAATTTTCTTTATAGTTTTCATAGTTTGTAGAAATCTTTCTAAAATTGCAAGTAGCTATAAAAAGATAAATTATTAAACATGCTTTTTTTTTGTGTGTGTAGACGTAGATGTAGAGAAAGAGGTAATCTCCAAACTTTTGTGGTGTGAAAATAAGCAGAAATGGGTACTGTGTGGAGATGAGCTACAGTTTAATAGGGTAAGCTCAACCCAATTACCTCCACCCACCATTTATTTCTACGAATCTTAAATGAATATTTTTAGTACTTGTTCTTACTTTAGAATACGTTGACATCAGATACATCAAGACTAGTGAATTATATTTCCGGCATTATGATTTAAATTTATCTACCTGCTTTTATATTCAAATGGCCATTTTCCCTAAAACAAAGAAAACAAAAGAAATAAATTAGTTTCTCAACAATTCTAAGAAACTATCGCAAAAATGTTATATAAATTTGAAGTAAGAATATATTCCAGTAACCAATGTAGTAATCGTTAGAATAGTTTATAATTTGAACAAAAACTAGCAAATTTTTAATCTGTACAAAGTGGATTTTGTTTTCACATTAGAAAGAATAAATAAATATGAAGTGTACACATATTGTTACACATATATGTATATTAAATGGTTTCTTTTGTAAAAAGATATTGGTTTTAAAACAAAGTATTTATTCTAATGCAAGACTGATGATGAGTTCATGAGTTTATTTTATCTTCTAAGATGTTACATTAAGTATTACGACAATACGAAGCACTTCACGAGGCGAAAACTTTGGCTGTAATAAAAAAAAAAAGAGATCATTACCTAAGAAAAAAAATTTAAAAAATTATAAAAGCACAAAAGATTCACTCCTAATTCATAGCAAACTACACAAAAAGATATAGCATTTTTGATTATGATTATAATAATGTTTTGAATTTGTAAAATGCCATTGCGTTGAACTACCGCATAAGTCTAGCGAGTATATCAAGATAAGCAGAGTAATCAGGATGACTTTCAAAGTTACGAGAAAAACGAAGCAATTGTGGGCTCTTTTTTTATTCTTATTTTGGGAGTTAGATTGTTGCATATCTCTGAATAGTTCTTGGGTGGAATATTATGATATGAGAATAAACATAGATGCGCTTTCTCTATTTCATTACTATAGCGCAGTCCTCACACTTGGCCCCCATACAACAGACCATAACATAAGAAAGAAATAATTACTAATACAAGCGTAAGTGAATAAGTATTAAAAAAAAAAATAACCAAAAACTAGTTTTGTTGTGACTAAATTCATATTTGAAACAACAAAAGATTATTAGTTACTTTTTAAAACAATACTTGAAAAAGAATATGCTTTCACTATTTTTCATGCAATTTTTTAAACTAAAAACAATAATTTTAATTAGCAAAGATGTAATAAAAGTAAAGGCTTATGCTATCTAGCGGAGAATATTAGAACTAGTAAGATTAACTTAACCTAGGTTTAGTTTAGGCAGTTGCCGCTAGATCGTATTGAGTATCACTTTAGTATAATTTGTTTTATTTTAATTATAATTTTGTAGCGAGAAAAATAAAGATTTTTTCATTGTTTCTTTGAAGAATTGTACACTTAATTCATTATTTATTGCTTTTTTTTTTATATGGAGGCTTTAATTAGCCACAAATTCTGACATTTTTTCTACAAATTGTGAGAATAAATGAAATAATATACTCTAATTGGGAGCAATAAATTACAAACCCTGCTATATTAATTTAAATTCAGAGACATGAATTATGGCAAAGGCAGCGAGAAATATTATTTACAAATTTCTACGATGTGTATTGATAATTCTCAACTACAAGTAACAACTAATAAAATATCAATAATTTAATAAACTTACGGCTTTCAAGAGTACATGTAGATACAGAGTAAATACATACATGTCTATAAATAGATACATGTCTATAAATCCATGTCGCACGGAAATCAAGTCAATCTCCCATATTCCTCTGATCTTCCGACACCATCTAATAGAAGATGCGAAGGACATTTTTGAAATGTGGTGAGCTCCGCGGAGCCAAACAACATCTTTGATTTTGTCCGTCGTATCGCGCATGTTTATTGAAAGCTTAACCGATTTCGGTCTTCCATCCATCATGTTAATGTTAATTACTCACTTTGGTGGAGTGATTTTGACTCCATTTACATTATAGTCTTGTACTTCACTTTCAGACTTAGCATTCAATTGGATATGTTTTTCCTGCAACAAAATGAAAGTACTGAGTGCATTCCATAAAATCTCTTAAATAGTTTAGTGAAAATAAAAAATACCATTCTCAATAATTCTTTTAAAATGATACAAGTCATATAAATCAAAAAGAGCTTATATATGATGAGAATAACTTCGGTTTGCATGGGGAGTTGCAGTTAGACTAAAGAAGATTTGATACTTCAATTTTCTAAAAGTTTGCTTGTAAATCAGTACAATGGCAATGTGTATGTGAACTTCGCTTTAAACCTCTGGCTGTCTTTTTCACATTAGTACCACGAATCACTTTTAATATACATCGCTATATAAAACTGGATTCATTTCATTAAAACCATATTTTAATTTTTTAGAAAATGTAACAGGTTATACCTTGTTACATCAATTTGCTTCTGTTACCCAATTAAAACGTGAATTTATTTTCTTTTTCTTTTTTTAATGCTATTCATTATCATGAAATGAACGAGTTCAAACTTGAACAAATAAAAAAAAGGGTGAATAAAACTACTTTTCCTCGCACAACAGGAAGAAATCATCTCGGCTTTCTGAAATAGACAACACACCAAAACATGTAATAGAAAGAGATGAAATTATTATTAGGTTTACCAGATGAATTGTGTGTACATCTATCTCAAAACATTAACAGCAAATCTAACAATAACTTTACTACCCATAAACTCACTATAATTATCAAAGGATGTAGTAAATTTATTTAAACAATAAATTAAATAAAAATAAAATTAAAAAAGTAAAAATTTTTCGATTAAGGGGGGCCAAATTATTTGTAAATTAAACATTTTTTTTTTACAATTTTCGACTAGAAGTAACTTTACAAAAAAAGGCTGAATTGCAGCTATTCCACTCCATAAAGAAGAGATTCTATATACAAATTAAATCGTCAAAATAATAATAAAAAAAAAGTTTAAAAACAAAGCAAAAATTAGGAAATATTAGTTAACATGACCAGCAAGTTGGTTTTGGTAACAAAACCAAACTAACCAAAATCTATTTTTCAAACTGACCGTTCATTAGTGAGTGGTGCATTTAATTAAACTGCCCTGGGTGTACGTGTTTGTTTTTTTTTTTTCAGCAAATTAAAACTATATTTTCCACATTGTAGTAAAATTGACTTACCTGAAATTGTTTCGTAGCATCGCGTGACTTCTCTTCAAATTTTATTTAATTTTCTACAATTATTTGACAATTAGTAACAAGTTTCCATTAGTTCTCCAATTTTAAAGCATACTGCACCAGTATCCTCCTATTTAATTTTTGTAAACTACTTAAATAATTGCAACAAAAAAGGCTCAATTTCATATTTAACTCTCTATAAATAAATCCAATAGAAGTGAATTTTTTTAAAATGCTAATTCAGCTCCATAATTTATTCAGTAAACTAGTGAGAGACGCTTAATTTAAATTAAGCAATTCCCAACAGAGTTTACATAGTTTCGAAAGATATAAATAAATCGAAATATAAAAATGAAACAGATATAGAACTTAATAACTTTTTAATTAAAAAACAATTGTACATGAATAATCAATAGTTATTATTGATAAGGTTATGTGAGAAGGCTAAATAGTCTTAAAGGAGCAATTTATTTATTACAAATATAATTAAATAATTTGTTTTTTATATAGCAATCGTTCTTTTTAAAAAAGTAATTAAAATAAAGCTTAGGAAGTATAATTAATCCTATTTTAAAGAGAACTAAACTAAATATATAAAATTATAAAATAATAATTTAAACTGTTGGTTACCCTTACTTCTATAGAAGGTTGTGACTTTTTCAGGGGGCCTTTGTGGAGTTCGTATTCTTTGAATTTAAACTTTTTTAACTGTACTTTTTATGTGTACTTTATTTTGTTAAAAATAAAATCAGTGTTGTTAAACATAAAACTTTATTATTATTATTATCACTTTTATTTCGTGGTAAGTATTGAACTTAGTTCTTATTTTTTCTTGAACATTGCATTCAACAATTCTGTGCTAGAGCAACGATAGATTGTTAAATGAGATTAGTGTTTTAAAAAAAGTTCATCAATATTTTAATAGACATTATCATTACTTTTATAAAAGGTTCTAATAATATTTTTGTTTATTCTGTAATCTTTTACAGATGCCAATTTCAAATCTGTGAGGCAACTAAATCGGTGAGTTCAATTTTTTTTAATGGTAGTGCTATTCCATTAAAGAATAAGTTACAGTGAGCATACTTTTTGAATTCTTATATTAACAATGTAACTATTGACTACTTGATGATATCACGCCGAGCAATTTCAAATTTTACTTAAAAATTTCTTTGTAAAAGTGTTGGTGCTAAAACTTATTTGGTTTGTTGAGTGCATCGTGCTTGACTGCCATCTGGCGAGTGATTTATTAAACAGACCTACATCTGCTTTAGGTCACAATCCTTTTGTCAGACTTGTTTAAATTAACTGTTTGTGTGGATTTTTTTTTCTTCTCTTCATAGCTTTTACTTAGTTATTGTAGTTATTATAGAGGTAATGAGTCCCATACAAGACACTTAAATACCATCATATAGGTAAGATTAGCCTCTATAATGGGCATTTATGTTTCGTAGGGGACGAGTTACCTCTTTAATAACAAATAGATTCAATATACAAATCAAATTCTTAATTTAATGAAAAAAGAAAAGTTAACCGGTAGTGCCACTTTACTGATAAAGTGTAGTTTGTAGCGATTTTTTTTCGCAAAAAAAAATAATAGTCTCAAGAAAAATTATTTGCTTTCTTTGTGGTAAAAAACATAGTCGTGTATGTGTTCGCACAACATTTTTATTTATTTATTTTTTTAAAATAATTAACGAGAAAGGTTAGTGAAAATTGGCATTAATTCCAGCCTGTTGGTAAGTGGGGCAATTGGTGGCAATGTGGGACGGTCTCCCACTGGGGAAAGTGATGTGACCAACTCTATATTTAGTATTAGCTTTATTTATATAATTTACACCTTCGTTTAGATTTTGATGCTGTTTTTCCTTTTCTCTTGCTACTTGGAGAGAAATTAGTGCGATTGAGTCAAATGTTTGCTATTGAGTTTTAAATATATGTATAAGTATTGAAATTGAAATTTTTAAGTTTTCTAAAGTCTAACAACGAAAGAAATATTTTAAAAATTTGAAATCATAGTAATTATCTTTATATTTCAATTAACTCTCATCGTGGGATCAAAATCTATGAACAGCAAGTACCACTTGAGATATCTTTTTTGAAAATGTGGATAGATCCGCAGTGCTGGAAAATAGCTTTGATTTTATTCATTGTAGCATGAAAGTTTATGTACCACTGACCTATTTCAGACTTTTATACATCATCAGAGGTAGATTAATTTTAGTTTTACTCAACAAGTGTAGAGTGAGACGCTAACATTTTGTGAAAACAAAAACTCTACATCAAACTTATTAATCTACTTCTGATGACAGATGAAAGTCCTTCGATACAGGAAAGCGATACAATTAATACGTGCGAAAATCAAAGCTTTCATACTTATTTGAGATCTACTTTAAACGTTGCTCATTACAATCGTGTTAAGTAAAATGAACGGAGTATTATTCATGATAATTAAATGTTTTGCTAAATTATCGAGTTTGAATTATCGGTTTACTGAACCCGTTTTTCACTTTAATGAGACTTTATCTTGGCTTCTTCCATTTTTCTCTTAATCTGGCATTGCTATTTCATGCTCATATTTGGAAAAATGCTACTTTTCTAGGAAAAATCGTTTTAGGGCAGTTCTGAGGAGGGTTATTGCTAGGCGTCCCTCTAATTTAAACTGCTATTTTAGTACAAGCTGTAAGATGTAAGTAAAAACAAAATACTTTTTAAGCATTAAACCCTTTAAAGAAAATTCGTTAGCCTTAACCAATTCTCGGAGGGGGGAAAGTAAGACACATCTCTAAAACGCCATTTTAGATATTGTACAGTTCTACACCTTCATAATATTTGAGTTTTTAAATCCCTTAACCAAAAACTTTGAGTTGTTAGAATATTAGTACACCGGAAGTACACGGACTTTATGTTTTTTCACGTTTCCTATAATTTTCTTTGGGGTTGCCAAAACGGGTTCATTTGAATGTAGACCAAACTGTGATTTAGTGCTATCTCACCTTTGGGTTTGAAATTTGTTCTATGAGATTATAGGTGGTTCAAGGGGAACTGAGACGTCACCTTTCCTTCAACAGTACCGTAAGAAGATTAAGATTAGAAAAGGAACGGGACCTATACCCCTCGGCACCGCAGCCTCCAGAGGCTTTTTTGTGCCTTCCCTTTTTTTGGATCTTGTAGACGAAATCTCCCCTACTAAAGTGGTTGAGGACTTTCCCTACTCAAGATTCCTAAGGTTTCGTAGCGCAATCGAACAACAATTGAGAGGCCTTTCCTCCTCTTTCTCACACAATCTTCACAACGGATCCGAGCTGATAACCCCTGATAAGGTGCTTCCTGAACCTACCATGCCCCGTAAATGGGCCTTTGATCAGAGTAATCTGATTTCTACCCAAGCACAGAGTAAATTTGGCTCTTTGTTTACAAAGCCAAGGCATCATTCACTTACTGTGTTTGACCCCAGGACACATTACCCAGATCTTTTCATGTTCTCTCTCCAGATCCAATCTCTGAGCTGGTTCCGTACCAATGAAAGGAGTGTTAGCTCCGTTTCTGGTCAGCTGATAGGCTGTTTCATTTCCCTTGATCCTCACATGATCCTGCACCCATTCCAGCCAGTTGTTCCAGGGCCATTTTACATTCCCATACCAGGGAAGAGGTAGTACTGAAGGAAGTAATGGCGTCTTCGAAAAGATGTAACAGTATAGTAAGTGTTACTGTGAACAGCTATTGTATTAAAGTCAACTATGTTTCTAAGTGAGATAAAAATTTAAATACTTTAACTGCGATAAGATCAGCGTATAGTGTTAATTTTTTGTTTTGTTATTTTGGAAAGAGCAAAGTAAATGCGGGGGTCTTCTAAATGCGCGCACAATGACTATTCCAAGAAAGTCTCGCCCAACAGGTTTTGTAAAGAAAGATTTAAGTTGATAAACAAGATGAAGGGGGCAAAAAAATACTACTTTGCCAGTGACCTACAAAAATTCTTACCCTTTAATCAAACCTCTACATCCTATCGGCTGAATCTATTAATTTGACCTTTTTCAAGGTTCCACGCAGGTGGTGTGCGTGTCAAGTAGCAAAGATAGGAAGGGGACGGTCTTAGGTCAAATGTGACCACTTGTTACGGGAATTCACTGAAGAAAGCGCTGCACTCTCTTCGGCCCTCTAAGCCAAATCTGGGAGCTTCAGTAAAACGTTTTCACTATCTCTAACCAAAGTTCGCTCAACATTTCTTTGAAATAACTCTTCTGAGAAAAAGCTTAACGCAATTGAAATAAAATTATTGAAGCCGTTTTAAAGAGAATCTAAATAATAATTTCAACAATATATTTGTTTCATAAAACTCTAGACCAGCGGTTCCCAATCTTTTTTCATTAGTGAACCCCTTTACCTGATTGTTTCCTTAGTGTGTACCCCTAACACATGTATATATATATATATATATACAAAATATATAAATAAAATAAATAAATAATCGTATTCTTGATTTTACGTTTTGTAACTTTAAATTAACGTGATATTATATTGGTATCGAAAGAATACTGCGGTATCGAATGAGTACTTAATTCTTGTCAATTTATATGATATTCAGTTTTATTATAATAATTTTGTAATTAAGTTGTAGGAATCATTTATTATATAATTTTTTTCTCATTAATAATATATCTGTATAATTTTTATATCTTCCGCCATAATAACTTTTTTTTGCGTACCCCTAAACAATCTTTCGCGTACCCCTAGGGATAGTACTCCAGGTTGGGAACCGCTGGTCTAGAAATTTAGTTTTAGAGCAGTGGTGGGAAATCGAAAACGGAAGTAGGCACACCCTCTAATGTCCATCAATGAAGTTTTGAAAGAAAGGAGCTGGCAGTCACAATCACCATTATTTGTGTCAACATCCAGGGTTCGAATCCAGTCCTTCTAAGATTTCCTCTTCCAAAAAAAGGGAAGCTTCCTACAGCTCATTATACAGTGCTGTCTCTTACGTAAGAACTCAGTCCGGAGGCCGGCAGTACTCTGAATAAAAAAGCTCATGACCTCAGATGTTGACGCGCCTAAAATAAAAAAATAAATACAAAAATATGTACATATTTCCAACCTGGAATAGCACCAGCCCTGGATGATTTATTTCCATTTGCTAAATATTGTCTTTCCCGAGGAGGGTACTCAAATTAAGCACCAATTTAGTGAACTTTTTCTAACTAATAGTTGCTCAAAATTTGGATTTTGGGAAATTGAGACTTCCGCTTACTAAATTTAACGGAAATTAAAACTATTTTACATATTATTTGGAGACATTCAGTGAGTACCTGAAGAAGATATTAAGAGAGAAGTTGGTGGTTTGCAGCTGACATTTGGCAGTCGAACCAGGTCAAACTGGGTTACTAGCCGAACTTAAAGCCAACTTTTGACCCACTTCCTTCAATTTCTTCTTTTCATGGGCTCATTTTACAAATGTCATTTGATAAACTACAATCTACATTAAAGATGTCGCACCGCTTGATCGTACAGTCAAAGATTTGTGTGTATGTCAGCTTGCTTAACTAAGAAATGAATTTGAATGAATTTCTTTGGTGAATCTTCTATTGAAATATCCTCCTAATTCATGCTGTTTCCTCTTCAGGCATTACATTACGATAATCAGTCTTCTTGGGTTTTAAATTAATATAATTTCTGTGATGATGTGTTTCATTTCTTAGTAAAATAATGGAAGTTTGGGAGATGGTCAGTAGGTTTCTTGGGCTTCGAGCGACGCCTTGGAAGAGTTTTAGATGATAATGACGATATTAAAGGGAGAGAAGACTAGATTGGAATTTTCTATATCTAGATGGAAGCAGATTGAAACCGAAATGGGTTATTAAGGTCATTGTAGTTGGTCAGATTGGAGAGTGTCTGCGATTCGGCGAAGAATTTTCGATTGTCCTTATTGGATGCAATAGAAATTGGAAGGCTTGGTTGAAGACCATACTTTTGCTTTCTAAGTCCAGATAGATCGTATAGTTGTCAAATAAATGAGTCTTTTGTTTTAGAATGTTAGTTTGGAGCGTTTCCCTAGTCAAAGTTGTTGCGTCTTTTCGTATCTTGTCTTCTAAGACTATTGTGGTGATTCCACTTGATTCAGCTGTCTAAATATAATTCCCAGATATTGTACTTTGTCGTAGTTCAGGATTGGGATTCTGTTGAAGTAGATGGGAGTGACCACACCTCTTCTTGCAGTAAAAAAGATGAACTTGCTTTAAGTTACATTCACTTTAATTTTTTCATTTGTAAAATCATTTTTCTTGAAACAGTTAGATGATTTCTGTAGAACCCTTCTAGCGGCCATAGGATGTCTGTATCCTCCAGAAGGAGCGGCTGTGTTGACTAGCGTCAAATCGCTGAACCATTCTGTCCTTATTTGATGGGACTTTCTCATAGCTGTCCCTGGTAATTAGAGCAAACAACACTACTTCTACCACAAATTTTTAAAAAACAATGGATTTTACTGCAGGCAGTATAATTAGAATATGTTGAATGACATAGTTGATCTAGAAAACTGCGGTTACATTCCAAGGTTGGAAGACAATGAAGAAGTTTATGCTCCTATTTTCCGTTTTTTCTTCGTAACAAAAAAAAAAAAGATAATGAAGGAAAGTGTGCGAACTGTGTTTTTAGTGATGGTGGTAAGGGTAAGTTAGTGCTGAGTAAGAATTGTTCACTGCAGAGGAAAAGTGGCAAAGTGGTGGTGGTAGAGCGATGTGCCGCCTGGCTGATGTACACGGTCTGTTCCAGAGCTAGATTCCACAGTCTAGCTGGAGAAAGTGCGCTGGAGAATCAGCATCGTTGTTGCCAAATCGAGGGAAACCGGCCGTGCCTAAAGCAAACGGGGCACCAATGCCATCAGCCTTGACCACTAATGCTCTCCGCTGTTATTGTAGAACGCCTGCTAGATAGGTCTTACTTCTAGTTAGAGAAGTATTGCAATCATTAATAGTTCCCACCAGAACTATATGTTTTCACCTGGAAACGACATTAGTCTAACATTAAAGAGCCGTGCGATACAAAGTTGTTTGAATACAGCTTAAAGTATTCTAATTTGGGTACTCCAGCCCTGGTTTTAATTAAATCTTCGCATTTATACCAAAGAAAGGTTGCTCTTTAAATTGTGGTTCTGTTCAAGCTCAAATTTTCACCAAATGGGCTGTGTCACAAGTTTCAAAACTTTCTTAGCAAACTGTTTTTCCTCTTAAGAAAGAACTTGAATTTCCGGTGTAATCTAAAAAAAAAATTGACCAGATCGTATTTCTTTTACTTCTGTGAGGAGTAAGAGATATTCGCAAAGTACGTCATTTGCGGGGGGGGGGATCTGAAAAAAACTTTCTCAAATAAGGTGATTAAAGGTGATTTTCTCAAGTTGCACATCTCTTCCTTTGGTGCTACATCTTTTGCCAGGATCTTAGCCTCCTTTAGCTGACGGCCCTAACCTTCATCTCTGTCCATGGCTCTACTGTCTGAGGCCAATCTTCATCAAATCACCAGCAGCCAACACAATCTTGGCCGATTTTTAGTTCTTCTTTCTTTTGACAGATGTTTTTCTCACTTATTTTATGGTAGGTAAATCTAACCAGCGCAACATTTCCACTTTTAGAATTGTTTTCTAAAAAATAAATAAATTAAAATAAGATAAAGAAAAAGTGAATCTTAAAGTAATGCGCATGCTCAATGCTAATTAAAAAAGGAAGAAAAAAAAGTGCATTAAAATCAAAATAAAGAAAGAAAACAAGATATAACTATTAAAAAAATGGGTAGTGGGGGAATAGTAAAGGGGAGTGTAGCTTTTGAAAGAAAGAGCTCAGTGGGGGTATTGGCCACGGTATGTTGGTGAAGCGCTCTCTCTGACCTAGTTTCGGTGATCCCATTGCCAAGGTCATGTATCTAGGTCACTCGCCGGCGCACTCATCTGTGTGAGTGTTCCCCCTCTGCCCCCTCAAAAAGAGTGTGTCCTGTGTGTTCGTGGTGGGGATAAACATCTACCATCTCTCCTCTCTTTCAGCTCTTCTTTCTTATTTCCCTCGATTCTTCCCCTCCACACCAACAGTGATACCTTTCTTGTAACACATGCATCCTTTATCCTCCACCATGTTAAGAGAAAGTGGACGAACACATCTTATCAAATGTCCATAATTTAATGCCCACATCTCTATTATTATAAAGATATACATACTATAAAGACGCCCCAGTCATAGAAATTATACCAAACTTAAAAAAAAACACCACTTGTTAACCTGGAACTCCTCTGATCAGTATGTTTAAAAGACCATCCATTTAAAAAAGTTCAATCCACTTGTACATCTGTTTGACGCACAGTTGTTCGGCTTTTAGTCTTGTTTATTTAACTTTGTTCTCCCTGAGACTGAAACTGTGGTTTTTACCAAAGTCTATATACAGGATGAACCAGTAAGTATTGACCATAGGCCTACTGTGTGTAGTACATCTAAAGTGGAATTCAATGACGTAATGGCCAACTTTATATTTTCCACTGTTCTTGAATGACGTCACTTTAAATTTTTTTCCTAAAATCATTACTTTTTCTCCAATACTCAGAAAGTTTTAGTCCGAATTCGATTCTGATAACACCGTTTGAGGAAACTTTTATAAAACGTGCCAGCACCTAGGTCGGATAATGATCACATAAGGGCCTAATAAATTTTCTTAAAAATTTCGATTACTTTTATTTTTCCAGCATCCGGAGGAAGATTGAGGCTGTTTCGAGAATAACTTATGCTTCGGAATGGTATCAATTTTTAGAAAATTTATCTGTCTTTCTAACCGTGTCTTCAGAATCGAATTCGGACTTAAACCTTCTGAGTAATAACATTTTTATTGGAAAAATTAATGATTTTAGAAAAAAAAATTTAAGGTGACGTCACTCAAGAACAGTGGAAAATATGAAGTTGGCCAATACGTCATTGAACTCCACTTTACATGTACTACACATAGTAGGCCTATGGACAATACTTACTGGTTCACCCTGTATAAGCGAGAAAAATCTTAAAATAGGGAAAATTCTATTCGTTAAAGTGATAGTTTCGAAACACAGATTTTGATCAAAACCTTACCATCCTACGATGGCCCTAGGATAAATGCAGTTATAAATTAGTCCCGCAGAAATTGAGAGAGAATAGTAATTTCCGTTGTATGACCTTTTCTAAAATCTTACTATGACGTATGTTGGTCAAATCAAATTTCAACTTCCTGTAATAATTTGCTTTTGAGTTATGGTACACAAAGACACTCAGACGAATTAGTTCAAATTTTTTTTTTCGTATTCAAAGTATTTCAAAATAGATATTTCCGATAAATACGGAAAAATCCAGTTCTATTACGCACGAAGCTCCATTATGTAGACGAGTTTTGTAAAAAAAAACCTCAATGCTCTGGACGAAATCTAATCAGAAATCCCTGAGATGATGCTCATGAAAGATACTAAACAACTTCCCATCAAACAGCATCAAACAACTTCAAAACAACATTTTGATTACATCAGTAACTCAACCAAAATTATGATTGATATGATCTGCGGTAAACGTTTTTAGTAATTGAAATCTGATTTATTATGTTTGACAATATCGGTCCTTGGAAATCTTACGGAGACCAAATTGTGGTAAGAGAAGTGGAGTATTTTCTTTTCCTCACTATTACCAAGGGGCGGGTGTTGGTCTACTAGTCAGCGTGGCTTTGTAAGTGGGAGATCCCTAGTTCGAATCCTGCGTATGATTACTTTTTATTTGTTAGAAAAGAATTGTTTATAGTAAAGTATGAGCTTCCGGTCCCCGTCCAAGACATCTAATTGGTAGCTGGACGTGAAGCCCCGCCTAAACTTAGCCTCAGTATTACCATAACTTTTTTCCCCTATCTAGGAAAAAAATTACCATTAATGATAGCAATAATGTTCAAAAGTTATTAATCATTGTGAAAACCTTCCAATAAATCTAGGAGGCATTCTCGAAACATGACAACACTCTCTCTATAACAGTTTTTTAAAGACGAGAAGTGAAAGCAACTGTATGCATCTATATAAGCTATAATGCAACTGTCTTGCATGAAGAGATTATGCACCTCGCATGCATCTAGTGTTTTTGTTTTTTTTCTTTTGTCAAAAATTACTTCTAGTTTCTTTTGTTAAACTTTTTTGTTCTTTAAATCTTTTTGAACGTTGAGCGCTGTAAGTACAAGAAGGCGATATGAAAACCACAAAATTAAAACAGGATGGAGGAAGTACTCTCTCTCATTTTGGTTTAATTCCACTGATGAATCCAATGCAGGAAATTTGACAGGATTGCATTACTATCTCTTATCAGGAGTAAGAGTAGATAGAACAGGGTACAAGGGGTAAGAAACTGGCTACGCACATGTAACAGTCCCACTTTGTACACATAGCGCTTGGCCATTCATGGAAAAATAGAAATCTGTTTGTGAATCACCTGATCCCATGTTATGTAATAATTGGTATTTATGTAGTTACTTTAACTGGCTGTAGTACTCTGTATTGGAGATTTGAATGCTTTCTAAGTTGTTTACATTACTTGAGCATTTGTCCTTTACGAACTTCTCTTTCACGAAAGTCATTGATCTTCGACAGGAAATAGTCTGAGGATTTGTATTCAATTGATTAGAAAAATGATTCATTTGTTTTCTAGTTAATGATGTATTGCTACTTCTCTTTCACCACAAAAATGGAAGTATTGCGAGGACATAAGTAGCATTAGATAGTTACTGGTACCCACTGATAAGCCCAATTTCTTTACAGAAAGTGGATTATGAAGTCATCTTCCTTTTGTTTTAAAATTCGGTGGCTTGGAAATTTCCAAAAAACTTTTCACCGGCCATCTGTAGGGGCAGTAGAAAAAGAGGAAGACCCTAATTCGGATGACGTGGTAGAGGACCTGAAGGTATTGGGGTACTAAGAAGATGGAGTCAGGTGTCCCTTGTCAGAAGATGGAGACAAGTGGTAGTGGAGGCCTGGGATCTTCAAGGGCTATAGTATCAACCAAGAAGAAGAAGAAGTGCTAACTAGGAGTCCACAATCAACTACATAGTGGTGTTGTCCATTGTTGTTGTTGTACGAACGGAAATCGTACATTCGCTCCTCATACAGTCTATCTTAAAAAATAGTTCTTGTAGGTACCTACAGTATGGAATTTGCTCTTAATTTTAACAACAAAAAGTTCATGTTGTCAAATATGACAATCAGAGCTGTGCAGACTTTGCTGGGAAAGCTGCCATTTGTCTTGTTGGTGGGGAGGAGCGATTTGAACACAAATCCAAGATTAAAGATGCAACTTTCACAGGAGAATAGTGGGTAGGTTATCTTTTATAGATGAGAGAGGAAATGAAAACTTTTCTGAAGATCCCAGGGAACTGTTCATTTATTTTTTTTTTCTGATCGAACTGATCGATTAATCCAAGGGGAAGAAAGATTATTGCCGATTTAAGACTAAATTCGACTCTTTAGGACTATGGAGAAGACTATGAAGATTTAAGACTATGGAGTATATGCGGGAGCCACTTTCTCCGAGAGCCTCATATTGTTAGATATGATTATCTTTTAGCGTTAAACGTTCGACCTTTTTTCTCATTAGGTTGCTTCCCTCCAGTAGAAGCAGAGATTATTCTATCGTGAGTCAAAGCTACTCTCTTCCCTCATATTGTCAAAAATTAAAAAAATACATAAAATTGCTGAAAAGTAAAAACTGCAACAGGCTGCCAATGAAATTCATTTATACTATTTCATATAATAAAATTTCATTATTTAATTAATTTTATATGCGGTACAAAGTTGCAGTAACAAGTTGGTGCAAGTTTGATTCCCTGCGCTTTCTTCGCTAATTGTCTTTGTTCAGATAATTGTCGGTGAAAGTGATGCCCCTACCTCTTCTCCGGCTGACTGAACCTCTTCCACCTCCAGTAAAATAGAAAACAGAATTCTTACCAGGAATACTCTCAGTCCCTTTTGAAAGAATCTGTCTTCGCGTGATCTACTAGAGTTATTCCATCATGCACTTCGCTAGTATCTAGATGGTACATCTTCTTTTTTTTGTATTTTCTTTCTTGATCTGTAGAAAGAGATGGTGACGTAATCGAGCTGAATCTTGATTTTGAGATTTCACCAAAAATCTCTGTTTTGAGATACCATCTGTTTCCGATTTATTATGGTTTTGGTTTTTTGATAATTTAAAATATTGAATGTTAAAACAAGAAAATGCTCTTCAGTCTGGTGATGTTGAAGACATATTTCTTGTAATGTTCGTGTAGTTCCCCCACCGGATGGTTGTCCTACTTATTCACTAGACACTGTGGTTATCTGTCGTTCATCTGCTCTTGTGTGTCTACCTTTTTTTGGCCAATTCTCATACTTGGGTCTTAAATCTTTCAACAAAATATTGCTTTTTATCTTCGCTATGAAGAAAAATTTAATTGTTTGGGTATTTACCTTAGATTCAATCATTACGGTTTTACTTTTCCTTGCTAATACCCGTAAGGAAACTATAAGGATCCAATGAAATTTTGGATATCGCGTTTTCAAAGGAAATATCTGTTCTAAGACTCCTGGAGTACAAAAATAATCATTTTTAGGAAACAGCTCTCTGGGTTTGGGAGTCTGTATGAACAAAAGATCTTTAAAAATCATGATTTTAGAATCAGTAGCCTTAAAATAATCTTAGTACGAATCAAATTTGTAAAAAATCGACGCTTGGAAAAATGTAGTACTGCATTCCAAAACGGCTCAGAATCCAGCTGCTGGCTCTTAGATTTCCTCTTCCGTTAATGGACATTGTCGTCTTTAATGAGAAAACGTTCCGGTGGCTAGCAGCGAAAAAATCTCCTGGCACCAATAACTTAAGATGTTGACACTCCTTAAAAATTAAAAATTTAAAGAAAAAAAATACCAGTAACAGCAAAAAGTCGTGCGGGTGTTCACGATAGATTTTTTTGAAACAAAAACAACTGGCATTTAAAATTCATTAACGTGAACACCTTCTTAGCGCAACAGTAAACTAAAATATAATTTAATTTTCAAAATGGCTAACTGACCTAATAATAATTATAGTCATAGGCGATCCGCAGGCCACAATTTGCCTTTAAATGCATTCTTAATTCTCTTTACTACTTACATACTTAGCAGATAAATTTATCTCTCATTCTTTTGGTACGTATATATTATATCTTATCTATTGAATATTTAACGGGATTTTAAACCTATAACCGGATATTTGCTGATGTTTTTATAGTTTTACATTATGAAGTAATGAGGACATTAATTACTTTATTTTATTTTCGGCCATTTTGTCAATTTGAAGAAGGCTCCGCTAAGTCCACCTCTCAAGTAATGGAGAATAGAGGATTCTAGATAGGGATATGTAGGGACTAGTATCTACCAAGGAAGTCTCAGGAAGAACGGCGATTTGGCAGTTGGGAATATTCACCTCACCCTCTAAAGTTCTGAGGATGTTCGCCAAAACTAAGGGGAGCAGGCTCCCAAGGAAGTTCTAAAAACTAAGAGATAACCACTGCGAGGTGTCCTGCACAAGGCTTTCCTTCTCCCCTCGTTTGTACTGAAAGATGGCATGTCCATTTAATAAGTATTGAGTGTTTTAGGAAGGATATACATATACTGTTTCGTACTGGTAAACCATCCTGACTCCCCAGGGATGTAGATAATTCTTAATACTGGATACTTTCTCCTAATAACTCCCAGGCGGGAATATACATATACTGTTTCGCACCAGGGTATCTACAGAAATCCCCGGGCGAGCCGGCAGATTACGTGCCTCTCTCTATCAGGAAGAACTCTTTACACCGAGGTGCCTTCTGTGTCTTGGAGATTCTCGAGAGTCACACCATTTCCCATGCTTCCTTAGATCGGGCTTTATCTAAGTAAACAAAGAATTAAGTAGTTTCCATATTTTCAGGCAAACTCTACGTTCAACAGCTACTAAATTAGGTATCTTGGACGGAACGGCTAGCTAACATATTTTACCGCAAATTCCTTTTATTGACCAATTAAATATAATCCAAAGCCTAAATAGGGAATTGAACCTAGTATCTCAGTACTTATTAAACTTAAAATGGAAGATTTGCGAGGAATCGGTCAAATAAAACAACTCTTCTTTTTGCCAACGTTTCGACAAATATATTTTCCTCTTCAGGGCGTGGCTCTGTCCTGAAGAGGACAATATATTTGTCGAAATGGGGGCAAAAAGAAGAGTTGTTTTATTTGACCGATTCCTCGCAAATCTTCCATCCTAAGTTTAACAATTTGCGGTCACGATAACTATATATTCATAGTACTTATCAACTTTGCGAACTTCTCCTCTAGCCGCTTGATCATCGTGGCACTGACGTGACTCCCCTCTAAAGTGCCCAAAAACAATTTTCCTGTTTAAATAGTCTCAACTCTATTTTCGAAGAAAATTTCCCAATATGAAAATTTAATTAAGAGATTTAAATTTTTGTTCTTTCAAAATAAATTTATAATATTAGAAGAACGGATCAGTGGAACTTTTTGACGAATTTTCGTATTATCTTTCTCTCTCTAACGGCATTTAATTAGGTTGTTACCCTACGAAGACGACTCTGCAGTACCTTTCAAACTCGCATACTCTGAATCTAAAGATACAAGGTTCTGGGTATAATGTTATTTTTCTAAAAGTAAACCTTAAATAACAAAAGATAGTTAGTTTCTTAAAATCTCTGTAAAAACTGTAACAATAGTTAATATGCAGAAATAAAGAAACGGACAAACTTACTAACAAACAAGTGACAACCTGTTTAATTACATAACTAACCAAAATGAGCATAAACAGGAAAATAAGTCAAACAATAAAATCATTAAGAATAAAAGTAACTTTCTGGAAGAAAAAGGAGGTGATCAGTGAATGCGTGAAGAAAGACAAAGGAAGTTGAAAAACAAGAGACAAATCTATTGTAAAATATAACTTTTTTATAGTTTAATAATTATGTTTATATAATTGTAATGGTTTTTACCATTCTCTTGCAGAGATTGAGAAGAATCTCTTACTGTCAAAAGATTATTGCATTCATGGGTGGTCTTAGAGCTTAAATATCTTCTTCCATTCCAGTCCTCACATCCTGCGCGAGACCTGGACCCATTCTTAGATATTAAGAAGAAAAATAACCAAAACAATATCGGAAAAATGGCAGTTTTTCTCCATGTTCGGCACCATTTTTCTCATGTACATGCCTTATATGGTTAAATTTTCCATTTTTTTTACATAAAGAAATTTTTACAAGAATATTTTGGTAATTCTATTGTTACCGTGAAAAGAAAATTTTAATTTTGTTTTATTAATCAGTATTCTTTCTCCAACGATTGTTTTCATCCTCGATAAACTCTTAAACAACTGTCCGGAAGTTGGGGGGGGGGAAAAAACAGTGTTCCCACACTTTTTTATTGAAAATAAAGATTCCAAATCGTTGATTTTAATAAAAATGGCATCGCTGAATAAGCTGACGGTGTAACAAGTTGTGAATAGATACATTCAATTCTTATTTCAGTAAAAATAATGTTAACATTTTTCCCTTCTGTTTGAGTGTGCATTGGAGTGGCTATTGAAGCTTGGTATAACTGTCATAACGGACAAACTCAGACCCTATTCTAAATCGTAGGGGCATCGGCCATCCAATAATTTTCATCTTTAACTCACTATACACAATTTTAGTCATTCATTCTCTCTATATACTGCACTTTTATGCATCTCCAATTGATAAGAAACATTTCCACGTATTATTGAACAATTTCACGAAAAATTTGTCCAAATTCAGTCAAAATACATTGAATTTTATTAGTTTTAACTGCGCTAAAATAGCGCTAAGATTAAACTGTTTTTGAACTGAATTACATTGGTTAAGTTACATTGACAACATTATATCTTAGTCGTTCTAGAATTTTACTTGCATATCTGTACCAAAAAAAAGGTTGCTACTTCATTTTAGGTCCCCTGAAATCGATAAAAAAAAAATCTTGTTTTGGAAACCAACTATCCATGTCTCCAGAACTCTGGCGTGTGCAGATAATTCGCAAAAAACACACTGATAGGACATTCCTTAGACACCGTTAAACGGAGACAGACGATTCTATTAAATGGGATAAAGGAAGAACAAAAACCTGATGCTCCAAATAATCTATTATCTAGATAAACAAATAGATTACATCAACATCAACATAAACATGTTTTAAACAACCTCATGGTTTCTTTATTGTTCCTTGTTTTCAGCCATAATTTGCTGGTTAAAAACATCACAATTAGCAGTAGAACCCAGTGTTGAAATTCATGATTCGAAAAATCTTAAATTATTATGCTCTCAAATGTTGACCCTATAATGTGCGTGCATCATAATCATTATTTTACGCAATCTCTTTAGCAAGGAGAGTTTAAAGGGTGGTCAGAATAGATAATGTAAACGTTTCATTCACTGATCAGAATCTGTTACTCGCCATGAATAACTGCATTTTTTTTTGGTTTATAATGATAGCTTTTTAACATTAAAAAGTTTACTTTCAAATTATTTATTGACTAAACTAACACAAGCGGAGAAGAGGTTTAGAAGGAGATATCCTTTCCCTCTTTCTGCCACTCCTACGCCATCGTTCTATCCTTCTCTTTCTCGATGGGCTACAGCTCCTGAATTCACTATACATAATCTGTTACTAGCAAATCTTCAAACTTATTGAATGAGATCACTTGTTTCGTTTTTTTTTTTTATTTTATTTTTAACAAAAAAACTGTTTTGTTTCATATCTCATGTTTAAGTGAAAGTTTCAAGTTATTATGTTATTCACTTAAATTCTACTTCAGCAACCGTCCGACCAACTTGTTGCGTGTAATCCTCTGTATGAATGAATGAAAATAACAGCAACACGCAACATTTCGTGGTAAATTTCAAAGTACTACAGTTTAGTGTTGACAGGTTTTGCTTTTATTGTAGCCCCTTTCCACCACTTTTGGCGCTGGCTATTTGTTAAGTTGGTAAGAATAGTGAAATGATAGAGGAAAAAACCGACTATGTATTCTAATTTCAGAGAGGAAAGGGGTCGAAATCGAAAGGAAAATCGGTTACAAAGAAGAAGTAGGGTAACGGAAGCACCCCAACATGGCCTCTGACCATGACTCTGAATGGGTGGAACTATGGCTCCGTAGAGATTGCCAAAAATAGTAAATATCCAATCTCGCTCCCAGTACTATTAACTACTCTTATTTAATAAATAAATAAATACTCAAAGCGGTTAAGCTTAATTACCTTCAGTTTTGATTTTAAGCGTCAGCGTTTTGACCAATCTTATGCACCATTTATTCACCATAAATTATCATTTAAATATAATAATTACATCTATCACTAATATTGATCACGGTATTTAAAATAATCCCAGTTCAATATTCAATCGTAATTATTTATTAAATATAATGTAATCCAGATGCCAAAAAAAGAGTTAAGAATATTATTTTATTGGGAAACGAGTAAATGGAAATTTGGCATAACTTTAGAGTAAACTGCCACTTTGTTTATTGGCACCAACTGCTCTGGAGTTAGGATCTAAATTAACTTGGATTTGCAAACATTTTCTAAACTTAGATTTTGGTTTTATTTAGAATTCAGTTCGCCTATTTCACCAAGTACCCTGGTTCCTAAACCACTCGTCTCCATTCTCTTCTCACAGTGGCTTCCTGTTCCATTCCGGGACTTTTCATAGCTGACTCCATCTTCTGAGTCCTGCTATCTAACAAGAGGTCTTTGTCTTCTTCTAGCCCCTCCAGATAGATCATACAATTTTCTCTTGGGTATTCTGGATTTCTCCATTCTTTTAATATTCCTCAATCATTTGACTTCCTCTCTGCCTCTCTTGCAACATTCTTCTTCGTCCCTGTTCGCTGGAGGGGCTAGA
The DNA here is from genome assembly GCF_049639745.1 of Rhodnius prolixus. Classification (NCBI taxonomy): domain Eukaryota; kingdom Metazoa; phylum Arthropoda; class Insecta; order Hemiptera; family Reduviidae; genus Rhodnius; species Rhodnius prolixus. The sequence continues at coordinate 9,427,085 of NW_027411603.1, read as the reverse complement.
AGAAGAAATCGCTCTCGCTCTCCCCTATGGAGCAAAATAATTTTTTTTTTAGGTGTAACAAAATTCCGAATAAGGAGAATACCGGCTCCTTGTTTATGGGAAGGAAAACTTTTTTCTAATTATTTTCTTGGCAGTTACCAAAAGCTATCGCTTGTTAAGACTTCCCCCAATAATATCGATTTTAGATTTCTGGGAGGCATTGCACGCTTTGTCCACCAATATCATTCTGGAAGTAATATTTAAGTAAACATTCTAAGTAAAAAAATAAATTATTATTATTATCATCTAAATTACTGAAAGAAAATCGTGTAACTATTCCCAGCTGATTTTATTTTTTTCTGAAATGAAATCAATGACGTCATAATAAAGTTAACTTTTGCGGATAGACAGATATACTCAGCATTTTACTTCACTATCCTCATCCAGAAGAAGTTGATAGTAAATTTATTATTCACAAAAGAAACTTAGTTCGTGATTCAATGTTTGATGTTGATTAGCCATTTATTTAGTTATTTATTTATTTTACATGATTTTTCCCTTGATGAATTATTAATCATAAAGAAAGTACTTGATTGAAAGAATATAATTTTATAACTTAGAATTTTTTTTTACTACTTTTTGAGGTTTGCACAAGACTTGGAATTGTTTGTGCAAGAATAGCTGGCTGGCTGTTTGGTTAGTGCGGCAACAGAATTGATATTTTTGTCCCTCAACGTTTTCCCTTGAAATTATGGACAGTTCAATAAACTTCCCACCAAACCAAGCGGAAAAATTTGAATCTTTTTTGTTATAAGTTGAACAATTCTTTTGGGTTCAGAGGGTTCGAGATCTGACATGAATGCACAGAGAAGTTTTTACTGATTTCAATTCTCGACGTTTGATAGTTCAATTTTTAAAAATAGAACTATGTTTAATTCTCCAAAATAATTCTGGCCCCCTCCAAAAAAACTACTTTGAGATGACTCTTTAGTTTGGAGCTTCTCTCCACCACTCCTCCACAACTCCTCCGTCACTCCTCCACAACTCCTCCTGAACCACCTTAAACTTATTTAAAACAAAACAAAAAATATAAATATTGCGATAAAGCTGATGGTTGGTGTATTCACAATCGGACTTGTCTTCGCTCAGTTTCTGTCAATCATAGGTCTTCTATTGCTTCTATTTGATGATAAAACAAATTTATCCTGATTTTCCCAAAAGCATTTACATTACACTACATTCATTAAAATCTTCAATTATTATTATTTTTGTCCTTTGCGTCACCAATAACAGTTTTTGCAGTCAGAGGACCTCCCAAAACGTGTATTTCTGGTGGAAAATTAATATTGAAAACCGATCATAATAGATAAAATTGTAACTTTGATCTTAAATATCTCAACAAATATTAGGGATATTGAAACGAGGTTAACGCTATTTTTCACAATTTTGTATGTAGTTTTCATAATCATTGTCAAAACCAGTGGTCCTTAAGATATTTGTTCAATTTTTTGGCCGTAACTCCTTCAAAAATGAAGTTAAAGCATCGGGAGAAGAAAATTTGAAAACTAGACCAAAAAAACTTATAGTTTACTTCGTGGGTTTTCCCGGATTTCCGCTTTCATAAAAAGTTATTAGCGATTGGTGCGTCTTAAATGGATCACCCAGTATATAAGAAAAACATATTTTTAACGACTTCCATTTATAGCTAGCTATCTTTAGATCTTTAATTTTTGAAACTAAAACAGGTTCCTAAAATTAAGTTTTCAACATAAATACAAATTTCCGAATTATCTGATTAAAAAAGATTCGAGCTTATCGATTGAATAGACTTAGTAAACAATGTAAACAATATGCACTCCAAGCAGTGCATAAAATCAGCATTAAATAAAAAATGGTTGGCTGTGTTAGTGACCGTAACAAAACTCAAAATGAGTTTTCTGTGCAAGTCTTGCAACATCCAAGGTTAACCTTCTTTTCCTTTACAAACCTTGTTTGTCAATTTCTTGTAGACTTGGCTAGTCTTTCTTAATTTTTCTATTTTTTTTTCTTTTTATTATTGCAGAGGATCGTCAATCACTGACCAATAAATCGCTACTTTTTTTAAGATTTCATTAGCGTCAGACATTGTTTGAGTTGCAAAGTCATGTCTAGAGAAACTTTCTGCATTGAGAACTAGAATGCACAATTCAGTGAAGGGAAATCCAATTATGTTAGATACTAGGTATCTCCTCAGGGGGAATCGTACTAAATGGTTCCACAGGGTTCCTAGCACACCTTTAGGTAGCTAAGAATGTTATTTGTTTACCCTTTGCCCTCCAACATTTGCTCTAGGTGAATTTGGATCATTAAAAAAAGTGAAGTAATAGCTATTTCTTCAAGCTAGAGACTACGTCCAACTACCTAATCTAATTTGGAGTCCCGAATGGAGGCGACTAGCTATTGTAATTTACTGTAAGGTTCTCGCATTAAGCATTAATTAATATCCAAGACCTAGGGAAAAGAACCCAGTTCCGCAAACTAGCTTTACGGGTCTCGCCATTAGCTGTTCGGTGGTGCCTAATTCGGGCACTTGTAGAAGTAAAACGTTTATTTTCTCAAGCGGGGACTTTATAGCAGGGACAGGAGACATTACTGCAAACAATTAATAAAGAAGTATTTAACTAGAAAAGGACTCAAATTTAAATCGAAAATCATAATGAGATCTGCCTGGCCAATCTATTGAACTCATTCTGTATCAAGTGTAGGGAGTCGACGACGTTGGTTCGACAAGCCAAGCTGCAGGATAGGGATAGTTTGCGTTTATAGCCACTACTTTTGCAGAATTTTGTCTAGGAGCTTTAGAGGCAGCTTTTGTGATCATAATTTGATCCAGTGAAGCGTACCGATACCTATCGTGACAAAATGCACTTCATTCATTAAAAAGCGTAGTTTCCTAAAACTGCCATTACAGTTTTGGTCATGTAAATATCTCTTTGCTGAAATTTCAATTATATATATATCCAGAAAAATCCATTGTAAAGAGTTGAAGAACTTCCTCCTTCCTCTTGAAGTTCCCGTTATCCTTCTAAAAATAATCCTTACAGAAAACAGAAAGTGATAATTTTTATATCTAAGAAGGGTTTTATCAAAATTATATTGATCCAAATACCGCATCTATTCATTATAAATTGTTAATTTAAATATTTTCTTAATATTAAGATATAAGTGGGACATTCTTTACTTCATTAACATAATATTGAGCTGTTCATTTCCTGTTTGCTATCAAGGTTAAGGTGATTTCCGCCTCAGGTTTTATTTGCCGAACTCCAACCTCTTTCGTATTATTTCCACGTTTGCACTAATTTTAACTTTCTCTTTAATCTCCAGCGGAATTAGTTTTTTTGTTGGAATCAATGTTTACAGATTCTATGAGTTTGAAAAGGGATTTTGTTTTATAGATTTGTCAGTCTTATTGTCTGTAAATTAATGTCTGCTTTTACAAATAAAGCTTTTTTAAGTTTTCTTTAAAAAATTTCGAAGATATTGCCAAAAGGTTTCGTATGGACAAATCTTGTATTAGTGGACTATCAGTTAAGTTTGGAACTTTTTCTCAGAGAATATAATCTTTTTTCTGAGATAGCTGTGACGCATTTACATTTTGTAAATTATGTGGCAAAAGGAAATCATGTGAGGGTCCGCTACAGAAGAAAAAATATTCTTCAGTTGTTAAAGAGTTGTAAAGAGAACACCAGCAGATGTTTGATGGCCATCTTAACTTGGTTAGCCAATAAAAACGTTCCTATTTCTGCGAACAATTTAATAATAAAAATAGTAATAATAATAAAAAATAAAAAAAATCGTACGTGCTACTGGATTTTTTTATATTTTGTGTACGTTAACTGTGAGAGTGTATCTGTCCATCTGTCAGTGTGGTGGTGGTGGCTCTGGAAATATATATGCACAAGTTGCCGTGGTGACCGGGTTATCAGAAAGAAGGCTTTCTACAGCTCGGACAGACCTACTTCTACTCAGTCTGTGTTGTTGTGTTGTGCCGTTGCTGATGATGATGATGTAGCTGAGTTGTTGTGGTTCCACCTCCTCCTACACTCTGTCCTACAAACATGTTCCAACACGTCACGCATCAAGATTCCTCCTGATACACCTGATAATTCCCACCATCTCTTTCTCTCACCCCCTCTCATGAAGCTCATTCTATATATATATATATATATATATATATATATATATATATATATATATATATTACTTCAAACTCCTTCATTATCATTCTTTTGACTTTACCAAAAATATCTTAATTATCCTGATCATTGAAGGTGTGATATGTAACCTAGATTGATGTTTGCACGTGTATAAATTTCTCTTTCAATTATCAACAGAAAATGTATTTAGCCTACCCACTGCTCGCTCAAGGGAGTGCCTTAAACTATGCTAAATGAAATGCCCATAGAATTGCCCGTAGAAACGCCCGTTATAGAATTTCCCTGGGATAATGTGCCAAATAAAAATTGTATGCCACTATGAGTACAAAAAAGTAAAGTGGCATTAAAGTAATTACTTATTTTAGAGGCGGGGCTTAACATCCAACTACCAATTAGGTGTCTTTGACTGGGGCGGAAGCTCATACTTTACTATAAACAATATTTCTTCTTCTTTCATGGCGCTACAACCTAGTGATGTGGGTCTTGGCCTCCTCAATATGCTTCCGCAAGTCGTCCCTTTCTTTAGCAACCGCCATCCAGTTACGAACTCGAAGGATGCTCCTTGAGCCTTCGTAACCTGGGCCTTCCAATTCTTCGTTTCCTGTCTGGTGTCTCGCGTAGAACATTGGAAGGAATTTCGTCAGCATCCATTCTCGCTATATGGCCAGCCCATCTCAATCTGCTCAACTTGATCCAATTTACACTGTTGAGAGCTCTTCTAATAGTGCATACAGCTCCCTGTTGTGCCTTCACGTACTGGGGGCCATAAATCTTACGGAGCAGCTTTCTTTCGAACACCAGCAGACGGTTTTCGTCCGCCTTTCAGATGGTCCATGTTTCCGAGGCGAACACCAAAACGGGCCTAACAAGAGTCTTGTAGAACCTCAGTTTAGTGCCTCTCGTCAATAATTTACTTTTAAAATGCTTACTTAGACCATAATAGCATTTATTGGCTGACATCAATCTCCTTTTCTAACAAATAAAAATTAGTCATTAGTCGGGATTCGAACTGGGGATCTCTCACTTACAAAGCCACGCTCTAGACCAACCATTCATTACTCTCAAGTGTGTATTCTCGAATGAAGTATTTTGATCGTTAAGTTACACTCGAGACTGCTGGTCTCAGTAATTTTCAAAGTTTCAAAAGTTATTCAAAGTCCACCAAAACACTAGGCGACCACTCGGAGTGCAAAGGCTTTTCTAGACGTGACTTTTGGAGGGCAGAAATTTCTGTTAAACGTTTGCGTGGTTATCACGTGTTGGAAGGAGAGAGGTATTTGGATAGCAGGGAATAGTTAGCTTTAATTTTTGGAATATTCCCTAGAAAGCCTTGGTGGTTATGACGATTGGTGCAACTTCTTAATTTGAGCTGTGGAATATCTAGGGAGGGCATTTGGAGAAAGGTGTTCTGGACACCACGGATCCCTGAGTAATCAGCAATCAGCAATTATTCTGGAGTGCTATATTTGGGAGGGGAACCATCCTCAGGCCATGATGAAGAGGAAGTGGTGTTAGTAGCAACAGAAAGTGGTAAGATTTCTCCCGTTACCTAGGGCTTCCGTTGAGGGTTGATAAGGCATGTTTCCAGCCTAAAGTCCCCCAGATTCTTTGAATTTCTGGCAGTCTTCTTTAGGATCTCCTGGAAAGGCATTTGCCGGGTGTGATAACAACATTGAGTGTGCACCAATGGCCTCCATGTAAGAAGATCCCCTAGCAAGCTACTGTATTGAATAGATGGTGTGATAATTTATTTTTTAATCACACCCTGCACTTCCTCTTTGAATTGTAGTGTAAAGAGAGCCCTCAAGAAGGTGACGTTAACCTTCAAGTTATGAGAAATGAAACAATACGCAATACTTCGTGTACACAACTACAAACCAACATACAGAGAACTGAAAAGCTGGTTAGTGTAAAGTGTTACAAAGTTGTTGTGAGAACGACGAGTTTAATGTTTATGTATTTATATATATATACAATATATATATAAAGAGAGGAGCCGCGGCCATTGGGGGGATAGAGCTCCCATTTTCTTCTTGTTGTGTTCCCATTTCTCTTTGCTATGTCTGTAAGTGTGTTTGTGTGAACAACATCTGTGTTGTGGTGGTAAGCCTCCTTTGTTGAAGGAACCGGATACGAGCATATCCTCCCCACTCTTGCCACTATTACCACTTTTAAATAAGAAATACACCCGGACACAACATTGATTTCGGTTTATTTCCCTTTTTTCTCAAAAAATATTTTTTTAACTTATTAAATATAGAGTTGATGAATAATATTTATATATAATCAGAAACATTTTCTGATATAATCTTTTATTTTAACTGGTTAACTTTTTTTTTATTATACCTACTATAAAAAATTAGTAAATCTAAGAATATTTTATTATAATATGTATCAACTGTCATAAAATAACATTATACATAAAATTCCCCAACTTTCTCACAAAAATTTTTATTATTCCTTTTTTAAGGCGCGTCAACATTTTATTGGCGCCCGGAGCTTTTTTCAGTGCACTGCCGGCCTCCGGACAGTGAGCTGTAAGAAGCCCCTAGAGAAAATCTAAGAGGTCAGCAGCTGGATTCGAACCCGGGACCTCCGCATGGGAATCCAATACGCTAACCGCATAGCTAATCCCTTCCCTCTTTTATTATTATTATACAAAAGCTAAAAACTCAAATTTTACAAAAATGTTTTAAAGAGTATAATTTTCAATCTCCCTTTCTCTATTATTTCTAGCAACCAGATCGTGTCACATTATCAAAACGTACTTTTCACACGTGTAGCATGTACGTTGGGGTTCCCCGAAAGCCCCCCCCTGTTTTTTAGCGTGAGGTGTGCGCGTGTGGAATACTTTAGAAAGTGATAATCGTGGATGATATCAAACTTGGTACCACTGTGTCTTGGTACCACTTGGTTTTTGTACAATTTGTTTGGCACTCTGGGTTGTCGTTACATCTTGGTACTCTACCTGGAGTATACGATAATATGCTGGTCAATGCGGAAGTGCCACTTTATTTTCATCTTCGCATTCTCTCACTAATATGAAGAGGAGTAATAGCGATTATGTCAAATAATCAAAAATTATCATTTTCACCGAGATTACTCTTAGAAGGATCCAGAATTAAAAATGATTTTGTGGGTGTGAATAATTATTTTAAAAATCGAAATATTACAAGTTGCTCAAACTAAATATTTCATTTAGGCATCATCAGAGGCCACGAAGAACCATTTTGTTCTTTAAGCAGTAGTTCTACTTTTCTAAGTAGATATTTCAGCATTTATGAGATACCCTTTCTATAAGTATTTTTTAAACGCCTACACGTTGCACACAATTAAATGTGAAAAGTGAAATCCCGAATTTCCCCTCCCCCCTCAAAAACGGAACAGCTGACCGGAAATGTCACTTGATTGAATATTTACAGATTTTGTTTTTCCCCGAAAATAGTTCCAACGATTTCCTTTATACGGTGTATACGTATTTATTTAAAACATTTTTCCAAGCCAACTTTATTTGTACAGAGTACTTAGCGGGGTGATGAAGTAAGTCAATACAATACTAATAATTTGTTTATAATTTCATTAAAAATTATTTAACCGAAATTCATAATACGAAAAACATCAGGATACCGGAAGTGAGACTTTAAAGTTTCCTTTTTTTCTCGTTTTACGTATCAGTCAGTTTTGAGAACTTTTTCTCAGAGAATTTATTGGAGGGGGAACTGTGACGTCATCTTTCCTTCAACAGCAATATTTTATATCGCAATATTGAAGTGAAGTAAGTTTTTGTAACTACTATAAGTTTAATTTTTGACCCCACATTTTCAAAAATTGCAAATATTGGAGTAATAATTGAAATTTCAAAAAAAAAAAAAAAAATTTTGTAATGCAAACAGGTTAGGTTATGATAAACATATGGAAGGGTACAATTGGTTGTGGTAGTTCGGTAAGTGAGTTAGTCAGTAGTGATGGCGTAGAGTTTTCTTCATTTACGTGATGCTCTCATTATCATTGAGGCCATAGAACTAGTCAACTTTACAGACTCATTGTCTTACTAATGTATACATCCACCATCTTAACTCACGCAAAACAAACATCAAAATCAAGTAAAAAGAAAAAAGATAGTCGAATTTAACAAAAAAAAAGGTGGTTATTGAAGCGAAGATTTGTAAACGGAAGCTCCCCAGTTCGAATCTAGAGTGTAGCTAGTTTTGATTTATTGGAAAAATGTTAATAGAATGTCCTTCCGCCCTCTATGTCACCTAATTGGTAGCTGGACGTTAAATCCGCCTGAAAAAGTAGCCATTACTTTACTTTACCAAAAATGCCACTTTTGAGGGATGTCACATTCCTGCCAGAAATGATTGTAAATAAATTTTACTGGAAGGAAAATAATTTAGAATAAAAATTTAAGATCTAAGATACAAACAATGAGTATAATAAATTGAAAGAAAATTTTAGGAGCAATTTTGGAATAACTTCGAAATATTTTGTAAAAAAAATCAACAATTTATAATGGTATATCCGGTTTGCGGGTTTGGTTAAAAGTTGGCAAATTTGAAATATTCTCTTTATTTTTTCTGTTTCGAATCTTTCAAAAACCATTTATTTAGTTTAAAGATAATAATTGGTGCCATTTTTTGAGAAAAAATGAACCCTACGTTGAAGACTCAATCGAAATATAAAGTTTGAGGATAAGATTTTTCGTTTTAGCGATAATTGGTTTCAAACCAACACGCCACATACTTAACCCCAAGTATTACCAAGGGATCATTAGTTGTATTTTTAATAAATAGCTCAAAATGGACAGTTTGACGTAATCGCAATTTAAACCTAGAAAGAGAACTTTAACCACAAATATGCAAATTTTTTTTTTTAACTTATCCGTAAAAATAGAACCAATTTTTGGCTATTTTAATATAATTAATATTAATATAGTTAATAATAATAAAAAAAATTAATTACAATGAAATAAAAAATACAAACTCGTGAGTTATATTATAAAGCCAGCTATAACTCTGAAGTAGGACTTCCTATTCAGCACGTTCTCAATATCCCGTCTGCCCCTTCTTAAGATACTCTATCCCCCTCTTTGAAGGCAGCGTCTCTGTAACAAACACTGGACCAGGATCTGACATACTTTATTTGAAAACATTGTGTATCGATTTATACGTCTTTATTTTTTATTTTTTTACATTTCTAGTTCTAAAACTAAAAAATTTTTTTTTTTTTTTTACTACGTGTGTAAGAAAAATTAAACACAGGTGAACATTTTTTGGGGGGAAGAAGGGGAGAGAAAAACACCATTTTTATAATTCAAAAATAATTTATTCACAATTTAGTTTAATTTTATTTTGTATTTGTATTTTCATTATTTATTTATTTTACATCTTTAACTTTGTGAAGTCAAAGAAATAGTAATAATTAAAATAAAAATAATAATAATAATAATAACAGTAAAACAATAAATATAAACAAAAGGAGAGAGGGGGGAAAATTGGGGCATCAGACATTTAAAATTTAAAGATAAGCTTGGAAAAATTCAGACAATATTCTATCTGGCAAACAGCGGAATATTATTTATTTTAGAGTAAAAAGCAATATTATAAAAATAGAAATATTTTAGGGTTTAAAACAAAAAAGACCCAAAATTAGTCAGTAGACTACTACAGACAAGACTAAAGTGCTCTTCTTGGTGTGCTTTCGAGTGGACGTTTTGATCCTGGGTTCCAGTAGTTCTTCTGGTCTTATTATTGGGTTAGTAAAAAAAAATGGGGTGCGCATTAGTTGACACCAATGAAGAGCTAATTAACTTTCAGTGCTCTCTCCCAGTAAAACCGTAGAAAAAGGAAAGTTGGTTGGATAGACTGGCGGAAGTAGCAAGCAATCTGTCAGAGTCTGTGTAAACTGTTACCTAATATCTACAAGGTCCAGCAAACTAAGAGGAATGTTGATGTGTTAGCCGGTGACAAAGAAAACAGTAGAAAAGTTGTGGATGGCGTTACTCAGGGTGAAAGGCCCAAAGTCATATTAACAGGAAAACTTTACCCAATTTTAGAATAACTACGGCACTACGGCTTTAGTAACTGGCGCTAAAAATCTTCAGAGTGTGTGGCCACTAGCCGGGAAATGAGATGAGATGAAATGAAGTGAAGAGAAGACCTAGCAAGATAGCACCTAGTAACCCTCTTTCTTCAAGGTCGCAAGTTCTTCAAGAAAAGCTAGGAAAGAAGGCAAGAAAACAATATTCTCTGATCTGGAGAAACTTCCAGATTTCTAGAGAGGTCTGAGACTACAAAGGATAGAACATAGGCTACAGTAGTTCTGCGATTTCAGGGTATTTAAAAATGTACGATGCGTTTGTTTTAAAGTTTTCACCGTACAAGGTTCTCTCCTTTGGTTATCTAACTGTCCCTAACTCTAGATCCTTGGGTTTTTAGTGCTTTAAAGCTCTAGATGAAGTTACCCGCTCATTTTTTCTTTTCATATTCCTGTTAAATGTAACTTCGAAAGTTGCTCGGTTAGGAAAGTAGGGTTTATAAAGCCTAACCTTACAACTGGAAGTAGATGATGGGCTACTATGAAATTACTATATTATGAACGGTGATAGGTCGACAGTCTTTGATGCGGTTGCGGATGGACTCCAAATCTAAGAAGAATACAGAAACTATCTTTTGCCTCCAAGTTGATGGCGAGGCTCGATTAAGGAGCGTCAAAGTACCCTAAAGAAGAATTAAGAGAATGAGCGAATTTCAAATAGAGATGACTTGAAAAGAAGAATATCTGTTACACTTCTCTGGCAAAGACATTCCCAAAAAGATGGAGATAAATCAGTATCATGGAAGAGGTCAGCCTAGTGGGATACAAGACAGATTAACCTTAGACAGGCTATCGAAATTCCTAAATTAAAACCAACATTGAAGGAGACCATGTCCGACGCGCAAGACCGTTCCGTAAAGGAAGTAATCCTCAGATGAATAACTGGGCATTTTCAATCAACAAAAAACTTAATAAAGGAAACTTACAATGATGTTTCCAGAACAAAAAACTAAAATAAAAGCAGTTTTCCAGTTTTCCTTGGTCCACCCCCTCAAAAATAAAAGAAAATCATTCTCCCCCCCAAAATAAAACAAATAAATAATTACACACACTCACAGAGCCTTATCATTTAGGGAAGCTATTTTTTAAAATTATTTTTGACCCGTCTTTTTTCAAAAAAAAAAATTAAACTTTGTTCTAATCTTAAATAAAGAAAACAAAAATCTTAAAAATAAATTATCAATAAAGACATAATATAAATTAACTTTATTATTATTTATATATATTCTTTCTTTTTTGAATACATTTGTACATTTATTTATTAGTGTAAATATATATATATATTTTTTTTCTTTTTGAATCAAAATACTTTTAATATTTGTAAGATACAAATTACATTCTTACTGTACATTTCAAAATACAGGTAGAATCTCTTATCTTTATTATTTAGTTGTAATTTTTATAAAAATAATAATAAATTAAAAAATATATATATAACACACGTAAACACAAAAAATCGGAATGTACATTATATGACATTTATTTATATATACTCGTATCGACAACTATATGTAAAAAAAAACGTGATGGGAAAGTAGGCTCATTTTTATTAAACTAAATATATAAAATTACTAATATATAAATAATATGCATGTTTATATACAAATATGAGGGAAAACTAGTTATAAGTAACTAAACAAAAAAAGGAAAATAAAATAAATTATGAAATATGTTTGTAAATATGTACGTAATTCAATTCTTCATATTTATATAAAAATATTACATTGGGTAAATAGATTTAGACAAAAATCAACAAGAATATATGTACAATACATTTTAATGGATATTTGGTCTCTTTAAAAAACAAAAAATAAAATAAAATAATATTTTGCTTTTTCTCGCGAGGAATAGGAGAAAATACAATTATACTTTTTATATTAAGATTTTAATCTTCAATAGTTTGAATAAATAGTTTAATATTCGTAGTAAATTTATTTTAGAGCGTTGGCTGAAAACTTAAGATGAAGGCAACATTTTAAAATAATGTGGTTGGCATTATGATCGGAATTTCCGTTCTTTTCTTTTTTTCCAGCATTGATCATTTCCTGCAATAGTTAATTCGGCAAAACATGATTTAGTTTATTGCACGGCCAAAGTGAGCACTATTTATTAGTGAAATTGCAGTTACGTTGTTTGACATTGTATTGTGTTAAGAGGTAGTCTGATATTAACATAAACACTACTAATTTTGGAATATTTGTCACCAAAAAAGGGAAGCAATTTATTCAGCGTCCAGGGATCAGTAACAGCGATTGCATTCTCGAACTATGAAAATTGACTTCTAACTAATTATCTCAAGCACATTATGAAACAATATTATTAGGAGTTCAGGTATAAGGAGCTCTATTCTATTGTTGGATTAATATAGGAGCCGGCTATCAATACTTCTGTTTAGATGAACAAATAGAAGCTCTTCTAGGTACCAGGGGATTTTTTTATTATTATTATGAAGAGAAGATGTGGGTCCTGTTCCCTGAGGAACTGCAACCCGAAAGGCACTTTAGTTAGGATTGTCAGGATAGTAGGTAGCATCCTTTAGAAAAATGCTTGGTAGCTCTAAATTATCTTAAAATATTTCCTGGAAAGTGTGTGGAGATTCGAGCCTAATTCGGTTCACATTTAGTGCCATATTTGACTCCTTAGAGCAGCGTTACGATTCTCCCGTATTTACCATTTTCTTTTTGAAATTTTTCAAGCTTAGTTGAACCTCGAAGTTGTTATTTAAATCAATCGTTTTAGTTTTTATCGCCTTCCATGTATCGATGTCATTAGTTCAAATTCTCCTATAACTTCTTGTCGTTTTAGTCGGGTATGTGGCGTTTCCACGCAAGTCATTTGAAGAAACCCTAAGAAACGAGCATCTGCATAGCAGTAACAAACCATTCATGTTCAGAGGTAGTTGTGCATACGTTAAAGTAATGAGTTGGTTTATGGTTTCATTAATTTTCATTCGCCATTTTGAGAGGATGAGAAAGGTAACCTCCGTAAAGGTTATGTGAGAGAGGTTATTTCTATAGGTTACCTTTATAGTCCTTTACTACTACTATTGCGACAAAATTATAGAAATAAAAGCTAACATATGATAATTGGCAAACTATCACAAAGTTTACAGTTTTTTTTCTGATCGAGCGTTTAGCCGGAAGTTTTTACTTCAGTTCATTTCATTAATCAACTAAGCAACTACAAAAGCTGTACCGGAAACATGCAATCTTTGACTTTTTAACACGAACTTTTATTTTTTCTTCCAAATACCCCACATTATTCTAGAAAATTGCCTCATTTATTTTTTTAAAAATTCAGTTCTAATTTAATTTATTTTTTTAATCAATTTTTTTTTTGTTCACTGATCAAATCTAAAGAAAATAAATAAATAAATAGCTTAGCACTAAATAGGGCCCGGATATGGTTCAGAGGGATAATGTGCTAAATTAGTTTAATTAAATTATCTTTATTTTTTAAGTGACTTAATCATTTATCTTTATTTATAAAAAGAAAACAAAAACCCCTGAGGACCGCAACAATCACGTAGTAAATATACATAATAACTACATAACAATTTTAAAAAAAGAAAAAAATTAATTCTATATTTATATATTTACTTACAAAAAAGAAAAATTATATTTTTATATATTCTAAGAGAAAAAGAATTTTTTCTCATAATATTTATAAACCTTTTTCTCATTTACTTTATTTATTTTTCAAATTTATATTTATATATATTACATTTATTAATATTGATACATAGTTTTATTTGGTCAGGTCATCATAAAGAACATAAAAAAAGTTAATTAGACAATAATAACAACAAAATAACTTTATCACAATTCAATGATGTAATCAATCAAAACAAAAAATTGGGAATTGTTTATTGTCTTTTTTTTAAATCGTTGTTTCCGTTTTCGTAGATTTATCTCAATAATAAATATGTATCGGAAAAAGAAGTATGGGGAGAGGAGTTTTCTCCCCAATTAATTGGACCATTTTATTGTTTAATATCAACTACAATATATAATTCAGGTAACATCTACTAAAAGAACTTGAACAATATCCGCAACAAGTAAAAAGAGTAAGAAGTCAAAAAAAAAAATAATAAAATTTTAGAAAAATAAAAAGTTTTCAGTCAATTTTTTTTGTATTATTATTATTATTTTTTTAAACACGTAGAGTGGCCCAAGATCCATCATTACTAATTTCAATGGCCCTTCTGATGCACAGGGAAATGCAGTGGTTAAAAGATAAGCCACTTAAAAAGTGGCAATTCTGCGAAATTGTATGCGCTAAAAATGATATTCACGCTTAATAATGTCTTTACCAGTTGAAGCAATAACTCTGTCCAAAATGGAGAAGTCCTATTTATTTATTTTTTTTAAATAAATGAATTAATTTTGTGATGTTTAACGGTTAGTAAATGATACCCCTTTTGAAGGAATTTGAACCTGCCTTGGCTTTCCCAGTCTCGATCTTATCAACATCTTTGAAAGGATATCGTAAGTAGTCTGTCGAGAGTTTATGATCGGGCAATGTGAAATTGTGGCCTAAAACTAGTATACCACTTCAAGGAAAGTGGCTAACATCATTTGAACATGGTTGATACGAGAAAGAAGTCGAAGAAGATGCTGGATACCAATATCTTGGATAGTTCCCCCGATTTACGTAGTAGGTCAGACTTTTAGGGCAAGGTGTAGATCGGTTGACATTCTCTAGTGATAACGCGATAGTCCCATGACGCGTGATGCACTTTTTAAAATTATCCCAAATAATGCGTTAGTACTTGTCATTTTCGTGCCCAGTGGAAGTCCCAATTTTATCAAAATAACGTAAATGCATCGAACAACGGTAGATAGTGACTGTACCTTTTTTCGATTATTTGTCGATTTTTAGTTTTTGTATTAAATGTATGATACATTTAAATGGCTAATGGTTTGTTTAAGTTAGTGCTTTAGAAATGTTATTATTTTGTTTTATTTTTAACTAACTTTAAATTGTAAGGGTTTTCATAGACTAAAAGCTGGTTCATGCTAGAGGTCTAAGTACTTTCACGGTCAGGGCACGCTGACACTTGAGACACAGTCCGGTAGCTAACGTGGAGATCTGGGTACGTTCACGGTCATGACGCGCTGACACTTGAGGTACAGTCAAGATGTTCACGCTAGAGGTACACTCACGCTCAAGACAGACTCAACTCCGCACTCCGTTTTTCACTTCCAGCGAATGACTTCCAGTGAATGGGTACGCTACGGCTCAAGTTTGCAAGATCAAGTGACCGTGCTTGAATTCTTAGTGAAAGAACGAGGAGTTCTTGGCTAGGAACTCGGCAATTAGAATGTGATCATTTGATCTTGAACGTGAGCACAGTGTGACCTCATTACTCCTTTAACTATTCATACTCAGCTATTCATGAGCAGAGTGTGAGCAGAGCCTGAATTGAGCGTGAGTATACCTCTAGCGTGAACCGGCTTAAACTCACGCGGATTGCTATTAACCGTTTAAGTCACAGTTCGGCCTCAAGTTGAGGCTGCTACCTCGAGGCTGTTAGCTTAAAATACTTCATCACACTTCACTCTACGTGTTAATTTATAAAGTTTATTTTTTTTATTGATGTTTCCTTTATTTATTTAAGTGTACTTTAACTAGCCACTTTCTGAGGAGATCTCTTTTATTATTATTTATTATATTAATTATATATTTACAATATAAACAATTTACGTACTTTTTTTTAATCAGAATTTAAACAAGCAGATGTGTGATGTATTTATGTACAGATCTTGAAAATTAAAAAAAAAAAAAAAAAAATTAATTATTTAAGAACAAATAATAATTTACGATTTAATATTGTAATATTTATTTGTATTAAAGTCAGTCTCTACCAATTCTTCTATGTATTTGCGCATGCTTGATTAGGTGGGCCTTCTGTCTGAACGCTTTACCGCATACATCGCATTTAAATGGTTTCTCGCCTGTATGTGTACGTAAGTGCACTTTAATATTACTTTTATTTAAAAATCCCCTATTGCATATTGTACACCTGTGCACAGGTTTCTCTTTACCCATATTTGGTTCCGAATATACCACGGTACTCGTAGCCGCTGCCGATTTACTTTTAGACTTAGACTTACTCTTCTTACCTGGTGTTGTTGTGTGCGGATATCCTACTTGTAGTTCTGGCGAAGGCCTAGTCGAACTATGCACTGGATTGTACCTTCCTAGGTCTGAGGTGCTGACCACATGACCAGGTGGTGAATGAGCTAGATAGGGTGTTGACGAAGAAGGCGAGGGACATTCTGAGACCAGTCCGCTGTAGGATATCTCCTGTTTGGTGGGTCCATTCAATAGCCGGCCTTGTAAGAGAGGCATATACGACGAGGAGGTTGGTTCTCGTTTTATGTGCTGTTGTTGATAGGCGATAACCGCTGCGGCAGCCGCTGGCGATGAGGCCGACACACTGTACTGTGACGTAGCCACGAATTCCTGTAGACTTTCCGCCGAGATTATCGCCTTACCATTTGCCCCAGAACTCTGACTGCAGGCTGTGTCTATCCAAGCGTCAATGTCCATCCAGCTGTCCCGAGAGGTTTCTCCGTTACTCCCACTGTTCTGATTCCCGCTGCCATTGTTGTTGTTGGAACCGGGCACCGTTGTATCGGCCATGGCCGAGCCAATGCCAATAATGGCCGCAATGTCCTCTATGTCCGGCGCTAGCAAACTGTTGTAATCTTCAACGTTCACTTCAGTTTTTATGTTGTCTAACGTACAGTCCATTGTAGAAGAGCTCACCACTTGATCGGCTGTATAGTATATTGTATTCTGATTTGTTGTGTCCGAGGAATTATTGTTGGTTTCCACCCTGGGCGGACTTGGCGCCGACGCTATAGTATGATAATGGTGACCAGAGATTCCATTTATACTTAAATGTCCTGTATAACCGGTGAACGGAGGTAGTGGTTTCAGTTCGGCTAGGTTATTGTTTGGTTCTTGAGCGTTGGGCGATTGCGTGGACGTCAACAATAAATCAAGATCGTCCATCGCGCCCTTCGAATTGCTGTCTTCTTCTTCGCCTAACATTAGTTTCTGTGAATTTCCATCAATGAGCATGTGCTCGCCGTTGCTCCAAGTGTTCATGAGATTGTCAATCGTTAAACTGAGTATTTCAGAGTCGCCTGAAAATTTCATCTTTTGTTTGTTGGCAGTAGATGAGTGCTGCGGCTCGGTTGAGGGACTGAGCCAGGCAGGATCCAGTTTGGTGCCACCTCTTGAACAGCCTGTCAGGATGGCCCCATGGCTAGCCCCTGCCACGCTCCTGTGAACAGAAAAGTGTTTCCTATTTTCAAACAAGAATATCTACGCTAAATATAATAATACAAATTCAAAAATCAGCTAGAGTGGGTCCAGATGTCACAAACACCAGTAAAAGAGGTGGAGATTAACGTTCAAAGGAAAGGGACTAGTTATACGGTTAGCGTATTGGAGATCATGGGAGAGCATCCAGCTGCTGGCTCTTAGATTTTCCTTTCTAGGAGCTTCTTGCAGCTCACTCTCCGGTGATGGGCAGGATTGTCCGTAACGAGAGAACACTGCCCGGAGGCCGAAAAAAGCTCCGGGCGCCAATAACCTCAGATGTTGACGAATTCGTAAAAAAAAACGTCACTTAAGGAGGTTCACCTACTTTCTGTTTCCTTAGTTACAAATGATCATTTTTCTGAAAGAGTTATAAAACAAAGTAGATTCCTTTAAGAGCCGTCTCTCCCCTTTAAATCTCTTCTAGGATAGATGAATTCAATACAGTTTAGAGTATGAAAGGTTTTAGCCTGCATTAGGCAGAGCAAAATAAATAATAAATATATCAAAAGCAAATGCGTTTTTTCAAATTTTTTTATTTTGAACAGTCGTTTTCTACTGTGTAGCTAAAATAAAAGTTGGGAAGAAATAATTTACCTTATAAACTAGTTATTTTGTTGCACTCTATAGATTACAGTGAAATAGTACTTCAGAGAAATGTCTAATAGAACCCCTTTTTGAAATAACCATTTAGAAATAAGATTTTAAAAGAGTCAGCTACACTAATTTCAGTTGAGTTACAAACTAAGTGATCAGTTCAATGAAGCAAGTACAGCAAGACAGGGCTGCTTGGCTGGTTTTGCATATACTAGCGCCTTGCCAATATTCACCAACACTACATCTCAGCTCTGATAGTGGTGGCCTTTCTTCAGACAGAATTAAAGTACAGAACATAATGTATATTAATGTAGCGGACTAGCCATTGTTTTAGGGACACCCCTCTGGATATCCCAGCCCAACTGTAGACTGGCACATCACAATCACAACACTAATGCAGTCACAGTTATACATATGTTTGTTGAAACGTATTGATGCAATTAGTTTTATGTATTTCGTTTTATGTATCAGGCGCCACGATAGCCGAGCGGTTATAGACTAGACCCGCAAAGCTAAGATGTATTGCGGTACTAGTATAGGCCTTTTATTTTATTTAATGGTTAATATGAGGAATTTATGGTAAAGTATGTTGTTAGGCGGTTATAGGCTAGACCCGCAAAGCTAAGATGTATTGCGGTACTAGTCTAGGCCTTGCATTTTATTTAATGTGTTAATATGAGAAATTTTGTAGTAAAGTATGTTAGGCGGTTATAGGCTGGACCCGCAAAGCTAAGATGTATTGCGGTACTAGTCTAGGCCTTGCATTTTATTTAATGTGTTAATATGAGAAATTTTGTAGTAAAGTATGTTAGGCGGTTATAGGCTAGACCCGCAAAGCTAAGATGTATTGCGGTACTAGTCTAGGCCTTGCATTTTATTTAATGTGTTAATATGAGAAATTTTGTAGTAAAGTATGTTAGGCGGTTATAGGCTGGACCCGCAAAGCTAAGATGTATTGCGGTACTAGTCTAGGCCTTGCATTTTATTTAATGTGTTAATATGAGAAATTTTGTAGTAAAGTATGTTAGGCGGTTATAGGCTAGACCCGCAAAGCTAAGATGTATTGCGGTACTAGTCTAGGCCTTGCATTTTATTTAATAGTTAATATGAGAAATTTTGTAGTAAAGTATGTTAGGCGGTTATAGGCTGGACCCGCAAAGCTAAGATGTATTGCGGTACTAGTCTAGGCCTTGCATTCTATTTAATATGTTAATGTGGGGAATTTATAGTAAAGTATGTTAGTAGTCGCCTTCGTCCACGATACCTAATTTGTTAGTTGGACGTAAATACTGCCGGAAAAAATAGGCATTGTTTCAAAAAACTTGTTTTTATTTTTACCTATCTTTCAGGCATGATACATCCCACTTTTCGGTTCATCATACTTACATATTGTCAGTGACGTAGCTTCCTATTAGGTTCCAAAAATAAGCCTACCCAAATTTTTTTGATTTGTTTTAACTTTAGAACAGCCTCTATTTCAGCATACTAATGAAGATTTGTTATAAATTAGGCGCTCTTAAAATAAACAAAGCCTAGGAAATTCCACGAATAATACTGAAGGCTGCTAGTTATGCTATTTCCTGCACTTGCGCAGTTCTCTGCCCTGATTGCAATTATTGCTTGTTAATCTGGTGGGTTCAAAAGACGTTCGAATAGCTCCGGAAATGCTCCGAAATTCGATGGCTTAGTACATTTGAACACTGTTTTTTTTGTTTTTTTTTTGCTAACTAAAATTTAATATTTAATACTCTATTATTTGTCCAATCAGAAAATTCTTCCATCGGTCCCAGTTCAGAAGGTACTTGACTGAAACTCCTATTGCCCGGTAACGAGTGCAAGCAATCAGTTAGGCTGTATGACGCCTTAATTTCTCCACATTCTTCTGTGATAAGACTAGTTCTTACAGAGTTCTGAAGTTAACTGCGTCGCAAACTTTTGAAATGATTTCAGAGCCCCTAACGGCCAGATTGAATTTTTTATATGGATCTAAGTACGTTGCTCCTCCAAGAAATTCTTCATTTCCTTATGGTAAAGGACTGTCTAAGAGACATTGCCCCTTCGGCACAAACTTAATTTAATAGGCATCCGCTCAATCCAGCTGAAAAACCAGCTCATGCTCCTCGGGACACCACCTTAGTCTGGATCTAAGGGACTTGGACAGTCTCAGTTAGCCCTAGGGTGAAGGAAGTATAAAAAAAGCCTTCGATTACTCTCCTGATGATCAACTAGAGCCTCTTTCTCGATTAAAGTGTTCAATAAAAATAAATACAGCAAACTAATAAACACTCAGTTCTATTGAATGTACCGAAAATAAAGAAATACAAAAGAAATATAAAAAAAAAGTGTTGAAGAAAAGGTCTGATTGCGTAGTCAACAATCTTATCGTTCTACATCAGCGAACAACAAAACGCCTACAACCCCACTACAACTGTAAACTAGCTACAGAGAGACAAACTGACAACAAATAACCAGAACAAACACAAGAGGCTACTATAGTATAGCTGGGGGTCCCTGAAATACTCCACCATAAACGAGTTTCATCCATCCTGAACCTCCTCACTTCCCCACCCTGTGGCTGGACGCCCATGGCTCTGTTCACCTGTGTCTGCAGATTTCAACAGGCTCTTCTTGCCAAACTTTTATAACCTTCTTGCTTTATTATCATTCTTTTTCTTTGGTTATTCTCAGTTTTATTATTATTACTACTTCTTTATTTTTATGGCCAATATATCAAATAAATTATAATAATTTTAAAATATTATTAACTTCCATTAAACTAGTTCTGTAGCAGTAAAACTCATAGCTAACAATGCTCCAAAAAGCCTTTCTACTGAAATAATCTTAAATAGCACTAATTATGTTTTCCTTAATTATAATAAATTATCTATTAAATTTATAAATAATTAAAATAATTTTAAGAAGAAGTAAAGCGTTCTTGTAAAAGTTTTCACCAATAATATGCGTTTTCTGAGTAGTAGTATTTAGAAAATAGCCATTTTGATTGTGTGTTTGAGTTCAGAGATGGGGGGGGGGCAAAAATTCAATCAATTAAATTCCATTTCAATTATACTGAAATTTCATTAATCATTATTAAAATTAAAAAATTTAATCGGCCAAAATTAGCCATAAATTCTTAATTTAATTATTAAATTCATTTCAATCTTTAAAAATAAAATTAAATAATCAGAATTTTAATTGATTGAATAAATTCCAAATTTAGTTTTAATCACTTTGGACGTTCTTCTCCATGAGAAAAGAATTGACATTGCGCTGATTACTGAGACCCACTTTACAAGCAGATCAGATTTCTTCATAAACGACTACATTATTCACAGAACTGACAGACAACACAGCTCACGGAGGGACCGCCATACTAATCAGAAGAACTATACAACACAACTACACTCCTAGCGACTCAACTAACTTCTTGCAGTCTACTACTATCACTCTACCCAGTAATCCTTTCCAGTTCTCTATCTCAGCAGTTTACTGCCCACCCAATCACCAAATAAACCAAGAGCAATTCCACCGATTCTTTCAATCCTTAGGACCTCGATTTCTTTCTGGCGGCGATTACAACGCGAAGCATCCTCAATGGGGAAGCAGAGTGAGAAATCCTCGAGGTATGACGCTCTCTAATACTATACTCGTATCTTCCAATAGACTCAGTACTCTTTCACCCAACCAACCGACTTACTGGCCAACATCAGAAAACTTCCTGACCTGCTTGACTTTTTTGTCTGTTCTTCACTCACAAATATCCACACAGAAATACAAGGAATTAACGATCTCTCATGTGACCATAGTCCTGTCTTACTTACTCTAAACGTGCGACCTATACCCATTCCACGTAGACCCACTCTGATTAACGGACCAATTGACTGGGCCCTCTTCTGTTCCAACTTAGAAGAAAAACTTGACTTACATACTTCACAGAAAACACCACTACAACTGGACGACAAAGTAAACGACTTCTCAGTGGCAATACAGCAGAGCATTTGGAATTCTACAATCTACATACAACCTTCTACAACTACTCTACCAACTCACAATCTACCACTTCACATCCGCACGCTAATCACAGCCAAAAGACGAGCTAGAAACCAATGGCAAAATCAAAGGTACCCATCAAACAAACGAACTTTGAACAGACTAACCAGACAACTAAAACTAGAGTTACAGAAATATTACAATGACAGGTACGCAGACTTCACTGAACAACTAACAACTGAAAATAAATCTCTATGGACTGTTACTAGAAGAATATTGAAGTGTAAGCAAATATCATCTCCGCTTATACAACCGAAGAAAGAGGGTCATCTGGATCTAAAGTCGGTGATGAATCGAGTATACTCTGTCTTATGTTTGCAGATGACCTTGTTCTGTTTGCAGATTCCCATGAGGATGCTCAAATTAAATTAACTACCCTTCATGATTATTGTGCTCTTAATCAGCTGCAGCTAAATACCGACAAAACACAAATCGTTATTTTTCGTGCTTCCCCGAAAGCAAAGTTTTATCCTCCACTTTTTTATGACAATAGAATTATTGAATACGCTAATACATATAATTATCTTGGAGTTCCTTTTACATGTACAGGAGCATTTAAGTGTGCTTCCAAGTACTTCTTTACTAAGGGTAATAAAGCTCTAGCGAAGGTTCGGGAAATTTTAATTAAGGCCAAATCAAACACATGGGAGTCTAAAATTAGATTATTTGAGTCAATCTCAGCTGCTACACTTCTGTATGTTTCTGAACTTTGGTCCATCAACTATTAGAAAGTACCGGAGAAACTTCAAGTTTCGTTTTTTAAAGGTCTATTTCACCTACCATTAAACACCCCTAATCATTTCATTAGAAGTGAAACTGGGTGCAAAGATATTCGCGTGGTAATACTGGAGCGTACTCTTAACTGGTGGATTAAAGTACTCGCTATGTCTTCTTCCGAGCTACCAAAGATTTGCCTTTTCGAAGTATATAAGCAAGACAATACAATACAAAAACACTGGTTTTCTTATCTTGCCAAAGTATTGCATACAATTGGTTATTATGACGTAAGATTTAGTAGTTCGGATCTGCTCTGACAGTGTAAAAAAGACATTTTAGAGAAATGGTCGAACCACTTAAAATCCCTGGATCTGGAGAGAGTGTATAATTCAAAATATAACCCAGATTTTAGATTTTCTGTACAAACAGACTGTGTTCCTTTTTATTTTATTGGTAATTCAAACATAAAACAGCAAAGATTATTAATTCAGCTTAGGCTAAGTAATATAAATCTAATTAGAATATATTTAAATGGAGAACAGTATGTCATAGATACAACAATTAATTGTCAAACTTGTAATCTAAATGCGAAGGAAACGCTCGCTCATATCTTAAAATATTGCCCTTCTTATAACAATTATAGAAAATCTTTGTTTAAAAATATAAATGTAATAAATAGTGATGTAGCAGTTATATTAGATGTTGCAAACTGTCAACAACTTAATAACGTTTATAATTATTTTTTATCTGTTTTAAAATTCAGAAAATTTGTGTTTACTTGTTTTGATTGGTAAGTAGAGGAAAATTGTATTCAGTTATGCACCAGTGAATTATTTTTTTCGTTTATTTTGTACCTCTCACTGTAATATGTTTTCATAAATACAGAATATTTATCTATCTATCTATCTATCTATCTATCTATCATCTCCGCTTCGTCAAGATAATGGCTCTTGGACCAAGTCCGATGAAGAGAAAGCCAACTTATTTGCAACCCACCTTACAAATATATTCTCGCCACATATCGACATACTAGACCAGCGACATGCCGCAGACGTTAACAACAGACTGGACATCCCCCTCCAACTCAGCCTACCACCAAAACCCTTTACACCTGCAGACGTAATGAACGAAATTCGCGGACTACCTAAAAAATCACCTGGCTACGATCTCATAACCTCAACCATCTTAAACGAACTTCCAAAAAAAGCCATACTATTCCTCACACTGCTTTACAACTCTGTCCTCAGAACGACGCACATTCCCACTCTGTGGAAATTCTCAATCATCAAAATGATACCAAAACCGACGAAACCCATCACTAGTATTACTTCCTACCGACCAATCTGCTTACTACCACTTCTTTCCAAAGTCCTCGAAAAACTACTTCTTAAAAGACTTTATCCTTTAGTGTAAGAACAAAATATGATTCCGGATTATCAATTCGGATTTCGGAGACATCACTCAACTTCTCACCAGGTGCTTCGCGTTGTAGACACTATTGCTACCTCCCTTGAGCGAAAGCAGTATTGCCCGAGTGTTTTCCTTGACGTCGCTCAGGCGTTCGACAGGGTGTGACACGAGGGACTACTGTTTAAGCTGAGGGAGATTCTTCCTCATTCTTACTACCTCATCCTCAAATCTTACCTAAAAGATCGATATTTCAGAGTCAACTGTGGAGCAGCAGACTCTGATATCCGTCTAGCTCGAGCTGGTGTTCCTCAGGGCAGTGTCCTAGGTCCTATTCTTTACTCCTTGTATACAGCAGACATACCTCAACATCCAAATACTATCCTCTCCACCTTTGCTGACGATACTGTTATCTTATCTTCACATTCCGATCCCCTTATCGCTACACGAACTCTACAAACACACATCAACCACTTACAGGACTGGCTTTTCAAATGGAGAATCAAAACCAAAGTTACGAAGTCTAAGTTTATAGTAATTAGTCTCAGACGGAAAATCCTACCTCCTGTCATCTTGAACCAAACTCCTATACCAGCTGTGGACAAAGTACGCTACCTTGGACTGCCCCTAGACAAACGGTTGACATGGAATCCCCATACTAGACTGAAAAGACAAGAAACTAACCAACGCTAAAAACTTCTCGCCAGACTACTTGACAAACGTTCGAAACTTAACCTACATAACAAAAGACTCTTATATCTAATGTTACTGCGACCCATTTGGTCATACGGCATCGAAGTATGGGGATCGACTAAGCGTTCCAACTCACTACGCCTCCAGGCATTACAGTCAAAAATACTTCGAAAACTTCTTAACGCTCCGTTCTTTGTATCTAACCTCACTATCCATAATGACCTCAAAATTCCTTTCATTACAGATCTTGCTAACACTCGTTTCTTCAAATTTCATTCCTCTACAGCAGCTCATCCTAACTCTCTCATAGAACACCTATCTTCCTCCACATTACCAGGTAATCCTCTAAGGAGATTGAAGAGAAGATAGCCTCGTGATCTTCTCTTATCTTAAGCACGTTACTGGAGTGGCACCACTGGGTGCCTTCTCCACTCATGATTTCCTTTTATTTCTTTTCTCTTTCACCGTATTTGCTTGTTGCAACAACTGTTGCAGTGGTAAATTGCAATAAAAGATTAAAAAAAAAAAAAAAAAAAAAGTTTTAATCACTTTGGACGATTGGATTTTGTTAATTTAATCCAAATTTAAGTGATTAAATTTTTATAACCACAATTTTGCCTATGGTTGAACTATGATCAGGCCAATGTACCTTCGCTCTACCAATCTGGTGCTTCATCTCCATCAATTTTATCACTTTTCTTAAATTCGGCACCTTCACTCTAACAATCTAGTGCCTCATCCACATCAATAATATCACTTTTCTTAAACTTGGCACTTTCATTCTACCAATACGAATGCCGAAAGTGCTTGGAGAATTAGGAAATACATTTGAAACATCTTCTCTAACTATTGTTACATTTCTATTCACAAAGACTCTCTACGAAAATTTTGTGGTTGATTCCATTTGTCCACATCTCAATATGTAACCACTTGGTTAACTATGCCTGTAATGTAAGATAGTCAGTCCTATATAAGTCCAGTGAGTCTTCAACATGGTTAAATGTGAATATAGAAACTGCATTTGTGTTGAAATATCGATTTGCATGAGGTGGAAATAGACATATCTATAAAGTGCCATTTTAGTGTAATGTAAGGAATTATCTCTAACTAAAACTATAACTATAAATATAAAACTATAATTGCAAATTGGAAAGGAATAAGGAGACCGGAAATACACATTACAGAATGTATTTATTCCGATGAAAATAACCGATAAAACCCCCGTAACTTCCCTTCTGGTTCCGCGATATACATTATACATTCTCAGGATCAAGTGATCCCTAATTCATTTCCCATACTACGAACTGTTACACTATATATTTCAGTTGGTCTTATATTTTGTTTGTTATTTAAAACAGAACTCTAATATCTTTTTATTGTAAATATTGTAACTGATGTTAATATTTTGTTAAAATTAATAATAAGTGTCTTAATAATTATCTTCTTTTCTATTGTTTCAGATGTGTGCTGATGTTCTTATTATTGTAAGTAATAATGACTATTTTATTACACAATTCCTAGTTTAATAATGTGACGATTATTCAATCAAAAGTAGAAGTAAGAGTAGAAGCTTACTGACAGGAAGTAAAGGCCGCTATTTTCCAGTTCTAAACCATTTTTAAATATTTCTGCTTAATTGCCAAAAAAAAAATAATAGTTTTCGAGTTGTAAGAATAGCAGGTAAAAGAAAGAGCCACTCACAGATTTTCCTTTTCTTGTGATTTTTCTTTTAGAAAAGCATAATTTGATGTTGGCAAACTTCGTTAGGCCTATCAGTTTGATTTGATATTTTTTAATAAAGATTATCAATGGATTTCTGGGAAGGCTAATCCATCCTGTATTCCATTTTTATTTCAAATAACTGTATTCAATAATAATTATAATAACATATTTATTAAAGAACAATATAGTAAATTCTATTAATAATAGAACATAATATTGTAGAGTATTGTTCATCTTTTTGGGGACTGTGATTCATTAATCTAAAAGGGGATAAAAATGCCTGAAAGGTTGGTATGCCCTTTTTCCTGCCTGTTTAGGTACTCTAACAGGTGCAGGAGTATTTAGAAATTAAAATTAGTTTAATTAGTTTAAAATAAAACTAAGTGATGCTAAATATTTCTGAAGAAGAA
This sequence comes from Rhodnius prolixus, assembly GCF_049639745.1. Taxonomy (NCBI): domain Eukaryota; kingdom Metazoa; phylum Arthropoda; class Insecta; order Hemiptera; family Reduviidae; genus Rhodnius; species Rhodnius prolixus. Next base: position 9,399,880 of record NW_027411603.1, on the reverse strand, counting down.
AACGATTCTATCTTTAAAGTACAACTATCTAGTGGTGGTCAAGGTAATTGAGAAAAAATTAGCAACTGAAAATTAGAAAAAAATAATAAAAGTTTTGAAAAAAATAAAAGAGAAAAAAAGACAACGGAAATAGAACGACACGTTAATGGAAGAAGTAACGGTAAAAAAATGGAGCTCACGGTTACTTATTACTTGTAGTGATGAATTTTTTTGTAGAAATGAGAGGGGAAAGAAAACAGAAGAGAGTGTTTAAGAGAGATGAAGAAAATACCTCCCACTTTACGAAAAATTACTGGGGGAAAACTGGTTTTTTTTTCCTTTTTTGACGTATTTTGCTGTTTGTAAACGGAAGTATCGTCTTTGGAACTATTTTCAAGAATTTATTTTCATCGAAAAAATAAATAAATACGTAAATTCTGAGGCTTTCTTAATCCGAATTTTTAATTCGTACAACAATATCTGCGATGTGAAGTTTCGTTGAATTGGATAAACTGAAAAATAGTGTCTTCAGAGAGTTCTTGGCCTTTTTCAAATTAATCTATCAGCACAAATTCATGTTAATTGTAGAAATGAAAGGGTCTAAACTTGAACGTGGGTGTACCACTTGTAAAGACGATCCGTTGAAGGACGTCCTAAAGGTATTGGACAATCGGTGACTTAAAGATATATGAGACAGTTTCACTTGTACGTTATATTCTACTTGAAGAATTTAATGCGGCGTTGAAGAAAAAGTATAATTTATAATCTTGGAGAAATTTGATAATTTTATCTAGAGAAAGATATTTGACTGTTTCCAACTAGTTTTTTTTTTTAAATGTAAATGAATATTTAAAGGCATTTGTACTTCAAGTACTAGCACACCAACTGGTGTAGTTGTGTCAAAGTTGGTCACCAGATCGTTCAGGCGTGAAGTACATTAAGCTTGTGCAAGTCTAACCTTTTTATTTTACTAAGTTCTTTTACAGTAACTTACACCTTTAACTGTTATTTTGCCTTCTTTTCACTATAAACAAACAGCAACTTGCTGGGCCAATTTCCGGAAGGGTCAGGAAGAATTTTAGCTAGTTTTGACTCAGGTAATTAGAGAAAGGCAATTAGTTACTAGCTCTGTTTTAGAAATTCGGAGGTCATGCATTCAAAACCTTATTTTTCCATTTAATCTTCACCAATTTCTATGCACTTCTTCGATCTTCTTACGAGTTTTCTTATCCCATCAGCAAAGAATTCTTGATCTCGAAGCCAGTTTTATACTTGTTTCTTTTCCTCTTCGTTTCCGTTGAACTTGATAAAAATCCGAAGTGGTATGGATAGGGCTGTGTAAAGGATGAGGTAATAGCTTTGATCTCACTTTGCCACTAGTTTCCAGCGTGAGTTGTGCTGTATGAGGACAAGCGTTGTCTTACAGAAGAAGCGTTGCCTTTTCTCTGCCATTCCGGATATTTCCTCGTCAGCAATGGCTTGAATTTGTTCTCAATCATGTCCGAGTAGTATAGGCTGTTCTTAGTGCCTAGCTCCTCCCTAAGAATAAGTAGAAAATCGAACCGTTGGCTCGTGGCTAACGCTTTTGCAGCCACTTTTAAACTTTACCACCCACGCGTAAAAACTCTCCCGGTTTATGCAACTCCTGCCGTATTGTTTTTTCAGCCGAGAGAATATTTCTAAAGGATTGTGTACTTTCTGAAAGTAAAAATTCAGATCACAGAACGCTGTTCTTCAAGAGTACTTTTCAAATATTACAGTTAGATGATTTCTTTCTAGAAAATTCTACAGCTCACTGTCCAACGATGCAGGGTGCTTGCAATGAGAGAACATTGATCCGAGGGTTTATAAAAAGGTTCTGGACGCCTTTGACCATAGATATTTCACGCGAAGTACCCAGATATTATTTGCCTGGGGAGATCACTGACACTACAGCTTCTCTTGGTGATGGAACATCGTGGGGAAGTACTACGGAAAAAGAGAGGACTTCTGGGAGACTCCTTCATCGAATTTCACAGGAGAAAAGCAAAAAAAACCGCGGCAACACTGATCTGTTCACATTAAAAACCGAGCCATACTCATTACCTAAACAGCAATGACAGAAGACACATAAAAATGTACAAATTATTATAATTGTTAATAAGAATAAGCCCTGAAGATGACCTAGTCCCTAAGGTGTCGAAAGGTTGGTCAAAAAATAATTAAAAAAGTGAGACCGAAATAATCCATCTTCCTTTTAGTATAATGAATCAGCCATCAATAACGATTAACAATTCCCTAGTATTTAAGAGGAAATACAACAAAAAAAATAATGCAAAGTTTTGAGTTAAAGGCGACCTTTTTCATTTTTTGAGCTTTTCTAGACATATTTGATGGAAAAATGAAAGTAAGAGAAAGTCGTATGAGGGTTCAAAACTGGTTTTGTCCACGTGTTCGAACGACTTCAAAATCACGTTTATTTCCTGTGAACATTTTCGTAACGAACGATAGCAATATTAATTCTAGAAGTGAGGAAAGCTAAAATCATTTCAGCAGATTCTAAATTCTTTGCTTTTCTATCTTTGTTTCATTTATTTGGTTTAAATCAGTTTAAATCTGATTTGGAAATAAAGTGGCTAGTACAAAGTGGCTAGTAGAATAGTTAAAACTATTGGCTAGAGATTGCAAAGAGAGTAAATGACCCTGTTAAGTAGTTAACGGGAACCCTGATAATGTGTTGCTAATTATAAAAGAAATGTGCCTGGTAGTGTTGAACTTCTTTTTCCCTTAAGTTCTACACTCATTGTGAACTTTGGAAACCAAATATATGTAACCAAATTGAATGGAGGACAACCAATTTAATAAATAAAATTATCGATTTCCTATTAAATAGTTTATTGACTTTTATTTGCATGAATATTGTAAAATGGGTAGACAAGAAGAATGAAGTGAGACTGTGAAATAGGAATAGCAAAGTAGGTAAGCAACTATTCCGTACATTAATATGTACGTATGACGTTCAAAGAATATATATATATTTGTATATACATGAAGATAATGTACTGGTGACCCCAAAGTAAATTCTTATCTACTTCCTGTACATATCTACGCCAACATTCATACATATTCCTTTATTGGTATGTACTTTGTATTATGTACGTAATTTTTTTAGTCTTGTAACTATCTATGTGCATCTTCCTTGGCCTTCACATTGTGCGAAAATACTCACAAGACTTCCTTTTAATACTATGCTCGGTTTTTTTTAAAAATTTTTTATTTATTTTTATACATAGTTTACAATAATAATAATTAATAATTATTAAATTAATATAAATAAAATAATTCTTATTAATTATCCAGATTGTGAATCACCGCCAGAGGAAAGACATCTTCTGTAACACCTCAAAATGACCCAAAAACTAATTTTCACTCAAAAATTGGAAAATCCATTCAGTAAAATTTTAAAAAATTTGGGATTCTAACGGAGATAAAATGGAGGAATTCCTTTAACAATACCATTTTATTGTATTAATAACTTTAATATAGAATTTTTTGCTATAAATATTCATTTTGAGATCTCCTGAATCTGGAAAAAATTATTTACAGAAAATGGAAATTACTGAGATGAAATTTATTTGTATTTATTTATTTATATTGAGGCGCCAGGGTAGCCGAGCGGTTAAGAGGCGAGACCTGCAAAACTAATATGCATTGTGGTACTGGGTTCGATTCCCGGTCTAGAGGCCTTGGATTTTATTTAATGGTTAATAAAAGAAATTTATAGTAAAGTATATTTGCTAGACGCCTCCGTCTGCGACACCTAATTGTTAGTTGGACGTAAAGCCCGCCTGGAAAAATAGGCAATAAAACAAAAAATTTATTTATATTGAGACGCACCACCATTTAAAGTTATTGGCGCCTGAAGTATCTTTTAGTGCACCACCGGCCTCCGGATAGTGTTCTCTTATTACTGGCAACACTGTCCATCCACTAGACAGTGAGCTTTAAGAAGCTTCGAGGAAGAGAAAACTCTAAGGGAACGACTTCCTTATTATAACTATAATTCTCGAGGTACAAACTACGAATTTCATAAAACCTATTTAATTATTATAAAAAAAAATGCACTTAACACTGAAATGACTTGGGGGAACTTATCCGTCTTTCCGTTCTTTAGAATGCCCTAAAAGGAAATTGGCTCCCTACAAGATCTTATTAAAGATTCAGCAAGACTCAGCTTTCTTAGATGATGGAGTATCAAAGTCAAGACCACTAAAAGCAAGATGAGCATCTTCATTTTCCGACACACTGCTCTTTTAAAAGACCATTGTATATAATAACCACTTTATCTATGAGTTTATCGTGAAAGTAGAACACTGTCCATCACCGGATGTTCAGAGAAAATCTAAGGATCAGAAGCTGGATTCGAACCCGGAATATACGCGTAGAAAGCCGAAAGCCAGTGAGCTATCCCTGAACTAATCCCTGTAATAATATTAATCTACTTAGATATATTTGTAACATTTTATATATTTTTTTCTGTCGTCACAACTTAATGCACCTCAAGATGACCCTTAATCTACAACATCATCTCAATCGATTATCGATATTGATGATTTAAACAGAATAGTAAGAAAATCAAGAACCGTATTCACTATAGAACTATTTAGAACAAATTTTGTTATTCAAAATTTAAACTAAACATGCAAGGTTTATTGAAATTGAAAACGTTTGGTTATAAAAATATAAGGTTATTTAAATTACGCGCATACGTAAAAAGATTCAGCATTAACTCGAGTGATCGATTTTATTTTATTTGATTTATTATTTATAAAACACATTTGATTTTTAAACTAAATTATTTAAAGATTCTAAAATAAATAAGGGATGTTCTCTGGGTTAGTGTGAAATTTATGGTTTACTGTTTACATTTAACAAAAAAAAATAAAAATTGATTATTATTGCAAGTTGAAACATGTAGATATATACATATATAGTCATACATTTATTTATGAATGCTAGTTTCGTGTGTATGTATGTGTGCAGAGGTTATAGTGTATGTTATGTGTGTCAGGTCATGAACGATGTGAGAAGTTATTAGTTATCACGTGCAGTATTAATTGAAGATTCGTTTTACTATAACCTACGCATGCGTGCAATGCATTCACTCTCTCTCTCTCTCTCTCTCTCTCACTCTCACGAACACATTGCGAGTGTTGTGTGTTTGTTCACTTACTGCGATCGATGTAGGTTATGTGGAATTGTTAGGGATATTTTTTTGTTTTAAATTTTAAAGCTATAAATTTGCCAGAAATGATTATGAATATGAAGAAAACTGGGAAGGGAAGGGATTAGCTATGCGGATAGCGTACTGGACTTCCACGCGGAGGTCCCGGGTTCGAATCCAGCTGATGACCCATAGTTTTTTTCTCTACTTAGGAGCTTTTTACAGCTCACTGTAAGGTGATGGCCAGTGTTTAAAAAAAAAAAAAATTAAGGCACGCCACCATCTGCTGTTATTGGTGCTTGAAGGTTCTTTCAATGCACTGCCGGACTGCGGGCAGTGTCCTCTCATTACTGTCAACACTGGCCATCACCTTACAGTGAGCTGTAAAAAGCTCCCTGGTAGAGAAAAAAACTATGGACACAACTTCTCTTTACTATAATTCTCGAGGTTTCTAACTTTTTGTCAAACTACGAATTTTATAAAACTTATTTATTTATTACTAAACTGCACTTAACACTGAAATAACTAGATGGAACTTTATCCGTCTTCCGTCCTTTAGAAAGCCCTAAAATGGCCACTCTTTCTTCCTCCCTCATCCTCCAAAGGACCATTGCATCGACCAATATGCACGCACGATACTCTGAACACTTCAACGCGAAAAAAGTCTCATTGGAATCCCCACAGAAGACTAAAGGCAGTTAACATCAGAATATGGCTACGAAGCAATTTCAACTCCTATATCCTATAGTATTATAGCCCGTCCAGTCATAATCAGAAACATTTATCAAACGTCCTAAAAGAAAAATTCTCCGACCTCACGTCCAACCATCCTAAACCTGCACAATTCACTCACTTCGCTGACTCAATATCCCAAAAACAGTCCTTCTAAGAGACTGAAACGCTACAACTAGCCTCCATCATTCTACAACGATTACCACCAGTCATGATTTGCATGCTAATGGAGTTTCTCCACTGGGAGCTAACCTCTTACACATTTTTAATGATACGCGCATTTCACGTACGACCTCACATTCACTGATAATATTTTTTTGTGTAGTTAATGTCTAAAATTTTTGTAGGCGCATAGTTTTAGTTTAGAAATTATATGTATGTGTTATATACCAATTTAATTTGAACTGGAAAATAATTATTGTTAAATAAGATATTGATGAATATGAGATTTTAATAAAGTGAAGTTGAAATCCTACGATGGATAAATTCAAAGATACCCATCATTTTAGAGCTAACCACATGTCTACTTCATAATTAATACTTTTAGATTCACATGTAATATCGGTTTTAGGAACCAATGAATCAATAATGTCTAAGGAGTTGGGATTTCTCTCGTCACTAAGTTTTTTTTAAAAAATCATTAGGGCTGTACAAACGGGAATAGGCAAGCTACAAAACTAAAGACACTATTTTTCTTTTTGAAAAGAGTGAAAAAAGAGCCCCCTCCAAAATTTTGTTCTCCCCATATTCACAAATTTAATGGTAAGTTAGCTAACCTGATCAATTTTCGGAAACCATTCATCATGCCACATTAATCCATGGAATTTCATTTTAAATTTATTCACCAAAAATCAAAAAATCCATAATTGTATTCAAAATGTCTGCAAACTTTTTCTTGATTTTTATTGCATTCTACCTGATTGAAAGTTAAAAGTTAAAAGTTAAAAAAAAAAATCGTCATATATAATTTTCTAATTCGTCTGTAGATCAAAAGTATGAAAACTTGGGTTAGAAAGATTTTCTTTTTTTCTTGCCAGGGATGGGAAATTGTCAACAAAAATTCTAAACTTAATTTTTAAAGAAATATTTTTACGTAAATTCTTTTTTTAAATAATAAATTACTAAATCAAAATGGTAATTACCTCGACTTTTGTTAACAGATTTATTTTCGTTCATTTTTTGATTAAGAATAAATAATATCAATAAGAAAGTGCATAAAACAAGTAACGAATAAAAATATGCTATAATAACTTTACCTAGATTATTTCCTTTATGGGAATTCCGTTAAAAATAAAATCATTTATTCTCATATGAATATTAAATTCTCCATGGTGTAACTTCATCAAATAATCTTCTAAGTGGCAGTCAGAAAGATTTTGGCACCATACAAGAAGAAGAAGAGAGAGAAAAGAAAGAAAATTATATAATTACTTACCCCATAAAAAATATGTGTTGCCCTAAAAATATACATATATATTTTTAATCCCAAAAACTCTTGGGCAACATTACCGTATGTGGTGGAATCCCCCGTATGTGCCTGGAACAACCAAACACATTGCATTCCATTGTATTGTTATCATTCCATAAATAAATAAAAAAATTATAAATTCTATTAAAAAAAGAAGAAGATATTTCATAAATTAATTTTAAATTAAATAATATTTTTCTGCAACCGATCAATAAAGTGTCAATTAATCAATCAAAAATTAATAGTGAACAAAAGTTTGATCAAGTTACAAAAAAGTGTAGACAGCTGTTACTTTATCTAAACTAGTGTACTTTTAGCCAACTTTGCTTAATGATTTCCAACATTTAATTGCTCCGACATCAAGGATTTTGAAAGAATGACAATTTATACAATCTAAAAACAAAAAAAAAGTGATATTAAGTTAAAAAATCAATTATATATGGCGGTGGTGGACGTCCAAAATCAGCCATTAAAGAATTAAACTCGCAGGTTTTTTTTTTTTTCAAATTCGGCGTTATGGACAATTTTCCATCTTCTGCGAGAAACTACTCACAGATTTCTCTTTGAAAGAGTTTCAAAGATACCGTTAAGACCGACTGGTTGATGACGGGTTTATCTACTGTGGTTTCTACATAATGGAAGGAAGTCCTGGAGCTGCAGTCTTCTTTGAAACAGGAGAGCACTTAGCAGAGAGTCACTAAGTGAATGGAATCTGTACTCCATTCTATGTTATCTTATTTTTATTTCGGATGGACAAATTCGGGACTCAGTTGGAAAAGAGGCCCTGTTAAACAGGCTAGGCTGAAGGCTCTAAATTCGAAATTGTAGAATGATGCTGGACTGCAGAAAGATCAGAAGAAGATTCTTTCGAATAGGATTTAAATCTAATAGGAATTTTGGCAAAATGAGACGATATAATATAGGTTGTACAAATTAAGCACGACCCAAACCTCCTTTTGGTTTATCTTTGAACTCACACATACAGTGAGTTGTCCGTTGAATGGAGATTACCCAGACTGGGTTTAGGGTGTTGACTTTGTATCAGTCATAGTCAACTCTCTGACTATTGGAGCCCAAACTGAGCAATGAGGTTTTAGGAAACACCTCCTCATTATAGGAGCATGCGCTAAGGAGAAGGGACCACCCATTCGTCTTATGAATGAAAGTTTGGGGGTGTGGTGAAGTTCTATTCACTATCTTCGGTCGGTAAAAGTTAACAGAGAAAGACGTGAAGTCTGTTTTCCCGAGACGTCATTGTTAGATTTGTTCAACATCGACGAATAACTAAATACACATTTACCAAAAGATCTATAAAGTTTTTAAGTAACAATAACTTACAACATTATCATTTTACAAAGTAACAAGTTAAAAAACATTTTAATGCGGTTGCAGAAAAATAAAAACAAAAGTCAAATATTTAACTGTTAAGTAAAGTTTCTTTTATATTCTCGTTCATTTGACACCCACTCTGCACTCGTATCAACACGAACTCGGATATAAAAAAAGAACCACTTTACTCACTTGTCAACTACCTAAATAGATAATGCATTTAAGAATTATTTTTTACAAAATTTGGCAATTTAATATAAAGTTCATTCATTTAATAAATGGAATGAAGACAATTCTGGATGTATAGCACGGAATATTGACGGCTAAATTATTCCCCAAATCAAGTAGCTGCAACTATTTGAGTTTAGTATACGTCACAGGAAACACGGAAGTGCTACATGCGTCCATAACTAATTTCAGGATCTACAAAAAACTAATTCGCTCCCAAACCAAAGCCAATTCCCATGAGTTGTTAAATATTGATAATTAGAAAAAAATCTATTGAAACGGCACATTACGTACTGGTAAAGCTTAAGTTCGCCTCATTAATAGAATTCTGCAAAGAAGTTTTCTGCAAGATAATTGCAAACATGCCGCCTTAATGCTTAATTTAAAAACTTGAAATGCTTCCTATAATGAAAGTAAACATTATAAGCGATTTTACGATAAACAGATTTCTTGGATAATTCCATTAGAATTCGACATTTTACCGATTAATCAGCTTGATTTCACTAAAAAGTTTGATTGCTTAATTTGTTCATTTTATTGCAGATCGTTAAAGAAGTTAAACCTGAAGGATGGAATTTATGGAAAGTGAAAGCTTATTTAATTGTAAAAATTTACGTTGAAATTGCGGTAGAAATTGTTTATTATATTAATTAAAAGTAAAGGACAATAAATTAAATTATTATTATTTTTAATTGTCATTGGAGAGAGACCTTTAATTAATTGATTGATTTATAATGAAGCCATTCACACTGTGGACTGTACAATCATTAGGATTGTTGAATTTCCATAGGATTGCCCTAGGAACAATGGCTACCTAAACCCACGAAAATAGGAAAAATTTATAGTGAAAACTGAGAGTGAAACTACTTTTCACATTTTCAGATCGTATTTCACAGAATAATTAGTACAAATCTAACAATAGGTTGACTAGAAAACCTATTTTTCTAATTCTGCATAGCGTTAAAGGTATTGGCAATTAGGGAATATCAGGGTTTGGTCATCCCTGTTCGTTGACTTCTTCTTTTTTCGGGATTAAGACCCTTATTAGTCAACAGTTGTAGGGATTTTTCCTGGGCACCAGGAATTGATTATCTCTAACTACCAACATCCTGCGGTTTCTTAGGAGTATATTGTTGGCTATAAGATATAAGCGGGTGAGAAAACTGTCCCTAGGGCCACCCAAACTCAATTTAAGAAGTCATCTATGAACTCTGGAGATGGCATTTGAAGGCTAGGTCTCAGCTCTCTTTGTCAAAAGTTTTACCCGAAGATAATGGGCACCTTAATCTGTGGGAGCCGTTATCGGAGGCCTTTTAAAGTGCTTTAGGGTGTAGAGGTGATGATGAAATCAGGAAGCGGTCATCCCTTAATGTCACTTTCTGTTATTCCTGGCGCATCCTTTGGAAGACTATGTGGTTACAGTGTGATGTGATAGGAATATACCAAACTTGGAATCTCCCGGTTTCTTGCTAGGACACTACAGGGAAAATTATGCCATTTATGATCAAATATAAGAATACATTTATACAAAAGATTAACAAATTATTAAAAAAGATTTCAGAATTAGAAAACTATCATCTCAATATAAGCCCGAAGAAGAAACACTAACTGCTCCAAAAATAATATAAAAATAATTGTTATTACATCATCTCATAACTTGTAACATTGTTATCAATATCACGATAACTTGGATATTAATTTATTAAGTTTGTTCTAATTATTGTGATGAACCCATTGATGTAGTTTAATTGCATAGGGGTTTGATAATCATAAATTTAGTCAAGGATTAGTTCTATTGAAGTTCAAAAATTTGTTGCTAAAAGTGGGTTGTTTTTTAACTTTTAAATCGTTTGTGTTCCTACTTAATAACAGTACTAATTATTTATGAATGGCCGAATTTTAACTTCAATTATTTTAAATAAAAATTAATCTTGAAAAAAAATAAGTTTTTAAAAAAAATTTAATTGAGCGGGATTCACATTTGCTTCATTCATGTGTCCATCAGCTTAATTAACTCCCAAAAGTGCGCCGTGAATCAGTGATGCTTGAAGGATGTAACTTTACAAAAATATAATACAGAATCAAGGGAATATCTCCTGTTTGCTGTAGCTGCCCCAAGTAAAAATCTCCAAATTCTAATGGGCTATAGAAGAAAGCACATTTGCCTTTACAGATGTACACAGACTTTAAAAAAACCACATCCTGTGGAATTGTTCCAAAACACAAGCGAACAGGCGCCAACTAATAATAAACCATGGGCTTGAAATCTTACTTTTCAGTCAATTGCTGATTGGCGTAAACTTCGAATTCACATACAAACTTCGATTGTTAGGCTTTTGAAGATCATCATTTGTGTTTTGGCTATCATAACCGCAATCTTTCCTCAACAATACTAATTGTACACCAATATTTGAAGCATAGTACAAATACATAAGTTATTATTGTGTGTGCTTTTATTTGTGTGTATGTGAGTGAAATTATGTAAAGTTAGTGTGTTTTTGAATTCGTCACTTTAAGCCTTTCAATCCTAACTAATGGCATTAAGTTATAATTTACTGTCGTGATTCAATTAATTGTCAAAATTAAATTTTTTATTCAATCCATAATTTTTAAATTTTACTCTTCTAGGATGAACAGAATATAATCACAGTATATTGGGCCCATTATTACCACTAAATTTAATGAAGGAAGTTCTAATTTTAATCACTACTTAATGACGCAACAATTGCAACTTGCACTTAATTAGTAAAAGTTTTCATATTTACATAAATCAAGTCAACAAAATAATTTAATATAAAAATCGTTTTTATATTCAGTATTAATACACTTTAATTTTTCCTCCCGATATTGGTAATATTCACAACTATAACAAAAATTTCAATAAGTATATTTAATGTTAATTGTTCTGCACTACTCGTTAGAGTAAACGCCCATTGGTGAAACTCTTTCACGGTGAATTTCACTCAAATCAAACAGATCTGTCCAGACCACTTCCGCTTCAAGCGACGAGAAAGATTGTCTAGAGCTCTAGATCTGTGAGATTTTGAGAGAATTAATTGCATTGCTTTCAAAAAGGATGTGAAGGTCAGAGTGAACGATGAGGTATTATCAGAGTGCATTCTGGATTATTCGTACGATTTTTTGGGGGGATCGTAGGTAATAGCATCCGTTCGGCATTTGGGCATTCACTTTTTCATCACCACACTTCCGCTTTGAATATTTTAAATTTAAAATTATTACTTGTCAATATCGTTTAAATGTTGCACTCAATTTTAGGCATCTTTTTCTGTAACCAAAAATTAAACCTTCCTACTAGGTATTGATGCCACGCGTTAGATTTTTGTTTTGTTTTAAATATAACACCTAAAATATAAGTAATCAAGGATCACGTGTTTTGCAGGTTACAGAAGAGAATCGGTGGCTCAACGGAAACACAGTAGCTTAACTCAAGTAAGCGGGAGATTATAATTAGTTTTTTTGAAATTATTTTTCTGTTATACATTATAAATGTGAATATTAAGTTATTAGTGAATAATTTTTGCATAAATAGTTATACTATTTATAAATAATATACTTACCTCCCTATACGGCTACAACGAATCTTCTTTCCTTGGCCGAAAATCTTTTACGTCTAAATTTGAAAATCGGGTTCAACCGTTTCTCTCTTTGAATTTTGGCAAATGGAACATTGTCACATGGGATATTAGGCCAAACTGTTTCAATGTGTGCACCAATTTTGTCCAACTGGAATACCTGGCCAAGAAACAAAATGAAAATAATTAATTAAATCAAATTTAAAAAAATATAAATATACATCTTGCTTTAACTGCTAACATATTAACACTTTTCAAACTCGGTATAAAGTAAAAAAAGTAAAGTAATCGCCCATTTTTTCGAGGCGAGGCTTAACCACCAACTACCAATTAGGTATCGTGGATGGGGTGGAAGAATATACTTTAGTATTAACATTTTCTTTAGTGAATAACTAGGAATATTTGGCCCATATTAAATTCTCACTCACTCACTAATAGTGCAGTTTGAAATATAACCTTATACACTGTAATATAACCTTACGTAGAAGCCTATTTCAACCAAAACGAGAATAACTGAGAAGGCTAGGAGCCATTTTGGAGAAAGCCCTGAATAAAGGAGGTGTTTCTGGTTCAGGAATTTCCTTCAAACTCGATTTTTACGTTGCGTTTAACCTCCGTAAATAGTAAGATTAGGACCTTCCTTAACCGAAAAATGGCATTTTGCAAGGAATCTATCCAATCCTTCTCTCCTTATTTGCCTTAATCAAGAGTAAATACTGTTTTTTTGTATCATCTTGTTTGACGTTATGGGCGATAACCATCAAATATAGCTGGATCGTTTCCTTTCTGTTGCTTCGTAATATACTTTGATACGCAACGAAGCCAAACTTGCTGTATCCACCCGATGCAAACAATGAAACTCATTTATGCCCACTATCAAAAGTGGAAGACGCCAAATAAAAATATGTACTGTAGCTGGCTCAGTCTAGGTTCTATGGATTTTTATTTTTATAAATACCCAACTAGCTACTGTTTTTGGTATACTTCACGAACCGTCCAGAAATTGCTGAATAACATAAACCGCTGAGAGATGGCTAAACAAGATCCTGCCTGAGTTCCCGTTGGAGAAGAAAGTATGAATGGGATGGAATTGTGTGGTCAGTGTACTGGACTTACACAAGCAACCCCTGTTCGAGTCCAGTGCTTTTTCTCTTCCTTGGTACCCCCAGCAACAACTGAGCAACTGAGGGTGTCAGTGACCTCAGACTTAACGTACTACATAATCGATTTATAATAATATTTATATAATAATTACAATTTTTATTATCGAACATAAAACTCGATTTTTATAGGTTTTTTATCATTTTAATGACGTGAAAGTTATTATTACTTTTATATATAAGTATATATATATATATATATATATATATATATATATATATATATATATATAACAATAATCGATTTCTCCTCAAAACTGGAAGATCGACTCCGCAGTTAGTTCAAGTTAATTAAATTAATTCATATTTCCTTTCTTCTGTTATTATATTATATTATAATATTAGAGAATTTATATTAAAGTATGTTTGCTAGTTGCCTCCGCCCACGACACCTAATTTGGTAGCTGGACTTAAAGCCCGTCTGAAAAAATAATGAATTTTATAAAAATTTAAAAAAAAAAATCAATTAATTTTTCTGTAAAATGGTTCTTCCCCTCAACCAACCAACTACCAAAATAGGTGTCGTGAACGGAAACGACTAGCAAACATACTTTACTACAAAGTTTTAAAATTAATCATTAAATAAAATCCAAGACCTAAGACCGGGAATCGAAACCAGTACCTCAATATATTTTAACTTTGCGGGTCTCGCCTCTAACCGCTCGGCAAAAAAACAGCTGGTAGGGGTCCGGGATTGGCGGAAGTTTTAATGGTCTAGTTTATTGGATCCGTTATCACAAAGAGGGCAATCGACGTAAGAATATTGACGGCCAATATTTGCTGAGAGGTGGCCATGGACTGGAAACCCTAAAATTTGAAGTGTATACACGATGAGATAGATGTCCAGGAAGTGCTCTTTCCACTGGAGTGACCCTCGCTTAATCTTCTACTTGGTTCACTTCATTCATTCACTTAGATCTCAACCTTCAAATTGGCTTATATCAAAGAATGAACCATACCTTTTGCTGAAATAGTATTCTTAATTTTTCAAATTAAAAAAGACAGATGTTATTGAAGTGATTTTTCGAAAATTTGTCACGATTACAGAACTTCCTCTTTTAAGAAGTAAGGGATATGAAAAAATCTGCTGAGCATAACTCTCACTAACGTTTTCTCTTCGGAGCCCAAGGCTTTATAAAAATATAAATTTAAATATATTATAAGAAAAAATTATTGTATTTTTAAAAGAACCAGGCGCTTCATGACTCCTTTTATCACTATTTTAAAACGGTATTATCACTTAATGGGGAAAAAAACTTGTTTGCGTGAATTTTATGATAAGCTCCTTAATTTTTGTTCCAACTATGGACTAATTAAATCCAAAAACAATTTATTTTGGATTATTGTGTTATGGATTGTTAAGAATTCAAGAATCTCAAAAACGTTTTTACTTATTTGGCTTGCAAACCAAATTTAATGATTTTTTTGTATTAACTATATTATTTAAGTATTCGTGACCGTTAATTGCGGCTAGAATATGGATTGATAAAATCGGTTGTCTAATGGGATCTCAAGTTCGAACTTATGGAAGAGAGGGGAAGTGCGAATATTCCTGGGAATTAGTGCGAAGTTCTGGGCGATTTGACTGGGCTTGTAGAGTAGAAATGTAACCTAGCATTCATCAGGATGTAGTGGATTGCGCTTATGACTGACAGAATATGGGCTATTCTCACTTCAACAGCATTAACTTGGAGAAACTGCCGACGGAAAATACGACCTACCAGACTATTGGCTCAATCAACAAGATGTAGAATGTACTAGATCACTCTATGGAGTTCATGCGTACTATAAACCCACCAAGATGACACCCATGTTGGCATCATCCTCCTGAAACTTGTGAACTTCAGGTGAAGACTCTGGATTAACGCTTCACTCAAGCCTCAATTTTCCCGAATTACCTGATCCTAAAAGACTACCCACTTTTAATTAAAGCGCCTGCAATTATCTTTTAATGTGTACTATGTCGTGACCACCTGAAACACAGGTGCACAGTTTAAAAGTAGCTACATAGATCTGGTGAATAACAGTTTCTCTCATGGCCAACTTAAGTTGCATGCTACAGAATCCTTCAAGAATCGTGCAGAATGTAGTATGGGAAATTTACTGTGAAATAAATAGAGTTGTCAGTGGTTTAAAAAAAAAAAAGCTGCTCAGTTTTACCAAAATTACTAAACCTGTCTATAGAGGAACTCGGAAACTGTGAAAAAGAATACAGTGTCTTTAGGTCAGAGATCACGGTTAGGATAATACACAACTTATAGTTTGTAAAGAGCAGGTTACAATTAGTACCCGTCGAAAGATGACTTATATCTTGCAAAATACGTAGATTTAAAGTAGCTAAGCATTACCCGAAAATATGAAGAAGAGGTTGCTGAGTGCATTTTTAAACTTAAATGGCAAAAGAAGTTCATGTACGCCGGAAGATTGTCCTTTAGAGAATTTAAAAGTGAATCGAATGGATGTTCAAGCCTTCTCTGATTTCAGTTATCTGGAATAACTGCTACGCCTGGATAGTTGAAGCTACAGAACATTGTAGCAAAAGAGATCTGAAATCAGTTCGGACATTCAACGCTTTCCTGTAGAAAAAGTCACGCAGAAATAAAAGAAGTACACTATTTCACCTGGTTTAAAAGATGATTTTCTTTGTCTAAGCGAAATATAGAAATGCCCATGATGGATTTCAAGGTAGGGGGGTTGTGTGGATCTGTACCGCTCATCCCAGATATGAGGCTCAGCTACCGTGGCGCCCAAGTGCGACCAGAGTAAGAACGAACGTCAGGAACAACTCTTACTGTATGAGGTAGTAGAAGAGAACGCCTGGAAAACAAGAAGAAGGCGCGTTTTTCCCCCAAAAAATCTTCGTAAATAAACTCCTTATGATCGCTATTTAGCCAATGCCAACTTAATAACTTACGACGCGTATATCACTTTGTAAACAGATCTGTATTCGATAGTTCCTTTCTTTTCGTAAATTTAAACATGGCCATAACTGTTTATTAATCTTATTTCAGCTGAACATCCATTTTGAGAAATTATTTACTTATATAAGTATATTTGTTTTTTTTTTTTCCAACTACTTGATTATTGTTGCATTAGTTCAAAAACTACTTTCCCCTATCACTATAACTATATATGCGGGTAAATAAATAAAAGGATACATTACTTATTATCATAATTTGTTATTGTTTCTAACTTTGTAAACATTAAAATAGTAAAAATATAAGAATATGTTAAATATGTGGTTGGGTGCGCGGTGCTGGTTAATACTGTTCATATTTGCTTTCACTTATTTTCCTTCACAAGATGCATAATTTCCTTATTTCTGACCTATTTTGGATTTTCTTCTATCAACAGAGGCATATTTGATCAATTAAATGAAGAGAATTGATCTTATAACGTTTAGAGTCTCTATCTCGACACTACCTAGAAGTGGAAGCTTTATAACTACTTAATGTGCTGGACAGCAACTTGAACCGGAGTTAAAGAGCGTGCGCAGCCAATCTCTTAGAAGATCCCAGTAATAAGAAGATAACAAGAGGGGCAGGATTTAAAGAAACATTGCATTACAGTTTTATTACAGTTTATGATCGATACATTTTAATAAATTTTAAATACTGAAAATTAGTACTGGTATAAATATGATTAAACCGGGTTTTTAAAGGTGGTGCTGTAATTAATGGGAGTGTCAAGATAGTCCGTCTGATTCGCCGTGGCCTAGTCTTTCTAGCGAAAACCTCTTGGAAAGTAATAAGACGAGCCAGTGAGCAAAGAAGTGCAGAAGGGGTATGTCCTGGTAGCTGAAGGCAGTCATGAAAAACTACAACGAGAGAAAGATTAAATTCCACATCAACAACTCTTCTCACATTTAATTTCGAAGCGATATCTCTTCACAGATAGCTGAACAGCGGCTCAAGAAAGAAAGTCGAGTGACTATTTCACGCAGATAATTTCTTTTCTTTTTCGGCGAAAATTCTCTCTCCAGATTTTCTTCCAAACAATCGTTTTCATTTAAGAATGATGAAAGCAAAAAATAAAAAAGTAGATAGAGGGAAAAAAAATGAAAAGGAATTGGAATCTCCGATGTAACGGTATAATCTCTAGAGGCGATAGGCTGGGATGTAGAGAGGAAATTCACTTTTAGTTGATGCTGTTCGTAACAAAGAGAAGGCAATAATGGTTAGTATTTCTAAGAAAGTGCGACCAGCACAGCTCTGGAGACGTTGAAGAAGAAATATATAAGTAACTTTCTCCATTCAATATCCGGATTGTTGGTAAAGATGCCTGAAATGGGACATCCGGGAATTTATAGCGTAAAAACAAGAAACTAGGCTTTATTTATCCGTTAACAGAACGTACATAACACTTGGAATTCCCCTTGAACTTATGTAAACAGGTAATCCTGCACTCTATTGACCAGGATGAGTCACCCAAAATGGTACCTAGCAAATGTGAAACTTGGTTTTAAACAAAGAAAAAAGATAGTCCATAAATGGTCATTTAATAAAATTAGACTGCTTAACGAAGATACTTGACGTTATAACTCCAACGGAACTTAACTCAAAAGAAGATTTTAGGAGCTACTAATTTATAGTCACAAGTGGAAAATTGTGAATTGATTAGGGAGGCTGCAGAGCTGAATAGAATAAAAGATGACTAACAGTTCAACTGACTAAGAGTTCAACTAGGTAACATTAACACTATCTTAGGTACCGGCGGAACTAAGGAGGGTAAACTAAACTATTTCTAAAAGAATTGGCTAAACTGAATGGCGAGTTTGTGACGTCGTGAAGAGAGTGTAAGAATGAATCCTTAGGGAGTGAATGCAATGTCTGGATGCGATTGAGTGTCCCAAGCGATGGTCTGGTGTCCTTATATACTCTGCTGCTTGGACAGCTTCTACTGTTCTGAGTCCTACCTGGGCTTTAATCCTTCAAACCTTTCACAGCCGGTTTCCTCAACTTTTGGAATTTCCCGATTCCAAGAAACTACATCTCTGCAAATAAAATAGTTTCAAATCAAAATGGCAGACTTTAATGTACGTGTAGGTTATGTCCAGGCGTCAGTCCGTACAATACAGATCAGTCCAGATAATGGACTCTAGAGGGGAGGGCTTATTTCATGCCTTCCTGAGAACTCCGCTTGAATAATGAAAAACCTATTCTGTAGTTTACAAAGTGAAAACTCTGTTCAGTATTTTGATACTTCCACTTAAGAGAGATTTTGGTGACACCCAAATGAAATATAAAGTATAAACCCAAGACCAATTCGCAAAAATCGCTTTTATGGACTCAGAGGACATCCAAACGGATATTCTAGTGAAAACACCAAATTCAAAATTTAAAATGATCACAACACTTTCCGTTACCTGGACTACTAAGAGGTGGTAATTAGTAGTTATTTTTAAATATTGTACTTTAAAATATTTGAGTTATGTTTGTAATTAAGGTTACACATAACCAAGGTTATTCGTGTTTACAAGAGAATCAAAAATTTTTTTTTTCTTTTATTTATGTATATAGTATTTTAAGAAACATTTTGTGTGACCTACGTGATTGTGGTCACGTCCCTTTGGATTTAGAGCAATTTTTAAGGAAGTAGGGATTTATTTTATTAGTTTTATGGCATGAGTGGGGATGGTACATCTCTTTCTTTTATGAGCACTTCATTTGAAGAGGATGTATTGGTTCCTTCTGAATCTGCCGGGAAATTGCCCGGGGAAAAGTTTGCCACGATAGCCGAGCGGTTAGAGGCTAGACCCGCAAATCTAAGATGTATTGTGGTACTAGTCAAGGCCCTGGATTTTATTTAATGTTTTAATATGAGGAATTTATAGTGAAGTATGTTTGCTAGTCACCTCCGTCCACGATACCTAATTTGGTAGTTGGATATAAAGCTTGCCTGAAAAAATAGGGCTTACTTTACTTTCCTTTTTTCAGGGAAAGAATTAATGCACAATCTGAATGAGGCCCCAAAAATGTGAGTGCTACGTGAGTCCAAAAAAATTGATGTTTAAATGTTGCAGCCATTTTTTTTTTAATGCTTTAAACGAAACAAATCGCTTTGAATTGCACATTAAGGCAAAATGGGTTGTCCGGATGTAAGCTGTGTATACTAACCGATAATAACGCCAAATTGGAGTACTATGTATGCATGAACGATTATTTAAATCTTGCTCGCACACAACTTTTTCGAGCTGAGAGGGGAGCCAACAAAACATCTATTTTTATTTCCCAAATTTGCTTGATCCCAATACTTCTTACCAATACTTTTACAGCCAGTAGAAAGAGGAAGCGAAAATATTCGTAGCGTACGAGATAACATTTAAGGGGTATGTATGTTTATAATAAATAACTTTAAATCGAAAAACCGGCGTCAGTTTTAATTTCATAAACCGTTTCCGGTTACGCTATTCACAAACGTAAAGTCTTATATACAATTATATATGTAGCATATTTAAATTTATTTTTTCTTTTCGTTAAAAACCATAAAAATCAAACTAAAATGGATACATACTTCCAAACAAAAACCCTAACCAATTTTTTCCAAAAACCTTTTCTCAGAGAACACGGATTTTCCCAACGAATTCAATCAAAACTCAAAACTTGTGAAAAGTGAAAAACGGAAATCTGCAGGATTACAAAAATCCTTTCCACTAATGAAGAGCGAGAGCGGTAAGAGAAAATTAAAAGATTTTCTAATTATTACTAAATATCATCATCAGATAAAAATGAAAACTAGATTTCCCATTAGTTAGATATAGATAGCAGTGTTTGATACGATATCAATGTGGCGGAAGGCCAGCTGGAAGAAGTACTGCGTAGTGCCTGGAATTAAGATGTGAGGATAGAATGTTTGCTAGCGAATGCAGTCGCCATGTATGTTTTATTGTTGCACATACCGAGTACAACGTGACGTATCTTCTTCTTTCATATAATAACATTAGATTATTATCATTTATATTATTGCAAAATTAATAATGAATGGAATTAGATATACTATATGTATAAAAAAAGCAACATCGGATTGCACAAATAAGTTCCTCTTGCTGGCTCGGTGAGATAAGTACTGTGATCATGACAAACTTTCTTTCATGTTGAGTTTCCATCGAAAATAACCATTTTAAGGTTCTCCAGAATTTGAAAAAGTGGTTTTTCGGGAGGGGGCAGAATACATGTTTCGAAAAAAATATCTTAAAAACAGTGTCGTGGTCGTGGTCAGAGGCGATTACCAGACATACTTGTAATTGTCCAGCAGAGTGCTCCACGATCCCGACCATGAACGCGAGTGCAGGTTAGAAGACTGTGAAGGTTCTTAGAAACAATCAAGTCACTAAGCGTCACTCTCTAAGTTTCTAAGAACCTTCACAGTCTTCTAACCTGCACTCGCGTTCATGGTCGGGATCGTGGAGCACTCTACTGGGCAATTACATACTTTACTATAAATTTCTCATATTAACCATTAAATAAAATGCAAGACCTAGACTAGTACCGAATACATCTTAGCTTTGCGGGTTTAGGCTATAACCGCTCGGCTTCAAATTTTCAAATAAGGTTTAGAAGAAAACTAGAATTTGAAAGGAATAGTATAGTAAATCAGAACATGAGAATATTCTAAGAGAATGGAGCTTTTATTTTTACTCTCAAATTTTTAAATCTATTATAATAAGTATTAAAATTATAATTATACTAGCGTAGCGTGGATATTTTATTTAGGAAGACTGTAGTCTGGGTAAATTTTTAATTTTACATCAGCAAAACTTCTCCCAAAAGTATGAGTTAGGCAAAAATGCAGGGAAGTGCATCACTGTAGAAGAACTTGCAGTTGAATATTTATGTATTTAAGCTCCTCCTCCAAAAAATTAAACTTAAAAAAAGCTCGTACAGTTGAATTTTCTGGGCTCTAAAGTAACAGGCTGAGTATTTCAATTTAACAAAGTTTTCAGTTCAAATTTGACATGTTTTTTAAGGGGCGCTTAATCTCTCTGAGTGCTCCTGGTAGTAGCCGAAAGTATAGCTTTGGGATCCATCCCTTGGTATTATCAAGTAGGCTTTGAGAAAGGCGCAGCTTTTGGTATAATTCTTGAA
Organism: Rhodnius prolixus; assembly: GCF_049639745.1. Classification (NCBI taxonomy): domain Eukaryota; kingdom Metazoa; phylum Arthropoda; class Insecta; order Hemiptera; family Reduviidae; genus Rhodnius; species Rhodnius prolixus. Next base: position 9,378,104 of record NW_027411603.1, on the reverse strand, counting down.
AGTTTAGGACTTCATAATCGTTGAGAGCAATTTTTTTAATCCAAGTTCGTAGCCAAAATGTTGGTAGTTATAAAAAAAATAATAATAGCAATATTTTGGAGAAAAATCTTTTGCGAAGGCTCCCTCTTGGAGTCTAGAGGGGAAACTAGGCTATCGCTAATAGAACTTCTTCTAAATCCTTATTTTTTCTGAATCAAATTAGAGTATATTTCAAGCAGACTCAGTAGAGGTGCGCTGGACAAAGTACAAAGCGATAGTGTGTGACTCAGGCCTGGCCTGAGACTGTAGTCTGTGCGCTGGTCGGTTGGAATTAGTGTTAAAGTGAGCCGGCTGAGACCATTAGAGCCGCGGCTCGTTCAGTCGGCTACGAGCTCGGGGGAAGTCGTGTCCGGGTAGATACAGTTATGTTGTAGACCTACTTACCTACATCTGGCCCCCGTGTTCTACACCTTCTGCCCCTCTCTACAACTAGCTGTTCTCCTCCACTAACTCTCCTCCAGCTCTTCTCCACTTCCACAACTGCGTCCTATATTCCCCTCTTCTCTTTCGTCTCTTTTTACCATCTTCGTCGTCGTTAAAGTCTTTCAGTTTCATTAACGCCTTCTTCTTTTACACACATTCGTATTCCCTTTTTTTTTAACCATTATTATTACTAAATTTTCTCAATAATATTTATAATTTCCGAAATTATTCATTTGCTTTAATTTATTTCTCGTTATAAATATTACACATATATACAGGGTGTATGTGAAACTTCGGGAGGGGATTTAGCAGCTCAAATGCAACAAAAAATATTCTATTTACTTTGGCCCGATTCTCAATAGTGTCCAAGATATTTGCATTTTTAACTTTTCCGTCGATATTCGCGTTTTCCACCATAAAAACGGCCGTAACTTTTCTATCCTTTATCTTACAACAAATCTACTTATTCCAAACGAAAGAGCATTAAATTTCCTGTGAATATGATTGATTCAGAGCCTCAAAACTTTTCTTATAAACCTTGAAATTTTTACTTAAATGTCTAAAAAATTCGTTCGCAATGGGTTTTGTTAAAATTTTCAACTGCATTTTATCAATAATTAATGAATCAAGGAATCATCCAATTACAAAAAAAGTTGTGCATTTATTGAGCTTCAAGACCATATGGATGTTTTTGTTTTTGATAAAACCCTACCCCGAACAGAGGCGGGTGTAAATGCAGAAAACTGGGAATTTGCGTAACCGACTTTTCACTGATATCAAATTATTAATTTACTCATTGGGTGAGGAACAAAAAGATAATTAACCATTTCAGTTTTCAACAATTATTATTTAATAAAACGGAAGTAAAAAATCGGTAGCAATAAAACACAGTATTAATAAAATACAATAGGTAGGAGCTTACCTAAAATCGCAACAAAAATTGTCGCCTATTTTTTACTTAGAAACATTTTATTCATATTTTGGTTATTTTTTCCCCCAGGGGCTATAACAATTTTATTTTAACTTTGTATACTATTGTGCACTAATGTCAGTTTAAAACTGCTGTCTGAAACATTTGTCCGAAATAAAATCGATAAAATTGACTACAGAATTAAGGAGCGATGAAATGTACCATTTCAGTGCATGTAATGTGCAGGTCCTGTGTTTTTTACATTATTAATTATTTATTAATGTTTAGTAATGCCTATTTCTTCAGGTGGACTTTACGTCCAACGATCTAAATTAGGTGTCTTTTACAGAGGCGACTAACAAACATACTTTATTGCAAATCCTCTCATATTAACACATTAAATAATAAAATGCAAGGCCTATACTAGTACCGCGATACATCTTAGCTTTGCGGGTCTAGTCTATAAACGCTCGGCTATCGTGGCGCCTTAATTTTCCATTTTATAGTTTCATAACCTTATAAAGTTAGTAAAACAATTGTATCCACGGAAGTGACAGATTTAAAAGACTTTAGCCTACCAATATCCTTCTACAGAACTGCCACTAAAACTAATTCTTAAAAATTCTTACGATAAAACTGTAAAGCTACTTGAATGTAAAATTTTACGGAAAAACCGAGGAGCCATTTTTGAGAAAATATATCTTTAAAAAAAGTGAGGAAAAACTCCATTTTGTAAAGTGCCGTTTTCGGTTGATTAATTTGGTTCAAACTCTGAATTCTTTCTTAATATTATAAAACGGATACGCTCACATTAGATAGGTGGAAAGCACAGCGGAAGTGGTGCCTTCATAACCTGACGTCATTAGGTTTTGCCATGAAATGTAGTAGTAATTGTTAAATAAACTAATCGAATAAACTAAATAAACAAAAATATTCACGGAATTATGCTAACTTAAAAAATTAGGTATATTAACAGTGGCCTTAATTATCCATCTGATGTAATTTATGGGCGACTTATCTTTCATAAATCCAACGGCCACATTATAGGAGCCACGGCACTTTTGTGGGTAATCCACTTCAACCTCTTACAGAAGTGCCCTAATCTAATTCTACAGGAAAAATGATTCAAATAAAGTTATGGAGCTATAAATATGGAATATACATATAAGGTCCAAAGAAACGTCTTCTGCTGTTTTTGAGAAATGCTTTAAATTTTTTTTTTTTTTTAAAAAAAAAGTATAAGTATTTTATTTGTCAGGTCTCATGGGGTATTCAAATGAAATTTAAAGATTGAACTTCCTGTATTGAGAACGCAACTGTGACAGACCCAGGAAACCTCCCCACTTCGTTTGGAACTCGAAATCGATAATCTGCTCGATTACAAAATATTTTTTCTTACGAAGAAGTAGAGAAAGTAAAAGTAAAAATGAACTACTATCGATCCTCTGAGTGCTGATTTCTCACTTTCACTTTTAACGATAAGTGATATTAATTGATTCTCCTCAAATATTATAATAGTTATTGTTATTAGCCTCAGTAACTGGTCCTCAAGAGGCACAAAGAGGGAAGGTAAATAATTTCCCTGAGGACCCCCTCCATTCAATTTTCCGGATATAAAATAAAAGTGTCCATCCAAAATGAACGTGTACAAAAGATTCGAATCGCTGGAGCCATTTCCGAGAAGATCTTGAAAAACAGAACAAAATTATTCAATTAAGTAAAATGGCCGCGA